>NC_138502.1:53530065-54130065 GCF_964252035.2 Podarcis erhardii | reverse complement strand
TGAGTGTGGGTATAAATAATGGGTGGGGTATAAATAATAAATTATTATTATTAATATTAAGAAAGGAAGTTGCTCTGTGTCAGAGGGCAAATGGGTGGGTCAACTGGTCAGTGGTTAGGCGGACCAAAGCCGGAGCCAGGGTGTGTGTGAGAATTGGTCTAGAAGCAGGCAGCAGGCCAACTGGTGAATTTGATATCAATACAGGCAACAACCAATTTAGGCACATCTGAATGGTGCACAATTACATACGTTTGCACAGTGCCAAACCCAGAAGTAGCGCCAAACCGTCATAAAAATGTCACAAAAAGGGGTGGAACTAGGCAGGGTGGGGTGGAATGGGGTGGAGTGGACTTCAGTGAGGATTGCCTGTACCAGGAATGATCCTAGAACAGATAATCCAACAGTTGGTCTGTGAGCACTTAGAAAGGATGCTGGGATTACTATGACCCAACACAAGTTTCTCAAAAGCAAGTCATGCCAGACAAATCTAATTTATTTCTTTGATGGAATCACAAGCTTGGTGGATCTGGGGAATGCTGTGGATGAAGTATATCTTGATTTCAGCAAGGCTTTTGACAAAGTTCCCCATGATATTCTTGTGAGGAAGCTGGTAAAATGTGGGTTGAATGAGGTAACAGGTGGATTTGTAGCAGGTTGACTGACCAAACCCAAAGAGTACTCATTATTGGTTCCTCATCATCCAGGAAAAAAGTAATAAATGGGGTGATGCAGGGCTCTGTTCTGGGCCCACTGTTGTTCAACGACTTTATAAACGACTTGGATGAAGGAATTGAGGGGATGTTTATCCAATTTGCAGATGACACCAAACTGGGAGGGGGAGCTAATGCCACAGAAGACAGATTTCAAATTCAAAATGACCTCAACAAATTGGAGAACTGGGCGCAAGCTAACAAAATGAATTTCAATAGGGACAAATGTAAGGTTCTGCATTTAGGCAGGAAGAACCAGATAAACAAATATAGGATGTGGTACACCTGGCTTACTAGCAGTACATATGAAAAAGATCCGGAGGTCTTGGTGGACCACAAGCTTAACATGAGTCAACAGTGTGATGAAGATGCAGAAAAAGCTAATGCTATTCTAGGCTGCATCAACAGAAGTCTAGTGTCCAGGTCAAGGGAAGTAATAGTCCCACTCTCTTCTGCCTTGGTCAGACCACACCGGGAATACAGTGTCCAATTCTGGGCATGGGCATAGCCAAGGAGGGGTAGGGGGGCAGCTGCCCCCCTAAATCAATACAAATCAATACAAATCTGAGGTTCTGCACCCCCCAAACAAAAGCCTGCCCCCCTAACAAAAATCTTGGCTATACCCATGATTCTAGGCACCACAATTTAAGAAAGATGTTGATAAGCTGGAAGGTGTACAGAGGATCAGTTGAAGGAGCTGCTGATGTTTATCCTAGAAAAGAGGAGACTGAGAAGAGATATGATAGCCATCTTCAGATATCTCAAGAGCTGTCACATGGAAGATGGAGCAAGCTTGTTTTCTCCTGCTCTGGAGTTTAGGACTTGAACCCATGGCTTCAAGTTACAAGAAAGGGGATTCAGACTAAACATCAGGAAGAACTTTCTGACAGTAAGAGCTGTTTGACAGTTTTCTGAATCAAAATTGGACTCCCTCTGTACTATTTACACCTGAAAATTTGTAGAGTCATAGAATTGTAGAATCATAGAAAATTTGTAGACTCATAGAGTTGGAAGGGATCCTGATTGGGATCTAGTCCAATCCCTGCAATGCAAGGAAGGAGAGTCTACAACCTCTTGAAGGAGACCATTCCACTCTTAGTAAGATCTTCCTGATGTTTAGTTGGAATCATGTTTCTTGCCATTTTAACAATAACAATAACAACAATTTATTTATATGTTGCTCCAGCCACTCTGGGCGCCTTCCAACAAAATAAAACATGAAACATCCATTGGTCCCCATCCTGCCCTCTGGAGCAGGAAAAGACAAGCTTGCTCTATCTTCCATTTAACAGCTTTCAGGTATTACACCCATTTTAACTAAATTCCTAGGCAGATCAGATAATTTTGCCGCTGTCCTTTTGTCAGGTGCTGTAAACAAATCACTACTAAAGTGGCAAAATTCAGGGCACCAGCAAGCATTACTAGGAACTGGAATATTAAATCTCTTTGCCAAGCACGCTAGCAATGCAGCAATCCACTGAATGTGTGACAAAGCACATGCCTATCCTAGTCCTTTGCTGTGCTGATAGTTCCTAATAGTCTTCTACTGGTCTGTAAATTGCAAGTTGCATTTGTAATTGCCTGTAACTTAGAGGCTGGTCTGTGTCCATGATAATACAAATTGGATTGGGCATCATCTGAGTTTAAGAGTGAAAAAAGATTTGCAGACATTCCTTTTGTAAATTCACTTCCCCAGATGAGAAGCAGGAGTCAGAATTATCATGTCTTATGAGTTATTGAGCACATTAAACATTAACTTCTTGGTCTTATTTGTTAGCCCAGTTCTCTGCACTTTTAATTTTTAAGCACTGCCTGCCTTGGACCCAACTTGGCAAGAGATCCTGTGACTTTGCTCACCAGCTATGCATTATTCACCATGAAAGCTGTTGCTTAGTTGGGCTTCCTTGGCGTCCGAGCTCCAAAAAGCACACTGGCCTCCATTGGTTCCAGTGATTTGGGGTGGTGGGCGATGGGAGGGAGGGGGGTGTCATGAGGGAAGAGTGACATTTTCAGCTCGATCCCTTTTGTGATCTCTGGCTTATTTTCATGCTCAGCCTGTAATGTACCTGTGGCTAATCAAAGATCAGCTGTGGCTGCAATATAATCTCTAGGAAGGTCCGGTTTCTCGCTCTTATCTGGAGAAGCAGCCAATACTCACCTCCCTGGGACTCGAAGGGCAAAGCCACTGACATGCAGCATGAATTATTGAGCTTTCTCCACTGGGACGGAAGAGCCGCTTCTCATAACTCACGGCATCGTGTTGAGGCTACGCTGGATGGATCCTAAGCAACTCGCCAAGCGAGCTCTGAATGGCTTAGCTGGAACCATTGTTTGAAACGGCCTTCGGGATGGCTGCCCAGGTAATCTTAGCAATGGGGCAAGGTTGTCGTGGTGGAGAACTGTCCAGACCTAGGCCGGGCTTGCTTCGCTTCTTGGCAGCCGCGCAGCTCCATGGCTGCAGATGGAGTTTCCCGCTGCCTCGACTGTGGGTGCACCTTGGGCAGGCCATGCTCTCAGCGCCTCCTCTGCATTTGCTCCTGTTTACCTGAGAGAGTTCTGGCACCCTGAAACCCCTGGTTTTGCCGCCTTCTTTTTCTTGTTGGCAGGAGCTGCCGGAGTTCATTTTCTAAGTGAGGGGGTGGACTGCATCTTGCCTGTGGTGCGCATGTGCCCAGATTCCAGCCCATGAACAATAAGGCACCAAGAGGTTGCCATATTCCATGTTGCAGCTATGGAGGCATCTTTTGAACAACTGAGAACAAAGTGCATTAGGAAAAGAGTATTTGCTTTCTGCTCTGCCTTTCACCCAGAGAGAAAGGCAGCCCTTGCCTTTTAAAGCAACAGACAGCAGGCTATGGCAGAGTCAATAAGCAGATAGGATGTTGCCTCCATTAACGTCTCCCGCTGGCTGCAGGAAACAATATCTTGATATTATGGGTATTACAGCTGGTGGGTTCTGTTTCCATCCGATAACTGCTGGAGGTGGGTGTGCACCTGTAAAAGGGAACTTAACAGCCAGCTATCTCACAGAGTTGATGGAGAAAGGGCATCATCCATAAGGTTCCAGCATCCACCCCAAGTGTTGTGATGTGCTACTGGCATTCAAGCAACCAAGTCCAAGAAAGCCAGGGATCACAGCTCTGAAACTCTTCCATCCCAGTTCGGCCTCCACTTCCTGTTTTCTCCCTGGAGTGTAGGGTTGCCTTTCCTGGTCTGTCTCCAGGTTGCCTGGCCCCCTCCAGGTGGCAGGTGGAGGAGAGAACGCCTTTAGTGATCATGGTAAAAATGATTAAGAGCGCTGTGCATGCAGCTTGCAAGCTTCAGCCCAGCAACTGCAAATTACAGTACAGACACTCTGAAGGAATTTGCTGTCCTCTGCTCCCCTCTCCCAATTACTTTCCATCTCTGGGGCCTGCCCCTGTGACGTCACCAGGGGGGGTCGGCCTCAAGTCTGGGCCCTGAAAACTCAAAGTCTGGGATGGTCCTGACCTGCAACCTTGGTAGAATTTTAGCTCTGCGGAATTTGAGCTCCATGGGGCAGAAACCTAGAATCTCATTCCTTGTGTAGCACCATATACTCTGGTGGCATTATAAGACTACAGTATGAGCAACAGCAACACGTTTGTATGGAGCTGGTCCAGCCTGCTGCAGGATCCCCAGCTGGGCAGGTCATCTCTCAGAACAGCTGCAGACACCCCATCACCCCTAGGGCCCACCTTCTCCCTGGGCCACAAACTGGCACCTGGCCATTTTAATTCATCACAGTATCCCAGACCTAGCATGGCTCTGGAGCATTGTGGGAAATGAAAGTGGACGTGTCGGGGGTGGGGTGGGGGTGGGCACCAGAACCAGGAAGGAGGCACACCAGAGGATTCCCTTCAAACCAGCTTTGCAACCAGGGAGTGGAACCTTGCCATTCCTGACAAGGAGCTCCTGGCTTTGCCTTTCAACTTATTTGGGGGAAGTTTCTTCTTTTGAAGTCAAATGTGACTGTATTGGATTTTCTTGGCAACTGGCCATTTGCATGTTTGTTTCATTTCATAGCACTTTGGTCACTGCTCCGAACAGGCTCAGCAACACTCACCTTTCGCACCAGGTCTGGGTGCCACGCAAGATCAGACCCAGGGGCGGACTTCTGGGGAGGAACCATGGCAGGCTAGATATCGGCTGCTGGTACTCCTGCCGACAAACATAATTATGCAGTGACGAGAGATAATTAAGACATAAATCCAGATTGCCAAATTCCCTTTTGAAATAAGGAAGGACAGCAGTAGAGCCTCGCATGCTCAGAAGAAAACATTCATCATGTTGGGGGAATGTCTGTCTTCAGGGGTGGAGAGTGAGGAAAAGCCCTTGGCCAACACACTTCCTAGTAAAGGTAAATGGACCCCTGATCATTAGGTCCAGTCGTGGCCAACTCTGGGGTTGCGGCTCTCATCTCGCTTTATTGGCCTTTAAATTAGGGCTTCAGGTCTGCAAACTTCCTTCTTTTAACAGCCAGGTGTTCTAGGGCAGAGTCATTTAGTGCACCCAGAAATGTGATCTTTGTCATGAGAAAGGAGAGACTTGGAGTGTGGCCTTTGTGGCCAGGAGACCTGGCCTTGGCCAGAACTAGCTTCCGACCAGAGCTCTAGTTACTGGGGTGAAGAGCACAGAACTAAAGGAGGCCATGCTTGGGACCCCTTTAATATGGCCAAATTACTTAGGCTGCACTCCAACGCATGCTTACCTGGGGATAAGTCCCATTGTGCTCAGTGGGGGTTACCTCTGAATAGACATATATAGGACTGCATTGTTAAAGTTCCATTATATTTAAATTTCCCAACCCACTGTGAGGTGTGGGTGCCCACCCCAGACCGCTTATTAAAACCCCACCATTCCCAAAGCTCATTCTCCTTCCTGCTTCTCCACAGCCAAACAGGGCTTATAATAATCATGACGGGGAAGATGCAGCAGTAAATCTAACTAGGGTTGGGTCATTTGTTTGCTTCCAGCCAGGCCGTTATAAAAATCTCATTTCCTAATGCAGTCAGCCATGAAGTGGCAGCGGCGGTGGACAGAACCTGTTCGTTCACTTATTTATTACACGAGGCATCGCTGTTGTGGTTGCTTGTCTGGTAAAAGCAATGTTTGCATTAAGTGGTTCTCTAGACTAGAGCCTTTTACACCATAACATTATTGAAAGGGGGGGGGGGGAGAAAGTAAGTAAGAAAGTAAAAGTCCTGCACAGGGATGTCATTCATTCAAATAAAGTAGACCTGCTTATTCCCCTTTAACATTATACACTAGGAGGTTTGCTTGGCACAGAGTTAAGTGATAGATAAAGCTTCACCTGTTTAATTGCTGCCTGGCTGGCTGCTGAAAAAAGCACAGGCTCAGTCAAATACAGGAGGGGGGAGGAGGTACCACCCAACTGGTGATGCTTCTGTGATTTCACAGGACCCCCACAAACTGTTTTCTTGTCTTTAACAAGTCAGAGCCCCTGAATCTGAGGTCTATGTTCTCTCATCCACCAACTGTAAAGCAGTTCAGAGTGTGATCCGGTGCTTGTCTACTCAGAAGGAAGCCCCGTTTCTAATGGAAATTGCAACCCAAGCGATTATGAAATGGAGTGACAATTCTTCCTCATGCCATTAAGCCCCGTTGGTTCATTGCGCTCCACGGGGTGTCCTTAGCTGCAGGCGCCCCGTCTCCTAAGCACAAGAGGGCCCCGCCGCACCTGCCCCACCACCCTGGGGACCGAGGCCATTGCCGCTGCCCCCCTTTCAAGCGCCAGGCAGGCCGCCTTCCTCCAGAGGTTTCTGGGAGCCGCAGTTTGTGGAGGGTGCTGCGAGCTGCGAGGAGAGCCTCCCTCTTCCCTCCCCAGAGCCGCAGTTCGCCGTCTCCTCCTCTCCGCCCCCCACAAACTACAACTCCCAGCGCCCTTTGGGGGAAGCTGCGCCTTTAAAGGGGTGGCGGGGCTGGGGCCCCCGAAGAGCCCCGCCAAAATGGCTCTGCCGGTGGCTGCGCCTTGGAGGAGAGGCAGCGTGCCGGAGGCCGAGGAGGTAAGCGGAGCTCCGCCGGGAGAAAAGAAAGGGAAGATTACTTCTCTCTGTCCTGGACTTTCTCACCCCCTTCAGTACAAGAAAGAGGCCGGCCTGAGAGCGGGGAGGCGCTTGGGGTTTCTTGCCAGGGAACTTGGGAGCGCTGCTTTAAAGAAACCATTTGCTTTATCTACAGATAGGTAGCCGTGTTGCTCTGCCATAGTCAAAACAAAACAAATTCCTTCCAGTAGCCCCTTAAAGACCAACTAAGTCAGTTCTTGGTATGAGCTTTCGTGTGCATGCACACTTCTTCAGATACACTGCAAGAGAAGTTTCCAGACCCTTCTATATAGTGAGAAGGTGGGGAGGGGTATTACTCAGAAGGGTGGTGGGAATGGGTGATTGGCAGATAGCTGTGATGAGCCTGTGGACGACTCTTAACGACTGCAAAATTCCTTCCAGTAGCACCTTAAAGACCAACTAAGTTAGTTCTAGGTATGAGCTTTCGTGTGCATGCACACTTCTTCAGATACGCTGAAACAGAAGTCACCAGGCCCTTCTATATAGTGAGAAGGTGGGGAGGCCAATCCCCCATTCCCACCAATCCCCCATTCCCACCACCCTTCTGAGTAATACCCCTCCCCACCTTCTCCCGAGCTGCCGCGCCCCCATAAGCTCCCCACTGCCGGGAAGGAGGATTCGGACGCCCCAGGGACTGGACAGAGGGGGGCCACCTTAGCCATCACTTCGGCCAATAAAACGGGGCAACAAAGGAAACACTTCTCTCCAGCCAAGTTCTTCTGCATTTCTTGTGATGTTGAAGTAATGAAACTCTTCCCCTCCCCGCCCCATGAAAGAGTCCCGTTATGCAAACTACTTAATTTTAGCTAATCAAAGAAAATGAGGCCTACAAAATGGTCGCATTGCACAGAAGGCAGCTCCCTAGTCAGGCATTTGCTCCCATTGGGACAGGCTGTGGTAGCCCTTAGACACCCGATGGCCTTGCTCCTGCGTTGAACCGGGGGCCGGGCGTGGCCCCCTGGTTAACCTTCCTGCTGGAGGGTCTTGATTCACTGCCCCCAATGCACCTAGGCTTGAAGTTGGGCAACTGAGAAAATGAGGGGCCGGGTGTAGCTAGGGCATTGGTCAGTGCTGCGGAATGCCCCTTATACAGTGGTACCTCTGGTTACGAACGCTTCGGGTTATGAGCTCCACTAACCCGGAAGTAGCTGCTCCTGGTTGCAAACTTTGCCCCAGGATGTGAATGGGATTCGCGCGCCGGAGGCCCCATTAGCAAAAGCGTGCCTCAGGATAAGAATGGTTTCAGCTTAAGAACGGACCTCCAGAACAAATTAAGTTCGTAACTAGAGGTACCACTGTATTAGGCTTATATTTGGGGCTTTTTTCAGATGGAACTCAGGTCTGGCACCTCTCAGGTGGATGCCATTGCACCTATTTTTCTAGAAAAATAGCCCTGGCTATATTTTGCCTTTGGGCTACAAGAGCCCACACAATAGCTTATCATGCAAGAAAATACAGAACTGAGGGGTTACAAGAACTGGGGCAACAGGAAACCTATTTGTAGCAGCGGGGTTCAAAAAGTAAAGCACTAAATAGCCCTCTTCACGGTTTGCTTGAGGGCTAGAAGAGAGGGAGCCCACTGGGGCTGTCCCTAAGAAGGCCTTGTTCCGTCACATGTCAACTAACTTCATTCTCCTGCTATGAGGTGCACTTTAGTTGGTTGGTCTTCCTGGGAAAGGTGCAGTGTCTGGCCAGCAGCTCACAGGGGCAGAAGGGCAAAACGAGGAGGGCAGGGGAAGGTGGCCCAAGCTCTGCACTGGAATGAAGTGCCCACCATGCAGCTATGGAAGATGGGGGAGCATCCAGAGTGTGTCTACCCAACAAACTCATAGGGAAGCCTATTTGACTGCCCACCAAGAATCTTGGGGGCTGTTTGGTTGAGGGGCTGCGAACGTTGTATGGATTTGTTTATTTATTAACCTGATCTTCCTCCCAAAGGAGCCCAGG
This sequence comes from Podarcis erhardii, assembly GCF_964252035.2. Classification (NCBI taxonomy): domain Eukaryota; kingdom Metazoa; phylum Chordata; class Lepidosauria; order Squamata; family Lacertidae; genus Podarcis; species Podarcis erhardii. The sequence continues at coordinate 54,121,304 of NC_138502.1, read as the reverse complement.
GCAGCAAATCACAAGTGATGAAACAGAACTCCATTTCTCAGAGTTTGCTAGGAGGGGAGGGTGCCCACTAACTTCTCGCTCCAAGATGTGTGTGTCATGTGTGCCTGTGTCTCCTGTGACCTCCCAGGGGTTGGATTCCAAGGCCCTCCATTCCCAACTTCTTGCCAGGTCTGATGAGACCTGAAGCCCAACAGCACCTGGGGGGCTGCAGGTTCTCAGACCCAGATTTAATCCAAGCTGAACACACCATGCATTTAAAGCACATCAAAAGTGCATATTCCCCCTCCCAAGAATCTTGGGAACTGTAGTTTATCCTTCACAGTGCTAAAATTCCCAGTGCCCTTAACAAGGCACACCTCTCGGGATTATTTGGCAAGAGTCGTGGGCTTTGAAAGTATGCTGTGTGTGGAACCTGAGTGTCCAGGCTGCATTTGGTGCCTTGGTGCCTTTGCTTTCCTATGTCCTAAGTCCTTCCTTTGGGTTTGTTTCCCTGGTTTGACTTTGCAACCGCTCAGCTCACAATCAACTCCAGGGAAGTTGCTGTTATGTTGAGGGTCACTGCATTGCTCTGTGATACTGGATTTGAGAGCGTGGCTTGGGCAGGTCAAAAAGGCTGATGTCACGATTGATTGGGAATGTGCAGAGTGATACTTTGTAAAATTTCTGCTAAGATGCATTTTCTCCTCTAAGGTACAGGCTTCTCAGCTCTTCAGATGCACCGTTGTCTTTTTGACAGGTAGTCTCTTGACAACATTGTCCTGGGGTTAAAATGAGTGCAGCACTTTTGGAACCAGGAGAGCATGCAAAGTACAGCAAGTCCCGTTCCTTGCCCCCCCCCCCCAACTATCTGTTAAGTTGAGAATCAGCAATGGGCTGCCAACTCAGCACACATTTAACCCACAAGGTAATGCTGGAATCCGGCAGTTCAGTATCCTACCGTCCTGGTGCTGGAACCAGAATCTAGGTCCTAGATGAACTTTGGTCTTGGCTGCAAACACGACATCTGACCCCACAAGCATTTGGACTGATGCAGGGGTAAGTTAAAGTTGCAGATGTTCTGTGCAACTGCTCTGGGGACAGTGTAGATTTTGGCTAAGTTTGAATTGAGCTTGAATTGAGTTGCAGCTGAGAAAGGTTTAATGGGATGATTTAGTCACGAAATGCAAAAGTGGATCTATTTTGTTGTGCTGCTATTTCTCTAAGATGTAGGATAAATAGACAAATGTCAGCTTTCTCAACTTGCCTCGATGCCTGGGCTGGGATTTATGATGGTTTCCCCTACCCGCAATTAGACTAGGATGCATGTGCTTGTTTTCTGCCAGGACTCGGGGACATCTGTTCTCTTCTACTTGATGGGAGATGTTAAGCCCCTGCTCAGCTCCACGTCAGTAAACTTCCATTGCAGGGCCTGGGACCTCTTGGTGATGGAGGGTCTCTTGTAGGGGGGGCCGCGCTTCTCTTCATGACCAGACCTTTGATACAGGTTGGCATGTGATGGTTGGTCCAGTATTGTCCAGTAATAAAAGTAATTGCAGCATCAGTTTCTTAGAACTGTATAGTGCGCTGATTACAAAGAGCATCATGCACAATCCCCAGAGTGCAGCACCTCCAAAAGCTTTGTTGATAAATCTGTATTTATGAGCAAGACTTGAGGGTTAATTCTGCATCAGTTAAGCCAAGCAAAATTTCCAGTTGTGGGGCAGGGAAAGGGGGCATCACTCTCCTGCCTTTTATTCACCAGTAGTTTTGATTTAATTCTTTATAAGAGGGATTTAATTCTTTTTCTGTTGAGGTACACGTTCCCAAAGGTGGAATCTGCCAGAGGCCTTGTGCCAACTGGGTGCACAGCTGAAGCCGATGGTAGGCAGGGCTGGATACAAAGTGGGGAGCGCAACCTCCCTCTCCCTCTCTCTCTCTCTCTCTCTCCGGCTTCCTCTCTGCCCAGCCAGATGCAGCAGATCACAGGTCACTCTTGACAGAGGAGGCACTTACTAGTTTGGGGGTCACACATGGCCTGAAGGCCAACCTTTCTAATTTTAAAACAAAACAAATTCCTTCCAGTAGCACCTTAAAGACCAACTAAGTCAGTTCTTGGTATGAGCTTTCGTGTGCATGCACACTTCTTCAGATACCTGAAGAATTGGTATCTGAAGAATACCTGAAGAATTGGTATCTGAAGAAGTGTGCATGCACACGAAAGCTCATACCAAGAACTGACTTAGTTGGTCTTTAAGGTGCTACTGGAAGGAATTTGTTTTGTTTTGACTATGGCAGACCAACACGGCTACCTATCTGTAACTTTCTAATTTTAATCTGCTGTTTTACTTTGTTATGTTCCACTGCTGAATTAGCTGTTGAATTATAACAAAAGGCAGCTGTTCCTATTTTATTTTTTTAGTCCAGCTGTTTTTATAATTGTACACTGATTTATGCTTTAAACAAAATATTGATTTGATTCTTATTTACTGTGTGTTTGCTATTTTTTAACTGTGTCGTCTGCCACTTTCGAAAGTGGTGGTACAGAAATGGAAGGTACAAATTTTGGAAAGAAATTTTGCTTCCTCTCCTTCTCAAATCTGGTTTGCAGAACCAGATTAAATTATGTATAAGCAGCAACTGCATACAGATATACGGTACTTGGCTTGCATTATAGATACAGATTGCAGAAATAGTGTGGGGTTTTTTTATTTTTTTTTAAGTGCGTACAAAGTCCTGGTTATAACTCCAGTGATGTATACTATTATACCATTTGCGCACGCAGGTGATGTCCTATGCGCTGTAACCTCAGAATTTAGAAATAGCCAGCCTGTGCAATCCAGGCTAATTTTTGCAACAAGTAAAAAGCAGGGATGCTACTCTGTTTCTCCAAACCTGACCTGACCTCTTGCACTTTATGCCAAGACATCCTCGCTGCAGAACTTGGGAACATCCTGCAGAGGTGATGCCAAGCCCCTCCCCTCCCCAATGAGCATGTGGCCGCTACACAAGCTTCAGTTGAGTCTCTTGGCTGTTACGCGAGCTCAAAGCCTGTTGCTGCTGCTCCTGACCCTTAGCAGGTGAATCTCCAGTTTGTAGCTACTGTGTCATTGGAAGCTGCTTTGTCTCAAAGTTAGGGCCTTGATCCGCTTGGCTCAGCATTGCCTACGTGGACTGGCAGCACCTCTTTCAGACGGGGAATATTCCCAGCCCTGCTTCAGATGTTGGGGGGGGGGGGAGGCAAGTAAAGCAGGGGCTGTGGCTCTGAGCCACGACCCTCCTTGTACCTGCGGCCTCTTTTGACCCCCACAAGATTCTCTCTCTGCTGCTGACCAATCCACAGATAGGGAATTGCATACCCCCCTAACTTCCTGAAGCCCAAGAAACCCACTTTTTTTGTTGGTTTCCCTGCTTGAAATTTGAATGGCCCCTGGCCCCTGGCTTGGCCTATTGTTTCTGCACCCCAAATGAGCAGGAGTTCCACCGTCTTCTTGAGATGACAGCGACTGGAGGGTTCTGGGGGAGGTGGGCAGGGGAGACCGAAAGAAATATGCCTTGATTCCCTCCCACCCATCACAAAGCCCACACTGTTTCAAAGCATCAGGATTCCTGTCCCAAAGAAGGTTCTCTTGACCTGGCCCACCTTGCCATAGCATCCACAGAGCGGACGTGCTCTGCCTGGGGCTCCCATTCTCTCTCTCTCTTAACCTGTGCATTCTTCACCTGTCGCATTGAGTTGGGGGGGGGGGGAAGGCCCCAGAGGAAGAGGCCTGACATGGCAGGTCTAACGGAACCCCCCCCCCCCCGGCCCTGAGCTAGAGGACGGCCGAGCCGGTCGGTCCTCGGCTTAGTTGCTGTAGACCTGCCTGAGCCTGACAAGAAAGAGTTGCCAGGAACAAATCTCTATTGTTCGCTGTCATCTTTAAATGAGTGTCAAAGTAGGCAGGGGGGCTTTGACCGTTAACTGCACAATTTGGCGGGGGCCCTTGTGTCCAGCCTGGCCAGCCCAGGCATCCCCCTCCCATTTCTCAGATTAGCAGAGGCGGCCTCCAGCCTCTCTCCTAAATGGGCCATCGTTGGCCCTTTGTCCACAGACTGCCCAGTGTGAAATTTGCAGCGACGTTAAATGTTTTCTAATGAATAATTATTGAAAGGAAATGGTGGGATGTGTGTGTAATGGATTGTAGCACATTAAAACGTTTTATTCGGGGGACACAAAAATGTTGTCCTTCATAAGCGCTTTCGGGGAAGGGCTTTCTTCCCCCTCCCCACCCCCGGGAGAGAGGTTTTAAAAAAAATTCTCAGAGGATTACCATCAAACTCTTATAACAGGGTGTCTCTTTCTCTCTCTCTCCCCTCCACCCTGATAGAAATGGAAAGAGGCCCCCCGGCCATCAAATCTTTTTCAAGATGGCAGCCGTGAAGCCTGCGGAACTGTTGGAAGCTTTGGGGTTTTAAAGGAATGTTTTTGAACTGTCTTTTGCTTTGGGAGAATAGGTTGGGTTCCCCTCTCAACCTCTGTGCTTTTCATGGCGAAGGACGATCTAAGGCTGCTGTGCCAAAGTTACAGGCAAGGATTTGTCTATTGACAAGGAACCGTGGAATAATCCTGTCCCCCTCATGCCGATGATGATTAACCTTAAAAGCTTGCATTTTCTGTTCTCTGGAAGATATTGCCATGTAAATGTTTTGCTGTGGGTATAATCAAGTTTAGAACATTATTATATCATCTTTAAAAAACTGGACAGGGGTGTCTGCCAAGTTTTGTCTTTTTCCCAAGCAGACAGCTGGTCACCACATTTATATTTAATGCTGGCTTTTCAGTGAGATTAGTAAGCTTACAGATGTGGTAGATTTTCTTAAAAAGAACCTGGAATGGTTTCCCTTTATAAATGATATTCTGTGCATGCACCACAGGAGTGACCATCCCCACTTCCTGTGGCGTTCTGGGGGTGTTTTGCTGGTTGCTAAGGGGCAGCTGAGTTCGAAAGCATGTCATGGTGCAAGTAGATAAATAGGTACTGCTCCGGCGGGAAGGTAAATGGCATTTCCGTGTGTTGCTCTGGTTTGCCAGAAGCGGCTTAGTCATGCTGGCCACATGACCCAGAAGCTGTACACCGGCTCCCTCAGCCAAGAAAGCGAGATGAGCGCCGCCACCCCAGAGTTGGTCATGACTGGAGCTAATGGTCAGGGGTCCTTTTACCTTTAAGGAGCAGCTGGTTCCAGGGCAGCAGGTGTCCCTCTGCCCTTTATATTTTGACCTAGTGGAAATAATTTGATTATATAATTCAGTCCCACAAGATGTGGCAAAGGCTTTATGTGGCTTTTGAAAAAAGTTAAGTTCATGGAGAAAGAGAAGCCTGTGAACTGCTCTAAACCTAAAGGAAATCTCCATCCTCAGAAGCAGTTTACCTTTTGTGCCCTACAGGCTGGGGGGGACAGGTGGGATGGAGGTTGCCGCCCTGCCCTGCCCTGCCTCTGAGCTTTCCAGAGGTGTCTGAATGGTCACTGCATGGGACTGGTGCAATCTATTTTGCCACTTGAGGCAAAGGACAAGATGGCAACCCCACTCCACACTCAGCAAACCATCCAGGCTGGAAGTTGATGCATATTTCCATGCTGATGGTTGGACAGCCTCCTCCTCCCCCGTGGCCAATGACAGCAGGCTAGCTCATGAGATGCCAGCTGGACCCTTGCTCTGCCCCACATCCTTCGGCAGCTGTCTCCTGAGATCGGCACTGCCACTCTCTGCCCAACGAGAGGGACGGCTCTGCAGGAAATGGGATCCTGGGCAAGGCAAGGCAGGGCTCCTTGGGGAATTCAGCAATACCAGATCTACATGTCAACAATTGCCAATTGACTGGTTGGTTTTCAAGGAGGGATAGACAGTTTCACAGAGGAGAAGTGTGCCAGAAGCTGCTTTATGCCAGGTCAGACTCTTAATTGTTCACCAGTATGTATTTTATTTTATGTTAGAATATTTTATTTAATGTTTGTGATTGTAATGCAGAAAAGATCCCTGCATTGCAGGGGGTTGGACTAGATGACCCTTGGGGGTCCCTTCCTACTTTACAATTCTATGATTCTAAGTACCACTTCTACTTTGTTCTGTATTTACCCCTCCCTCCAAGCAGGGGGCACTGCGCTTTGCCAGGTTCAGTTTCCTTGGAATGAGGGTCAGCCGAGGCCTTCAGGGTGTACTGTTTTATTTACACCTATATAGAGCCTGGGCATAAGATGGAGGGGCTCACAACATTCATCAGTATTTCAATGCAAACTTTAAATTTGCAGTTTAGCCCAGCACACGTTTGAACAAAGCAATCTTCCCTAAGACATTTGTGTATGTTGCTTTCACTAATAGATGCATTATAATGCACATTTTACCCCAATGCCTGCATTTTTGTACACTTTACGTGGCCAGAGAACTGCACTGCAGAATTTGTAGAAGTGCAAATAGTGAAGGATGGCTGTGTTTCAGTTTTCATATTTCAGAGGCAGGCTAGCCTTTAAATGTGAAAGGAAGTGAATTTCTCCCCATCCCTATGCTTGATCAGTGTTGTCTCCATTTCTGTAATCCTAAGTGCTTGGCTGCCCTTCCTTGGTGGCGAGAGAGTGGCACTCTGCACATGCTTGGTCAGAGCCAGAAGTGCTTCTGAATAGGAGCTGCTGGAAACCACAGAAGGGGAGAGTTGCTCTTGTGCTCAGCTTGCAGGTTTCCCATGGGGGCATCTGGTTGGCCACTGTGAGAAAAGGAGGCTGGACTAGAGGACTCAGCAGACTGACTCAGCAGAACTCTTCTTCTGTTTCAGTGCTTCTGTGTCACGTATGGCTTGGTCCTGTACTGAGCTCAGCACTGGTGCTGTGCTGTGGAGAGGCCTGGGTCAAAGAAAGCTGTGCACCGCAGCGCAGGGATAAGAAACATACAGTGGTACCCCAGGTTAAGAACTTAATTCGTTCTGGAGGTCCGTTCTTATCCTGAAACTGTTCTTAACCTGAGATACCACTTTAGCTAATGGAGCCTCCTGCTGCCGCCGCGCCGCCGCCGCACGATTTCTGTTCTCATCCTGAAACAAAGTTCTTAACCCGAGGTACTATTTCTGGGTTAGCAGAGTCTGTAACCTGAAGCGTGTATAACCCGAGGTACCACTGTATTTGCAAGAAGACTACCTTCCCAAAAGCAGGTGAACTCTGCAAACGCTTGATGGCTGTTGTTTGTCCAGAGCCTGTCGGAAAGGGTAGGATCTAGCTAGGCAGAAGTAGCCTGCCCAGAATTATACAGGCCCTAGTCACCTCCAGGTTTGACTACTGCAATCTGTTGGTATGTCGGGCTGCACTTGAGGACAAGGTTCTCTAAAAAAATAATAATCCGGTTCAAGATGCAGCAGCTGCTGACTGGCTCATCTTCTAGGAAGTAAGTAAATAAGATAATATTGTACTAGCCAGAGAGGCCATGACAAAACCATACAAACCCTGTCAGAAAGAGTGTGTTTGTGACTCTGCCTAAGACATAAGCAAGGCTGCAATTGGGGCACCTAAAGGACTGCATGCATTTCTGTTTAGACCTCTGAATCTCCCTTACAAGTCACTGCAATTTTCTCCACTTCCTCCTCCTGGAATTTTCTTGCCACCAACCCAAAGAGGACTCAGCAGCCTAGAACGTCTCTGCCAAGGAGAGACTGCTTTCTTGGAACAAACAGGGGATTCAGAAAGTGCCTCCTAGGTTCTGTGTATAGTGGGCCATGTCACAAATAACGGTGAATGTCTTCTACATGCACTTGCCCACAAATACAGAGTCTCGCTATCTGCATATGGGATCTAGTTGCTCGTCCAGCACAGCTGAGGGCATTGCTTGGAAACGCAGCCCAATAGAGACAAATCTTAATAGAGCTGGCCAGAGTTTAGACAAACAAGTGGCTCTAAAATTTACTCAGGTGCTTAAATTCAGTATCTTAACTTTTTCTTCTTTTTTATGTTGCTTACACTGGACTTAAAAAAATATCTTTATCAGCTTCTGTTATCATGTGTCTGTATTTTATGCACTCACCTCAGGCAGAATATAAATCCATCAAGTAAGAATGAATTAAATCAATTGATAAGACAAATTAATAAACTTTCTGCCCACTTTGTGTTGTGATCAGCAGAGGGACGGTTAAGGATTTAATTTAAAAAAAGGTTTTAGGGTGACCTCTTGTGGGAGAAAACAGGACGTACGTCTTCTGAAAATGGGAAGAAGTCACTTGTCATTTCTGTAACCAGAGCACCCTCTTCTCCTCAGACATGTTTGTTTTTTTTAAAAAAAACAACAACAACAGGTGCCTTGTTGGGCCAAAATCCAACAGGGGGCTCAGGATGCTTAGCTTGTTGAATTTCCTCTTGCTGTTCAGCTGGGAAAAGCAGCTCAGCCCTGTTAGAGGAGGGAGGTGAATAAGGAGTTCTGCAGGCAGGAATTTTAGATGCAGTGATGGTTGTGGGAGTTTAACCTGTTGGATTTCTGCTGATGTGCAACTCATGGTTTTAGGGCATTAATAATTGGATCTCCTGCCTTCCCGCTCCTGCCACCCAAAGATTTTTTTCTTATATTTTGCTCATAGGGCAGCTGAGTGCATTGCAAAATGAAGGGTTGGTGAGCCCTCTGCCATCTTAATTTGCCCAGTGCAGGGATTTCAAAGGCCGTAGATAGGTAGATGACTTGGCTACAGCACTCCGTGCTCTGGCAACTTCCAGATTGTATTATTGCCATGTGTGCGCTGTGGTCTATGTGGGGCTGTGCTTGAAGACAGCTGAGAAACTCCAGCTTCTCCAAAATTACTAGCTGGTTTGGCTTTAGATAACATATGACCTCTGTTCTAAAACTGTGGCTGCCAGTTTTGTTTTGTTTTTAAAGGCCCAATTCAAGATGCTCACATTAGTGTTCAAAGCCCTAGCTAGGGTTGTCCTATGTCCTTTTTTTTCAGGACACATCCTCTTTTTCATGGGTATGTAAAATGAGAGTTGTCATAGTGATCCATAGCTAAAAGTAGAAGTCGGCAAATATGTCCTCTTTTTTTGCTGTTCAAAATATGGCAACCCTACAAACATTGCAGGCCTCAAACACCTGAAATGCGTAGGTTATCAGAGGCTTGGGGTGGTGGCAGCCCAGAGCAGGGCCTTCTCTGTGGCAGCCCTTCAGCTGTGGAGGTCCCTCTACACAGAGGTGCACCTGCCTTTTTCACTGAACAGCTTTGGGCAAATGTTGAAGATGTACCTCTTCAGCACTCCTTCCTTGGAGGTTTTTAAGCAGAGATTGGATGGCCATTTATAATGGATGCTTTAGCTGAGTTTCCTGTGTTGCAGGGGGTTGGTCTAGATGACCGTTGGGGTCCCTTCTAACTCTACAATTCTATGATTCTATGTGTGTTTTCAGGACCCAAATATTATTGCAAATCCAATATGCTTTAACTGCTTTGAATTCTGAATGTTGAGTTGGTGTAACCCAGCCTGGGGCCTGCTGGTGAAGGCTGGGTAACATAATTATTATTGTTTGTTGTTAATGTAATATAATTTAGCATATACAGATTTGTGTCACAGGAGCCCTGCACCCTGGGTCCTTTCAGTATCGAGCAACTTGGGGCAGGTGTTTTCCTTGAGCAGGCATTTCTGGTGCCTGCTTGAAATGGCCTCCATGAGACGCTTGAGCCAGGATCCCTGGCTGCAGGAAGGCAGCGGTCCTTGAGACAGTGCTACTGTGGGTGGCAGAGAAAATGATGAGAATCTCCCCCCCCCCCGCCCCCTGCCCTTAATGGGTTGGCTTCTAACTGCAGTCAGTGGAAATGTTTCAGTGGAAACTGAGCACTTCCTTATGCAGCTGTGGCAGTCCAAGGATGGCAGGAAGGGAAGCAATTTGCCCGAGGGGTAATTTTGTGAAAAGAAATAGGTGAGAGAAATCTGATCCAGTAGGCAGCTCCTGGGATTTCAAAGGCCACTCACTCCTTTCTCTCTCTGGTCTCAGAGAAGGTAAGGCGTTCTTTCTGTATCTGGTGCAGAGCAGTGTGTTGGTCTTCATACTGTCTGTGCCCCTTGAGAGGGGCTGGCCGAGCTTCCTGGTCAGGCAGGCCTGGGACCTTTGGGAAAGAAGCAGTTATTTCCTAGGAGGAAAAGGGGAAAGGCTGAAGCTGCCACAATGTCGAATGAGAAGCCTTGGCTGTTCTAACCCTAGATGTGCGCAGGATTGAGAGAGTTGTACAGTGGAGAGAGCAACTCTGCACATGGTCAGAGGCACTTATTTTGTGTTCCTCTCTCCACCCCCACCCCAGGCTGTGTCAGCATAGGAACAAAGGAAGCTGCCTTCTAGCGAGTCAGTCCATTAGACCACCCAGTTCAGTACTGCCTGCACTGGCTGGCAGTAGCTCTCCAGGGCTTCTGGCTGGGCTCTCTTTGGGGATTGAACCTGGGACCTTCTGCATGCAAGAACAGGTGCAGTCTTGCTTCACCGGAAGCCCTGGGAAGCAGCCCTGGAGAGTATTCACGCAGTAGATTTAGGAAGGCAGAGAGTGAAGTTTTTGGAAGGGCCAGTGAGTTAGTGAACATTCCAGTCTGCTGTTGGGTAGAGCTTTCTGACAGGAGGGGCTGTTTGACAATGAAGCAGACTCCCTGGGAAGGTGGTGGACTCTTCTTTGTTGGAGGTGTTTAAACAGAGGTTGGACGACCATCTGCCAGGGATTCCTGAGCTGCGATTCCTCCACTGCAGGGGGTTGGCCCTTGGGGTTCCTTCCAGCTCTGCAGTTCTGTGATGCTCTGCTCATAGTTTCTCTGCGGGAAAAGGCGGCACGAGATGCAGGAAAGCAGGAGGGTGGGTGGCACAGCGTCCCCATGAGGACTGGGAGCACATGGGCTTTCTATTGCCTTCTGGATATTTTGGACTACAACTCCCATCATCTCTGAAAGTTGGCCCTGCTGGCTTCTGGGCCCCACCTGCATGGGGAAGTCTGCTGCAGGCCCTTCCCCATGCAGGTGGGGCTTAGCATGTGGGGAAGGCACCTGCAGGATGCTGTTGTCTTCGCAGGGTGTGCTTGTGGGTGAGATTTTGAGGGCGAGGAGGAGCTACTACATGAGCATGCAAGGTGGGCTCAGCCAAGCAAAAGTGAAAAGCAGCAGCAGCAGCAGCAGCAGCAGACTCCCAAACTGCTTCGCAGATAAATTGAGCAAATGGCCTGTCACGATGGGGTGCATGTAAAGCAGCCCCAAATTCTGTCACTTAGACAGCAGTCTCCCCGACAGTAGAGCCAGGTGAATCTGTCAATATCTGCTTTCTTTCAGTTTCTCAGTTTCCAACCTTAAATTCAGCTGGCTACATTTCTGCATCTGTGACCTTTTGAAAAAATAATCTGCATGAAAAGAAATATGATTTTTTGTATACATTTATCCCAATATATGTATTTTTTGCAAGGAATTTTCACCAGTTTACACATATCTTTGCACACTTTTTGGCCAAAGAACAGCATTAAAAAATTTGGAGAAAGGCAGATTTTGATAGATGGCTGTGTCCCAGTTCGCTTACTGGTTTGGGAAGTGTAAATTAGGTAAAATGTGAATTGAATGGATTTCTTCCCCCACCCCCATCCCTGCTTGACAGATAACTTCCTAGGTGTGTGTTCAGGGCTGAATTAGCTTTCTGGAACCTATGAAAGAGTCTTTGCAGCGCCTGAAAAGGCTGGCCATGTCCCTGTGATCTGTTCAGCAAGCCTTTCTCTGCTGCAGGTGCAGATGAGCAAGATCTGTTTCTCAGAGCCACTCGGAATCTCTCTCTCTCTCTCTCTCTCTCTCTCTCTCTCTCTCCTCCAAGGTGATGAAAAATATATTTTGCTCAGCTCATGACTGTGGTGGCCAGCAAGCTCCGATAAAAACCTTGCACAGAAAGACGCCCTGTCCAATTCACTGCCTTCCCAACCATGGCCATGAGTTCCCATTGGCGGAACAGCATCCCCAGACAGGGTAGAGATTGCAACAATATGTTTAAAGTCCAGCTGGCTCACTTTAGAAAGGGCTGCGTTGTGGAACAGGCAGAGGAGAATCGCAGGACGGAGCCGAGGCCTGCCAGGTAAGGGAACGTGGGGGAAGCTGAAGCCCTGGCGGCTCATCCAAGCAGATGCCCCCTGGAGCACAGCTGTGCCCAGCTAGATCCTTAAACGACTTGTGGCACAGCCTGTGTCTGAAATTCCCATTAAAAATGTCAAGTGCCCATGAATCTGCATGGGGCAAATTTTGGCAGACCTGCAAGCAAATCTTTAAAAGTGTATTTTGGGGGGCAGGAGTTCCAGGGCTCCGTGCAAATGATCTGGGGGCCCTGATCCTCATCACCACCACCACCGCCTCTCTCCTTTGGCAGAGCACATCTGTTCAACTTGTGGAGAACTCAGTTGGATTCCTGAATTACCTTAAGAGGACAGTAGTGTCTTAGGACAGCCTTCCCAACCTTGTGCTGCTTGGACTACAACTCCCATAAGTCCTAGTTGGCCCAAAACAGCCAGAGGGGAGCCAGGCTGGAGAAGCCTGCCATCAAGCAAGTGGCAGTGGAAGCGAGGAATCCTGGCCAAATACTGCTGTGAAACTATTAAGCTGCAAAGCGGCCAAGAAAATGAGCTACAAACCAGAATATTTACAAATGGTTAGCCTTGGACCAAGGCAGTGGCAGACGCCAGGGTTTTTGTGAGATCACTTTTTGTTTTTGTTTTAAGTAGTACCTCGAGGTGCAAAATAGTGTTTCAGTGGGCAGAATGACGATTAAGAGGGGAACCAATTGCTTCCCGGCAGTCTCCAAATTGACAGCTGCGGGGACTCTGGTGCGCTCCGTGCTACTTTTGGTTTAAACTGCAGTGCGATGGTAATACTGATTCTGCCTTGCAGACATCTTGCTGGTGGCCTTGTTCCAAATTCCAAATCGTTTCTTAGCAATTAAGGGAGACTGATGAAAAGTGTGCATAGAAGAGAAGAGGAGACTGAGATTCCAACAGATTCAAATGACAAGAAAGGAGATTTTGATTAAACATTAGGAAAAACTTCCTTGTTGCTTGTAGTATGCATGAGGCAGGAGAACTTTGCAAAAAGAAGGTTTTTCTCTAGTTCTGATTATTGTAGTTTTAAGTGCAAAGAAGTGAGTAAATAGGCTGAATCGGATGGATTTTGTTTCATTGCTTTTCCAAAGGGTTTACAATTTATTAATCTTGCTCCAGTTAGAAAAATTGTCATCACTCCCAAATTTTGCACCCTTGGGAAGAAACATTGTGTTTTCTTCTCAATGCAGACTCTAAATGAATTTTGGAAACCATAAAAGAAAATAAAAAAGTTGTCTTTGTGCAGCTTTGCAGGTCAAGCAAATGCTAGTTTCTGGAAGACACAAGGCTGCTTCCAGGATAATTCACAAGCCTGGCTGGCATCCAAATAAAAGTATAATGGGATGATTGTGTCAAATTATTTCTAGAGGGACAGCAGCAAAAATTAAAATGAGGTAAAAAAGTATGTTGTGGCTACTAACAAATGTACCATAGTCCTTTATGAAGTCAAGTTTTTGCTGGCAAACGTGAGAGACAGCGGGATGCAGCCATGAGAGTGTTGGACTAAGACCGGGGAGATCAGGGTTCTGATCCCAACTTGGTCGTGGAAAGGAAAGTGGGATAGAAACGTGGTAAATATATAAATAGTAATTTTATATATACCTATATTGTCCAGAGTCCTTGAAAAAGGGGTTGGCATGTAAGAAATTTATTTATTATTTATTTGTTACATTTGTGTTCCACCTCCCGTGCCACCAGAGCTCAAGGTGGTGTGCATTGTTTCTCCCCTCCCCATTTTATCATTGCAGCAACCCTGTGAGGTAGGTGAGGCTGACAGGCATTGGCTGGCCCCCCAAGGTCACCCGGCGGACTTCATGGCTGAGGGAGGGATTTGAACCCTGGTCTCTTGGGGTCCTAGTCCAGCACTCTAACCATTCTCCTACGCTGGTGCTCTGGGCTGTATGTGAACTCATCGGTTCTCTTCCATCTCTGAAAACTAGCAGGTGGTGTCAAAGATGCCCTGCCGGAAGTTGCTTTGTACTTGTACCCAAATTCTCTTGGAGAAATTCTGCTGTTCTAGCTACCCTTGATTCAATGCCCCCCACCCTTGCCCCTTGCAGATCGAAGCAGCGTGGAGGAAGCCCTACAAGCTGAACATGGAAGGGGCTCTCGTGGCCCGGGACAGAGTTGGGATTCAAGATTTCGTCCTTTTGGATTCTCACACGAGTGAAAATGCCTTCTTGGACAACCTTCGCAAGCGATATCAGGAGAACCTCATCTATGTAATTGCACTCTGAGCTGCTTTAGGGATGCTCCAGTTGGTCATGAGCTGTCTTATGAAGAAAGGGGTGGTGATGGGTGGTTATTATGGGATGCCTGCTGTTCTGTTAGATTGGTGCCTCTTCCAGATGTGGAGAGGAAATGTGGAACTAGAACAGGAGTGTTGGGCCTCCTGGGGTAGCTTCAAAAGAGGATCAGACCAATTCATGGAGGACAAGGCTAGCAGTGGCTATGGGCCACGATGGCAGGGCCGTGGGCCTTGGACCTTCTGCGTGTGCTCTGCCCCTTCCTGGCTTTTGCCTGGCTTGAGCATAACACAAAGCCATAATTTGTTTCTCTGACCATGCCTTGTTCCAAAGGCATTCAGACAAACCATTGTTTGTTTTATTTCCCACGTGCTCTTCCCTCATGCCTGTTGATGGGCCTCGGTGGCGGGACATACCAGGATGTACTCTTTACAAAATGTTGCTTTACAAAAATGTATATGAATTAGGCAAAATTGCACACAAACAATTGCGTTGCAAAATGGTGTGTAAAAGTGGAGAGCTTGCACTTAAGGCTGGAAAACTGAGAAATGGAGATAACCTGCAATGGACAGACCCCCTCATGCCTGTGGCTGTTTGGGTCCTTATTTGTAGCGTTTGTTCCTTACCCCTCAGACGTACATTGGCACTCTCCTGGTGTCTGTGAATCCCTACAAAGAGCTGGGCATCTACACGGTGAAGCAGATGGAGCAATACAAAGGGGTGAACTTCTTTGAGCTGCCACCACACATGTAAGCACGTTGCCAACTTTCTTAGGTGTCTGCTTGCGCAAGTCTCCTCCCACCCAGATTTTAAAGAACCAAATTAGATTTTAAATGGCAAAATCCTTATATTGCTATGTTTCTGAGTTACTGCTTGTAGTTAAGTAGATGTGGAGCCTGTTGCACCTTCCAAAAAGTTTACGCTAATTTGTGGACAGTGTAACAAAAGACTCGTTTTTAAATACCTGGCATAAAAAAAATGCTACCACTGTAAGGGAGTAACTAGCATCACACAGGGTTGACTCCAGAAACATAGTTAATAGAGCTGTTGGGAAATAACAATGCAGAATATTGGGGGGGGGGGGAAGGAAAGGAAATTGTTGTGTAAAATGTGGCTGGAGGAGAATTTTACTTTATCCACATTTTTAAGTAGCAGCACCAAATTTGCAGCTCCCAGACTAATAAGTGAAATGGAATGTTATTGTCAGGGCTTTCACCCAGCCTTTGCCAAAGAGGCACTCATGGTGCGTTCCAGCACCATTTTCCCCTAGAACAATAGCACTGGTAATTAACCTTCAGATTTCACACTTCTCCAAATCTTGCCATTTAAACTATTGTCTCAAAAATGTACCAAAATGTATGTTTTAAAAAGTGTGCATTTTAGGATTACATTTGAAAGAAAGAGTTTAAGTATGAATCTAAATACAGATTTTTATACATTTTTAATGTGTCTGTAAAATTAATGAGGAAATTGAACAGAAAGGACTTACTAATACATGTGCAATTGGCTGGTGATAGACTGATTCAGCCAGTATGGTGTTGTGGTTAGAGCACTGAACTCTGACCTGGGAGACCAGGGGTCAAATCCCAGTTCAGCCATGATGCTCCCTGGGTGTTCTTGGGCCAGTCACTGGCATCTCTCAGCCTAACCCGCCTCACAGGGTTGTTGTGATGATAAAATGAAAAGGAGAACTGTGTATGCCACCTTGAGATCCTTGGAGGAAAGGTGGAATATAAATGTAATTTTAAAAATAAAAATAGAATCCATCTGCCTAAGTGATGAAGGATGCTTTGAAACCTTCTAGCTTCTGAAGGTGCCTGGCATTGTTTTACTTAACTCTGAGAAGGCTGTCACTGTGACCAGTGTGTGGGTTTGGTCCTTTTCCAGTTATGCCATAGCCGACAATGCCTACCGGGTCATGTGTACAGAGTACAACAATCACTTTATCCTGATTTCGGGGGAGAGCGGTGCTGGGAAAACAGAAGCCTCCAAGAAGATCCTTCAGTATTTTGCCATGACCTGCCCTACCACAGAGCAACTGCAGGTCGTCCGAGACAGGCTCCTACTCTCCAACCCTGTTCTGGAGGTAAGCAGGAAATGCACCCAGGAAATGCACCCAGGAAATGCACCCAGGAAATGCACCCAGGAAATGCACCCAGGAAATGCACCCAGGAAATGCTCCCACATCAGAGGCGAGAGCAGCAAGATTTTGTCCGCTGCCTACCCAGCAGAGTTCTCTAGGAGGTTTACATAAACAGTAAAATGCATGATACAAATTACATTATTATTATTATTATTATTATTATTATTATTATTATCCAGGCTTTTCCCTTACACAAATTTTAAAAATACAGCTAAAATATAAGTTAAAATCATATAAAAGATAATCATCAAAAAGTAACTGAATTCTTAATAGAATAA
Organism: Podarcis erhardii; assembly: GCF_964252035.2. NCBI lineage: Eukaryota > Metazoa > Chordata > Lepidosauria > Squamata > Lacertidae > Podarcis > Podarcis erhardii. Next base: position 54,104,572 of record NC_138502.1, on the reverse strand, counting down.
AAACAATATAAAACATATCTATTACAAGATAAATAGTAAAAACAGCACAGCACTGTTAAAGCCCTTTCCTTAAAAAAAGCTTGTTGGGATAAAAACAGTCTTCACCTGCTGGCAGAAAGATAACAAAGAGGGAGCCTGTCTAGCGTCTCTAGTTCCAAAGTTGTCTGGGAGCAGCCACCACCTAGAAGGCCCTCTCCCGCGTCTCCACCAAGCGGAGACGGTGGGGGGACCGAGAGAAGCCCCCTCCAAGATCTCAGAGGTTAATCTAGGAGAATAGGGTCTTTCATCTGCTGGGCCTAAGCCATAGAAAAAAGCATTAGAACTAAGATGGGCTCCTTGCTGTCAGGATGTATTTATCTTAACTGAAATCTGAGTAAAACACAGCCGCTGAAACAGTTGGAATGGGTTTTTGGCACCTGTGGAAACCTCCCTGGTGTTTAAGGACAGTTGAGGTGTGATGAGTGCCCTGGTTGCAATTTATTCATCTTTCTGTCTTTCGTGCGGTTGCTTCATGATGAGGCATTGTATTTTTAATCTGGAACCCTGTCTGAAATTGTTTGCAATGAGGAGTGGGATAGAAAAGCTTTAATAAATAAATGAAATTTTGAAAAAGAGTGGGGAAATGCTGGAATGCAAGGGGGGGGGAGAAAAGGGGAAGGGGTGATGTAGGTGGCACTGAATGATCAGCGCAACTAACAAGAACAACTCAAGGACTGAACAAGGCGAGGAGGAGGAGAGGGGAGGGGAACACCAAAAGACCTCGTTGCTCCTTTTTTGTTTGTGCTAATCTGTAGGCTTTTGGAAATGCAAAAACTTTACGGAATGATAATTCAAGCAGGTTTGGAAAGTACATGGACATCCAGTTTGACTTTAAGGTAAAGCATCTTTCTTTCTTTCTTTCTTTCTTTCTTTCTTTCTTTCTTTCTTTCTCTTGGAATGGGGAGATTTGCAGTGGTCTGCTATAAGAGCCACTTATGCGCCACTCCCCCTGAAGAAACCGAATGTCGTTCTTCTCCTCCCACATTTTATCCTCCCGCTGACACTCTTGGCTGACAGAGTGACTGACCTAGCATTTCCCAGAGAGCTTCATGGCTCAGCAGGGATTTGAACTTGGATCTCCCCCTGCCAAGCCAGCTACTCCACCACACTGGCTCACATCAGGGGTGACTGCTTGCTCAAGTGAAGGTGACTCTCTGCCTTCTTAGTGCCATGAGATGCTTCCATGTGACTTGAGACAATTCAGCCATCCCTTCTTCATTTCTCTTTCCATTTTTGAGGTGCAGTGGAACCAGAACTCTACACAGGGGATAGTCATCATCTAGGTTTTACTCAGTAGACCCTCTGAAATTTATGCTCAGACACAGAGCTTTTAAGTGTGCACCTGTGCCTGGAAAGAGCCAGGCAAAAGGTACGTGTGGAGAAGCTCTTTCTATGCTCTGCCTCCACTTTAGGTTGCCCACTTGTGAGAACAGGATGCTGGACCAGATGGGCTCCATTGGCTCTTCATTTGTTATCACATTCTCTCTCTTTCCTTTTGTTTTTTTGTTCTTTTTTTCCCAGGGAGCTCCTGTTGGTGGGCATATCCTCAGCTACCTGATAGAGAAGTCCCGTGTTGTCTACCAAAATCCTGGGGAACGGAACTTCCACATCTTCTACCAGTTGCTGGAAGGCGGGGAAGAGGATTTGCTCCATGACCTCGGCCTGGAACGCAACCCTCAGAAGTACATGTACCTAATTCAGGTTGTGGGGGGCTCTTTGTGTGCCCCCTTCTTAACATGCCCAGCTTTCTCCGGTAACTACTGAAACATGCAGTTTCAACCCAATAACAGAGGCACACCTTACTCTTTTGAACCCCAAAAGGCTTGGATTCCCAGCCATCAGAGGAGCACACCCAACCCGCTGTGGGTTCTGCAAGAGTTGCTGATCTGAGCAGGCTTCCTGATTTGGGAGGGACCAAACCCAGAACAGTGTCTTTGGTAGACAGAGCGAAAACAGGCCCACAGTCCCTACTGTGGATGGGTAAATCTTTTTGCACTCTGCAAAGGAAATAATCCAGTGTCTCAGTCACACGCACACCAGATGATGCAGGAAGCTGTCAGGTACCCAGCAGGAGAGAGGATGGGACTGTGCAATTTATTGTTTTGGTCCTTGCTTCTCCCAGAAGCACACCAGAAATCCTCCTTTGGTTAGGTGCTTTGAGCTCATGGCAGCCACTCATCTATTTCTCAGGGTGCAATAAAAGTTATTCCATGCCCCGCTGTTTGGCAAGTACTTGTAGTAGGTCAGGCTGTGTGTGCCACTCAGCACAAACTCAGCATTTGCTTCAGGAAAGAGGACCCCAAGGACCTCAAGCAGTGGGCATTGATTTAGAAAAGGGAGAAAGGAATATTCCCATTCTATTTTATTTGTAAACTGTTATTCTGCTGCTTCAGGGGAATGCTCAATTTTTAAAATAAGAACAAAAATAGAACTGAGCATCAACACAGACAGAATTAAGGGTGGATGAGTCTATCAGCTTTGGTTTCCCCATTTTTCCATTCTTAAATTCAGTTTATCAAAACTTCTGCCTCACTGTTAAAAAAAACACGTTAATTTTTTTGTCAGAATTTTAGTGTGAATCTCCTTATTACACATTTTTGCAAGCAATTTCCTGTAATAAAATTATTTGTTCTACATTACTATCACTAAAATATGTATCCTTATGCTCACATAGCCCTAATATGCTCATTATTCTCTGCACCACAAAATTTAGAAAAGCGTGGTTTTCCAAAGATATTTGTATTTTGGTCTGCATCTTGTTTGAGGATGTGCGAAATAAGTGGGCACTCCTTAAAATGTGCACCACCTGTGTTTTGTTCTCATACCTGCATTAGTGTGGGCTGCATTGCTCTCATGTTTTGCCTCTGGTCACCCACTGTGTGAAAGAGGAGCCGGGACTCAGCTGGCCTCCTGCCCAGTCCAACAGCCGGGCTCTTCCTGTGCTCTAGCCGGACTGTATCTCCGAGCTGCCAAATGGAAGGCAACCAAATGTACTGTATGCATGTGTGGTCTTTGTATCTAGCCTTTCCTCCAAAGAGCTCAGGAAGGCACTTGGAAGGTGCTCCCCACCCTCATTTTATCCTCACCCCGTAAGCTTTTGGCTTTTCTACACTTGCCTTTCCTCCACGGTTTCCAGGTGCTTGAAAGCTCAGTATTCGAACGCTCCCCCCCCCTTTTTTTTCCTCCAGAGCTTTTCCTGTGAAAACCTGCCCTTTAATGCTGAATTGGAGCAAATGGCTTTCCGTGGAAAACCCAAATTGCCGTTTGTTGTGCTCCAGTTTTAAAGAATGGATTTTCATGGGGAAAGTTTAAGGGTGAAATAAAGAGCAGAAGTGCAGAAGTTTCTCATGCCACCCCCCTCTCCCCACAACAGGGGCACTGTGCCAAAGTGTCTTCCATCAACGACAGGAGCGACTGGAGGACGGTGCACAAAGCTTTCACTGTCATTGACTTCAAAGCGAGAGACCTTGAGGTACAGACAAAGGGGGGGGCAGGTGAAGGGGGCGTTGCTTGGAAGTGGGCCCCTGCTTAGTGATGGAAGGAAACTGGAATCCCTGTAGAAGCCAGCAAGCTTTTTTTGGTCAAGAGCTGAGTGGAGCATAGGGAGCTGCCTTGCAGGGCAACAGACCACTGGCCAGCTGAGCTCACAATGTGCCTGCAAACTGGCAGCTGCTGGGGCAGGGTCTCTCCCTGGAGATGCTGAGCACTAAGCCAGGGACTTTCTACCGGAGCCAGGAAGCCATGCTACTTCCCCTGCATGTAAAATGAGATTCCGCTCCTCACACTTCTAAGTTGGATATGGCTTGCTCATGAGCAAGATGGCTGCATAGCCCTGAAGTCTTTGTCCCTGAAAAACTAAACAACTAATGAAACAATAACATTTATGGGCATTAAAGTACCAGTTGACCTGGAACAAATGGGGGATGAAGCAGGAGGCTGAAACATGCCTGGCGGACCATCCAATGGTTCTGAACACTTTAGCAAAGAAGAAACGGGCAGGGAGTACGGTGGGGCTCACAGCAACGAGGTCATGAAGTTGAAAAGTTATCTGTCACGGGAGGGAGCCTGAGCAACACAGTTCAGTCTCTTGTGAAAAGCATTAGCAGATGGCAGACGACCCTTTGAGTCCCTTCCAACTCTTCCATTCTAGGATTCTGTCCCCAAATGAACAGAACTCTAAATGAAGTTCATGCACAAATCAAAGAGCAAGTAAGGAAGGAAGAATCAAACTGTGGTTGGAAGGTTGGAAGTGGTGACTAAGGAACTCTGTGTAAAGAGGGAGGAGCAGCTGAGCAAGGGCAGTGGGCCAACATTTGGGTGAAGGGACCTCTGAATTAGAAGAAGGGACTAAGAAGTCCAGATGGAGGGCACTTAAGGGAACTTACTCTCCAGTTTTAAAAATGCACTGTTGAAGAAACCATATACCTGGTGTTGAGAAACCTATAGGAGCTGATCCAAATTTCCCTATCAAACCTATCACAGACACACTAGGAAAAGTGGGCGTGCACCCACATCATAGAATCATAGAATCCTAGAGTTGGAAGAGACCACAAGGGCCATCGAGTCCAACCCCCTGCCAAGCAGGAAACACCATCAGAGTACTCCTGACATATGGTCGTCAAGCCTCTGCTTAAAGACCTCCAAAGAAGGAGACTCCACCACACTCCTTGGCAGCAAATTCCACTGTCGAACAGCTCTCACTGTCAGGAAGTTCCTCCTAATCATGTAAGAAACAAAGTAAGAAGGCAGGTTGAAAGAGAGCGGACACGGATCAACAGCAATGCAACCAAGTAGGAGCAAGAGCTCGTTGCTCTGAGAGAGCAGGGGGCTGGACCGGAGAGGGCATTGGCCTGATCCAGGAGGGCTCTTCTGTTTTGCTGCTGTGAAGGTGGTGTTCTGCAGCATGGCAGGTGCAGAGCATAAATTGGAAGCGAAATGCCGTTTCTGAGGTTATCTAGTATGTGCAGACTGGAGTAATACCCACTTCAGCCTCTGAAGAGGCAGTTGGTCTGCAAGGGTTCTACCAGCCATGCGTAGTTTGTTCTTTTGCTGGTCACCCTTTCTTGTGCTCACCCGACTCTTTTTGTCCGCAGAACCTTTTTGGAGTAATTGCCAGTGTCCTGCATCTGGGAAACATCCAGTTTGAGGAGGATAGCAATGGCCATGCCATCATCACTACTGGCTCCCAGATCAAGTGGATCTCAAAGGTACCTGCCTGGTGGGGTGGCAGGTGGGAGCAGCAGCTTCCAGTGGAGTCCCTCGTAGGTTCTTGCTATTCATTTGCATCCACATGATGCCAAATCATCAAAATGCCATTCTGTATTCCTCCCCCATTTAATCCAGCTTTAATCCACTTCAGATGGTGAAGGAACCCACAGGGAGATCTCTGGTAGGCTCACCTGCATTGAACCTCCTTTTCTGCCCTTGCCAGCTGCCTGGTAATTTAGGAAGCAGCAAAAACATACTACCAGAAGAATATGTTTTTCTGTCACTTCAACATGGCATTTGCATTTCAGGAGTTGCGTCCCCTCCAACCGCTAGGTGGTACTTGCCATTTGGCTTCAGTTGATTGCCCTTACCATGTAAAAAGGTAAAGGTAAAGGGGACCCCTGACCATTAGGTCCAGTTGTGACCGACTCTGGGGTTGCAACGCTCATCTCACTTTACTGGCCGAGGGAGCTGGCGTGCAGCATGACTAAACAGCTTCTGGTGAACCAGAGTAGCACACAGAAACGCCGTTTACAGTGGTGCCCCGCAAGACGAATGCCTCGCAAGACGGAAGACCCGCTAGACGAAAGGGTTTTCCATTTTGGAGGCGCTTCGCAAAACAAATTTCCCTATGGGCTTGCTTCGCAAGACGAAAATGTCTTGCGAGTTCCTGCGGGGTTTTTTCCCTCCCCCCCCCTTTTCCTAAGCCCTAAGCCGCTTATCAGCTGATCCGCTGATAAGCCGCTTATCAGCTGATCTGCTAATAGCACTAAACCGCTAAGCTGCCAATGGGTTTGCTTCGCAAGACGAAAAAACCGCTATACGAAGAGCCTCACGGAACGGATTAATTTCGTCTTGCGAGGCACCACTGTACCTTCCTGCCGGAGCAGTACCTATTTATCTACTTGCACTTCCTGCTTTCAAACTGCTAGGTTGGCAGGAGCAGGGACCGAGCAATGGGAGCTCACCCCGTCGCAGGGATTCGAACCGCCGACCTTCTGATCAGCAAGCCCTAGGCTCTGTGGTTTAACCCACAGCGCCACCTACGTCCCCTTACCATGTACACCGCCATAATTAAATCTCTGGCTTCACTTATGTAAGGAAAACATCAGAGTCTGTATTTGTGTTCTCTGCTTAACTGTGTTTCACTTGAGGCATCAAGACAGATTTGGGTAACACAACCAGATTTTGTGTTTTCAAAAATGGAGCAGCCATTGTTGCTTCATCCCAGAATCCTACCTAGGTATAGCCTGATACAGTCTGCATTCTCCATCTTCAGATGATACTGAGCAGAATTGGGCCAGGACATTTTGCTGCTTGAGGCAGAATTCCCAGCTACCCCCCTGCTTCCTCCTCCTCTGCCCCCACCACCTGGGGAGAAGAAAAGAGAAATGGAGGCTGGAGAGAAGCAGTGGCCTCAGGTGGCAGATCCAGGTCCAAGGAGCACTTCCTGTCTCACCTGAAAAGAATTATGGAGAACTCTAAAGCTTGTACAAAATCTTCGTTGCTCCTAATGAAAGGCACTGCTAGACTTCGAAATTTAAGGTCCATTTCCCCCCTCTCTTTCTTTCTAGCTTTTGGGGGTCCACTTATCAATTCTGCAAGAGGCCCTAACTCACAGAAAAATTGAAGCCCGGTTTGAAGAGGTATGCTAACAAGCTTTTCCTGATTTGCTTGCAAAGAACTGAAGTAGCCAATTCACTAGGTGACCCCACCATTGTGCTCTTCCTCCCCAAAGGTTTTAAGTCCACTGGATGTTGACCTGGCCTTTTACGCTCGAGATGCAGTGGCAAAGGCCATTTATGGGCGGACATTTACTTGGCTGGTGAACAAAATCAACAGCTCTTTAGCAAACAAGGTGAGTCTCTTGTTGTAGCTAATACAACGTGACCCTTTGAAACATTTTTTTAAAACCATGTTTGCAGTTGGCAATCTGGCAGTCATTCCAAGATAACTGTTCCTCCTTGGAGCCTGTCTGTGAGAGACGGGCCACATCCCCCTCTCTGGGTCCCGTCCTGACTGGGGAAGGGAGGCCTGGCCAGAACAGAGTGTCTTCTTCTGCATAGCCCACCCAATGGATAAAGGGGCAGCCAGCTAGGAAAAGTCATTTTATTTACTTAGTTATCCATCTATAGGCCACTTAACTTATTACAAAAAATCCCTCTTTGAGCAACTCACAATAAAAAGATAAAAGCTCTGAAACATACATTAACACAAAAATATATCTACAAATATCAAAAATATCAAAATTACTGAGCACTGTAATCCAGAGTTGTAACTGAGTTTTATAACTCTGGATCATAGTGCTCAATAAGCCAATATTCTCATAACTTATTCTTTATTATAAATTGATTTTTATAGAAATTTTCTTAGACAAATAAGAAATACATAATAGTAAACACAACATATATAACAAAACTTTACTCTGAACATAGTCCCAGTACTACCTGTTGATAAAGAGAATAAGAAAATTGATGCAACCAGGGACATAATAATAATAATTTATTTACTTATTTATACCCCGCCCATCTGCATATTACAAAATGAGGTAATATGTAGAAACAGTAATCTGGAATGTCAAAGGAAGTCATTTATATGTTTTTAAGCAAAGGCCCAAAGTGTTTAGGTATACTACCTGCCCATAATGGACTCAGAAGATCCGTGGAGGGTGAGGAGGACTGCTCCCTGTAGGCTTAAAAATATATAGAGAAAAATTGACAAATGGAAACCAAGTAACTGAAAATGATGTTTTGGATTTAATCCCCCTAAGTTGTTGTTGTTGTTGTTGTTGTTGTTGTTTGCTTTGCTTGGCAGGATCTCACCAGGAAAACTGTGATTGGGCTGCTTGATATTTATGGCTTTGAGGTTTTTGAGACAAACAGGTAAGTTACTCTTGCTCTGGTCACTTCCAGGCTGGATTAGTGCAATGTGCTTTATGTGGGTCTGCCTGGAAACTTTGGGCTGGTCCCCATGTGCTTCTGGTCACAGCATTTACAAAAAAAGCTGACTTATGAGTATTGAGACCTAAAGGAGGAGAACATCTTTTGCAAGCTCTTCCAATTGCTCAGGGTGGCTTTCCTTAAGGGCCCTTGGTGAAAAAGTAAAAATGAAATAAATTTAAAATCCCTGTACATGGAAATCTTGCATATCAGTGGTGGTGGACTGCCCTTTGTTGGAGGTTCTTAAAGAGAGGTTGGGTGGCCATCTGTCATGAACTCTCTAGCTGTGATTCCTGCCTTTCAGGGGGTTGGACTAGATGACCCTTGGGGTCCCTTCCAGCTCTACGGTTCTTGGATTCTCTGACATTGGACTCCTTGTCCCTGACATGGCAGGTGGGGTGGGGGGAGGATTAGAAGAGTTGTCAGTCCTGTGTGACCCCACCCCCCACCCAGCAGTCTTAAAGCAGCTGCAGGGCAGAAACGGGTTTACCCTCGTTAGCTCCTGTTTGAGAATTAAATGCCCATATTTTTCAAATGACTTTTCTGCACTTGGAATTTCCTCTCAAGTTTTGAGCAATTCTGTATCAACTACTGCAATGAGAAGCTACAGCAACTGCTGATAGAGATGACCCTGAAAGCTGAGCAGGAGGAGTATGAACTGGAGGGCATTGAGGTAAAGGCCGCAACCCCCCCCCCTCAAAAAAAAAAAAAAAGATTCCTTATTGCCTTCCTGGTCTGCCGTCAGATCCTTCCTTAAGATAAAACACGTATTTAAGTACATGTGGATTGAATGAAATTTCAAATAAACACAGGTGAAGTTGACTTAGATGATCTGGTCATTCATGATCTGTCCATCACTGGCCTTCCAGATGTTGGAGGATTTCAGCTCCCTACCATTGCTGGAAATTGGTCGGGACACAGGTCCCCCATACCCCAAACAGCCAAAACAGGCGTTGCCAGTTTTCAAAGCAATATCCAAACCTGCTGAATGTGTCTGCCAGAGGGGGAAGTGGGATGGGCACATCACAAGCAGACAACCCCACTTTACTTTGGCTCCTGTTTTTGCCAATCCTTGCATAGCCCAAATAGGCCATGGAGATGGGGGGCATCGGTTTTGGGAGACTCTCGAGGTTTGCAGAAGCAGAAAAGAAAATCCTCAAGGTAGGCAGCGCCCCCCCCCCAAGCAACTAATGAGGTTTGGGGGTGCCCAGTGTGGCCATGGAATGCCAAGGTAAGGGGGCTTTAGCGGGGTGTATGTGGAAAACGAGGTGGGAGGGGGTAACATGGAATGAAGCGCTTGGAAACCCAAACAGGAGTGCCTCATACGGCAACATTTTGCTGCAGCTCACCCCTTGTTAATCTTCTCCAGCCCAGAGGGAGTTTAATTCCTTGTTTGAATCCTCTGTCCAAATCTCACCTCAGTTCTTCAGCCTCAGATTGTCCCAAGGACTCCTGTCCCCAAAATAGCCCGTCCCCACACACCTGGATCTCAGAGAAGCTTTTGCTGATGGAAAAGTTATGTGCATCGGGTGTGACTTTTTAATTTTGCAGGAAGCCGTCTTGAGTCTCTGTTTTTGCTTCTCATTCCAGTGGGAGCCAATCCCATACTTCAACAACAAGATCATATGTGACCTCGTGGAAGAGAAACACAAGGGGATCATTTCCATACTGGTAAGAGAGAAGATTCATGTTTAAAAGTTTAAAATGTTTAAAAGTCATGGCTTCCTGCCAAAAGTATACTGGGAATGGCTAGGGAGTTTCTAACGGAGAATTAGTCACACAGCCTTCCAAAACTACAGCCCCAAGGTTTCTTTCTGAGTCGGGTGCAGCAGTTAAACCAATTTCAGCCAGGTTTTAGTTTGGTGGTGTCAACACCCCAGGGATGCCTGACCGCCTGGGATCTACATCTTCTTTCTAGTCATGTTAGCTCAGTTGGTAGAGCATGAGGAAAGAGCCCTCGAGGGCATTTCCTGCATCTTCCAGCCTTCAGGAGCGCAGCTGCCTCCAATGGTGGGCATTAGCCGTTCTCCTGCTCCTCCTTCTCTTCCTCCTTCTCCATGGACGAAGGACTTGTACTCTCACCCCCAGGGATAAAAGGAGTTATTCAAGAATGGATAACTTTTCGCATGCCTCCTTGCCTGCTGACAGAGAAATGGAGCTGTAATGGTTCTAGGGGTTGCTCGTGCGTAAATCAGCGTGGCTGTCTCAATCGCTGGCAGAATCCGTCAGTGGGCGTTTCTTGAACTTCTTCCAGCAAAGAAGCTCTTTGACGCCTAGTCTCCGCCTACTCTCCCTGAACGGAAGTCTTCTGCACAGGGAGGGTGTGGGCAGCGGAGGACCCGTGCTCTCCCTGCTGGTCTCTGGCGAGGAGTCATGGAGCCACCTTGCTGATTCCCCCATCTGCCCCCCTTCTCCACTAGTGTTACGCTGATTTCCTTCCCCAGAAGATGGGCTGCCTCTCTCCCTCCTGGTACGCTCTCCGGAATCCCTCTGGAGCCCTCCCTCTCCCTCTGGCTCCAATGGCAGTTCCCTGACAGGAGCCAAATGATTTATAGATGGGCAACCTGAGGCCAGGACTCTCATTAGTGGAAACTTCATCAGACTTGGCAGTGGCCCAGGGAGGCATTTCAATCTGTCCTTCTCAGAAGCACTTGTGGCTTGTGGGATTTTGCATCCTGGGGAACTGGACCTGAGGGGAATAGAGGTCAGCTCTGAGCCCCCTTCCAAACCCCAGCTCCCAGAATCCTTTGGGGGAACCCCTGAATGTTTGAAGTGGTGTCATGGTGATTTAAATGTGTGGGGAGAATGTGCCCACCCTCCCCGCTGAAGAAATCCAGTTTTGGCTAGCTGAAGAATAGGCAAGACTTCTCATATTCCTTCCTGTGTCAGGATGAAGAATGCCTGCGGCCCGGAGAAGCGACAGACCTGAGCTTTCTGGAAAAGCTGGAAGAGAAAGTAGGAGACCATGCCCACTTCGTGACGTATGCACCTACGCTCCGTAACCTCCCCCAGAGGAGACCTGCTTCCCACATGCCCTTCCCTTCCTTGGAGAGCCCTTCTTCATTCAGAGCACCCCCTAGCCCTACCCAGCCCACCTGGGTCTTCTCTTTGACCCTGAGGGAGGTGCAAATGCGCTGCCCCCCGGAACGGAAAGGTTTTGACCTCTTCTCTTTCTGTCTCCAGGCGGAAGCTTGCTGACCAGAAGACGCGGAAATCCATTGACTGGGTGGACTTCCGCCTTCTTCACTATGCCGGAGAGGTGACCTATTGCACTGTCGGTGAGAAAGCAAGAGCCCACGTTGGCGGTGGCACCAGACCAGACACACTAAGACCAGACCAGGTTAAAGAGTGTCAGCACTAATCCCTAGTGACATCCCATGAAATGGAATGTTGGAAGATTCAGGACATGTAAAAAGAAGTACTTCTTCACGCAACATGTAGTTAAACTATGAAACTCCCTCCCACAAGAGACGGGGATGGCCACCAACTTGGGTGGCTTTCAAAAAGCGTTGGGCGAATTTGGAGCAGGAGGTTTTGGATGGCTTCTAGCTACAATAACTATTCTCTGCCTCCACATTCAGAGCCAGGCATGCCGGGTTCTGCCCAACATTGTGGGTGCCAGACGGATCCCATTGCAGCCACAGCAGGCCCCGCTGGGCTTTTTGGAGGGCGTAGCAGGCCCCATTGGGCTTCCTTCTGTTTTGTGGGCTGCACAATATTGAGGGGGCCTGGCCCCCTCATGGAAAATTTTTGGGGGAGCTCAGCCCCCACAGCCCCACAGATATGGATCCCCTGGTCAGAGGCAGTGTTGCTGCCAAACGCTGCTTGCTGGTTTCCCACAGGCATCTGAGTGGCCCCTGTGAGAACAGGATGCTGGCCTGATCAGGAGGCTCTTCTGATCTTCCGACATTAACTAGCTACATCTAGCACACGACGTTTAATAACCTCTGGGGGAGGTTACGGAGGTTACGGAGTGTAGGTTCGACAGTGGAATTTGATGCCAAGGAGTGTGGTGGAGTCTCCTTCTTTGGAGGTCTTTAAGCAGAGGCTTGACAACCATATGTCAGGAGTGCTCTGATGGTGTTTCCTGCTTGGCAGGGGGTTGGACTCGATGGCCCTTGTGGTCTCTTCCAACTCTATGATTCTATGATTCTAACCCTCGGGCTAAATTTCCAGTAACTCTCTTGGGCTGCTGGAGTGAAGAAAGGCGGAGTTCAGTCCCACAAGATGTGGGGTGGGCATCAGTTTGGGATTTGCTTCACAGAGAAGACAGCTATCAATAGCTCCTAGCCACTATGATTCTATTATTTTTTGTGTTTTAATTCACTTTGATTTCCCCACCCCACCCCAATTCCAGGATTCTTGGAGAAAAATAATGACTTGCTGTACCGGAACCTTAAAGAGGTAAACACATCTTTTAATTATGTTAATTTGTTTGGGCTTCTATCCTGTCTTATTTATGAGACATGAATGTCTAATTTAAATAGCAACATGGGCACATGTTCTTACATATACAGTGGTACCTCGGTTTTTTAACGCCTCGGAAGTCGAACGTGCCATGCGTCTTCCGTATTGAGTTTTACGGAAGTAAGTGCTTCTGGAAGTAAATGTTCAGTTTTCGAACATTTTGGAACTTCAGCGGTCTTCTGGAATGGATTACGTTCAAAAACTGAGGTACCACTGGATATTTAAACACACAAACCCAGTACATAAATAATACACAAATTATTTCATGTAAAACAAAGGATGTTTTAGGGGTCTTGATGTCTGGTCTGGCAACAACAGATAAAACTACCTGATTGGAGATAAGTAGAGAGAGTTTGGGGGTGAGACAGGGCCCCCAAGTCCCTGGTCTTTTTTTACTGACCCCCCCCCCCCGGATCTCCTCCCCCCTGCTTATAGGGTAGTTAGATTTACTGTGTAGTGCAGTGCTGGTGGTGGACCCCCTCCCCTCTCTCCTCTCCAGCAATCTTAAATTGCCCAAAAGCAAACTTGAAACATGAGCCATGGTCTGGAGAGGAGACCCTTGGAAGCCCCAAGTTAGCCCCTGTTGCGAATCTGTCCTTGCATTCCTCCTCCTCTCCAGTCTCAACAGCCAGCCAGTCTGCATTCTGTGGGCACTGAAGACCCCAGCCCTCTTTGGAGACTGTTTTGGGATTCTCCCCCCCCCCCCTGCCTTTCTTTTGAAAAAAAGATTTGCAAGCCTCAGGGATTTCCCTCCAGCCAAGTTGCTGGGTGCTGCTGTTTTGCCTGCCTAAACAATGGCACTCACAACTGTAGCATCAGGAGTAGGAGGAATGATAGGTTTTATAGTGTGAGGCTCTCAACGAGTGATAATTCTGGCGACTTGAAAGGAGAATGCACGATGTTCTGATGGGAATCCTCTTGTTTTCTAAAGTCAAAGCTTGGGTTATGTTTCGTTTTAACAGCAAGATCTGACTTGGGATTTGCAAATTTTCCATGATTTTTAAAGGAGGTGTATTTTCTCTAGCTTCCTGTGCCCCATGCACATCTAGAAATTTTGTGTCATTTCCCTCCCCCAGCAAATTTTGAATAGGCCCCCCGTGCTCTGATCTTCCCAGTGACTTTGCTTTATTTTCATTTGATCCCAGGTGCTGTGCAGGTCGAAAAATGGGATCCTCAGAGAATGTTTCCACCTGACGGAGCTGGACAACCGAAGGAGGCCTGAGACTGTGAGTTTATCCCAGGCATAGGCAACCTAAGGCCCATGGGCTGGAAGTGGCCCATGGGGGTTGTTTAACCTGCCCATGGACCCCCACCTCCCACTCGGTTGGCTCCTGTGTGCTGCACTAAACTGGCGTGGAGCAGAGCGGGGACCGCCTTCTGCGACACTGGGCGGCTTCCCCTTGGCTGCAGGAAGCTCCTCTAGCCAATGGGAAGCTGCGCACGCCTCTTCCGCGTCGGAAGGAGCACTGGAAATGGTGTCTGCAGGATCGCGAACCAGCCCATGCCCCCAAAATGTTGCCAACCCCTGGTTTATCCCATACATGTGGGCCTAGATGCCAGGCCTGAGCTTGATGCAAGCTTCAAGTGACGTAGCTTGAAACTTCAACAGTTTTGTGGAAAGTGGTGGGGAGGGGAGGGGGGGCTAATTAAAAAAAGACCTTTATTGCCTTTGCTAACAACTGAAAAGTGCAGTGTCATATGCAATGCAAACAAACAATAAATACTAAGGGAAAGACATTCCAATATAAACTGAGACATCCGTATTTCCCAAGGTGGCATGGATGGTGAATGCGGGGGCATTTGAGTCTGAAGCACAGGAAATAAAATCCAGCCAGATGACATGAAAGTGCTCTGGATCCTCCACCTCCCTGGAGGCACGCAGCTTATGTGTAATTTTTTCCTACAATAGCCTGAGTCCCTAAGTTCTTATACCACAAGGACAAATGTAGATCCCCCCCCCGGGGGGGGGTTAATTGCTGAGCTTTTGAAATGCCAGCAGCATCTAACATCCACGTCAAAAGCTCTTTTGGGAGACAAGCTTTCATGTTGTTTCGGAATATGTGGAGAGACGACAGTTGTGGGGAATCCAGGGCACGTGGTTTAAGATATTTCTTCATATGCTTGAGATCAAAATATAGTGGTACCTCGGCTTAAGAACTTACCGTATTTTTTGCTCTATAAGACTCACTTTTTCCCTCCTAAAAAGTAAGGGGAAATGTGTGTGCGTCTTATGGAGCGAATGCAGGCTGCGCAGCTATCCCAGAAGCCAGAACAGCAAGAGGGATTGCTGCTTTCACTGCGCAGCGATCCCTCTTGCTGTTCTGGCTTCTGAGATTCAGAATATTTTTTTTCTTGTTTTCCTCCTCCAAAAACTAGGTGCGTCTTGTGGTCTGGTGCGTCTTATAGAGCGAAAAATATGGTAATTTGTTCCGGAGGTCTGTTCTTAACCTGAAACTGTTCTTAACCTGAAGCACCACTTTAGCTAATGGGGCCTCCCGCTGCTGCTGCGTCGCCGGAGCACGATTTCTGTTCTCATCCTGAAGCAAAGTTCTTAACCCGAGGTATTATTTCTGGGTTAGCGGAGTTTGTAACCTGAATCGTATGCAACCCGAAGTACCACTATAATGAAACCCGAGGGCGTTCCCACCACAGATGGAAGGATGTCCCCAGAACTCACAGTTCCACCAGCAATCCTGTATTAATTGGAGGGGGACACTTTTATTTTTACATTTTTATGATTTGTCCTTGCAACTGTACTTCCTAGGTGACATTCTGTGTAACTGTTTTGAATGAGTCCTTTCTATTTGCTCAGGTGGCAACTCAGTTCAAAAACAGCCTGGCTAGTTTGATAGACATCCTCATGTCGAAAGAACCTTCCTACATTCGATGCATTAAACCCAATGATGACAAAGCGGCTGGTAAGGTTGTCTCTGGGAACTCAGCAGAAGGGTGCATTGTGTTAATAAGAATAAGAATAAGAATAAGAATAAGAATAAGAATAAGAATAAGAATAAGAATAAGAATAATATGCAAAGCTCTTTGCTCTGGCTGGCAGAGGTCTGCGGTGATGGGGACCTGTTCTAGACCTACTAACCAGAAAACCTTTTAGCTTAAGATGCAACTGTTACCGGAGAATCCGAGGGCTCCCTTGGGCAGAAATCAAGACACCAACCAGAGCAATTTGGAGCAAATCAGCAGCCTGTAGGCTCAGTCTTTTGAAGAAAAACTGTCGCGACAGGACTCCCACTGCCCACAAGGTGAAGCAAGATGGAAGCCCAGAACAAAAGAAGACCCCAACTTTTATTAGCTCCTAATCCCCTAAGTTACACCCCTAGAAATACATCATATTTACATCATGACTACATTAAAAAACAGGAGGAGTCAGGGGAGGGGTTGCACAGGTAATCTGAGTATCCTGACACCTGGCCGGAGCCCCTTCTCTTCCTCCCCATGAGTCACTTTCAGGAAACAAAGGGAAAGGCGCAGTTTCCTGCCCCCTGAGGGGAATCCGGTCACGGTCCCTTTGTCAGAGTCTGTGTTGAATACACTAATGTATGCAGTTCGTTGTGTCCTTGATAGTCTTCTATCTGAGCCCATCAAGATGACTATCAAGGTTGCCACGTCAACTGGGAAGGGCTGCAGAGTAGGTGCCTTCTCGGTCAAGGGATTATGGCTGGCTGGTATCAGGCCACCCCCCTTTGATAGTCCTTGTAATACGAAGCAGAATAAAAGTGGTCCGGTGAAGATCCGATATACGGCTGATTTTTGGTGAATTTATGAAGAATACTGCCCTTGAAGTTCAAAGCACTTTCGCCTTTCCGGAAGCGGTTTGCAACATTTTGAATAAATCAGTCACGGTCAATTGGACTCGGAAACTTTGTATTTGAGAACTGTCAAAGACAGAGAAGCGGGCGCCTGCTGCCTGCAGTACCTGCGTGGCCGCCACCAGGGGCGCTGTTCGGTAACGCTGATTGGCTGAAACGGCAGCCGATTGACCCTGAGTTCAGACAGTTGGTCTACCCATAATAAGGATAGGGCGAGGTAGAGTGTTACGGTCCACTAAGGGAAAATATACGAAAATAAAGGGGTTCCGTGCAGAGCTGTCAAGCTAGCGCTTCCTTATTTATGGGAGGCTTTTAGGGGATGCCCCTCTAGAAGGGACATCTCCAGGCTCGGGGAGGTGTGTGTGTGTGTGTGTATGTATGTGTGTGTGGTGCTTGTGCATTACGTTGTAATGAAAGGGGGGGGGGTCTCCTGCTACACAACCATAGGGTCAAGCTTCCCTTCCTCTTCAACTTCTATCCTTCCCCACAAAATGCCCAATACTATAATTGGAATAAGGAAAGGCGGGACGGGGGGCGGGGGGGGGGACTTTTAAAAGAAGTAAGAAATGCAGTTCCTCCTTGGCACAACTGAGTGTATGTCTGGGTTTTCCCACCGAGAGGATCTCTGGGAGAATATATATTCTTATTGGGTTGAGGGGTTGTTTTGGATGATTTCTTTGGGTCCCAACCAACCCTGTGGTTTTGTGCCTGCAAGACTGCTGCAATGATTAGCCCAGATAGTGGCCGTAGCCAGGCCAGCAAACACTCCATTTACATGTCTAAAGAGCAGGTGAAGGACAGATGTGTTGCTACGGACACAATCAGCTTGCAATGCTCTTTCAGAAATGGCGTAGGGCTCCACCTCCGTCATCTGGCTGGATGCCACATCATCCTGGGGTGGGAGAATAACAAGCCAAGGAGCTAGTCTTTCTTTTTATCCTGGACTGAAGCTGGAAGCTGGAAAGGAGAGGCTTGACTTGCTCTGTGTGCAGAAGCCAAAGCTAAGGCTTGAGGGGGGCACCACTAGAAACCTAACAGGGACGTGAGATCTGTTGGGGTATTCATGCTGTGAGTCTCTTGGTTTTATGCTCGGGTTGTATATATGTGTGTGTGAATAAAACCATATATCCTAAAGACAACACAGTCTCTAGTGACCTCCATTCCAAGGAAACTGAACCCTGGGTAACGATAGGCACCATCCCAGTCTCCAGGTGGTGAGAATCCAGCAGTTTCCAGCCACTCGCCCAGTTTTGGTTTCCTGGGAATGGGGGCAGCAGACTCACAGCTTTGGATCCAGCACAGAGCAGGCAAATCTCTGCATCTCTGTGTCCCCAGCTTCCAGCCTGCTTTCAGCTCAGCCGACACACACAACTCTGGCTGTTGTTCTGCTACCTAGCAGCCAGATGAGGGGAGGGGGGTGAAGGAAAGCCTCTGGAGGGCACTGTCGCTTTGTTGTAGCTCTTGCAACCTTGCTTATTCTTTGGGGAGACTTTGGGTCACTGTCTCACAAAGAAACTTGTCTGATCAGTTCAGCAACTTTCTCCATTAGACTCCAGCCCTCGCTGGGGATGGGGATCCAAAAAATTGGAAGGGACTCATAGCATAATCCAGAATCACCCCCCCTCCAACAACCATATGTATCTTAATGGTGTAAAAGGAGAAGGGAGCTCGTGGCTTGGCCAGTCTCTTCCCTTGGTCAGTTGCCTGCTCTCTCTCTCTCTCTCTCTCTCTCTCTCTCTCTCTCTCCCTCTCTCTCTCTCTCTCTCTCTCCCCCCCCCTCTCTCTCTCTCTCTCTCCTAACTTAAAAGTTTGCACACAGCGGTGGAGGAAGCTGCTCTGGTGCCTGGGACAATGCGCCCGGGGTGGGGCCAGCCGCCCATAGGGGCGGGGCGCACTGCAGGGCCTCCAGAGTCTACCTGCCTCCTCCCACTCAGCCGTCCTACAACTGGGGGGGAGGCAGCGGGCGGACTGTTTGGGCAGCGTGGAGCCTGTGTGTGCCCAAGTCACCGCGTCTCTCCCATGAGAGACGTGTGGCTCTAGCTCCGCAGTGAGCGCCGCCTGGCATTTTGTCACCCCCCTCAGTGGTGACACCTGGGGCAGACCACACCCACCACACCCCCTTCGTCCGCCCCTGTTTGCACATGTGCCCTCATCCAGCTGGTAGCAACAACCTCTTGTCCTTGGTGTGGGTTTTGTCTTTTGCAGACAAATTTGATGACTCCTTGATAAGGCACCAGGTGAAGTACCTGGGCCTGATGGAGCACCTGCGAGTGAGGCGAGCCGGCTTCGCTTACCGTCGGAAGTATGAGCACTTTCTGCAAAGGTGAGGCCCAAAGATCTCTCCCCCCCACCCCCTTGTTTCCAGCAACTGGTATTCAGAAGCATCACTGCCTCTGACTCTGGAGGCAGGCCAGAGTCACCTGCCTCACGGCTGGTTGGAGGCAGCAAGGCTTCTGAATACCAGTTGCTGGAAACCAAAGAAGGGGAGAGTTGCTCTTGTGCTCCAGTCCCGCTTGGGGCTTCCCACAGAGGCATGTGGTTGGCCTCTGTGAGAACAGGATCCTGGTCTAGGTAGGACATTGGCCTGATCCAGCAGGCTTTGATTACATTCTTACTTTCACTGCACCAACTGCCCTATAGGCAAAGTAAAGGGAGGTTTCATGGACTGGTTGGTCACAGAGTTGTGGTGGGAGGAACCAGCCGGGGACCCCCAAGGGAAGAAGGTTTGGGGCCTGGGGAGTGGGGGTGGGACGACAATGAGGGGTCAGAGGGAGAAGAGGGAGCAGACTGGCAGGAGGCGGTGCTGGAAGAGGCCACAGGGTTTGGTGAGCAGGAAGAGTCTGTGGCGGAGAGCGGCCCAGGCTCAGAGGCAGGAGAGGACGGGGCCCAGGAGACAGCGTTGAGAAGAAGCCGGGGAGTCTCCCCCTCTTGCTGCGACCAGTTTCCCTTCGCCATGGTCTAGAACACGCCGAGGAAAGAGAGAGAAGCAGACAGAGCCTTAAGCTGCTGGGGAAGGAACTGGGTGAGGAGCCTTAGAGAGCGGTGGGAAAGAGGGACCTTCAGCCCTTGCAAATGCCTCATGGGGGCAAGGGCTGCTGGCAAGGGCTGCTGTCACCACTAGGCCTGCGCTGCTTTGCTTCTTTGAACAAAGAGTTAACTTCACTGATACCGTGTTTTGCTTTGAGTACACTTGACTCCAGCTCCTGAGAGGGGGGTCAGAAGTGGCTCAGGAGATTTGCTTGGAACACACTTTCCTTTAGTCCCTGAATTTATTTATAATTTTGTTTTTAGGTACAAGTCCCTGTGTCCAGATACCTGGCCGTACTGGCAAGGGACGGCTGCCAAAGGAGTTGAGAAGCTAATCAAGCATATTGGCTACAAACCAGAAGAGTACAAAATGGGAAAGTAAGAGCAACATACAAAGAGGCATTAGGATAAATTGCTTGCAAAAATGTGTACATTGGGCAAAATATTACAGAAGAGTGTCTGTTAGGAGAAATGTGTGCTAAAAATCTGGAAGTGTTTTCATGAGGACTGCAAATGGATGTGGAAATGTGGTGAACTGAACTTAAAAGGGGGAAATGGGGAGAAACTGAAATGGACAGATTTTGCCCATCTCTTCCTGGGAGTTCTTAAATTTGGTGAGACCACCCTCAGAGCAAATGATAGAATTTTGGATGCCTGCATCTTATTGGATGATTTTCTCTTGTTTAGGACCAAAATATTCATCCGTTTCCCAAGAACTCTGTTTGCCACAGAAGATGCCTTTGAATTTAGAAAAAATCGGCTAGGTATGTAATTTGCCCACTTTTGATCTTGCAAATCCCCAAAAGTCATTTTTAACTGAATATTTTGATGCCACCTTGTTTCTGTGAGGGTTTGCCCTAGGCAGCATCTGAGAAGACCACAGCCTTGCAGTTCACATGGCCTGCAGGAAATTTAGATTGCTAAAAGCAGGTGGATTTTGCAACTAGGAATGGAGGAGAATTTTATTTGGTCTGCAGTTTTACATGAGCTGATTTAATTTGCACAGATCAGAATGTAAACATCCTCCAGATTTTGCACTTCTTTGGATTTTTCAGTACAGCTCTTGGCTAAAGATATAAACAAAAATCCACGTAAAATGCATTTTTAGGATAAAGCGTTTAGAAATGTGTACCTTGACATACAATCCTTGTTTAGATAGGTATTTTGCAATGGAATGTGTAAATTGATTTTTTTGTGCAGATTTTTTAAAAAGGAAATTTGTAGATTACTTCAGAAATTTATGGGGGTGTCTGTTCGAATCAGAGGCAGCAGCAGTGGAAGAGATGGGACCTTCATGGAGTCTAATGCTTTGAACCCCTCCATCATAGGCTCAGGTTGCATTTATGTGTAAATGAACCATATATCATAAAGACAGCACAGTCTCTGCTGGGACTCATTGTCCAAAACAAAACGCAGACCCGGCTAAGTGCCTGGAACTCCCTGGCATCCTGCTCTGCTGTGGAAATTGGAGGTGGTGTGTGACAATCTTCGTCTATCTATCTACCAACTAATTGTTTTGTTCACCTCCTCAGCTTTCCTTCGACATAGCCAACCTTGTGCCCACCAGAAGCATTTTAACCTTCTGTCCTTCAAGGGTGGGGAACGAGTGGCTGGACTCCTGCTCTCATCCTGCCCCTGACCATTGTCTGCGCTGGCTTTCAGGGCGGAGGGGAGCTGGGAGCCCAGCAGCATCTGAACGGCCGTCGCAAGTTGCCTGTCCCAGGTTTAAAACTAGACTTGGAATGTAGACTTTCACCTCACAAATACCATACTTTTTGCCCTATAGGACACACTTTTCCCCCTCCAAAAATGAAGGGGAAATGTGTGTGCGTCCTATGGGGCGCATGCAGGCTTTTGCTGAAGCCTGGAGAGCGAGAGGGGTTGGTGCACACCGACCCCTCTCGCTCTCCAGGCTTCGCGCAGCTCTCCGCAAGCCATGGGAGCCCGCACCGGGCTCCCACGGCTTGTGGAGAGTTGCTTGCATGCTGAAGGCTGGGCGCGCTGAGCTCCCACGGCTTGCGGAGAGTTGCCTGTTCTGGGGGCTGGGGTAGGGGGAAGCTTGGGCTTCCCCCGCCCCAGCCCTGCGCCTGGGGGGAAAATAATTCCCCCCCCTTTATTTCCCCCCCCCAAAAAAACACTAGGTGCGCCTTATGGGACGGTGCGTCCTATAGGGCGAAAAATACGGTATATTTTCAGGGAAATTTAAGCTCTGGATTCCTGCGGAAGGTGGCAGACTCTCCTTCATTGGAGGTTTTTTAAACAGAGCTTGGACAGCCATCTGTGATGGATTCTTTAGCTGAGATTCCTGCATTGCAGGGGATTGGACTAGATGACTCTTGGGGATCCCTTCCAACTCTAGCATTCTCTAATTCCCAGTTGCTTTTCCTTTTCAGTTTCCAGAATACAAGCCAAATACAAAGGATGCTTAGGGAAGCGTGAGTTCCAAAAGATGAGGGAAGCAGGTAAGTAGCAGATCTTGGCTGCAAAACCCCCAGGGGGATCTTGCTTGGTTTTGTACCAATTTGGGATTTTTAAATAAAAAATGCATTATTTGGAATTGAGACCCAAAACATTTTATTTCAAATGCTGTTTTCTAACATTCAGCTTCTTGCTGCAATTCTGAATGTTACTAACGAACGTTAATTTGCTGCATATTTATTGATTTGGTGTAAACAATGGTTAGCCCCCTCTTCAGCTGGAAAGTGTCCCAGACTGCAGAGGCGGAGCAAGGTCAAGTGATACCCAGCGTGGAATTTTTTTTATCACGCTCCCCCCATTGACGGCTTGGGGTAGGCTTGGGCGTTGTGGGCGGGCAGCACACCGAAAGTCACCCCCCTCAGCAATGACACCCAGGGGGGTCCGCCTCCCGCCCCCCCTTCCTACACCTCTGCTAGAATGTAGCAGAAACAAGGTGGTCCCTGCTCTCAGGCTTACAGTTTAATACAGTGGTGCCTCGCAAGACGAAAAGAATCCGTTCCGCGATTCTCTTCGTCTAGCGGTTTTTTCGTCTTGCGAAGCAAGCCCATTGACGGCTTAGCGGCTTTTAGCAGCTTAGCGGCTTAGCGGATCAGCTGATAAGCGGCTTAGCGGCTTAGAAAAAGGGGGGGAGGAAAAAAACCCCGCAGGAACTCGCAAGACATTTTCATCTTGCGAAGCAAGCCCATAGGGAAATTCGTTTTGCGAAGCGCCTCCAAAACGGAAAACCCTTTCGTCTAGCGGGTTTTCCGTCTTGCGAGGCGTTCGTCTTGCGGGGCACCACTGTAAAATAAAACTTGGCCCCCTGTTCTTAGTTACAAGTTCTTTTAGTGCCTAGATGGATTGGAAACGGGTCAAGGAGGGGGTGGGTAACTTTCCTTTCCTTTACAGATTCCCATTTCAGCTGGGACATGAGCACTGGAGGGACATACTTGGGGTCTACTCTCCTGAATTAATTTCTTTGTTCAGCTTCTCTGTTTCCTAGTTTTCAGAATAGTGCAGCTGAACAAAGAAATTAATTCAGTGTTTACTTGGGTCTTCAGCAAGAACAGCGCATTCTTGCTCTCTGCTGTCTGTCCTCTGCCACAATTATGTGACATTATTATTCATTGATATTACTTACAAGCAGCTTCACAATAAAATATTTAAAACTCTATAAAATAACTGTTATGTTGAAGTGGGAAGGGAGGAACCTTTGGCCCTCCAGGCAGTGGCATAGGAAGGGGGGATGCGGTGGGTGTGGGCTGCCCCAGGTTTCATCACTGAGGCGGGTGACAAAATGGCAAAAATATGTGTTTTTAAAATAAATAAAATTTGGGCTCCCAACACTTTTTTTAAAACAACAACTCCTGCACCCTCCCTTCCTACGCCACTGGTAGCCAGGTGAGGCGGGGGGCACTGGGCTTCATACTTTGGGGCCTGCAGCGTGCCTGAGCTATGCGTCTCTCCTGAGGGAGAGGCGGTGGGCGGACTGCCTGCAAGCTCCGCGGTGCTTTTTCGAGCAGCCTGGGGCTTGCGTCTGCCCACCACCTCAGCTGCCCTACAGCTGAGGGGGAGGCTGCGGAGAGGCTCCATGCAGCGCACCCTCCCTTGGCTCGCCCCGCCCCCATGGGCAGCTTGCCCTGCCCCTGGCTGCAGGATGCGTGCATCGCACCCGGCACCCGAGCAGCTAAGCCATGCTGCTGCCTCCAGCGGTTTCTGAACCGCACCTCCCAGCATAGGGATTCCAAAACCCTGATGTTGGCCTTCAGAAAACTTTATTTTTTAGAAAAGATAGGGGGAAAGCAGGCAGAAGGTCGAAATGGACCTCACAATGAACCAGAGCACTGTGGCTCTAAAACTGGGCTAAGCATAGCCTATTTGCCACACTGTGGTTGTTTGGTTTACTTACAAGTAGTCAACAAGGATGGTCAGTTTTATAGAAAGTCCAGTCTGGATCCCTGATGGTGGGAAGGCAGCTCAGCCTTTTAAAGTCTCTCTCCTGGGAGGGAGAGACTTCTGTCCCTTCCTGACCCGTGAGAACCAGAGTCAGTTGCTCAGCTCCCTCCGTCTCTCGGGTACTTATGACCCCTCTTTGGCTTGGGATGAGGAAAAAAGGATCGCATTTTTCTGTGTATAAGACTATGGGTTTTTTTATTAGAAAAATATGTTAAAAATGGGGGGTCGTCTTACACACGGATAGTGCAGAAGGGGGATTGGCTGCTGCAGCAATTGGGTGGTCATTTGGTGTTTGCTGGCAGCGAGCGGACAGATGATTGGTGGGTTTGGCAAGGCATGCAATTGGCAGTGGTGTTCAGGAGGGTGAGCGATTGTCGGCAACCCCCCCCACAAAACTCCACAACTCCCCCCCACAAAGCTTAACCATTCTGGGCAATCTCCCCCCATTTCCTTAATTTGGAGTCCCCCAAAATAGGGGTCATGGCAGCTTGACTTGGAGGAATGGTGGGGCAGGTCAGGGCTTTCGCATCCCTCTTGGCAGCCCCTCTTTCTTCTTGCTCTGCCCTTGTCCAAAAGGGTCCTCTTGCCCCTCCATGGTGCCTCTCTCTGTTTTGCAGCCATTAAACTGGAGTCCTGCTGGAGAGGAGTCCTGGCCCGGAAGCTGGCCAAAAAGAGGTTGTGGGCAGCCCAGACCATCCGGAAGTAAGCTGGCCTGTTTGTTTGCTTGTTTGTTTCATTCAATTTACATTGGATTGCTGAATTGTAAAGCAAAGCAAAACCTCAGAGTGGTTTACAAGAAGACTAAAACAATGAAATTATCAGTAAAATGGACCACTCCTGTAGGTACATCAGAGGCTTCATCCACCGGAAGCAACCCCTGAACCGCAATAACAAGGACTTTGTGAGGCTTGTGCAGTACACCTATCTTATGAAACTCAGAGATCACATCCCAAAGAACGTCCTGGACAAAAGCTGGCTTAAGCCTCCAGAGATCATGCAAGAGGTGAGAGCTGTTAGAACCTCCATGTTCAGAGCTACTGTACCTGTGAATGCCGGTCGCTGGGGAACAAGAGTGGGAGGGGGGCAGCTGCCTTTCAAGCCCTGCTTGCAGGTGTCCCGCAGTGCCTGGCTGGCCACTCTGAGATGCTGGGCAAGAGGGGCCTTTGGTCTGATCCAGCCCTTCTCATGTTAGCTGAGGGCACTGATGAAGGGAAGGAATTTGAACCAAAGCTCAGCCGTCCTTTGGAATCCGCAATTCTCCAAATTTTGCAATGCAGTTCTCCAGCCAAGGCACATGTAGGGAAATAGGCATATACTAAAGTTTGGTGTTGGTCCATGGGGTCACGAAGAGTTGGACACGACTAAACGACTAAACAACAACAACAACAACAAAGTTTGGTGTACACAAAGATGCCTCTTCACTGAAAATAGCACCCAATATTATGTTAGGTGTGTATGTGTGTATGTATATATATTTAACAGAAAACACGATATGTACATATTTTGGCCAAACTGCTTGTATATGTTGGGAGAAATTTGCACTAAAATGCCGAGGAATTGTCACAAGGACTTTCCTGGAAGGAATGTCACAAGCTGAGGAGGGAAAGAGGAGAGTGGCTGGAAAAATGCAAAACACAGAGAAACTAAGATTGGCAGATTTGCCCATTCCTAGGGCAGACTGAGATCAAGCTGCAGGGGCCTTACGGAGCTGAAATTCAGTGCTGTTTGCAGTCCCAATATGGCATGGAAGGTCACAGGTCCCCCATTGCTGCTAAAAGCTTGCCTTATCCCCATCTTGCCTGGTGCCACCTGCTCTGACTGGCAGCTGCTCTCTCAAGCTGAAGTCTTCACTAGCCAGAAACCGGGACTCGAACCTGAGGCCTTCTGCATGCTGCGTTAAGGCCCCTTCCCAAACATCCATCTTGTCCCACTTCAAATGACAGATTACACTCCCCCCCTCTCAACCTAGACATCTGAGTTCCTGAGAAAGATCTGCACAAGAAACCTTGTCCGGAAATATTGCCGTGGCATCACAGCACAGAAGAAGGCACAGGTAAAGTCTGGGCTTTTGAGTTTTTGTGGGGCTCAATTCTTAAAATGAACGGTATTGGGAGCTGGAATCTGTCCTGGGTACGTCCCCCTGGCTCCTAGTTGCATCTACTGTTTTTTTGTTTTGTTTTTTTTAAAAAAAATATTTATTAAAATTTTAAAGGTTACAGAAAGAAAAAGTAAAAATACCACATTAAACAAAAACAAAACAACACAATAAACACAACACAAAAAACAAAACATCACAATATGAAAAAACAGAAAAATAAAATCCATTAAACAGAAACAAAAACGCAAAGAAAAATACAGCAAATCTCCTCATTACTAATCTTTCATTAGCTTATTTCCTTGACCTCCTCACACCTCCCTTTTTTGTATTCTAGATCAATTATCCATTTCAGCAAATCCTTTCCCTCTTTTAAAATTTTAGTCCTGTAAATTATCTTAATATAATGTAACTTTACTTTTCCTCCTTTCACCTGTTGTCGTGCTGACAGTGCACTCTGCAAAGGCTCAGAGGTGCAGAGGCTTGGGAGCTCTCAGAAGGGCCAAAGACCTCCACTGCAGCTCTCTCACATTATTATTATTATTATTATTATTTATTTATACATACATACATACCCCGCCCATCTGGCTGGGTTTCCCCAGCCATTCTGGGTGGCTTCCAACAAAATATAAAAAATACAATAAAACATCAGACATTAAAAACGTCCCTCAACAGGGCTGCCTTCAGATGTCTTCTAAAAGTCAGATAGTCGTTTATTCCCTTGACATCTGATGGGAGGGCGTTCCACAGCGCAGGTACTACTACCGAAAAAGCTCTCTGCTTGGTTCCCTGTAACTTAGCTTCTCACAGTGAGGGAACCACCAGAAGGCCCTGGTTTCCTTGTGGGGAAAGACAAGGACAGTTAAAAGCAATTC
Source organism: Podarcis erhardii (assembly GCF_964252035.2). Classification (NCBI taxonomy): domain Eukaryota; kingdom Metazoa; phylum Chordata; class Lepidosauria; order Squamata; family Lacertidae; genus Podarcis; species Podarcis erhardii. The sequence continues at coordinate 54,077,685 of NC_138502.1, read as the reverse complement.
TTTTCATGGAAAATCAAATACTCTTGTGACAAGAGCTGCCAGAGGTTTGGGGTTTCTTCCATTCCCCTGAGCCAGTAGTTTTCAACCCGTGTGCCATGGCACCCTGGGGTGCCTTGAATGAGGGTCAGGGGTGCCGCAGGCAACACTGGTCTCCGTCCCCCTTTCCTTCCCTCTCTCCTCTGATGCCCTCTTGCATCTCTGCCTCCCAAAGGCTTGCACAGCTGTTTGTTGTTGTTTTTTTATAATAAATTGTATTAAAGTTTTGAAGGTTACAGAAAGAAAAATAGAAAAAGTTAAACAAACAAAGCGCAAAAACAAACAAACAAACAAAAAACAAACCCAACCTTTACATAACTTTCTTTCCTTTGCTTATTTCCTTGACCTCCTCACAACTCCCTTTTTTGTATTTTAATTCAATTAGATATTTCAGCAAATCCTTTCCATCTTTATTTTTATCCTAATAATTTATCTTAATATACTATAATTTTACATTCTGTTCTTTCACCAATTAACAATCCATTTTTACTTAATCCTTTATATCATTTCTGCTAAAACCACATTACTTCATTCCAACATCCTTCTAACATTCCTTAATTTTACAATGTTTCTGTAGATAAACTTTAAATTTCTTCCAATCTTCTTCCACCAACTCTTCTCCTTGGTCTCGGATTCTGCCAGTCATTTCCGCCAGTTCCATATAGTCCATCACCTTCATCTGCCATTCTTCCTGGGTGGGTAAATCTTGTGTCTTCCAATACTTTGCGATAAGTATTCTTGCTGCTGTTGTGGCATACATAAAGAAAGTTCTATCCTTCTTTGACACCAATTGGCCGACCAAGCCCAGGAGAAAGGCCTCTGGTTTCTTCAGAAAGGTATATTTAAATACCTTTTTCATTTCATTATAAATCATCTCCCAGAAAGTCTTAATCCTTGGGCATGTCCACCAAAGGTGAAAGAATGTACCTTCAATCTCTTTACACTTCCAACATTTATTATCGGGCAAATGATAAATTTTTGCAAGCTTGACTGGCGTCATGTACCACCTGTAGATCATTTTCATTATATTCTCTCTTAAGGCATTACATGCCGTAAACTTCATACCTGTGGTCCATAACTGTTCCCAGTCAGCCATCATAATGTTATGTCCAACATCTTGTGCCCTCCATCGTTCTTGTGCCCCCCATCGTTCTGCCCGGACGCTGAGGTCCAGCGCCGAGGGCCTTCTGGCGGTTCCCTCATTGCGAGAAGCAAAGCTACAGGGCCTTCTCGGTAGTGGCGCCCGCCCTGTGGAACGCCCTTCCAGCAGATGTCAAAGCGATTGACATTCAGAAGACAACTTAAGGCAGCCCTGTTCAGGGAAGTTTTTAACGTGTGATATTTTACTGTATTTTTGGTTTCTATGGAAGCCGCCCAGAGTGGCTGGGGAGGCCCAGCCAGATGGGCGGGGTATAAATAATAAATTATTATTATTATTATTACCGAGAACCATTTCTCATCATAAGTCAGTCATGTTAACACTAAGAGGAGAGATTAAAAAAACCAAGATGAAGTCTCAATGAAAACTTATTAAATGATGAAGAAATTTTACAGAAAGCAAAAAAGACATTGAGAGAATTTTTAAAGTTTAATATGAATCAAGGTACAGATATTAAAGTAGTGTGGGACGCTGGAAAAGCGGTGATTAGGGGATTCTTTTTTCAACAAAATATGTTTCAAAAAAGAATGAGGGAGAAGAGAAAAACAGAAATTTTAGAAGAGATAACAAAAAAGAAAGAAAAAGAACTCCTAAAGAATCCAGGAAGCGAACAATTAAACAGAGTATTAAATTGTTACAAACACAATTTGCAACGATCATTGACCAAGAAATTTATTGGAAAATCAAAGTATTAAAACAAAAATTTTGAATTTGCAAATAAGCCCAGAAAATTACTAGTGTGGCAACTCAAGAAAAACAGAGTGAAAGAGTTGTTAAGAGGCTGAGAATAGGAGAGAGAACAATAGATGATCCAAATGAGATTGTGAAAGCTTGGTAAGATATTACAGAGATTTATACCAAAAATGAGAGGCAAACCATGAAAAGATAGAAGAATTTTTAAAACATACCAATCTACCAAAAATATCAAGTGAAAAAATGTACATGCTTAATGCGCCAATTACGATCTTTGAAATTCAATCTGCAATTAAAAAAGCAAAAGTAGGAAAACCCCCAGGTTCGGACTTACTTTCAGCCGGTTATTGTAAAAAATTGGAAGATCTTATTGTTAAGTTGTGGGTGAACATGTCAGACGACACAGCGATTCTTTAAACAGCTCTTCTTTATTCAGATGCCAGAACAGAGCTGACTGAGGAGCTCAGTCAGCCTGCTTATATAGAGCTCCAGAACAATGCAACTGTTGCCATTTTCTAAAACTATCCAATCACTGAAAATCACTTTTCGATCCTTCATTTGCATAACTATCTACAGTACCCCCCTGCTGGCCCAGGGTGAGAACTTCAGTACATAACACTTATATTGTTCCCACTAAAAGACATGATGAATATTTTAGTTAATGGGAAAACACCAGTTTCATGGTCAGAGACCTATATAACGCTCATTCCTAAGCAAGGGATGGATTTACAGCAGGGGTCAGCAAACTTTTTGGAGGGAGCTGGTTCACCGTCCCCCTGACCTCGTGGTGGGCCGGAGTGCGCGCACGCGGTGGAGGGGGCTTCTCTCTCTCTCCCTCTCTCCCCTGCCCTGCCCACCTCTGCTGCTCTGCCTGTGGTTGGGGGCCGGCGGCAGCGGCACCCCTCCTTTTTGGGCCAGCTTTTCCTATTAAAGCCCAGCCCCCTTCCTCCACAGGACGGGGAGAAGCCAGGAAGAGGGAGGGAGGAGGGAGGCTGCCATAGTGAGGGAGAAAGGGCAAAAAAAAATGGCGCCCAAATTTTTTTTGAAAAAAAAATGGTGATTGCGCCTATCCAAGCGGTGATTGCAGAACCGTTCACGGGCCAGATTCAGAGGGCAATTGGGCCGAATCTGGCCCACGGACCTTAGTTTGCCGACCCCTGATTTACAACTTTGCACCAATTATAGGCCAATTTCATTACTTAATAGTGACTACAAGATCTTTGCAGATATCTTAGCAGAAAGACTAAAAAAGGTTCTGAAGGAAATAATACATAAAGATCAGGCTGGTTTTTTACCTGGATGCCAAATGCAAAATTATATAAGAAACATCATTAACATCTTAGAATACTTGCAATCCAGAAGCAATAAGCAAGCTGCATTAATGCTGGTTGACACAGAAAAGGCGTTCAATAATATTTCCTGGAGGTCAGTGGGTTTTGGCGAAACCTTTGTCAGAGGAATACTGTAGAGGCAGTATATTATGGACAACAGTCCAGACTTATAATAAACGGAAGGGAACTAGACAAGGGTTTCCTCTATCGCCATGACTATGTATCTTGGTGTTGGAAATTCTGAATAGGAAAATAAGGAATGATGTAGGTATAAGAGGTATAGTATTGGGAGGAAAATCTTACAAATTGAGAGCCTACGCTGATGACCTTATCATTACTATGGAAAATACCAAAGAAAGTTTTCCGAAAGTGATTGAGGTGATAAAAGAATTTGGACAGGTGGCTGGTTTTAAAATTAACTGTAAAAAAACCGAAATTTGTTAGTTAAAAATATGGAGTTGCAGGGAAAAAAATGAAATTTATAAAATCACTGGATTAGAGGTGAAGAAGAAAGTCAAGCGCTTAGGGATTTGGCTAACGGCAAAGAATATCAACCTATATGAGGAAAATTACATAAAGACTTGGAATGAGATAAAAAGAAATTTGGAAATTTGGGATAGACTACATCTTTCTTTTTGGGGAAGAATCTCCACAATTAAGATGAATGTCCTTCCGATAATTATTTTTTTGTTTCAGACTATTCTGGTGTTAGGGGGAATACACTGCTTTAAGGACTGGCAACAAGACATTTCGAAATTCATATGGCAAGGGAAAAGACCTAGGACTAAGCATGAACTATTACTTGATGTTAAGGGGAGAGGGGTTTTTTCCTTACCTGACCTCAGATTGTATCACGATGCAGCGTGCCTAACTTGGATTCGTGAATGGGTAGTACTGCAAAACACAGACCTGTTGGACATAGAGGGGTTTGACAGCCATTATGGTTGGCACGTATATCTGGTTTATGACAAGGTGAAAGTCCACAAGGGTTTTTTGAATCATACGATAAGAAAATCCCTTTGTAAAGTATGGGCTAAATATAAAGATTTACTCAAACTGAAAACCCCTTGGTGGCTTTCCCCTATACAAGCTTTCGCAGTTAAAAAAAAAAAAAATCTGTGACATTATATATAATGAACTTTAAAAGGGTTCATTCCAAAAAACCCCAGAAGTCTTCCTGTTGGGAATCATGTTTAATGAAATCCCGAAAATGTTTAGAAGAATTTTCATGTATGCAACAATGGCGGCTAGAATTTTGATAGCAAAAAATTGGAAAGGAGAAGTGATACCCACCAAATTAGACTGGCAGGTGAAGATGATAGAATATATAGAACTAGCCAAAATGACTGGCAGCTTAAGAGGTGATTCAAAACATAGCTTAAATAAAGAATGGAATGTCTTTAAAGAATATTGTCAGGTGGTGGTGTGGTTGCTCGAGAGCAAACAGGCAAGACTCCAACCTGTCTTTTCCAGGCTTTATTATTAATACAAACTATTTACAGTGCAGAGCGTCGCAAGTCCATGTCTGCTCAGTCGCTAACAGAATCTGGGCATGGCCGGTCCTTGTACCTCCCCCAGCATAACAGTCGTGTGACCCCCATCCTTCTCCTCCCCTCTCTGCGCCCAAACCGACTGCGCAGAGTGGGCTCTGGCAAAGGGGGACTTGCCTCCCCTCCCCTCCGCTTTGCTCAGGCTCGGTGTTGGGGCTCTCCCTAGCATCTTCTGGTCCCTGCACCCCCTCCCCACTTGAGGTGGGGCTTTCCTCCTCGCCAGAGGAGGAACTGCTTCGTAAGATCTTCGGAGGCTCCCTGTAACACAACTGCCCTTCCACCTCTCGCCTCTGAGCTGATGGCAGTTCCCTAACAAATATTTACAGCTACATTGTAAAAATGCTTTGACGAGTCTAGGCTGAACCTTGCAGGACAATATGAAACACAAATAAATTAAGTGATAATTAAAATTAAGAAGTGATAATACAAAGTGTGAAATCGAAAGGGAAGCCTAGAAAACATAGCAGGATGAATGGAAGTCAAAGGAATATGTGATGCTTTTTCTTGTTTGTTTGTTCTTTAGTGTTACTGTAGTGTTTTGTGGTTTGTTTGTTTGTTTGTTTATTGTTTATTTGTTTTTAAAGTATTGTTTCAATAAAGTATTAAAACAACAACAACAACCAAACGAATGCATCACCTGGAGTGCTGGATAGCTTCCTGCCGGTGCGTTTGCACCACGCTGGTCTTCGCATCCCCTTGCCCCGCTGCCCACCTCCCAGTAAGCAGCAGTGCAAACAACGGGAAGTCAGTGGTGCCGGTGATACTGTGGACTTAGGTCCACAGTACCTGAGAGACCCCGTTCCTCATGCAAACCTGCCTGGGCTCTGAGAAGGGGAGGCCCTTCTCTCAGTCCTGCCCCCCCTGACAGGCCCGCTTAGTGGATGGAGGTGTGGGAGAGGGTCTTCTCGGGGGGGGGGGCTGCTCCCAGACTCCGGAACGCCTCCTGGAGAAGCCGGAATGGCTTCCTCCTGGCTGTCCTTTCGTCAGCTGGTGAAGAACTGAATGTTTTTGAGGAAAGGGCTGTTGCTGTGATTTGTTGTTGTTGTAATTATCTGTATTTTTAATAGATCTTTTATATTATTTTAAATCTATGTGTTTAATTGCATCTTAATGATTTTATTTTCTGTTTTTAGCTTGTTTAATATATCTGTGTAAGACACCTTGAGGCAGGATATTATTATTATTATTATTATTAACAACAACAACAACAACAACAACAACAACAACAACAACAACAAATACAGTGGTACCTCGGGTTAAGAACTTAATTCGTTCTGAAGGTCCGTTCTTAACCTGAAACTGTTCTTAACCTGAAGCACCACTTTAGCTAATGGGGCCTCCTGCTGCCGCCGCTTCGCTAGAGCACAATTTCTGTTCTCATCCTGAAGCAAAGTTCTTAACCGGAGGTAATATTTCTGGGTTAGCAGAGTCTGTAACCTGAAGCGTATGTAACCTGAAGTGTATGTAACCCGAGGTACCACTGTACATGAATGAATGAATGAATGAATGAATGAATGAATGAATGAATGAATAAAACTGAGCCCATGGCTTGCAGGAAGGAAGGTGTCCTGATCTTATGCCTCTTAGTAACATAAGTACAACTCCCCACATCAGCCTGAAGCAAGAGTTTTAATGTGGTTTCCTTCTTGCAAAATACTGGCCTAGTCTCTTTCTTTTGTTCCAAAACAGATGGAGGAAAAAGTGATTGCTAGTGGCATCTTCCGCGGGAAGAAGGCTGGCTATGCCCAGAGCCTGAATGAACCGTTTCTTGAGACCAGGCTAAGTGAGTAGACCAGAAAGGGCAAGGCTGGTTGAGGATTTGGTTCACTGGAGGCACAAGGCCTGACACACACATTGTGGGCTCCTCCTTTGCAAGGAAATGCAGATATGTAAGGCTACACAAGCAGAGGAGAATGAAAGCTTAAAAGCCTGATTTCCTAACCAAACTTTTGCATAGCTAAGGCATCTTTTAGGAAGAGTCGCCCTGGAAACAGAAGAGAATTTGGAGCTGGCTTACCTGAGCAGACAAACCCAGGGTCCTTGGAATGAAGGTTGGCAGAGACTGGTGTCTTTAGGCTATATGGTTTTATTTGCCCATGTATACAACCTGATCAGAGGATAGAAGGGCTCCCAGCATTAACACCCTAGCAGACCTTGCTTCCCCATTAGACACAGCTTGGGGTCCAGCACAGAGCAAGCAGGTCTCTGTGTCTCTAAACTGATTCCGGCTCTCACACACAACTCTGCCTTTTGTTCTCCTCCCTAGCAGTTTGTGGGGCAGAGGAAAGACCCGCCCATTCGCTTGATGGCATGGAGCAACTTACTTGGTTGTGCTTCACATTTTCTTCACATGTAGTCAGCCACAACCACTGCCTAGGCAGAGGGACTGGTTTAGCAGGCTTGCTCTTATACCTTCTACCCCCACAGATACAGAACCCAAGAATTGGAAGGAACTCAGGGTGTCATAGAGACTGAGCCCCCCACCCCAACTCACAACAGTAATCCTATACACAAAGAATTCTGGCCAGGGATGCTTTTAGCAAACAAAAACAGGTAGAGGAGAAAGGCATGAGAGCTGCTTCTGCAAAACATCAGTCTAGCTGGGTTACAGACATTTAACTTTAACTGGTACATAATTAAAGGGTTTGATACATATTTTAAAAGCTTTATATGTACAGTGGTACTTAATTCGTTCCGGAGGTCCATTCTTAACCTGAAACTGTTCTTAACCTGAAGCACCACTTTAGCAAATGGGGCCTCCCGCCACTGCCGCGCGATTTCTGTTCTCATCCTGAAGCAAAGTTCTTAACCCGAAGTAATATTTCTGGGTTAGCGGAGTCTGTAACCTGAAGCGTCTGTAACCTGAAGCATATGTAACCCGAGGTACCACTGTAATAAGATTAATGTAACAAAGAATATCTCAAGCATAAATGTGTCAACAATCATTGACTTAATAGGTTTGTGGGCTCTGGTATTTCAGCCCCCTTACTTGAACCGTGCATTTTAATTGTGCCAGGGGAGGGTTGAGGGGATGCTGAGTTCAGAGATGGAGCAGCTGATCAAGGTGCAAGTTGTTTTGTCACTGAGGCAAAAATTAATCCCAGAAGCACCTCTCCTTCCTGCCTTCAGAAGTATAAATATTACAATATGTAAATAAATAGCCATTTCTGCCCTTCCATAACAATCAACTTTGCCTAATGGTAGAGCTGGTACTGACTGGGATATGTGTTTTGTTGTGCCAGAGGCAGCCTAAAATCTCTCCCCGAGATCAGTTTCCTTTTGTGCATGTCTCCTTGTGGCTCCCCACTTTTGTGCCGGGACTGTGACCCTTGCTCTTTCCTGTGTTCCTAGACGAGAGCGAGTTGAGCCCCAAAGTCCTGCAGCTGATCCGCCACGAGAGAGTGAAGGTGAGGGCTGGGGTGCATGGGGCAAGGGCAGGCCAACCTGCACAGTGGTCCTTGAATGGTGTGTGGCTAAAGCTGTGACTCTCAGGCGAAGCTGCCTCTGCTTCTAAGACTCGCCTCGTGGTTGGTTTTCAGTATGTGACGCCGGTGGTGAAGTACGACCGGAATGGCTTCAAGCCCCGAGAGCGGCTGCTGGTTCTGACGCGTGTGGCAGCTTATGTGGTGGAGATGGCCAAGATCAAGCAGAGGATTGAGTACGCCACCCTTGGAGGTAACATCCCTGCTGTTCTTGGGCAACCCTTTCCCTTCCCAGGCATCCAGCCAAGTGAGAGGGAGAGACCCGCCCATTTGCCTCCTTGGCAACAGAGCAACCTGTTTGGATAGCATAAATGGCCTGGTTAGCCAAGGCCATCCCTCTGGCAAAGGAACTGGTTGGGCTGGTTCAGCAGTCTCTTCTAGCAAAGAGCCTGAAAGGGACCCAGGTTGACCGCCCCCTCCCCCACCTCATAACAGCCCTTTCTTGCAGTCTGTCAAATGGCCCATGCGAGGGAGAGGAAGCAGTAAAGAATGAAACTCAGTTCTGCATCCAAGCACACAATAAAATCTACCTGCCAGGCTTCTTTGCAGCTTGGCAAAGAAAGGCAGTCCTTCCAAATTTTTCTAGCAAGTGACTTTGTTTTGCATTCTTTTTTCAAGGCCTTTCTGCCAGCAGCTTGGGCGACCATATCTTAGTCATCCATGTTTCAGAAGACAGCAAACCAGAGAAGGTAGCAGTTTCCCTTTACTTGCCCATGGTGTGTGTGTATTTGTGTGTGTGAAATGCATGGAAATAAAACAAGCTAAGGAGCAAAAGGAACGCCTTACTTTCAGACAATGGATGCCTGTGATACAGCTAATCATTATCAGAAGAGAAAGGCATGACTTTGAATAAGTGTGGGGAGAGCACTCGGGTCTTGCTCTTACTATTATCAGGGGGGCCACTGTGAAAACAAGATGCTGGGCTAGAGGGGGCCCCTTTGGCCTAATTCAGCCCAGGCCTCCTCTTCTGTACTCGTGAAAAGTTAGCTTACCAGTTTTTATTTTCCTTAGTGGTAGGATATGGGGCTGCACACCAAACTACATGAGATTAATGAATTGTTTAAGATAGCTAGGAAAAATGGCTTTACAGAACAAAAGTGTGTTTTCCAAAGTCCTATTAGATACAAATATAAAAGTATTATAAAAAATGTACAAACTGCTGTTGGAGCAGGAAACTAAAGAGGAATTTGTGAAATCGAGCATGATTAAGTGGACACAAGATGTGGGTCACAGTATTGATTATGAATTATGGGGAAAGTTGTGGAAAATAAATATGAATTTTATGGCATGTTATGTGCTAAAAGAAAATGTGATGAAAATGTCCCACAGATAGTATTTAACACCCATCAGATTGGCAGAACTGTCTAAGAGTTTACTACTATAAACCACGGCTGTAGCTAGAACCTTATTGGCACAAAGGGGGAGAACAAGTCTAGTACCCACTAAGGAAGAAAATGTTTGAATTTGCTGAACTGGTTGGTCTGACAAACGGGATAAGAGAAAACAAAGATCAGGAATATAAAGAGGAATGGATAAAGTTTATTTACTATTTCAAAAACCAGTATAGGCAAATTCATAGTTTGCAGGACTCAAGTAAATCCAGCAGATTTGAAATAGAGTATTTGACAGATAACAAATTGGATGATTAAAAATATGTGGATTACACGGAGTAGTAAAAGGTAAAGGTACCCCTTCCCGTACGGGCCAGTCTTGACAGACTCTAGGGTTGTGCGCTCATCTCACCCTAGAGGCCGGGAGCCAGCGCTGTCCGCAGACACTTCCGGGTCACGTGGCCACACGGAAACGCCGTTTACTTTCCCGCTAGTAAGCGGCCCCTATTTATCTACTTGCACTTTTGACATGCTTTCGAACTGCAAGGTTGGCAGCCACTGGGACCGAGCAACGGGAACGCACCCCGCCGCGGGGATTCGAACCGCTGACCATGTGATCGGCAAGTCCTAGGCGCTGAGGTTTTACCCACAGCGCCACCCACGTCCCAACACGGAGTAGTAGAAAAGCAAAAGGAACCAGGAAAAGTGTGGAAGAGAAGTCATATGGTATATGTATAAATGTGGTATTTGGTACGAAGTTGTAAGTGGGACGGGGGGAGGGGGGTTAAATATGCTCTATGTTCCTGTTTTAGAAAATGCGAAGAAGAAAAAAAGAATTTTCCTGCCACACCCTTTGAGAACCACTGGTATAGGGACATGTTTAGCCCAAGTGCATTTTTTTATTTTATTTTTTGCTTTTGAAAAGTGTTATTAACCTCTTTGTATTCAATTGTCAAATGCAGCTGTCTGATCATAACACAGTGGTGAAAAGGGAGTTTCTCCTTGAATGGAGAGCCCTGCCTGACTCCATTTCTTGCTTCCAGGGAGACGCCATTCTGCAGTGTGAGCACTTTTTTGAGACGGTCACAAAACTCTGCATTCTGGCCCACAAGCAGAATGTCTCGGTGGTCCAGGGAAGGTGGGTCCCTCACTCTTCTGAGGCCTTTGCATTTGAAAATGAATGAAATCATGGGATTGATCGTTCTTAAGCATCACCCACATCTGTTGACATAGGAAGCACAGGCCTGCTTATCAGCCTGAATTTCACACTCCATGTATTTAAAGCAAAAACCCAGGGGACTATTTTGAAGAGGCTGTTCTGATGCCACATTGGGAAGGATACACCACTGAATTAGGAAGGGCAGGAGAGGCCTGGTGCCTTCACAGCCTGTAAGTGGGCTTCTGGGAAGCATCTGAACAGCCACTGGGGGGATTCTGGCCTGATGCCTCTGACATCCTTGTCCCAGTGCAGGTGGCTCAGAAAAACCACTTGGGTCCCAAATGAAATATCTGAGACTGCCTCCTTCCCTCTAGGCCCTTTCGGGTGCTAAGATTGGCAGAGGAGCCCCTCTTGGTAGTTCTGCTGCCCTCTGAACTGCAAGGGGGTGGTGGTTGTAACCCCAGGAGAGGGCCCCCAAACTGCAGAACTCCCATCCCATTGAAGTGCAACTGGTCCCTTAATTGTACAGCTTTCCATGACTGTTGAAGACACACCTGTGTTTTTGGGACCCACTTCAATTCCTGGCAGAGGCTCTCCAGGGACTTCACTATCAGCCTTATTATTTCTGCATGGAGAGCAGGTCTTCTCTCCCTTCCCTAGAGGCCAGGATGGTGGTTTTGCACCTAAGCCTGGTGGGCTTGTGGATGTCATTGCTGGTGTTTCTTTTTGTAGCCTCCAGTTCCAAATCAGTTCAGGGAAAGAAGGAACAATGGTTTTCACCACTGGGCAAGATGCTCAGGTCTACAAAGCCAAAAATGGACAACTGACGGTGGTAAGTCCTTTGCAATGACTGTGGCCCTTTTTCTACAGGCAAAGAACTGGATGCTGAAGGAATGACTAGCAAAGCAGATTTAGGGGCCTAAATGTAGCTGGAGTGAGGTTTTTGCAGGTAACTTGGGGTGGTGAGCAGACCAGTGTAGGAACATTGCAAGTGAGTGTCTAGATAACCAAGAGGAATCCAATTAAACCCAGGTATAGTGTCAGACCAGACCATCATGAAGCCAAGCAAGCTTTCAAAAGTCCCTTGGGTATGTTTAAGTTGGCCTTGCTTGAATAATTGCATGTGAAGCTGCCCCCTAGGCCAGACGGTGAGGCTGCTTGTCCACCTAGCCTAGGTGGACGACAAGGGCTGGAAATGTCAGGTGCTGAGCCTTCTACCTCCCAGGCAGGTGTGCTGCCCCCTTATTTGTCTATATTGATAATCTGTTTGTGATTTTCCATGCTGATGAGCTGTAACCTTTGTGCCCATCCCTCTTTGGAGTCTGAGGCTCAAACTACAGCTTCTTCACTTGAAGAAGGGAACAGCTGCTCTTTCTCTCACCCAACTGTTTTGTTGGACATCCAGCAAAGCTGAATGTTGGAAGATTTAGGAGACAGATAAAAGAAAGGACTTCTACATGCAGCACATAGATAGACTGGGTCAAATTCTTGGAGTAGCACTTCCGGGTTGGCGCCATCGCCGAATGGCGGACTCCCTCCGAGCTCCGGAGGGAGCCTGCTCGGCAGGGGCTGGGTTCTACCGCGCCGGCGACGCGGGGACCCTCAAAAACCATGGGCGCTGAAACCCATGGGCATGGTGACTCGGCGGGCACCGTTTGCGCCCCCCCCCCGACCACGCGAAGGAGCCTTTTTAAAGGCTACGGAGCGGGTGACGGGGGGGGTGCTGTGAGTCCTCCGCTTCCCCTGCCGAGTGAAGCCGCATGCCATTTGGCGGAGAGCGCTGACTTCTTCCATTGAAAATCTGGACTTAAAAGAATAACCCGTGAGTAATTGGAACTTGGATTAAAAAGGGGAATAATTTTTTTCTTAAATTCGGAGCGAGCGGGGGAGGTGCAAAAAGGAAGTCAGCCTCCCCCCTGTTGTAGAGGAGCTAAAGTAAAGGACCTGACAACTAAGATCGAGTGCAACTTTTTTTTTGATAAAGTTATTAATTTTGTGATGGAAAATTATAAGCTGGGCTGGAGGAGAAAAGTGGAATGTGAATTAAAATACAACCCCCCCCCCGGAAACCCCGGGAGCGATCCGTGAGAGCGCTGGGAGAGGAGAAATAGAGGTTTTGACAGCTGTCAAAGGAGCTGCCAAAACTGAAGAACAAAAAGAGAACTTTGTTACGAGGACTTTACTGGTTACATTTGTTATAAATTGGATATAAACTGTTTAAAACAAGGAATAATAAGTTACTTTGACTGGTGGGTGTGATCGGGAAGGAAACTGAGTTACTATAATCCCTCTAGAGGAGCTGTGGGTCATTATAAGTATTGCTGGCATGGAATTTGAATCGGACTTTTTATCTCCTGGGAAACTGCAGAAATGGAACACTATTTTGTCTACAGAGGTCTACACACTAAAGGAGACAATAGATTTATCTATTGAAGAATGGAAGGGACTTGACGTAATGTTTTGTTCCTGAATAACAAAGCCTCTGTAGAGGAATTACAAGCTTTTTGGAATTAGAACATTTGTGCAGGAGAGCAGGGGAAAAAAAAAAAAAGAGGAGAAGAGAGAACAACAAGAACAACAAGAATAACAAGAACTGGACAAAGTTGGAAGATAGACCCCTTCCAAGATCGGACATTTGAAATCAAAGATGACCAAAAGACGGCAAAGACTATTAAAAGGATGGCAAAGCGGACTGGTGAAGGATTATGGCTTAGATGTGGGAGCTCCAGGATGACAGTAGACATTGACGGTCATTGGGAACGTAACCGGGAAAGGGGGGGAGGGAAATTTGGAATCCAAAGGGTGTTAAATTACACTTTATTCTTTTTTTCTATATTTTTTATGTTAATCTGTATTGTATATTTAAGAGGGGAACTCGTGGAAGGGAACAGGTCGATTTTAGGGGATGGGAAAATATTTTTTAAATTGGGTTAATGATAATAACTTTAAAATTTGGGGTAAGAACTTGCTGAATCTATTTGAAAGAACTGGAATACAAGAGGGGGAGGGGAGGGGAAGTCCTGGAAAGATGACATTGAAAATAAGGCTTTAAATTCGGATGTTTTTCTTTTCTGTTATATTTGAAAATCTTTAATAAATATTATTTAAAAAAAACAAACAAATTCTTGGAGTAGAAGGCTATCAATAGCCATGAATCATGATGTCTGTGCACTCTGTCCAGAATAAGAGGGGACAGTCCTCTGAATGCCAGTTGCTGGGGGTCGTCAGTGGGGAGGAGGCTGCTCTTGCCTTCATGTCCTGCTTGGGGGCTTCTTCTCTTTGGGCAGCTGGTTGATTCCTCTGACAGCAGGAAGCTGGACGGAGTCCACCAGGGGGCGCCTTGGAAGATGGCCGACAACAACATCTCTCTGACCCACTTGAGGTAGTTTAGGGGCTGCTATGGGAAGTAGGCAGCCTTCCCTTCCCACCAGGATATGGGGGACCCTGTCTTGCCAGCGGTGTTCATAATGCACCCCCTGATCCGAGAGGTGGGGGTGCAGAACACTTGGCACGAGCCCTCGGTGAAGTCAGCTCTTCCTGACGCCGATTCCGATCAGCGCGTGCTGGTTGCTTCAGTTTGGATTTATAATTGGAAACAGATGATTGGAAATGAACCTGAAGCACATATATCAAGCAGTGCACGACAGATAAGGCTGCTGAATAATGGATCTCTGCGACTGAGAGCGACGGACGGATAAGTAAATCTTTTGATATGATATCACCAAGAGACTGTGTGTTTGGAACAAAGGGGGGTGGAGGAAAAACTCTTTTTTCTCTATGTGATATGAAGTGATAAAAATAATCCTCCACTCCAGAAAGAAACAAGATCGTTGCGTTTTTTTAAGAAGCATAAGCAGAAGTTTAAGAGCTGTGTGGGAGATGGAAAAAAGATCGGTGGACGCTGAAGAATATTTATGACGCAGTCAACAAATGGCGTCTCGCCAAGACAGGCTGCAGGAGAAAAGAGAAAGATGGGGGAGGAGTCTCAGGAATGCAGGAAGGAGAAGGAGTACGAAACTGAAGTTTGACCTGACAGAGCCCCCTGATCTATTTGATTTATTCTGGTAGCCTGGAAAAATAAAGGACAATGATGATCTTGTCTACGGAGGTGCTGAACAGGGCTGTCCTGGACTAAACCCACACAGAGAGAGAAACCAGCTTTTAGTCGGCTTATGAGAATCATCAGAGATCGCAAAGAAAGGAATACGATAACAACAAGATGAAGAAAATATACAAAGAACTATCTGGTCTGAACTGGATAGAACTGATTAATGAATGCAGTAAAATAAGTGAAGGCTGGAAATTATTTCAAGGCCGGTGCTTTCTAAAGAGAAACATCAAAAGTAGATCAATCAGACCAAAGGTCCATCCAGCCCAGCCCCCCGTTGCTCGTAAAGAAGTTTTTTAAAATCAATTTTCATCTTTAAACTATTTAATGTGCTTGTATTGAGATATATATTTGTTTACATTAGAACATATGACATGCAACAATTATATGTTAAATATTAAATATTAAAAATAAAACCGCAATAAACACTCGGATAAATGTTTCTGAATATAATAACAAAGCTGTGTCAAAGTGTCTATACCAAAATTATTACAGATATGATGTATAGCAGTACGTATTGCTTTGATTGGTGACCATAAGTAAAATGTACCAGTATTTTGTATCAACAATTAGAATTTATAGGGATTTATAGGGCATGAATTTCCTTTTAAAAAGCCAGATCCCTTAGTTGCCTGTCAGCTCCCCTTTGTCCTTTTGGTGGGAATCACAGAATTGTAGAGTTGAAGGGGACCCTGAGGATCATCTAGTCTAACATCTTGCAATGCAGGACTCTCAAGTAACAATGCTTCTGCTTAGGCAGGGGCTGCAAAATGAGAAGGGAGCCATCTAAATTTTTTTTTTAATCTTTCTATGTTTAAATCCAACAGGTATCACCCAGAATAACATCCTGATGGAAGCACGTGTTCCACCTTTGCCTGTTAACTGCTGATGTTCGAAAGAGAAAGTAGCCCAAACTCCTCTGTGGAGAGGAGCAGAGTCCATATTATAATTCTGATGCTTACAAAGAGTGTTTTGATGCCATAGGACTGTTGCAGATCCCATGACTGACTGTATGAATACTCCCAATAACTGGCTATATTTTTGTGATAACTTGCCTCTAATCTAAGTCAACAGTTACAGATTTCCTTAGATTTCCTTAATAGGTCCAAGTGGGGAAAGCCTCAGAAAAGAATTGCACCTTAGAAGTGGAGGAGGAAGTTCTACACTCTGGAAAAAGTATTCCCATTACAGGGCTGGAAGCGTAATGGCAATCTGTAAAGCTGAATCCTACAGCCTGGAGAAATGCGAGGCAGGCATCTGTTGTCCCTTAGGGTTTGGGAACACAACTCTCCTCATTGTTCTCTGGCACTGTTTTTGGGGGGAACCTTGAGATCCCCGCTGCTGCTTGGGCAGCCACAGGCCCACCGAAGGGAGATGGGGTGGGGTGGGGGGATGGTTCTGCAGTCGAAATCGTGCCTCCATGTTCCTCTCTATACTAGCAACATGTGACTGTAAGTGGCAATGTGAATTAAAAAGACTAAGAGAAACACGGCTTTGAAATGATCTTGTAGGGTTTTTTGTTTTTGTTTTTTAAAAAGAACTAGTTCCTGACTGGTTTTATTATTTTTTTTAAAAAAAGATTTTTATTAAAATTTTAAAGGTTACATAAGTAATAAAAAAACAACAGAAAAACACCCAATTAAACCAAAAAAGAAAGCAATACATATAAACAAGTCACATCAAAGATAAAAAAATGAAAAACAGACAAAAAACAACAAAAAAGAAGATGCATAGAATCCAGAAAAAAGAAAGAAAAAAAATGAACAAATCAAACCTTTACATGACTTTCCTTCTTTAACTTATTTCCTTGACCTCCTCACGCCTCCCCTCTTTGCATTCTGGTTCAGTTAGATATTTCAGCAAATCATCTTTGTTTTTATCCTAATAATTTATCTTAATATACTGTAATTTAACATTCTCTTCTTTCACCAATTAATCATCCATTTTTACTTTATTTAATCTTGTTTCTCATTAAAACGAATATATTGAACTTAATCGCTTAAGACATTTCCCCTAGGGTCATAAAAATTTCATTCCACGATTTTTCCATTTCTCATTAATTTTTTTTTTTAAATCTCCTTATATACACTTTAAATTCCCAATTTCTTTCCTCCATCTCCCCTCCCCGGTCCCGGCCCCTGCCGTCAGTTCCATCAACCTCCCAGCGTCCATCAACCTGGAGATCTGATATCTGAGGCTCTTAACTCTTCTTCATTTCCCTTCTGCCGATCTTCTTGATAATCTTTGGTGCTAAAAAGCAGATCTCCTGACTGGTTTTAAAGTCTCCTTCTAGCTCTGTCTGAAAGCCAAGTAAGGTGGCCAGCTGAGGCTTCTTCTGGACCAGTCACCTTTTTGTTACATGTGGAGCAGGAATGGGGAGAAAGGCACACTTGCCAAATTTGCAACTCCTAAACCAGTATGTAAACTGAAACCCTCTTTACCTTTGAAATCCACACCTCCCTGAATGTTGATCTGCAGTTCTTCAATCAATCAAGGAATGTGTATAAAAATGCATATTGGTGAAATTAACATACAAAATGCATTCTGTAAGGGGAAATTGCTTGCAAAGCTGCATGCAAATGGTGTATTAGGGGAACAATGCATGAAAGTGTGCATTAATTTGAATGTGTCTCTTTAAAAAATGCAAATGTTTGTGGGAAATGAGGCAAACTGAACTTAAGAGTGGGAAAATGAGAAACAGAATAAATCCAGAATCCATTTGTCCAGCTCTGCTGAGGAAGCCCCAGAAGCTCCTCAGGGGTTCAGCAATGACAGGCTGGTTGCTCTGATTGGCAAAGGCGACCAAATGGAGACTTCCGTGTGTGAATGTTGCAAGTTCAGCGGCTGAACGGAGTCTTGCATCTCCCAGCCACAAAGCTCTCCCAATGCTACCCGGATTCAGATGCATTGAACCAGCAGGTGTTGAGCAGCCCTGAATTGGAACGGTCTTCTGGTGATATCTGCCAAAAAATTAGGGCCTGCTTGTGTAACTGCATTTGAGTAATCTCTCAATTGTGTGCTTGCTTCTTGCATGGGAGGGAGATCTCCCCCCCTCCTGGCACGTCTGGCAAACTTTGGCCCAGCAGCCCAAACCATTTTTGATCCACCTTCCTGCAAAAAGTATTGGGCTACATTTGTTAGCTGCTTGCAAGAGAAACAAAGGAACAGCCAACAAGTTGGAAATTGGCAAAACGCCTATTTATTCTGCATATTTTCAGACCTGCATAAAATACATACATACAGACTTAAGCATAGAAACTTTGCTCTGCTCTGCAAATATTACCTTGTAGCATTGGAATGAAGGCTGTGAAACTGAAGCTGTGGGGGAGAATTTCTGCTGCTGCTGCTGCTGCTGACAGAGGAAGGGTCCACTGCTGCTCTTAAAAGTGCTTGTCGCTGGATGCAGCTGGCAGCTTGTTCCCGCAACCAGGGGTGGAGGAAGGGGGGTGCAGTGGGTGTGGAGTGCCCCCGGGTGTCACCACTGAGGGGGGTGACAAAATGCTAGGCAGCACTCACCGCGGGGCCTGGGAGAGAGGCGGTGGCTTGGGTGTGTGCAGGCTCCGCGCTGTCCTAATGGTCTGCTCGCTGCCTCCCCCTCCCCAGCTGTAGGGCAGCAGAGTGGGAGGGGGCAGGCAGACTCTGGAGGCCCTGTGGTCCACCCTGCCCCTATGGACGGCTCGCCCCAGGTGGCCGAGCGGCTTGCTCTGCCGCTGTCAGTCATGGCCTCTAACCTCGCTGCAGGAGACTGCTTCCCCACACAGATGTGCACTTGAATGCTCCTTCGCCACACTCGTCAACCACAGCAAGGCTTCATTTCAGGACACAAAATTCATTGCTCAGGCAGCTGAAGTGTTTCATGCAAGGTACAGCCACCCATTCTGCTGCCCCTTCACCTTCCACTTATAAAGGGCTTTTACCGCTGCACATGACTTTGGGGGCAGCTGGGCTACTTTTTCCTTGCACCTCTAACTCATGCTCTATAGTTTGTGTCTGGAAGTTAACAACCTGCTGGCACGGTAAAAGTAGCAAGACTGTCAGGCTTCTACTTTAAAGAAAACAATTCTGCAGGATTGTCAGGATGCTTCCTGGTTGCAGGTGGGAGAATGAAAAAGCACCTCTCACTGTGCCCCCACATGGGAACAATTGAGGAGGAGAAGGGACCACCTTTGGCCTACAGGGAACTTGGGGCAGCAAATACTACAGCTAGATTTAACCACCTAAACCTTCCATGGCCACATAGGCGTCTTGTTTGTACCAAGGAGAAGTACCTTATTCCTTGTTCTGATACTGAACAGTGCAGAATTCATTGGCAGCTGATGTGCAGCCTCCCTTCTTCACTGATCCCACCTTTTCCTGAAAACAAAGTCTCACCGAAGAAATGGATTATCTTGAAAGATGCACTCAGCCCTGGACATTGAAACAAAGAGCACTTCCCTCTATTGAAGAGCATTTTTTTAAAAGGCTCAGAGAACTGAACAGGGAGAGGAAGGCAACTGCACCCCACCCCTTCCTCTGGCCCCAGGAAGCTAAAACCACCGGCACTCACTTGCTTATTTCCAAACCTTCAAACTAAAAGACGGGCAAGGAAAGGTGATCTTAATGCGCAGAGTTGATGTTACAAAATTGGTTGGCTGACAGGAAGAGGAAATTGCTTCCCTTTGATGTGGGATTATAAGTACCCCATCCTGGAAACAACAGTTACCTTTGGGGATCTGTGTGCAGCAGGCTCAGTTCTTCCACATTCGTAAGAGCAAGGTAGGATGCTAGAAGCAAAGGCTTCACAGGAATCCACCATCCTGTCCCCTAACTGCAGACACAACAATTTCTTTCTTACACTTCCAAAAAATGTGAGGATTGCCCCCCCCCCATTAGGCTGTACACAACAAGAATAAAGAGAGGAAGTTATCAGACTCTTGCTGGAGCAGTTTCTTAAGTGCCTTCCTTGAACTACAACTCCCAGATAAGCTTAGCTGTAACATATTAAGGATGTCAAAATACTGAGCAAGTTTTACAGTGATGTCACTATAATACTTAAACATGTTTTTAACAATGAATCCTCCAAGATGATGTGGAGTTGGGAGCATCCAGAGCGCCATCATGACAAACCATTTTGTTCCGCAATGTTTTATGCTGCACAAGTGACAGGCATGAAATGGGATAAATAAGACCACCAACCAGTGCCTTTTTTCTCTCCTGCAAAGGGAGAAAGTTGCAGCTGAGGGGCTGCATCAACTGCGGGAGGGTGAGACAGAGACCCAAACACACAAAAAGGAATGAGCCGAGTGAGACTTTGATACTCAGCGTATTAATACTTCAGCCTTCTCTGGCCTGGCACCCTCCAAATGGGTTTGACTACAACTCCCATAAGTCCCAACCAGGATAGCCATGTGATCCTGGGGCTGATGGGAGTTGTGGTCCACCCCTCTGGAGGGTGCCAGGCCAGGGAGGGCTCCTCTAAGCTTCAGCAAAAAGCTTGATGCTTTGGCTTTCCTGCTACTTCAGTCCCAAACGCAACATTACAGGTTTCTGGTTAATCTGCTTCCTAACGGAAGTAAAAGAGAAATTGTGCAGAGGTAGATTTAAAAGGGGTGATAATCGTGCACCCTGCCTCAACACACACAGAATGTATTCTCGTATCTGGAAGGTGCTCCTCTAAACTGCCTCCCACCTCCCGAGTAGTAAGACTGAGGCTTTACATATGCACATGAGCCTACATGACCTGGGAGAAAATCTGGTGGGGTAGGGCTTTTGCAAAAGCTGCATCTGATATTTTGGGGCTGGGGCTGGAGGGATACGTAGGACAGCCCCTTGCTCTCCCCACCCTGTGCTGTAGGTTCTCTCACTCTTGAGACATGCCTTGGGTTACAAAAGAAGAGAGCAGGGCACAGCAAAGACAGTGGCATGGCAAGTTCACATTTTTGTTTCTGTCCCACCTACAAAACAGGCAAGAGCAACTTACACACCCAAGATGGGACGGATGGAAGGAGAAACAGATGCGCTCCCAAAATCAGCAGGGTTTGTCTGCATGGAAGTGGGTGGGGAAACGAGAATTGTAAAAGCCTGCCTGAAATGGGAAGAGGCATTGCTTGGACTTTTGTTGTGGAAAAACTGTCACAGCATGAAAAAACAAACAAACAAACAAACACCACATGTTAACTTGGGAAGAGGCAAGACAACACTTTGGCCCTGCTGCAGGTAAATTTCCCTAAAGAGTGGCCAAGAGAGGACCACCTCTCCTCTGCCCATGTCCAAAAAAAGAGGGAAGCGGAAGGATTATCCTTCCATCCTAGAAGTATGTTGTGTCCTTTTCCTCAAAGTGCCCCTGTCTCTGTTCACAGACAAGTTACACCTGCACTTAGGAAATTAGCAACCTGGTGCCAAAGCAAGCAAAGAGGTTTCTACTGTAGATTTTGTCACAGTGCATGAATTGAGAGGCAGCTCATCTCTCCCGTTTTAACTTTCAGGAAGAGAAAGTGGAAGGTGTGTGGAAGTTGAGCTGCCTTTCTTGAACCCTGGACTTGAGTGAGATGGAGAGGGCAGGCAACATCTTTGTTTTGCTAGCACAGCCATCCCCAGCAACGTAGCCCTTTCCAGAGGGCTTTGACTACAACTCCATTAGGATGGGAGCTGTGAGTCCAAAGCTCCCAGAGAGCACCAGGTGGGGGGGGGGCTGCCTTTGCAAAATGCCCCTGCAGAAGGAAGATTCCTCAAGGCACGAGAGAGAGGAACAAGAAGTGCTGGATACACCAAGACAGGCATTGATTCCCAGAGGCTGGAGCAAGTCCACAGGGTTGCTGTGAAGCTGGACACCTCGTGGACTTTCATGATAAAACTACAGTGTTCCATACCAAAAATACTCTAACTTGTTTATAAAATAACAGTTTATAGACCGCATGGAATATAGGTTAGGTGCCTGGCAGCCACTGGAGTGAGCCTGGACGGAGATTTTGCCCCAACAGGACTGTGGGCTGAGGCTGGCTTCTCTCTCTCTCTCTCTCTCTCTCACTGGTGCAGGTGAGTGCGGTCGTCCGGGCGCTTGATGTGGATCCTGCGGACCCGCTCAATGCGCTCCCGCTCCTCGTCCTCCTCCAGGTGGTGCGAGCGGCCGGCTGCCCCTCCAGTCGCTTCCAGCAGTGCGTTGTCAGGGCCTCGTCCATCTTGGGCTTCATAAAGCAGAATGTTTAATGTCTCCTCGTAGATCCGGGCTTCTGGGAATTCAACCTGGACACCCCAAGCAGAGGGAGGTTAAGAGGAATTCCTTTCTCCCAGGCTGGAATTCAGGGCAACTTACATTTTAAAACATCATTATAAAATACAAAGGAAAACAAATTAGTTAAAAACCAACAGTTAAAATACACCAGACCCTGTTTAGAGCCAGCAGTTAAACTACAGTTTGCCCTGACATCTGCCCAGCCTGAGCTCCGTCCGCACCTCCATTTCCAGAGGCCCGTTGGAACAGGAAGCTCTGAGCCTGCCAGTGGAAGGATGACAAAGAAGGAGCCCATCCAGCCTCTTTTGGGAGGGAATCCTTCAATATGGGAGCAGCCACTCCTGGGTCACCACCAGTGTGCCTCTGATGGGACCAAGAGAAGAAGGTGCTCACCTGAGGATCTTAGCACTTGGGTGGGTTCACAGGGAGAGAGATGATATTTCAGGTAGCCTGGGCCCAACCATAGAGGGCTTCATAAGTTATCACCAGCACCGTATTGTGCCTAGAAATAGACTGGTAGCCAGTGACGTTGTTTTAACTGCGACCCAACATGTTCCCTGAAACCATCCTCAGTCAGCGGTCTGGCAGGAAGCTTCTTCCCCCGGGCCCTCTTGCCTAGGCATGGAAGAACTTTGCAACCCGGCTATGTTGGGGGTGGGGCAGAGGGGAGAGAAGAAGAGGGTTGCCGGGGCCAAGCTCAAATACTTGCTTGGTTTTGTCTGCATTTACCTACCTTCTACATATCATTTTGGGGAGTGGGTGGGTGTTGTCAAGGAAGCAACAGCAACAAGACTCACCTTGGTCTGTTTCTTTTCCGTGGCGTACACAATGGACGTGCAGCAGACTTCCGCTATCTTGCGCCCCTGTCCGTAGAAAGACCAGCAGCAAATCTCGTCCCCAATGACATCCTTGATGAAGAGGACCCTCCCATTGAAGCGCAGTGAAAGCTTGTCAAACAGCTCAATGTTCTTCAGCATGTTGTCATCAGAGTTGCTGAGCCAACAGGACAGGAATGAGGACACCTTCCAGTTTCCAGGGGCCTCTTTTAAACCCCTGCCCCCACTAACTCTACTTTTAGTCAAAACTCCATTCCCCGCCTCCTCACTTTGTTTCATCAGCTTCCATGTGGCATTGAAAATGGCCTTACAAACCTTCCCTGGGTGCAGAAGGTGAAAGCGTTTACCTGGTGTAGGAGTACTTGTTGTTACTTCTGTTGTACAGCAATTTTACCGCTGGCTGTGGGGAAAGCACAAACAGGTAGGGATAAATGTCACAGTTTGATGCTTTTGTTATAGAGCTCACCTTGAAAAAGGAACTCTCCCTTCAGCTGTCAACTGGGGGAAGCAATTCCAGGTGGGATGGGAGAGACAGGAAGCCCAGCTCCATCCGGTGCCTCCTGCCCCTGAACTGCATTCTAAAGAATGACTTTTTAGAAACTGGCACCTGAGTTTTGCTTTTCCTCTTCCCTCCCTGTCTCTTTTCCCTTGCGTATCCTGTTTTTTTAGACTTGTTTTGACTATATGCCAGTCTCTTTGGCTGAACAGTGGGGTACAAATTCAATCAATCAATCAGTTGTAAACTTTGCATGGTGCAGATTGGGAGGGCAAAGCCACGGTGGAGGGTTAAGACTCGGAACTGCCTCCTGCACATGAGCTCTGGTACAGAATGCAGCTGCCTCCAGTTATTACTGGACTACAATTCCCATCTTCCCTGACCACGAAGTCACGCAGGCTGGGGCTGATGGGAGTTGGGAACCCAACATCCAGAGGGTCACAGTTAGCCACCCCTTTGCTATGTTTTTACTGAAGTGTTTATATTCTGGCCCCATATAAAATATCAGGGTGCTGTAATATGATCCTGGCCTTGCAGGTTTAACAATCTAAGTTTCAAAGACAGAATACAGGTGAAGATAAAGGTGGTGGTGGGGAACCGGTGAGGAGAAAGAAAGAGTAAAGAGGCAGGTAATTCTCCACCGCACCCCCAACCCAGTTCCTAAGGGAAGGCAGGGATAATAATAATAATAATAATAATAATAATACATTTCATTTATATCCCGCCCTCCCCAGCTGAAGCCGGGCTCAGGGCGGCTAACAACATTAAAACAGTACAACAGTACAACACATCACATCACATCACAACACAACACAACACAACACAACACAACACAACACAACACAACACAACACAACACAACACTCTAAAATCATTCCTTATAAAATTAATTCAAATTAAGCCCAACACTTAATCACAGAGGTGGAAGGGACCTAAAAGTCATCTAGTGCCACCCTAAGCAATGCAGGAATCACAGCCACATTGTACAGGTTTGAAGTGAAAACCAGGCGGGAATGTGTAGTTTGTGAACATGCCAAGCTTAAAACTCAGCTTTTCTCATCCAAAGAGCTGCTCACCTTGTTTGATGTGGCTATAAGTTTCTGCTCTTCTTTGGAGGATGTGATGATGGGCACCTTGCAGAAGGGCTCGTAGACCTCTTTGTTCTGCTGAAACGAGAGACCCAATCAGAACGCAAGCAAGAGGTGGAAGAGAAGTCAGGAGCCCACCTGGAAGAACCTACTAGCCCAGCTGAAGACCCACCAGGAATTGAGGTACACCAGGCAGTGACTCAAGACAGGGCCTTTTCTGTGGTGGCACCCTCACTGGGATGCTCTCCCGCCAGAAATATGGTGTTTGCATTGCACAAGTTTCGACGCCAACGGAAGACACCTCTCTTCACCAAGGCAAACAACAAAAGGGCTTTTGTAGCCACTGTGGGTTCTCAAGTGCCTGATGCATGGCCTGCTTACCTGTAGGGCAGCCTGGCACTCATCCACCAGACCTTGGACCAAATAATATTTGGCTTCTGCCAGCAGCTCTTCTATCTCCCGCCGGCTCTCTGGAAGGGGTACAGCACCGTCACGCAGGTAGTTTAAGATGGTCCCAAAATGTTTACCGCAGCGGTCAATCAAAATCCAGCCTGAGACAACAGCAGATGAAAATTAATGGAGAAAGAGGCAAAGGAGGAGAGCAGAACAAAACCACTGTCTCCCTGTTACCAGTGAGAGGACCACCAACAGGCCAAGGTTTGGGGTGCCTAAATACCTTGCAGCAGAGATGGGGAACATCTGTGGCCAAGCAGATTCCCACTGGGAGGCTAGTCTGCAATCCTGGGGCCGCCACAAAAAGGGGTCACCTCTTGCACCTGCTTATAGCACCTCATGTAATGACAGGGGGGAGAGTAGAGCCTCTTATGCGGATCCCAAGTCCCAAGCAGCATTTTGGGTGTGGGCAATGGAAGATCTATAAAGCTTTTGAAAAGGAGGTGCCCTGTGAACATTTTGGAATGCTAATGCAAGTTTACTACTTGCCTGGACCAAATAGGAATCAGCTGCAGGAAACTGGGAAAGGAAGCCCCTCCCCACTCGTTTCAGGTTCACTGAAGTGCCATGATCAGCAGCCAAGAAATAAACAGCCCGTCAGTCTAGTAAAAATATTTGTGGGTTGTCGTTTTGGATGGCTCATTTGCAATGCTGGGCTTACATGCCCCCAAGTGGCCTCCTGGTTACCTAGAGCAAGTGACCCAACAAAATAACAGATTCATAGAATCGTAGAATTGGAAGGGACCTGAAGGGCCATGGAGTTCAACTCCTTGCAATGTTCAGCCCCCCTGCAAGGCAGGGATCACAGGTAAAGAATCCCTGACAGCTAGCGAATCATTTCTCTAGTCCCCCCCTATATTAAAGAAAGGGGCAAAAGGGCCAGCTAAGGGCATCTAGGAGGCAAGAGGGCTCCCTAGAAAATCTCCTGCTGCCGGCATATTCTGTTTATTAGGGTGCGATCAGTGAAAATGAAAAAGCAATGAAATGGAACAGGGTGCCTCCTCTTTCTTTCCCCCTCAGCTCCCTCTCCTAGCCCTTGACTGAACACAGCCAGAGAAGCAGTTTCTCAGAGGGAAGCTTCCTGCGCAATCGTCAGCAAGGCACAGCCAGCCATAAACAGACCAAAGGCTTTGGTTTATGGGCAGAGAGACAAGAATGCAATTGAGGAGGGTGGCGGCGGGGGGGGGGAGCTTATGCAGGACAGACGCTTGTCTTTAACAAATAAGGGCAATGCAGGCCAAAGGATCTGATGGGTGCCTTGAATTAATGGCCTTACAGTGAAAAGCTGATTATGCTCTTAGTTCTCCAAGCCACGAGTTTTACATAATGGCTCCAAATGGAACAAGGGACAGTCTATCTTACCAGCCCTGCTATCTTGCTCTACTTTGCCCTTACGGTGATTAAACCTGCAAGTTTTCTTAAAATCAGAGGGTGCAAAAGTCTGTATTGCTCTTACTCGCTCCCACAGGAGGCCGGGATGGCCACCAACTTGCATAAGAAGAAGAAATAATAATAATAATTTTATTATTTATACCCCACCCACCTGTCTGGGTTTCCCTAGCCACTCTGGGCGGCTGGATGGCCTTAAGAGAGGATGGAACAAATTCCTAGAGGATCAAGGCTATTAGCCATGGGGATGGTGCTTTGCCTCACAAAAAAAGCAGCCATGCTTCTGAATGCTGGAAGCTGCAGGAGGGGAGGAGGCTCTGGGGTCAGATCCTGCCTGTGGGCTTCCCTTGGGGGCATCCCTACGGGACCGCCTCTCCTGGTATGCCCCACAGAGGAACTTATGGTCTTCAAATAAAAACATCTTGAAGGTCCCAGGTCACAGAGAGGTTAGGCTGGCCTCAACCAGAGCAAGGGCTTTTTCGGCTGCGGCTCCAACCTGGTGGAACGCTCTGTCACAAGAGACAAGGGCCCTGCAGGACTTGACATCTTTCCGCAGGGCCTGCAAGACAGAGCTGTTCCACCAGACCTTTGGTCAGGGCGCAGCCTGACTCCCTCCTTTGGCAATCTTTACAAAACTTTAGTTTATGGTTGCCATCAATTTTGATTTTAATTAATTTTTATAATGTTTTTATAATGTTGCACTGTTTTAGTGTTGTTAGCCGCCCTGAGCCCGGCTTCGGCTGGGGAGGGCGGGATATAAATAAAATGTATTATTATTATTCTTATCTGGTTCCCTGTGAGAACAGGAGGCTGGACTAGATAGAGCAGCTTCCATGACAGACTTCATCTATCCCATTGTTCAGTTCCTCCCTGACCAACCTTCTGAGACTCTTAGGAAAACTTTGCTTCAGGGCTCCGACAAGTCCATCACAGAACAAGTGGCAATTTTTTTGAATATCATCATCATCATCATCATCATTATTAGACTATGAACTGCCTGATACATTTGAGTCTAGCATTATATTTTTTTCAGTTGTCAGCATGTAAGTGGAGCCTGCTGCATCTGGCCATCTCAGTGGCCAACCAGATGCCTCTTTTGGGAAACTCGCAAGCCAGAGCTGAGGACAAGAGAAGCCCTCTCCCCTCCTGTGGTTTTAGGAACTGGGATTCAGAAGCATTACTGCCTCTGACCAGAGAGGCAGAGAATAGCCATCATGCCTGGTAGCAATCGACAGCCTTTCCTCCATGAATGTGTCCAATCTTATTTTGAAGCCATCTGAGTTAGTGGCTACCCACTGCCTCCTGTGGCAGGGAGTTCCATAGTTTAACTATGTGCTGCATAGTGCATTTTTATTAATGCAAAGAGATTGAGTGAGGCTAACGGGAGCCTCAAACAGCCACCTCTTAAGAGCACACGGGCACTGCCCATCTTGGCCCTGCCGTCCCTCCTGGCCAGGAGGCCTCCATTACCTTCGCTGTCGGTGAGGACCTCCATCCGACCACTGAACATGGCCTTGAGCATGGTGTCCTGCTTGGTCAGCGTCTGCATGGTGGTGTAGTACAGGCCCCCGCCGATGTTCAGCTTCACATACTTGGAACTGGGGCTGGCGCCTTTGAAGGACATGGTGCGGGTTGCAGCTGCTGGCACTGCAGTGCTCACCACCGTTTCTCCAGACATCTCTTCCTGCAAGAGCAAAGGAGCCTTCTGTGAGGACCCTCATGCCCCTCTGGTTACCTGCACATCCTAAACAGGTCGGACCAGGAGGAGCCCAGCTGGACTGGAGCCAAGGCCCTTCGGGTCCAGCTTCCTGCTGCTCAGGGGCCATCAAATGCCTCAGGCACTGGACACAGAGGCAGCAGCCCACCTGGGCTGGGAAGAACGTAAGCAGAGTCTGGCACTGACAAACAGCCACCTCCAGATGCCTGCCTGCCTGCCTGCAGGCTGGGCTTCATAGGCGTCCCAGTGAAGAAGCATACGGGGTGGCGCCAAGTTGTCGAAGGGGAGTCGAGGCATGGGGGCCAGCGGTTAGTGTTGGACTAGGCCCTGGGAGACCAGGGTTCAAATCCCCACTTGGCCATGAGGTTCACTTGGTGACTTTGGGTGCCAGCCACAGTCTCTCAGCCTAACCTACCTCACAGGGTTGTCATAGGGATTAAATGAGGGAGGGAACAGGGTATGTCACCCTTAGTTCCTAAGAGAAAAGGCTGGGAGTTGCAAGAAAGGTTCAGAAAAGGGCGACCAAATGATAACGGGGATGTAGAGATGCCCCTATGAGGAAAGGGTGCAGCATTTGGGACTTTGTAGTATAGAGAAAAGGCAAGCAAGAGGCAACAGGACAGTTTTATTGAATGATACCTGGCATGGAGAAAGTGGATCGAGAAGTGTTTCTCTCTCTCAGAACATTAGGACTCATGGGCACCCAATGATGCTGAACGCTGGAAGACTCCAGAGAAGTAAAACAAGGTACTTCTTCAAGCAGTGCATAGGAGGCAGGGATAGCCACTAACTTAGATGGCTTTAAAAGAGGCACCTGGTTAGCCACCGTGGGAACAGAATGAGGGACCACTGGCCTGATCCAGCAGGCTCTTCTTATGTTGTTGCTAGTTATTGGGCTCTCACATGGGTGCAGTGTGGGTACACAGTGCGAGGCAGCAGGAAGTGTCTTGGCAAAACTCAGTAAGGAAACTAGAGTCAGGACTTCTCAGAGAAACGTCAGGATTTTTGCATAATTTCATCACTCAGTTGCTCTCATTGGCCTTTTGAAATACTTTTGAGAGTGTGTAAGAACTGAATTGCAAGCAAAAGATGAGCTGCTTCAGGCTGGGGGGGGGGCGGGAAAGGTTGATGATTCACCTCCAGCTAGGGTCCTGGTCAGGTTATGTGTGTGCTTATCATCTTCATGGCTGACTCCTGAGTGACTCCCTCCCCACCAAAGCCAGTTCACAACGCTGCCTTTCTCTGAAGTAAGGGCTTGGCTTATTTTGAATTCAGCCAAGGAATTTCAGCTTCAGTCCCAAGAAGCTCTTTGGTCAGCTTTTCCACAGTGCAAGCAGTACAGACAATGGAGCAATCTCTCTTGTTCTTCCCACCTGCCCCTCCTTTCCCTAAACATCAGCCAGAGAGTTATTCTACAAACAGACGCCTTCTCACCCTCCTGCATTTAAGACTGTCAAAAGGATTCCAACCTCAAGTGACACAGCCCTGGTGTTAGATAAAGTTCTTCCTAATAGCTGCCAACTTGTGATCTACAAGAGCCTAAGCTTGGGGTCCCCAACAGCACCCTCCCATGGCCCTTGCCCAAGTCCTCTGCTCTGTTTTAAAAAATTGCTTGGGGAGGGAGTTGTTTGGTTGAAGGGGGCACATATTTTGGGGAGGGGGTTCCTTTGTCTATTGGTGGGTATAGGTTTTCCTGCCATTTTGGAAATGGGTGGAGTTCCGAGCACTGCTGGTTTATTTTCTGTGGAATTGGCATTTTGTGGTCCCCTTTATAGCTTCTTTCCAAAGGTGCCCCGTGCCCCAAAAGCTTCTGAATAAGCCCAGAATGCAGTATGAAAATGGCTGTGCTACACCCCACCCCACCCATTGTGAGTGAGAGCATATCAAAACAAACACATGAGGTCTTTAGAGGTACCACAGAACAGCAAAGTTATCCCTCTGCAATGGACAAAGCAGGCATGAGTCACTAGCCAGAAGGAGCCCTTCTCTGACCTTATCAAGGGGCTGCATTGGAGATCTATCAGGTTTGGAAATCTCCTGGGGCAGTGACAAATGGCAGAAAGGCTCTTTTTCACTTTATCAGGCCTGGCCAGGCTTCTGTGCTAACAATAAACTTAGATCACCAGCCACCTTAGAACAATGAGTTTATCAGGGCCTCAAGCTTTGCACAGAGGGGAAATTAAAGTCCCACTCACCATCACAAAGCCAATGAAAGAGCTTTGTCAGAGGGGAGAGCTTTAAGGCCATGGTTAAATTATTAGGCTGCCTGAAGGCAGGGGAGCAAGTCAATTAATATTGAAACAGAGTGCTGAATGTTTCATGCGGCATCTTGTTACCAGTCAAGGGGAGCTCCAATTCCCACCTTATCTCAGGGATGCATTAGATAAAACCTGACAAGTCAGGATTAAAAACAACCCAGCTAGGAAAGGAAGAGCCAAGAGGAAAAAGGATAGCAACATTTCTGTGGCTGGGGGAGAATCTGACTTACTTAGATATTCCTGGTACACTTCTGGGGTGAGCTGAGTAGGCACTGTGCTTAACAGCAGCCCAATGGCTAATTCAAGTAAATTCCAAGTGAACAAGAGTGACTTAATAATACATGTTGTTGTGCTGCTGCTGCAATGTCTAAGCTTACCGAGATGGGATGATTAAGAGAAGAGAAAATAAAAAAATTCCTTCCAGTAGCACCTTAAAGACCAACTGAGTTAGTTCTAGGTATGAGCTTTCGTGTGCATGCACACTTCTTCAGATACACTGAAGAAGTGTATCTGAAGAAGTGTGCATGCACACGAAAGCTCATACCTAGAACTAACTCAGTTGGTCTTTAAGGTGCTACTGGAAGGAATTTTTTTATTTTGTTTTGACCATGGCAGACCAACACGGCTACCTATCTGTAAGAGAAGAGAGACAGAGTAGAGAGAACCCAGTTGCCCTTTATGGAGTAGGTAAAACACAAGTATAATTTGGAACCATTTAAAGACTTTTCGCAGCCGATATAAAGGTGAGACATTAGTTGAATTATGCTTGGATAGTTTATGACACAATGGGTTTGTAAGTGAAAGGTCTTACGTTCCATCTTGTTGTGATCCTTAATGGAGCACAAGTAAATCAGTTCATATGTTTATAATAACATGAAATAAAGAGAAGGGATGGGTGGGGGGTTTGAAAGACTTTCCTCATATCTCCATGCCCTTCAGAGGATCCCTAAGTGGCTCACAATAACACAAATTTACTACAAAACACACATTCTTCTAAAAATACAAACCGGAAGCAGAGCAGTCAGATAGAATCATAGAATTGTACAGTTGGAAGGGACCCCAAGGATCATCTAGTCCAACACCCTGCAATGCAGATCAACACTCTACGCTCTCTGTCAAACTGGCACTCTTCAAGATATCTTGGGACTACAAATCCCATGGTTGTGCTGGTTGAGGCTGGCAGGAGTTGTCGTCCAAAGCCCCTGGAGAGCACCAAGGTATGGGAAAGACTGTTCTAATAGAGCACCCTAAATTGGTCCCCTATTCTCAAAAACTTGGTGGGAGAGAATGGTCTTGACTGGTTTTCTAAAGATTCCAATGCAGAATGTTTGGTGGACTTTCCCTACAGAGGAAGAGCCCGCATGGAAAGTGTCCACATGGAACAAACTAAAATATTCAACAGTCCACCACCCGCTTCTTAAACCTTTCTTGTATGCCCCATCTTTGCCTGGCCTCCCCCTATTCCTCTTTCTCACCTTCCCAGAACCCTCACGACCCATTAACAGCAATTCCTACATCTTCTTGCAGTGAGTTCCACAGGACATTGATGTGTTGAGTAAAGAAGTCCTCCTTTAGGTCCAACGGTTTCATCTGATGAATTCACTCCCTGCCTCACGTATGCATGCACTCCCCGTTGGTGACCCACAGGACCGCCTCATGGCATCCCATTTGCTATCCTCTCCCCTGCCCGAGGGGCCTCCAAGGTGTGGATCACTTCTGAGTAAACCTGCATAGGATTTGCACTGAAAGAACATGAAAGTCTGTCTCCCTCCCTCCAGATGACTTGGACTACTTAAGAAGACACCTGAAGGCTTATGGGAGGTTTTCAATGTTAAGTGTTCTGTTCTGTTTTAATATATGTTGGAAGCTGTCCAGAGTTGTTGGAACAACCCAGTCAAGTGGGCGGGGTACGAAAAAATATTATTACAACTCCCAAGTTGTGCTGATGAGAACTGATGGGAGTTGTCATCTGGAGGGCACCAGGTTGGAGAAGGGGGCTGGGCATTTAATCACTTCCTAAGCCCCGCCTCCCTCCCGTGCCAAGCTCTAAAATGCCACGCACATTGATGGACCCACAGGACAGATCATCATCCTCATAGTCGGAGCTGATTTTATTGATGTTGGGTTTCATCCTCATGCTCACCGGGGGGGGGGCAGACTGAGGGAGGCCGGGAGGTTGGGGCCCACTCGAAACCTCTCCCCGCTGAAGGACACGGGGTCTCTGAAGCCAGAGAGGAGGAGGAGGAGGAGGAGGAGGTCGCCCCCTTTCCCTAGGCTCTGCCCAAGGGCACTTGCTAAGAGGCCCCCCCGCCCCAAGGGCTTCCTCACCAGACCCCCCCCCGGTCCCCCCCTTCTCCCCCCGCCCCTTGCTCACCATGAACAGCCCCTCGCGAGGCCCCCCTCAGCCAACCAGGTCCCGAGGCGAAGACGAGGAAGAAGCAGCGGGTGACGCAGGCGAGGAAGGGGCGGGCCGCCCCCCCAAAACTTTTCTGCCGAGCCCCACCCCGATTCTACCCATGCTCCTTTGCGTTCCTCCCCGGCTTTTTCCACAAGGAGGTGGGCGGAACCCAAATCCCAAGGACCTGAGTTTCCGGACGGAGGAATGAAAGCAACGGGCAGGGCCAGCTCCTGGGAGCGCCGGTCGCGACTGGGCAAGTCTAGCCCTCCTTCCATCTCTATGCCTCTTGCGCTCCGGCTGCAGGAGGAGAGGCGGGACTTCCGGGCCAGCGACCGGTTTCTTCCCGAGGGCCGGAAGCGCCGGTGTTTTCCTTGACTCTATGGTCCGTTTCTGGCGGTCCTCCTTGGAGTTCTTTGGGGGGGAAGGGGGGGAGGCGGCCGTTATCGAGGCGACGGAGGAGGCGGCGGAAGGGCAAAGCAGAACAGCGCCTAACAACTAGCGGGTCACACCCCCCCCTCTATCCCCGTGGGAGCTCCCGACGACCCTGGCAGGGAGGACGCGGCGTTGGCGCCGCCCTCGCGGTCGCGGAGCCGGAGGGTCCTGAGGCGCAGCTCGCGGCGGGGGCGAGAGTCCAGTGGCTGACCTCCTGCCTCTCCCCGCAGAGCCCGGGGGGGGGGGGCTCCTCCTCGACTCCCGAATGGCGGCCCGAGAGCTGCTCTGCCTCGGCTAGAGAGAGAGGGAGAGAGGTGAGGAGGAAAGTGCTGGGTGGGGCAGGGGAGACCGGGAGGAGGAGCGCCCTAGATCCGTTTGGGAGCCCTGCTTTCCGGCCTGCTAGCCGTAAGCCTTTGCCTGGTTCTCTGAATGCGGTGGGCTCGAGCCTCATGCCAGACAGCCACTTCCGCTTCATCCCAGAGACCTCACCTGTCCAGGTTGGGAAAGGCTGAGGGAGATCGTTTTCATTTGATGTTTGGGAAAGTGCTCTGTGTAGTTGTGAAGGAGCAGCTCTCTGCCTAAAAGCTCACCATCTGAATTAAAACATGAATAGAGAAGGTGGCAGCCAAGGGTTCAATTTGCAGGATGCTGTGTTAGGTGGACCCTTTCCTTTTGGAAAAACAGAACTCCGGGTGATGCTAGAAAAGGGGTGCCCAAAATAAAGGATGCCTGTTCAGTAGCTAACCTGACGGTAAACGAGTAAAGGGATCTCGGCAGAACCCAAGAGGAGTTCTGTTCCCTATTGTGGTAGTGTTGCAGGCAATGCAAGCAGGTGCGGCACATCTTTCCCAGCTGTCCTTCCCCTCTCCTTCTGTTGCCAGAGACCTCCAGAATGTTCAGCGCAGCCCAGTTGTCTAAGGCCCAGTTCCTTGACAAGGCGCGCCAGGCGCGTGAGGAGCGCCGGGAGCTGAAGGAGCGCGAGCGAGCGGCAGTGCAGATCCAGGCCCTTGTCCGAAGGTTCTTGTGCCGCTGTTGTTTGCAGCGGGAAATCAGGTGCGTGCAATGCGTGTGCAGGTGCTGGGTGGGTTTGGCTTTTGGCCTCTGGGGACTGAAGCCTTTTGCCAGTGGCTGTGCCAGTGCTGGCTCCCAGGGTCCCTTGTCTTCGATGAGGGGGGTGCTGCAAGATCCAAATCCTCTCCTGCTGCCTTTGAACTTTTTGGATCCTCTGAGCAAAGTGAGCGTGGCATTGCTCTTGGGGCATTGGTGGGCCCTTTGCCTCTCTAGGGCGCTGGCAAATTCCTGAACCTCCTACCCAGTGTAGCAAGGGAAATATCTTAAGCCAGTCATTGTGTGTGGGCATCTTGACCTGTTCTGCCATGTATGCTCTGAGCCGATCTGCAGCTCCTTCTGCCGCCTCTATCCAGAGGAAAGAACCTGAACAGTGTTGCCATTTGTCATGGAAGGGGGGGGGAATCCTACCTCACCTGCACACACCAGCCTTTCTCAAATTACATTGTACCTTTTCTTTTGGACTTTCCTTTGTGCTCCCCAGGAGAGAAGTGGATGACTTTTTTGATGCAAACGGGCCTGGCAAGAAGACAGCACTTTCGATCTTCAAAATATCCCGGAAGCTGCTCTTTGTTTTCAGGTGCCAAGATGACAAAGAGGTACTATTGCTTTGCTGAGGGTCTCCTTGTTGCATGCTATTTATTCTTGATGCTAGGGGTGGGGCTGTTCCAGTCACAGAATGGGGAGGGAGAATTTTCTGGAACAATTACAGATAGGTAGCCGTGTTGGTCTGCCATAGTCAAAACAAAACAAATTCCTTCCAGTAGCACCTTAAAGACCAACTAAGTCAGTTCTCTTGGTATGAGCTTTCGTGTGCATGCACACTTCTTCAGATACACTTTCATGCACACGAAAGCTCATACCAAGAACTGACTTAGTTGGTCTTTAAGGTGCTACTGGAAGGAATTTGTTTTGTTTTTTCTGGAACAATGTGAGCTTGGACAGAAACTACTTACTGCAGCAGCAGATTCTGCCTACTTCCAGGCTTGCCCGAATTCTGAAAATGATCCTGAGCCCCAGAGTCTCTGCAGGGGCAAATATGTGTTCCATCGGAGAACTGTTGCATTTTTCGAGAGGTAAGCTGAGCCCAAAAACACATATCCATAGAAAGAACTGCTGCTGTCCCTTTGTGTGAGTTTTCCACTTGGGATATATCTCCTTTTGTAGGAGTCCTGGGCCATTCTGCTATTTTTTTATGTTCCAAATGATTGAGTGAACCAACTGACACAATGCAGAATGCCCTATCCTTGGAGCAGGGATGTCCCCACCTGTGATCCTCCAGAGGCTGCTGGACTCCCAACTCCCATAATTCCTGACCATCATCCAGCAACATCTTGAGGGCCACAGATTCCCCATCCCTAATCTAGAGGGAGGATGCTGCTCTGAAAGAGCAACTGCACTGGAGACCAGTCAGTGCATGAGCCTCATGCTCTGCTTAGGGACTGTGCGGCAGCATTAGACTGGCCATTAGGAGAACAGGATGCCGGACTAGGTGGGCCATTGGCCTCATCCAGCAGGGCTGCTCTTACGATCTTGAGCAAAAGACAACCTTTGGATTGTAAGAGGAAGTCTGTTTACTGGAAATAATGGAAAGCGCTGCTTTGCAGGAACCATTGGACTGAGGCAACAAAATAATTATAATTTCATATTAACTCACCTGCTTTTCATTGCAGAGATTTGAAAAGTTGTGCCGCTGTATCCTTAACAGTATGGATGCTGAAAATGACCCTAAGGTGAGCTAAAGTCACTTTTCATAGACTTTAACATGAGAGTGTGTGCATATTTTCCCCATAAAATATCCCCAAGAGCAGGTGGAGAATTTTTTAATTCCATAAGCATATGCTGGAGCATTGCTGGCCAGTGTTTCCTGAGAAACCTGAATATTTGTGGTTGTTCTAAAACTACCAATGCCAGAGGCTTCCCTGCCACATACACACTGCAGCTCTGAATTACGGGGTGACAATGCTTTGTTCTGCATTTTCCCAGTCAAGCAACTGAATGATGGCCTCTCCCTCCCCTCCCGCAGTTATCATGGTCTTTTGTCACTTGCCCACAGGTGTGGTATGTGTCCCTTGCACTTTCGAAGGAGCTCACACTGATGTGGATTAAGCAGGTCAAGGATGTGCTGTGGCTTTGCTGTGAGTTTCTGAAGCTGCTTAAGGTATGGACTGACTTGGCTGTCTGTTTTGTGTGTGTTTTCACTGGTCTGTGACCATTCCAGACTTCCATTTCATGTCTCTGGCGGTTCTTTCCCCCAGCCAGACATATTGCAAGACTCTAAGCTGGTGAATCTGCACCTCACAATGCTGGTGACATTTACGGACACTTCCACTTGGAGAATCCTGAGGGGGAAAGGTAGGTGTGTCGAGTTCCATTTTTCTAGGGCTTTCTACTAGCCAAAATGACAAGGCTTTTTATACTTGCTGTGGAATCTTGTCAGCTTCTCAAAGATGAGTGATGGATGGCACTGTTTCTGCCTTGCCTGCAGAAGAAAGTGCCTGCTCAGCATCTGTTTTGTTCACAAAGTATGTAGTACAGAGATAGAGATACGTGAAGTAACTTCCAAGGTTTTGGGCTTTAAGGTTGGCATTAGATGCCCACTTAATTTTGAATTATAAGACCAGCCCGTTCTCTGGAGAGCAGTTTGCCCCACAGTGTATGATTTAGCTGCAATTGCCAGCTGTCTCCTTCTGTGGTGTTCCTCTTGCAGGAGAAAGTCTGCGTCCTGCCATGAACCACATCTGTGCAAATATCATGGGACACCTGAATCAAAAGGGATTTTATTCCGTGCTCCAGGTTTGTTGTGCTTGGTGTAGGGGGTCTTAGTTTTTGTGTGAGATTATGTATATTTGTATCTGCTCAAAGAGAAAATAAATGATGGTTAACAGTGTATATGTTTTGTTTTGTTTTAATATTCACCTCAGCTTGTGGAACTAGCTGTTCTTTAAAATGAGTTCTGTTTGCTACTCCCCTAGTTGCCTTTTTAAGTAATTCTGAGAGCTCATGGTAGATCATGGCATGGCATCTCCAACAACAGCTCCTACCTGGGCTGAGAGAGGTGAATGTCTCTAAAACCTCATGGCTGAGCCAAAGTTTTAACCTGTGTGCTCCCCATCCAGTACCTGTCCTGGCTCTGAGTGCTCCACAGTAGGCTTTGAAACTGATGCTGCTCATTGGTGAAGTGCAAGAACAGCTCATAATCTTTGTGAGTTTGCTCCATAAACATTTTTTTCTGCTTGGCAGGGGGGATGCTTGGCATTTTTTTCTGCTTGGCAGTTTGCTCCATAAACATTTTTTTCTGCTTGGCAGTTTCCTGCTTGGCAGGGGGTTGGACTTGATGGCCCTTGTGGTCTCTTCCAACTCTATGATTCTATGATTCTGAGAAAGCATTCAGTACAATTCTCCACTTGGTGACAGTGATGTGCTTTATCCTGCTTTCTAGAATAGCTCTTTTAACTCACATAGTTGATCTCCAGGCAAAGCGAGCCCAGTGGCTGCATTGGGGCTGAGCTCTGTCTGCCATGTTTTTATTAGTTACATTAGGGTATCATCTTCAGGGGACTGTTGGAGAGCCATAAGATACTCCTGTCAGAAGTCTGGAATCTATAAGTTGTGCTTTCTAACAGTTGCCCCTCATATAGACACCTATATGGAGCTCCCTCCCACAGGAGGCAGTGATTGCCAGCAGCTTGGCTTTAAAAAGGATTAACAGATTCATGGAGGAGAGGGCTATCGATGGCTCCTTGCTACAGTGGCTAAGCTCTGCCTCTGCAGCTGGAGGCAGCAATGCTTCTGAATCCCAGTTTCTGGAAACGGTAGGAGGGTCCTGTTTCCCATAATGAAGATATGCTTGGCCACTGTGAGAACAGGATGCTGGTCTAGATTTACCTCTCTTTCAAATCAGAACCAGTGAAGGTCCTGTGTGAGTGTCTGGAGGGGGTTGGAGGATGGATGGCGGCTAACAGATTGAGGTTGAATCTTGACAAGACAGAAGTACTGTTTTGGGGGGACGGGGCAGGTGGGTGTGGGGGACTCCCTGGTCCTGAATGGGGTAACTGTGCCCCTGAAGGACCAGGTGCGCAGCCTGGGAGTCATTTTGGACTCACAGCTGTCTACGGAGGCGCAGGTCAATTCTGTGTCCAGGGCAGCTGTCTACCAGCTCCATCTGGTACGCAGGCCGAGACCCTACCTGCCCCTGGACTGTCTCGCCAGAGTGGTGCATGCTCTGGTTATCTCTTGCTTGGACTACTGCAATGCGCTCTGTGTGGGGCTACCTTTGAAGGTGACCCGGAAACTACAACTAATCCAGAATGCGCCAACTAGACTGGTGACTGGGGGCGGCCGCTGAGACCACATAACACCGGTCTTGAAAGACCTACATTGGCCGGCGCTGAATAAGGGAAGCCCAGGTCGGGTGGCAAGCGAGCGGGCAGCGGAAGTGTAGCACTCAAAACGGAAGTGCACCCCCAAACTCAGTACGTTCAGGTTCCAAAAAAAGTTTGAAAACCGGAACACTCATTTCCGGTTTTGAAGTGTTCAGGTTCCAAATAGTTTGTGAAGTAATCTGTTTGAAAACCGAGGTACCATTTATTGCAGCACACTGACAATTCTTGACAATCCTTTCAGCTTCTTCGTTCTTCTTTTTCAGATTTTGCTGACAAATGGCTTGGCGAGGTCAAGACCTTCCCTCTCCAAAGGCACTTTAACGGCAGTCTTTTCTCTTGCGTTGCGGTAAGTCAATAGGCCAAGTTATTACTCTTCAGGAAAGCAGCTTTAAATAAATGCATGTGTGGGTTTATTTCTTCCCCATTGCATCACCCTGAATTTACAAGTGAGTAGTCCCTTCCTCTGGATTTTATTTTTATTATGGCAGTCAGGGAGGCATTATTTCATCAATTCTGTTGTAAACCCACAACTTTCCCCATTTCAAGAAAGACTTGAATAACTTGCCAGTGCAAGAGTAACTTGCTAAGCAGGGAGCTGGTTCCAAGGTGAACTTGTTCTTTGGAACATGCCTGCAATCTGGAGTTAAAAATTAAATTCATAAAATATGTTGAGAGAGAAAAATGAAGCACACATTTGAGTCATCAGAAGAGCCCTGCAGCAGGATCAAGCCAAAGGGGGCCCATCCATCTAGTCTACCATTTTCTTCCCCACAGTGGCCAGCCGATGCCTCTTTGGGGAAGCCCCCAAACATCCCCCAAAAGGTACTTTCAGAGTCATTGTCTTTCTTGCTAAGACTTTGCTTTCCTAACTACGGGAGTGGCTGTTCTTGTCTCCGTGTGCAGAAAACGTATGCTTCTCTTCTCTCCTCCCTTACGGTATTTTTCTCTCCCCAGCCCTGTGGTTGCAGCTCAGTTTTCTGACAATCTCTTACGATCCTTTTTGATCCACATCATATCCGTGCCTGCTATAGTCACCCATCTTGCTACGCTTACTCCTGAGGTAGGCGATCTCTCAAATGGCGCGAGTGAGAGACAGACTATTGGAGGGGGCACATTTGTTTTGCTTTGCTAAGATCTCACAGTGCTGCTGTGCTAGATGGGGAGGAGGTGTCCAATTTAGGCAGAGGGTTAGTAGACCATTGAAAGTGGCTTTGTGAGCCAGAATTGGCCCACTGGCCACAGATTCATCTACCCTTGATTTATATTACCTCTGTCATTCTTACAACGTACCTGTAACATGAGGCCAATATTATTATTATCCTGTTTAGATGGAGGTGCTGAGGATGGCAGAATATTATAGTGTAGTGTTGGTGGGAAAATGGGTGTTTGTACTTTGCTGTGGAGAGAAAATAGAACTTTATTTGCCTCTTCCTAACTTGGGCATAGGTAAAACTACTTGAGTGCATCACAACACTGTTTTACTGACTGAATCAAAGCAAAGATGCTTTGGGAACTGTGTTTGACTGACAAGCCGAGGTACAAGTGTATTTAAATAAAAGCTATAAAAAGTTCGCTTTCCTTTCAGCGTTTGGCAGTGATAGAATCGCAGGACCTCCTGCGCAAATTCATACTGTTCTTGAGCCGCGAAGAGCTGTGCAGGGACGTCTGTGTGTGTTTAGAAGGGAGCCACACGCTCTGCCTTCTAGGTAAGCAAAGCTGCTTCCTCTCTTAGTGCTGCCCCTGGCCAAGGATATATGAATAAAGCTGTGTGGCTAGAGCGTCTCTGTGGGGGAGGCCACACAGAAGGATGCACTTGACCTCTGCAGTGTTGGCAGCACAAGGCCACCTGAAATGTGGCTGTAAAATGATGCTTCCTGAGAATTTTCAAAAATATTTTTAGAAATCAAATTTCTGTTCCTTTATGGCAGTGAAGATATGCCACGTGGGCAGTGTGTTGGTGAGCTATCAAAAGCTAGAGGTGTAGCTCCAAAGGTACTGCCACGGTCAGAGGGCAGAGGAGTAATGACAATTTTATTTGCTTAGATGTGATTGAAGGGCTGTGGTCGCAGGGCTTAGTATTATGGGAAGTGCCGTGGATCAGTGCCAGTGCAAATATGGAGCTAGTTCAGACATCTTTTGGAGGACAACTTAGATGTGAGCCATAAAAGACAGTCAAATGTGAGCCACAAATCTGGCTTTTAATTTCCCAGCATCCAATGCAAATAAAGAAACAGGCAAGGGAAAATAGTTTTTCTTATCCTCCAAACTCACATGATGTAACAAAACGTTTCATGTGGCTAAACTCGGGTACATTTTTTTCACGAGGATCTTTATAGAGAGGACCCTGGGGAGCATAATGAACAAGGTCCTCTGTGACCTTTTTACACCGAGGCACTTGGCATAGCACAAAGAAGAACAAAACATGCAAATTTGTTTAGAAATTACAGAAACAAGAAACGAGTCACTGGCAACCAGCTATTCCCTGCTAAGGATTCCAGCCACTTCATTTGATTCTCCTCCCCCCCCCCTGCCTGCCCCCCTCCCGTTTGTCAGCATTCGATGGTCACTGAGTATCCTCTGTCCTTCCTGGGTTGTTTGGAGTTGTCTCCCAGCTCTTGAGGCTCCCCTTCCTTGCTATTTCCCTCTTCCGTCAGTTCAAGTGCTGCTGCTGCTGCTGCTCTTTTCCAGGCAACCTTGTCTACTTGGGCTCCTTGAATGACAAGGTGTTGGAGGAGGAGACAGCCCATTTTGTGAGCGTCCTGATTCAGATGCTCTCCTACTGCCAGAAGTACGTTTCTCAGAAGAAGTCCAACCTCACACACTGGCACCCTGTGCTTGGCTGGTTCTCCCAGACAGTGGATTACGGGTAAGCGTCACTCTTGGTGGGCAGGGGCGGGGGGGGAAAGAGGGTCCGTAGATCAATGGGAGGAGACCCAACCTATGCACCAGCTCCCCTACATCATCAGTTCAAAGGATCACACCACAGCTGATAGGAAAGATCTCTCTCTGCCTGAAATCCCCACCCCAGCCCTGGGAGCTGCTGATAATTCCAGACAGTTCTGCTTGCTGGTCACCTAGACCATGAAGCCCTCCCTGCCATGTGTCCTGTGGCTCATTTCCTTGGTCTGCCCTCCCCTGTCCTAGCTTGAACGAGTCGATGCCTCTCCTCACAAAGCAGCTGCAGCACCTCTGGGGCGCCCACCTGATCCGCATCCTCTTCAGTGACGTCCTGAGCAAGAAGCTTCTGGAGAACCAGGATGCAGCTCGCCTGCCAGTGCCGACCACATCTCCGCAAAACAGCCTGCCCATGAAGAGTGAGTGGCTGCAGAGCCCAGCGGCCCTCTCAGGCTTCAATCCTTGACCCTTATTCTGGAGAAAGTTGGGCTGGGGTTTTTATTTTTTGCTCCATTTAATTTTAGTTTTGCATCTAGAATAGTTTAGAAAAGCCCCTGACCCTGGGAGGCCTAGCAGACTTCTGCTGGTTCTCCTTGGGCGCCACGGCTCCTGCTGAGGGCCTTTTCCTCTGCTACACCCAACCAGCAGGGTTTCCCCTGTGTATTTTTGCACAGGCCTCTCTGGGTCAGGGAACAACTTCCTGGAGGATCCCTCTTGGTGAGAGCTGCGCCTCACTGTTCTCATGGAACGCTAGAATTGTGGAGTTGGAAGGGGCCCAAGGGGTCTTCTAGTCCAACTAGTCCTGCATTGCAGGAGTTCCTGACAGATGGCCGTCCTGTTTAAAGGTCTCTAATGAAGGAGAGCAAGCCACCTTCTGAGGGAGTCTGTTCCAATGTCAAACAGCTCTTACCCACAGAAAGTTATTTCTAATGTTTGGTTGGAATTTCCTTTCTTGCAATTTGAATCCGTTGGTTCAGATCCCCCCCTCTGGAGCAGCAGAAAGCAAACTTGCTCCATCTTCCATGGGATAGTCCTTCTGGTATTGGAATATGGGCATTGTATCCCCTCTCAGTTTTGGGACAAGGCTGAGCCCACAACACAACAGTGCAGAAGCTTAGGACAAAAATAGTTCCCTTCCTGCTATCAGTTGCATATGGGAGCATATCTTTTTTCTTTTCTTTTTACCTCTCTCCCTTCAAACAGTTCCTAGAGGGGATTCAGAGTAAAATAGAAAAACAATAAAATCAACTCAGAATAAAAATCAAGCATAAAACAATAGAAAAAAGAGCAATTTTAAAAGCATATGATTAAAAAAAAACAATTTAAGCACAGAACTGGTTTTAAAAGCCTGGTGCAAAAAAAATTAAGTCAGTGAGGAAAGGGCCAGGCAAGCCTCTCTAGGCACAGAATTCCATAGATTTGAGCTCTGGAAAATTTGGAGCTACAGGTGGAAAGATGCTTGTGAAGGAGGTATTTACTTCACAACATTTATACGCTGTTTAATAGTAATAAAACCTCCAGGTGGTTTGCTATATATTCATAAAAGTTTATATACTGCTTAACAGTAAAGAAAAACCTCAAAGTCGTTTTTTAAAAAAAATTTAAAAAAAGAATTTGTCAGAAAAGACAGTTGAAAACAGCTATTAAAAATATTCAAATAATAATTTAAATCAGCCATAAGCTGAAAACATATTAAAACAGTGTTCCGCATACCTAGGTAAGCTTGTCTAAACAGTAATGCTTTTAGCAGGTACCAAAAAGAGTACCCTGAAGGCAGCTGCCTGGTGGCAGGGAGTTTCAGAGTGTGGGTGCACACAGTAAAAGTTCGATTTCTTGCAAAGGAAGAATGAGCATTATGTCATTATGTGGCACCTCCAACAGTGGGCATATGTGGGA
Organism: Podarcis erhardii; assembly: GCF_964252035.2. Classification (NCBI taxonomy): domain Eukaryota; kingdom Metazoa; phylum Chordata; class Lepidosauria; order Squamata; family Lacertidae; genus Podarcis; species Podarcis erhardii. Next base: position 54,034,315 of record NC_138502.1, on the reverse strand, counting down.
TGAGACAAGCTACATTCATAGAGAGAGAGGTTTTGAGGGAGAGGTTAAAGATGAGAACATTGTCAATGCTTGTCTGCCCCAAGCTGCTGTGCTCCAACTCACATCAGCCACCACAACCTGAGGGCCAGGGATCAAGGGCAGTTATTGTCTGACAACATCGGGCAAGTGGCTGGTCCTAGATTGAGGTAGATCTCAGGACGACTTTCAGGAGTTTAGGAAGGGCTTCCAATTCCTCATCATTTAATAGCAGCAGCAGGAGGAGCAAAAGGACCTTTGCCCCGGTGATGCTCTTAAGCGTGGATCAAAGTCACAGATGTAGATTTGTGCTTGTATTTACAGGGCAACCCATGGCTCTGCTAGTGGAGCCGCCGTTTTGCATTTGGCTTCACTCCCACTCCATCCACTTTAATATAATTTTTTTTTTTAATCCCTGGATCCCACAAGCCTTTAAAGTTTGCCCCCCACCCATTCTAGTACGTATGATGCGTTTGACCATTTTGGGGTCTTTCCAGCATGAGAATTGTTTGCTAGTGGTTATCCACAGTGTTAGAATCTGAGATATGAAAGCTAGGAGCTAAATGGCACCTTAAACCCAGGTTATGGGTGCAACAACGGAATGTGTAGGCACACTTTTTTATAAGAATAAAAAGCTGAAAATGAATGAACTGCAGCTAAAATATTATGTTCATTTTTCACATTACCTAGTCCTTCCACTGCCTACCCACTCCCTAATATTCTTAAGAGCGTCTCTTTTCCAGTCTTCAGAGAGTAGCTAGAAGTGGGGAGGCAGAAAAAGTCCCCCTTTCCTTCCACTCTGCAGTTTTAATCTGAAATTTTAGGTGCAGTACTGCTCCCAGAGCTCAGAAGCTGCTTGTGCTAATGAAATTCCCTGTTGCAAAATGCGCCTAGAACAATGGGAGTTTCGAACACTGGTTATCCAAATCTGAACAATGGGAGGAAGGGGCTGTTAGGAGGGAGGGAGTCATTTGAGTGGGAAGGTCCCCTTCAACACGGTTCCTTGGGGTGCCTCCGTCTGACTGTCACCCTCTCCATTTCCCATTAGACCTTTTCAAGCGTGCCTTTCAGAAATCCGCATCTGTCCGCAACATCCTTAAGCCTGTCGGGGGCAAGAGGGTGGATTCGGCAGAGGTGCAGAAGGTCTGCAGCATCTGTGTCCTGTATCAGATGGCCCTCACCACCCTGACGCAGATCCGGCTGCAGATTCTCACAGGTTGGTTGAGGGGGCAATGGAGGGGATGAGGAAGCAGGGAGAGTTTGGGGGTACCTGACGGAAGTGGGGACCTGGTCATCAGGTAAAGCTAATTTGAAACAGTCCTCCCTGCTAAGGCTGGCTTTACTAGGACCAATGTTCCCCAACCTGGAGCCCTCCAGATGTTTGGGGGCACAACTCCATCAGCCCCAGCCAGCGCAGCCTGTTGAGTGCCCCTTCTCACCTGTTCACGCTGCTTTTTTATAGTTAAATTGAACCAAGCGTCCAGTCCTAATCATGCTGAACATTAATGTTGAACATTAATCTCATCACAGTCAATACAGCTCACTTCAGAGCAAACATAGAATCGTGGAATTGTAGAGTTGGAAGGGACCCTGAGGGTCATCTGGTCCAACCCCCTGCAATGCAGGGGTCCCAGTTAAAGAATCCTTGATGGGCAGCCATCTGACACTACCTCCTAAGAGGGTCCATTCCAATGTCTTAATGGCTTTTAGCTTCAGAAAGTTCTTCCTAATCTTTAGTTGGAACCTCCTTGTTCTTTGAATCCACTGGCTCGAGTCCTACCCTCTGGAGATCAACTTGGCCTGTTTAGGATGGGAATGTTCTGAAATATACAGTCCTCTCTCTTTTGGATACCTGATGTGGGACAAATTCCCACCCCCACCTGCTTTTTCTCCTGGTGCAAGTTCTAGAAGAGCAGATAATGGCACCTTGAACTTTGCTAGGCAGCGGCTGAAACTGCCATGGTGAGCAGGGTCAGAAGGCCAGAGGAAAGGCACAGGTCCCCTTTCTGCCTTACCTGCTGTGCCTGCCTGCTTCCCGCCCTCTCCCCACATCCTCCTCCTCATGGTTGATTTTCTACTAGGCTTCCCCAGAGCCTTGAGGACTAGAAGCTTGTGTTTCATTGCCGCTCTGTGTGTGTCTTTAATGAGAGATATTGTTTATAATAATAAACAATTAATGGAGAGCTGTTTGGCCTCCTGGGGCCGGTTCCTTTGTGGATTTCCCCTCTCCTAGGCTTGACCTACCTGGACGACCTGCTGCCCAAGCTGTGGGCCTTTATCTGTGAGCTGGGCCCCCAGGGCGGCTTGAAACTCTTCCTGGAGTGCTTGAGCAACGACACCGAGGAGTCCAAGCGGCTGCTGGCCATGCTGATGCTTTTCTGCGACTGCTCCCGGCATCTCATCACGTAGGCTATTTTATTTTATATATATATATATATATATACACACACACACACACACACACACACACACACACAGTGGTGCCCCGCAAGACGAATGCCTTGCTAAACGAAAAACCCGCAAGACGAAAGGGTTTTCCGATTTTTTAGCGGCTTTGCAAGACGAATTTCCCTATGGGCTTGCTTCGCAAGACGAAAGCCCATAGGGAAATCTCCAGGGACAGCGGGGAACCCTCCTCCCACCGCAAGCCCCGAGAACAGAGGAGAAGCTGCGCGCCTTCCCCTCTGTTCCCGGACCTGTCCTGAAGGCTTGCGGCGGGAGGAGGGCTTTCCTCCCCACCGCCAACATTCAGAATGCTGAATGAACCCTCCTCCCACCGCAAGCCCCGGGAAGAGAGGAGAAGCTGCGCGCCTTCCCCTCTGTTCCTGGACCTGTCCTGAAGGCTTGCGGTGGGAGGAGGGCTTAGGGTGGGAGGAGGGTGCAGAAGGGGCCTAAGAAGGTTCCACGTGAGGATTTTCTTGGGCTCTGCCTGCCTGCTTGCCTGTGCCTTTGAGAAAGCCTCCCCCCCCCAGCAGTTCTTGCAAGCTGGAGAAGTATGGGGGCCACCTCAGCTGAGCAGTGGGAGGCTTCCCACCCCCCAGCTGAGCAGTTTAAGGAAGCTCCAATGCTCCTCTGGCTCACACAAGCTAGAGAGGTATGGGAGCATGGACTGGGCGAAGTATCTTGGCTGCTTCTTCCTCCCCTTCTCCACAGTGAGACAAAGGAAAACTGTTCCTTTTCTCCCCCTATCCCACTTCTAGAATTCTTGACGACATTGAAGTCTACGAAGAGCAGATCTCTTTCAAACTGGAAGAGCTGATCACAATCTCATCTTTCCTGAATTCTTTTGTGTTTAAGATGATTTGGGATGGAATTGTGGGTAAGTGATTTTGGTTAACTACCTGTTCCTTGAGATTTTCTAGGCTTTCATCCATCTATTAAGACAGACCCAAAGATTATTAAGACCCAAAGAATACTCATTAATGGTTCCTCGTCATCCTGGGAAAAAGCGAAAAGTGGGGTTCTGCAGGGTTCTGTCCTGGGTCTGTTGTTGTTCAATGTCTTTATAAATGACTTGGATGAAGGAATTGAGGGGTTGCTCATGCAATTTGCAAATTACACCAAACTGGGAGGGGGAGCTAATGCTGCAGAAGACAGAATTCAGAATGACCTTAACAGATTGGAGAACTGGGCGCAAGCTAATAATAATAATGATAATGATAATGATAATGATGATAATAATAATAATAATAATAATTTATTATTTATACCCTGCCCATCTGGGCGGCTTCCAACTGAATATTAAAAACAGTACAGCATTAGACATTAAAAACTTCCCTAAACAGGGCCGCCTTCAGTTGTCTTTTAAGAGTAAAATAGTTGTTTATTGCCTTGACATCTGCTGGGAGGGGGTTCCACAGGGCAGGCGCCACTACCGAGAAGGCCCTCTGCCTGGTTCCCTGTAACCTTACTTCTCGCAATGAGGGAACTGCCAGAAGGCCCTCGGCGCTGGATCTCAGTATGGACAAAGGGGGGTGGAGACGCTCCTTCAGGTTTACGAAATGAATTCTATAAGACCATCAGAAATCAAACTATTTGGAGTCAATTCCTTTGGCTCCACATAGAATTGCTTTCACAGAACAAAAACTTGGTGTTATGCCCTCTGCCTTTCTGCTCTAAGAAATTGCTTTTGGAACAGCATTTCTCTGTGTTTTGTAAAATCAGGCATAGGCAAACTCTGGCCCTCCAGATTTTTTGAGACTACAATTCCCATCATCCCTGACCACTGGTCCTGTTAGCTAGGGATGATGGGAATTGTAGTTCCAAAACATCTGGAGGGCCGGAGTTTGCCTATGCCTGGTAAAATGGTTATAGAGGACGTTACAGTGTCTGTATAAAGATCATCATGAAAATCATCTGTCTGAGTTTAGCTGCAGGGGAAATTTTCTTTATATCAAGTGAGTTTGTGTGGTTTTCACTGTTGGACAAAGAAAATAATGTAACCTTGCGTATTTCTTTTTTTGTGCTTGCTGCCGAGAAATTAAGAGCCAAATTTGTGGCCCTGCTCTGAATGTTGTATTCTCTTTGTTGTGGCATGTAGCTTTACAAATACAATGATTACTGCAAAAATGTTTTAGTGCCAGTCAGAGGCAGGGGCCAGTTTTCATTTGCTCGTGGGGGGCCGGGGGGCGGACTTGTGGCTCCCTAGATGTTCTGGTCTCGCCTTCCTCCCTGCTCATTGGACATGCTGGCTGCCTTGTAACATCTGGAGGGCCACAGCTGTCCCGCTTTCTATTGTTGAGTTTTCCACTGTGGGTTACAATGTTTTCGGCTTTATTGCAGTGTATGTTTTCTCTCCCCCTCCTTGTTACAGAGAGTGCCAAAGGAGAGACCCTGGAGCTCTTCCATTCGGTGCACGGCTGGTTGATGGTCTTGTACGAACGAGACTGCCGCCGGCGTTTTGCTCCAGATGACCACTGGCTGCGCAAGTAAGCACCTGCTTCCAAACGGAGTAATCCAGATTCCTACCCACCCTGTCATAATCTGAGTCTAGGGTGTTTGGTGCCTTTCTCTGGTCTGTTTGCCCTTACAACATTTTTTCAAGTTTACTGTTATGCCTCCCCCTTTTAAAAACACTTTCGGGACTGCAAGTGACTTGACCAAGGCAGGCAAGCGAGTCCTTGGCAGAGGTAGGAGCAGAACCAGCTCAGCCTAGCTCTGCGCTGGCACTGGGCCTTGGTCTGCTGCAGGATGGATTCTGCCAAGAGCTGTCCTGTTAGAAGTTGCCCACTCACAACTGGCTGGTCCTGTTTCTTTCAGGACTTTCAAACCTCCTGCCACATTTATGTTTGTTTTATTTTTTTTAGGGACCTTAAACCGAGTTTGCTCTTCCAGGAGCTTGATAAAGACCGGAAACGGGCCCAGCTGGTCCTGCAGTATATTCCCCACATCATCCCCCACAAAAATGTGAGTGGAGCCTGAGCCCGGAGCCTGAAAGGAGGAGCTTGCTGAATTGTGGGAATGATGCTCCAAGGCAGTATTGTGTGGCCCCGTTTTAGAATCAAAATATGAATGAAGCACAGGTCTTCTCACCCAGATGCTCTTCTCTTGCGAATTCATAGAAGCACAGGGTTGTAAGGGGTGGAAGGTACCCTAAGGGTCATCTAGTCCCCACCCCCTGTAATGCAGGAAGCGCAACTGAAGAATCCCTGACAGGTGGCCACCCAACCTCCGTTTAAAGGCCTCCAGTGCAGGAGAGTCCACCACCTTCCAAAGGAGTCCGTTCCCCTGTCCAGCAGATCTGACCACCAGGAAGTTATTGCTATAGTCTAGTCAGAACCTTTCTTTTCCTTTGAATTCATGCACGCCCATCTGATTTGATGGTTCTGTTCATTGCACAGAACTGCAGCCCACCTTCTCCATAACCTGGCCTGGTTTTGTCTGCCCTCTGGCCTCTCTCTCTGGGGTCTTGGGCAGAGGGAGGGTCTTTCCCTTCACCCTGCAGAGCAGGTCCTGTGGACCACTGAGCTACAGACCATCCCCAAGTACACTAGTGGCCAAAAGTGTGGAAACATTTTGGGGAAAGTGTATTTCCGAGGTTTGATGGATTATAACACTCCCCCTTTTTTAGTAATACCATAAAATTATATACCAATGGAAAGATAATTTAATAAATGAAGAATGTAATGCAATAACTTTTATAAAGGATTATTTATTACAACATAAATAAGGAGGAGATTTGTCAGTGTGTTATGTGATTGCTATCAAGTTGGTTGGGGGTTTTTTTGTTTTTTTTTGTTCTTTCATTTAGTGAGCTTGTAAAAAGTAATAAAATTAAAGAAATGGTGCAAAGAGTTGACTGGTCACCCAGAAAGTGAAGTAAAATAGTACTATTAAGTGAACAAGGCTACAGTTATGAAGAAATTAGAAGAAAAATTGATGGAAACTTAACAAAAGGTGGCATTTCTAAATTTTTGAAGAGGCAGGTAAAGGCAGGAAAAGTGATGATAGAAGAATTGAGAGACTGTGTCTGCATGACAGAATAAAATCATCTGGGTGTATAAAAGATGACATGGTGCATTGTATTGTGAAGTTGAGTGCAAGGACTGTTTGGTGCAGACTGCAGGAATATGGTCTAAATGTTAGAATTCCAAAGAAAAAGCCATTGTTATCTCTCAAACAAAGGATAAAAAGGTTAAACATGTCTAAAACCCATGATAACAGGACAGCGGAACAATGGGACAGTGTTATTTGGAGTGATGAGACCCAAATCCCCTTGCTTGGTAGTGATGGCATGAAATAGGTGAGGAGGAGTATCGGAGAAGATTTACATCCTACTTGTGAAACACCCAGTTAGTGTTATGATTTGGAGTTGTATGACAGCAAAAGGCGTGGGCAGAATTTGTGTCATTAATGGGAATGTACCATACTTTTCTGTGTATAAGACTAGGTTTTTTTACTCTAAAATAATGTTAAAAACCGGGGGTCGTCTTATACACAGATGGGTGATTGGTTGCAGCCGTGAGCAGGAGTGGCCATTTTGTTGGTGATTGGTGGGTGCCTCAAGTGCTGTTTCAGATTGGCTGCTGCTGCGTTTGTCATTTGGGTTAGTGATCCCCTCTCCCGAAAAGAACTCAACAACCTTGTGCAATCCCCCCTAAAAAAGCTCAACAACTCTGGGCAATCCTCCTCAAAACAGTGCTCAACAACTCTGGGTCATCTCTCCCCATTTTCTTAAATTTGAGTCCTCAAAAATAGGGGGCACCTTATACACGGGGGCGTGTTACATTATACATGGGGGTGTGTACATAGCCCAGACCTTAACCCAATCGAAAATTTATGGAGCTGACTAAAGAAACATATTAGTCAGAAGCAACCCAGCAATAAAACCCAATTAATAGTGACAATAATTCAATCTTGGTTGCATGTTATTACAGCTACAAAACTAAAAAACATGGTTCAGTCCATGGGAAGGCTAAAGGTTACCCTACTAAGTATTAACTGACGTGAGAATTTTTGTATATCTCATTTTTTAACGTTTCTTCTTTAGACTGCTGTTGTAATAAATAAGACTTCATAAAAGTTATTGCATTACATTCTTCATTTAATTATCTTTACACTGATATATAATTTTATGATACTACTCCAAAAAAAAGTGGTGTTATGAGCCATCATTGCCAGAACAAGATGACACCTGATTGGCTCTCTAAACACTCCTTTTTTCTGGTTATTTGGCTGTCACTTTTGATGGAATACAGGTAATTGAACAAACATGGTAGCAGTGCATTCTTCATTAAATTATATTTCCATTGATACATAATTTTATGGTATTACTAAAAGAATGGGGGTGTTATGAGCCATCAAACCTCGGAAATACACTTTCTCCAAAAGGTTTCCACAATTTTGGCCACTAGTGTAGTGCGTTCCCCTTGGGCCTGCCCAGTGTGGCCTAGTGATTAGAGTGGCAGGCCAGGACCTGCGTGACCAGGTAGTGCCAGATTAAACCCTGTGGAGGCCCCTATGCAGTCGAAATCTCGGGGACTCCTTGTAAATCTTTCAAGATCAAATCAATATTATTTTGAACCATTGTCACGGGGCCCCTGAAAGGCATGGGGCCCATAGACCAGTGCCCACTCTGCCAATTTGGTCATCCAGTGCTGAGACCAGGGTTCAAGTCCCCACTTGGCCATGAAGCTCCCAGGGTGACCTTGGGGGCCAGTCCCTGCCTCTCAGCCTGACCTACCTCATAGGGTTGTTGTGAGGAGGGGCAGAATAGTGTATGTATGACACCTTGTGCTCCCTGTAGGAACAGTGGGATATAAATGTAATAAAGTGGTTGAGATGAAATGTGTTCAAATCCGCCTTGCTCTATCTGTTGCCCTCAGGATGTTGCTGAACTCCAGCTCCTCTTATTCTTGACTACAAGCCAGTGGGACTGAAGCAGTAAAACAGCATTTAGAGGGCACTAGGTTGGGGAAGGCTTGTTGAAACACTATCTGTAATGAAGTAAAAAAAAAAACTGCAGCAGCTGCTATTTTGTTATCAAAACATATATATCCTGCGTCTCTTTAGCATCTTTGAGGTGGGTTGCAGTCCAGAAATAACAATAAAGCAGGGCCCTGTGACCCTACAGGGAAAAGCAGTAGCTGAATGTTGACCCCAGGAAGAGGCTCCTGAGCAGCTGCCCTGGAGGCTCAGGCTGGCGTTCTGGTGACCCTCCAGGGAAGGAGAATCCTCCCTCTGTGCCCTGCAGCTGTTTCCCTTCCAGATGTTGTGGGACTCCCACCTGCCAGCAGTGGGCCTGGCCAGTGGCCAAGGATGACGCCTCTTGAGGGGGGAGCTGCAGGTTCCCCAGGTGTAGTCAGGTGGGGGAAGGCTGACCTTGCACTTAGGCAACATGGCTTTTGAACAAGCGCGTTCTTTTGGAACATTTTCAGAGGGCTCTTCTCTTCCGGAACATGGTGACAAAAGAGAAGGAGAAGCTGGGGCTGGTGGAGACCAGCTCTGCGTCGCCTCATGTCACGCACATCACCATCCGCCGGTCACGCATGCTGGAGGTGAGTGGCGTAGCTTCTTCTAGAAGGTGGTGCAAAGGAAACCACCTCTTTCTCTGCTAGGCTTTCTGTGAGGCCTCTTGATTTGCCGCTTCCTGAAAACAAGGTTCAGGATTCTTGGCCTTGACTGGCCTCAGCTCCCCAGGGTTTGAGACAAGTGGCTCCCAGCCCTGTTTGGACTGAGGCAGCTAATGAAGCCTTCTCAGGCCCACATTTCACTTTGAGCCAGCCTAGTTGCAAACTATCGCAGGTTTCAAAGGGAGTTCTGCCACAGTCTGTACCAATGAACTGTTCTCCCACCCACACCTGTTAGGAGCCAGAGTCTGGAGCAGGCCTAGTGGTCACAGCAACTCTTCCCAGTAGGTCTTTCCCCAGTGAGGCAGTTGCAAGGCCCTGCCTTCCCAGCGCCCTCTAAGACTCCTCCCCTGGGTCCTTCTCCAGCAACCTGAGGCTTCTTTGCCTTGTCTTTCTTTGCTCTGCCCCATTCATTCCTTTCCGTGTTCTGGGAGACTTGAGGGAGGGGAGCTGCTCACAGCAGGGTGGGGGGAACTCCTTGGCTTCTTCTGCAGTTGCCCCCCCCTCCTCCTCTCCAGCCTCCACTTCAGCCTCTTCCTGCTCACCAAACCTGTTACCGTCTCTGCTTCCAAGACTTCCTCCCCATGGTTTTCTCCCTCTGACCCCCATTGTTGTGCAACCCCCACTCCCCGGGCTCTAAGCCGCCTTCCTTTGAGGGTTCCCCAGCTGGTGCCCCCCCCACTCCTCTGCATCCAACCAGTTCATAACACCACCTTTCTGGCCTTGTGGCACTTGCCACCTCTCCCCAGGATGGGTACGAACAGTTGCGCCAGCTGTCTCAGAACGCCATGAAGGGAGTCATCCGGGTGAAGTTCGTGAATGACCTGGGAGTGGATGAGGCCGGCATTGACCAGGACGGCGTCTTCAAGGAGTTCCTCGAGGAAATAATCAAGAAGGTCTTTGACCCTGCGCTCAACCTCTTTAAGGTGCCAGAACCCTGTCCCAAGCCCTGTCTTGTCATGGCTGGCCATGCAGGCAGCCATGGGCTTATGTTGCTCTCTCTTGTCTCTGCTGCTACGTGCCGGGTAGACCACCAGCGGCGATGAGAGGCTGTATCCCTCCCCAACGTCCTACATCCATGAGAACTATCTCCAGCTCTTTGAGTTTGTTGGGAAGATGCTTGGAAAAGCCGTCTATGAGGTAGGAGGGGCGTGGCGGCTTAGGGGCCTTTTTCAACAGCTGCCCTTGGCACAACCAGTGCCAGCCCTCTGTGGGTGGTTTGGCTCTTGTACGGGACCCCAAGCATCTTTCCTAAAGAGAAACGTTTTTGCCCATTGGGTCGGGGGCGGGGAGGCAGGGAGGCTAGCAGGAGCTGGAGCTGGGATAATGGAGCCAACTAATTTTTGTTTTATCCTCCTCCTCCCTCCTGAGTTTGACAGGAATAAAGCTGAGACTCAGGAAGATGCAGGAAGACCGTGTTGCCACACACTAGACTGGAGGCAAATAACAAGGGGGGGGCGCTGCCTGAGGGCAGGCTGAGTCTGGTGGGGCAGTGCCCCCTTCTCCCAATGGACCATCCAGGATTTTTGTTATGGGATATAGATTGCCTCTTCCAGTGTTCAGGCTCTGATTACTTGGTGGCTGGTGATAGTGAAATGCAGCTCTCTCTGAGCCGTTTTCCTTCTCCCCCTTTGCAGGGGATTGTGGTGGATGTTCCTTTTGCATCTTTCTTCCTGAGTCAGCTGCTGGGACATCATCACAGCATCTTCTACAGCTCTGTGGATGAACTTCCCTCACTGGATTCAGAGTTCTATAAAAACCTGACCTCCATCAAGGTTTGTTTGCCATCCTTTTGGCTTTCTCTCAGTGCCTTGTTCAGCGGGCACCGTCTCCTGATGGGTGCCCGGCCACTTGTCTGTCCTTATCTTCCTTTAATTATAGCCAGCACAGGGGGATTTGGGCTTGCAACTGATTGCTCTAAATGCAGTTCTGATAACTGAGTGAGACATCTGCCATTGTGTTTCTCCCAGTTATTGACTAGGCCCAGTCTCCTTGCGCTTGGCCCAGGGAGCAGAAACTAACTGCTAAGCCAACAGTGTGCCAGGCTGTCTCCTTCTGCAGTCAGACATCGTAAGCACACATTAAGCAACATGTATTAACATTAAATTGAATGAAAAATTCAGCATCTAGAGAAGATTGGGTTTCGCTTTTTTAATGAAATTGTGAATGCCAAAGAAGTTTCTAGACTCTGAATGTCTAGTGGGAGTTGACAGTGAGTAGCTAATGCCTATTGCAATGTTGGAAGTAAGAGGAATTGGTGAGTCAGAGCTGCCAGTGGTGGCTGGGATTCTGGATAGCCAGACTCATCACATACAGTGTTACACATGAATGTATTTGGCTGAGCTTAATTTGGACATGTGCAGCAGAATTCTGAGAGAGTGCTAGGAAGTGAAGCCCAGCCAGTTAGGGTGGAAACTGAGCAGCCTCAGCACTTAAACTCTCCCCTTCTTTCTTTCTCCTCCCTTCTCAGCGTTACGATGGAGATATCAGTGACTTGGGCCTGACGCTTTCCTATGACGAAGACGTGATGGGCCAGGTGGGGCTCCCTCCCAGCCTCCCCGTCTTTTTTTGTCACATTTTCTGCTTTTCCGGGTTCTGTAGGGAGTGACACCCCCTTGGGACTCTGAGTCCAGCTCTCTTGGCCAAATGCTCCATGAACTGCCCTGTGCCAGGCAGGGCTGACACTTCCCATTCAGACTTTTTTGCTTGCTTAGCTCTTCATTCTTTATTGATTTGAATCCTTCCCCCACCCCCCTCAGCACCCACAGTTCTGCCACACACTCAACATGAACATGTACAAACCTTCCCACAGGAGCTGGCCCACCTCCGGCCTCCCCAAAAAGAACAACTCAGCCACCCGCCTGTGATGGGGGGGGGGGGCTGGGCCTCTGTGTCATAGGGCCACTCTCTCTAGAAGGTGTGACACCCCCAGCCGTCCCCCCTCTCTCCTGACCTGAACTTCCCATGGTATATTACAAGCAATAAGTCATGTCTCTCTCTCCCTCCAACCCCACCGTTTTTCTAGCTTGTTTGCCATGAACTTATTCCAGGAGGGAAAACCATCCCTGTAACCAACGAAAACAAGTAAGTGAGCACTTACCAGCCCCGATCCCCCTGGGGCTGCATTCTGTCCCCTTCCCAAAGGGTGGCTGACTTCACCATGGTGAGGCGGAAAGGGTACCCCCAGGGCCCAAGTGACTCCCACACCAGGCAAGACGTAGGAACAGGTGCTTGCCTCACCCTAGGTATCCAGATTGCCAGAAGAACTTTTGGAAATGGAATATTTCCAGGATGTGGTGGGAGTTTTACCTGCTAGCACTTTGACCTACTAACATTTGTAACTCAGGAGGTGGAAACCTTGACTTTTTGTTAGATATAAAAAAAATCAAAGCAGTGTTCCAACCTTTCTTTTTAAATATCAGGTTGTGGGAGTTCCATTGCCCCATCACACGCTTGAATCAGCCCTGGTGGGTGGGATTTCCTGCAGCAGCTGCCTTGTGTTTGCACCTAATGGCCCTGTTGTATGGGACTGGAAGGATCCTGCGCTCCTTATGCTGCAGTTGGACTTCTGCCATTTTTCACAGGAAGCCGTCCTTGGGAAGCATAAGCTGCGGCAGCATCCAGAGCGCTGCATTTGCTTTGCCCCAAGTGCTTCTGTGTGGCCCATGGGATCTTCCTTTTGACCTTGTGGCTCAGCTGATTTCAAACTCCTTTGGAAACTGTTTCAAAAGTGGCGTACTGTGAGAGGAGAAGTTGGAGGCAGAAGTTGGGGAAAATTGTTGGGGAGACAGAAGTTGGAGGCAGAAGTTGGGGAAACTTGTTGGGGAAAGTTGCTCACTGGGAGCTCCCCATGGTCTGTCTTGCCACATGGGCTGCTCTGTGGAACGAGAACAGGATGGGGAATCCTCTTGAGCCTTTCTGAACTAACCCTAACTGCTCTGCCCTGCGATGAGGGGGCTATTCCTCCTCCACCCCTAGGATGGGAATGGTGTGCTAGCCATGTCCACCCTCTCTCTGAAATGCACACCAGGGACTACCACCCTGACCACATTGCTCACCAACACCCCCCCAAACCCCCACTCCATTTACCAGTCCCCCACCCCATTCCTTTTCACCTCATCCAAACCCCGTCTTGCAGCTTCTCTGTGTCCCTTTGTCCCAGTGTTATTTAAACCTAAACCTGCCATTCTGAAATCTGCTTTCTCTACTGCTACCTTCCTGTGCCCTGACTTCATGCCAATACAGGATTGGGATGAGGCACTGCAGGTCCTCTTATGGGGGCTGCCTGATGACAGCCTTACATTTTATGTATATAGGGATGGAAGGATGGATGGATGGATGGATGGATGGATGGATGGATGGATGGAAGGATGGATAGATATGGGTGCCTTTCTGTCCCCCACGTCAGGATCAGCTACATCCACCTCATGGCCCACTTCCGGATGCACACGCAGATCAAAAGCCAGACGGCTGCCTTCATCAGCGGCTTCCGCTCAATCATCAAGCCCGAGTGGATCCGTGTCTTCTCTGCCCCTGAGTTGCAAAGGCTGATATCGGGTGACAACGCTGAGATAGACCTCGAAGACTTGAAGTAAGGGAGATGGGGGGGGGTGTCTCTTTCCACATTCTGCTCCATTGGATGTCCACAAGTTATTAAGAAAGAGGGAGGCACACTTTTCTTTCTCTCCTCTGTCCATGCCATGTGTAAGTTCATAAAGCCCCAAAACTTTGAGGAGGGATTTGAAAGGCTGGAGAGGAGAGGGAGTGTGTGTGTCTCCATCCACCCATCCATGCAGGGTGGGGGAGCCCCACACATCAGGGGCAGCAAAGGGCAAGTCCTTTCAGGTTTATCTGCAGCGGAGTGTCCAGTTTTGATCATGGGTGTGGGGCACATTTGGAAGAGGTAATCATGGGAATATCAAAGCTCATTAGGGTGCTGAAGGTTAACAGTGACCTCCTTCTCTACTGGCTTGAGTCACCATACAGTGAAGTTTCAGTGTTTCCAGTTGAAAGTAGCCATTGGTCGGTGGGTGTCCCATGGGAAGTGAGCAAGGGGGGGGGACCCCCCTCTGCAATTCACCTTCTTTATTTGCATAATGGTCCCACCAGCAGCTTACATGTGGCAACAGGAAGTTGGGGGCAGAGCTGTAGTCCTTCCTTTGATCTAGTGACTTCAGTGACCTATGAACTCCACTTGATTTTTTCTCTTCTTCCTTAGGAAGCACACTGTGTACTATGGGGGCTTCCATGGCAGTCACCGAGTCATCATTTGGCTTTGGGATATCCTAGCCAATGATTTTAACCCCGATGAAAGAGCCATGTTTCTTAAGGTAAGCTGTGTGTGTGTGTGCGCGCGCGCGCATGCATGCGTGTGCACGCACACACACATGCACATGCGTGTAAAACAAGAGTGACCAGCCAGGCCTGGTGCCCTCCAGATGTTGGGCTTCTAGCTCCCACTGGCCTCAGCCAGCATGACCAATAGTCATGGATAATGGGAGCTGGGAGTCCACCAGGCTGGTCGTTCATGGACCTTAGTCACTTGAGTACATGTGGATAGCTCAGTCAGTAGAGCATGAGACTCTTAATCTCAGGGTTGTGGGTTTGAGCCCCATGTTGGATGAAACATTCCTGCAATCCAGGGGGTTTGGACTAGATGATCCTTGTGGTCTCTTCCAACTCTGATTCTCGCAAGTGTAGTTTCTTGCTGGTCTTCCGAGTGCAAGATATGCACTGTATATATGGTTACCTGTGGTCTTTCCCCTAAAGAGAAAGCAAGATTTTGGTCTTCATGATCCACCATAAAGGGCTGCTTTAACATTGGAGCTGCCTTATACGGAGGTCTGCTCTTCTTACAGTGGTGCCTCGCAAGACGAAATTAATTCGTTCCGCAAGTTTTTTCTTCTTGCGAGTTTTTCGTCTTGCAAAGCACGGTTTCCCATAGGAATGCATTGAAAATCAATTAATGCGTTCCTATGGAGACCGCTTGCCAGGCTGGCGGTGCGGAGAAGGGCTTTTCTCCCCACCGCAAGCCTTCAGGACAGATACGGGAACAGAGGGGAAGGCGCAGCGCTTCTCCTCTGTTCCCGGGGCTTGCGGTGGGAGGAGGGTTTTTCCTCCCTACGCCAACATTCAGAACAGCATTCTGAAAGTTGGCGGTGGGAAGGAAAACCCTCCTCCCACCGCAAGTCTTCAGGACAGCCATCCGAAGGCTGGCGGCAGGAGGAGGTCTCTCCGCCCCACCGCCAGCCTTCGGAGCAGCCATCCCAAAGCTGGCGGCGGGAGGAGGGCTCTCCGCCCCACCGCCAGCCTTCGGAGGAGGTCCAAGGACAGTGGGGAGGACGCGCTGCGCTTCCCCGCTGTCCCGGAGATTTCCCTATGGGCTTTCGTCTTGCGAAGCAAGCCCATAGGGAAATTCGTTTTGCGAAGCGCCTCCAAAATGGAAAACCCTTTCGTCTAGCGGGTTTTCCGTCTTGCGAGGCGTTCGTCTTGCGGGGCACCACTGTACGTAGACTCTTTCCTACCCCTATCAGGGAATGCTGAGGATTGAACCCAGGAACGTAGGCACACAAAGTCCTTGCTCTGGTACCAAACTGGGGTCCCAGCTTTTTTAAATGCAGGCACATAAAGGCTGCTTCAGACAGAGAAAGGACTTTGATCAATCTAGACCAGGAACCCCACTTGGACACGAATCTCACTAGGTGACCTTGGCCCACTCTCACTCTCAGCCGTACCTACCTCGCAGGGTTGTTGTGGGGCTCCAATGACGAGAGGGAGAACCATGGACATGCTGCCTTGAGCTCCTGGGGGGGGGGGAAGGTTGGATTTAAATACAATAAAGTAATAATAATAAATGTGGGGCAGCCCCTCAATGCCACCCATGACAATGGTGCTGCACCCCAGTTGAAGAGCCAGCCTGATCCAGTACATGTCTCCCTCTTCCCCTTGCTCTTTTTCCTCTCCTGTGCCAGTTTGTTACCAGCTGTTCTCGGCCGCCACTGCTGGGCTTTGCCTACCTCAAGCCTCCCTTCTCCATCCGCTGCGTGGAAGTATCCGATGACCAGGTATATGCATGAGCCAAGCTGGTGAGCCTTGACCTCCCGTGTTCCCTGCAGGTGCCATGGTCTCCTTCCTGGCATGGAAGTGTCTGCTGGCTCCACCCTCCCTTAAAGGAGTCACAGTTCACAGAATTAGACAAATTCTTGGAGAAGAGAGCTATCAGGGCCTACTAGGCACACCAGATACTTCCGAGTACCATGAGGTGGTGGAGGGAAGTGCTCTTGTGCTCAGGTCCTGCTTGAGGGTTTCACATGGAGACGTCTGGTTGGCCACTGTGAGAACAGGAGGCTGGACTGCAGGAGCCACTGGCCTGGTTCAGCTGAAAGGAACACAGCCACCCCCACGGAGAATCCCAGGCTTGTCTTTAGAGGACAGCCCTGGGGCCAAGACCCTGGAACCTTGAGGAGGAATGTTGGGGAGGAGGATGGAGGGAGATATTTCTCCCAATTCAGGTTGTAAGCCCTTTTAGATTTACTTAACCGGATCATGTGTTTTGCAGAGAAATCAGCTGTGTGGGAGGAATCCAGGGTCTCAACAGTGAGGCTAATGGCAGAAGTGGAGGGACAGCCAAGGGCCAGGCAGCAACTGGGGAGTTTAAGGCCAGTTTAGGTGTTACTAGGGTAACACTTTAAACAGTCATGGCTTCCCCAAAATAATTATGGGGGTTACAATTTGTTCAGGGTGCCAGGAATTGATAGGAGACTCCCTATTCCCCTCATGGAGTTTCCAAGTTATCTGTGAAGAGGGATGGATTGATCTATAGACTGCTCTAAGAACTGTAGCTCTGTGTGGGCAATGGGGCCTCCTCACAGCTCCTCAGCACCCATCACAAACTACGGCTTCCAGAATTCTTGGGGGTGGGAGCCATGACTGCCAAGTGGTGTGAATGTGACCTAGGCCACCAGCAGGCCTGTCTCAGCCATGACGCTCTGTAACCACTAAACACCAAAGGTGATGCAAAGCAGCTCCCAGCTGAATCGCGTACCATAAGGCAGGCCTGTCCTTTGGGGTTGGTCCCCTCACTTTGCTCTAGAGAGAGCAGTTATTCTCTGATGTGGAAATAGTGAGGACCTTGCCTGGAACAGGCTGCTCTGTTGGGGTCCCAAGGGCCTTCTGGGCAGAGAGCACCCAGATCTCATGCAAGGTGCTTTGTTCAGCCTGCAGCGTTCGCCAGACGCGTGTGTTTGTGGCACCCCAAGCCCTCTGTTTCTCTCCCCAGGACACGGGGGACACCCTGGGCAGCGTCCTGCGGGGTTTCTTCACCATCCGGAAGAAAGAGCCAGGCGGGCGACTGCCCACCTCCTCGACCTGCTTCAACCTCCTCAAGTTGCCCAACTACAGCAAGAAGAGCGTTCTGCGGGAGAAGCTGCGCTATGCCATCAGCATGAACACAGGCTTTGAGCTCTCCTAGCCTACGCGCTCAAGAGCTGGATGGGCTTTCAGGGCTATACCTTGGTAAATGGCCGCCTGAGCAGGTAGCTCTGGCCTGGGGTCCGGCATCGCTCTGATGCCGCTGGACGCAACTCTGCAAGGAGGACCTCCTTGGAAACGCAGCTGGCCTGCCATTAAATGGAGCATCAAGAGCCAAGCCTGTGCATTGTCCTTGGAGGGGGACGGGCCATACCTAATGGAGGATTGCACACAGGGCAGGCAGGGCCACACAAACTACTCATGGGCCCAGGGGTGTGTGCCCTGTGGATAATTTTTATCTTGGTCTTGGGCAAACAGTTGGACCTTGCTGTGGGCCAGGCCAGGTCAGACTCTGGCAAAACGCTGTGGAACAAAGGTCGGGAGCTGGCTTTTCCCTCCCACTTTGGCTTCTGAAAAACAGGCTTGAGGCTTCTCAACTCAGGAGCCCCATGAGATTGCAGGAGCTTTCTCTTCATGTTTTTTGTGTTCCTCTCTCTGTGCCCAGGTTTTGTCGCCTGCGACTTTCCCACAGCTTGCCAAACTGCTTCGCATTGACTCTCGGTCTGAATACACGTTTGCCTGCAGGCCCCCAAATGAGTGCTTCCCGCTATGTGGGGAGCACAGGTTTGTGATGTGGAATTCCTCCCCCGTGGCAGATTTTTGCTAGTTGTGAGCCTGCAGCTTGTCAGATGTCGGAGAGCAGCCTTCACCAACCTGGTGCCCTCCTTTCTGACCATCGGCTGGGGATGGTGGAACTGGGAGGATGGGCCAAGGGCCCATTGGCTAGGAACTCCTCTTAGGGCCTCAGTTGGCAGAGCCCGCTGAAACATTTAGTGGCTGAGCTAATCTGCAGAGGCTCCTGGGCAGCTGAGAGCAGTTCCCTGCTCTAACCTCTCAGGGACTTTGCTATGCTGAATAGCTTCTCAATTTCCGTTCAGGAACAGCAACTCCATTAAACTCTGTAATTGCAAAGGGGTTTATGCTGAGGTTGCTCGTTATTCATTGCTTGCTCTGTATTCACATTCATTTGTGCACTTGTCCTTCCCAAGCTCCCCTTCCTTGACATCTCCCACAATCCCAGATGTGCCCAAAGGGAAGAGAAAAAATGTTCCCACAAGGTGATATTTCTCCCCAGGGATCCACCTTTTGCTGAATCTGACTGGACCATGTGCAAAGCACAGGGCATCTTTCAGGGACTGGACTTGTCCTGGTCTCTGCTTTGCCACAAATGGGTGGATGTCTTTGGAATGAATAAACGGCAGGAAGCAAGGGAGAAAGGTCACCTTGTGCAGGGTCTTCCTTCTCTCCAAGTAGATTTGTGATCAGCTCAGTCTCCCACCCAAGGAATCCTGGGGATCTGAATACGAGTGGGAAGGAAGGGATTGAACTGTAATCAAATGCAAAATATTTTAAGAATGTTGGGTTTTACTGGTTTTATTGTTTCTTTTTGCAGAAGCCCCGTTTAATGCTTTCTAACCTTGATTATTCCACCACTGCAAATCTTTAGCCTTGAGGTGTAAAATAGTTGCTTGTTTTTTAAAATAATTCTAGTGAAAGGCTGGGCCCAGAGAACATTCTCAAGCATGAACCTGTTAACTGAAAACCAAAATCCCCACCTTTTCTTGATTTTACTTTGAATGTTGCAGAAGAATGTGTCTCATGTTTTAAATGCTAGACATTAAGCATTCTCTTAATGGATTTGGCAGTATTGCACTACAGAAGTTGCAGGATACTCTAGGGCAGCCTTTTGGATGTTTTGGACGACAGTTCCCAACAGCCCAGATCTGTGCTGGTTGGGGCCCATGGGAGTTATAGTGCAAAACATCTAGAGGATGCCAGTTGGTGAAGGAGTGTTGGGGTGGCACAGGGCAAGCTCTCCAGTAGAATCTCTCCAATAGAGTAGGAATGGGGGGGGGGTGACACTATACAGCACCCCCTCCCAGTGGTCTCCTTGACCCTCTGATGAACTGCTTCCTCCATGTATACATTTTCAGAACTGATGTGCAAATTGTGATTGTGTGCTAAATATGTTGAAAGAGTTTGGCTGTTCTAGCCCGCAACAGTTGGGCATGGTGTGGCTTTCCCAAACAAGGAAAGCTATGCAAGCTGTCAGGGGTCTAACATCACCCCCACCCCAAAACAATGCCTTGCATGTCTGTCATGAGGTGGGGAGAGGAAAGTTTGCCATAGGAGATTAATAAAATATTTTATCTTGGCCCTCCTGTATCCTAGCATTTTACAGCATATTCTCCATGTTGGAAATAAACTTGACAGATTGGTTCAATATAGTCATAGGGAGGTGGGTTTCTCCCTCCCCACTTCGTAAAAATTGGCTTTTGTTTCAAAGAAACCTACAGCAGTGTGAGGAAACGTACAACAGAGACTCCCATGACTGAAGAGGAGGTATGTCTCTGAACAGTTCAACAGACCCTGAAGAGGAAGGGTCGGGTATGTTAAATGGCAGCCACTGAGAGGCAAATGAAAAATTGGGAGTCCTGCTGACAAAAGGAAAAAAGCAGAAGCCCTCTGGCAGCTGAGCTGCATCCCAAAGCTCCAATCTGGTGATGCCCACTGCTGCCTCCCACCTCTCAACAGCCGTTTCCAGGATCTCTCTGCTGTGCTTGAGATGCTGCGTCTCCTGCCAAAGTGTTGATGGATTCAACGATGACCACAAAAAGAAATAGAGGACAAGGAAGTGTAACAGAGAGGCTGTGGTCTGCAAGTCAATCTGAGCCGAAGCGCCAAGTGCCTCTGGCAACAGAACACCTCTTGCGGAGAAGGGCTCTGCAACACATCAGGCGTGGCATGTGCTTCTCCCCTCTCCTTTTATCAGCACATGTCAATAAATGCAGCTGAAGTCTATTCATAGTGAATGCTCCAAGTTCTCTTAGCAAGCTGGTCTCAAAATGGAGCAAGACTGGAGCCGCAAGCTTTAAATAAGCTTTCAGGAGTAGATTTCAAGAGCTCAATTTGAAACTGAAAGCAATCTTCCATCTTGTCCAGTCCTCTGTCTGAAAGCCTGGCAGTCCACCTCTTGCATCAGAGCCTCTGCTCCTTACTCCGTTCTGGTGTAGATCTTCTCCTGCTTCCCTTCCTTCATTGCAGCATAGCGGGCAAGAACAAATAAGTAGTCGCTCAGTCTAAGGAATGGGAGAAAAAAGCTGTTGTCCATCTCTGTACAGGATAAGAGCGTGTAATGGGCATGTCTACCCTAAGGGTGGGGCAGCATCTAGGGCTGGAAGAAGGAAGATAGAATCATAGAATCAGAGTTGGAAGAGACCACAAGGGCCATCGAGTCCAACCCCCTGCCAAGCAGGAAACAAATGATCGGCGTGAGCGACGCGAGGGGAGACCTCGCCACCTTCCGGCCTGGGAGGGTCTCAGCAGCCGCAGGAGGATGTCCCTGCGCATGTAGCCAATCAAAAAGGTAGAGGAATGGATGTGCTCCCCCTCCCCCAACTGGATGTCCTCCAGGTGCTTCAGACTAAAATCTAAGCTAGCCAGTTGGGGAAGGCTGACTTAGGCAGTTGCCAGGTACCAAAGTAAAATCCAGCCCCCGTGAGGCCTGCAATTTCAGTGGAGGAGGCAGGCACCAGCATCTATAGCAATGGGATATGGCAGAAGGCCATGTTTAGCCACGATAATCTGGCTGGTGCATCACCCCCCCCAAAAAAAACAACAACAGGGAGAACAGGAGTCAAACAGGCTGTGAGAAGTTACCTGTGCATGCTCCATGATGACACTACCTACCTTAAAACGGGGCAGAGTATTTGTCCTTTCCAACTGGCTGCAGCAGCTCTCTGCCAGAGAAGGGTCCCTTCCCCATCACCTGCCAACAGCCCCTTTTACCTGAAGATGCCAGGGGCGAAACTTTGGACCTTCTGCATGTCAAGCCTGCATGGAACTACAGCCCTTCCCAAAACACCTTCCGCATGTGGAGCAGGGAAGTGCTAGCAATTTGGGTATGCCTACAGGGTGTGCACATAGAGAAAGGACATCTCTTCCCCACCATCCTCTCTCAAAGACCAGCAGACTCCAGATGTCTCCTTCCACTGCCCCAAATCTCAGCTTCCACCCTTCCTCCTCTCCACTTCCCAGCTTAAGCACAAAGTGATCCAGGTGGAGCCTTCCAGACGTCATTTGACTACGATTCCCATCACCCCCCATCAGTGGCCATGCTGGCTGAGAATGCTGGGAGCTGGAGTTCAACAACATGGGCAGGGCATCATTTTGGCTACCCCTGCACTAATCTCCCACTCCCTTTCCTCCAAGTTGTTGGAAGAGAAAAGACAAGACTGTTTGGTCTCCGCAGGACAGTCAGCAAGGCCCACGTGAGTGCCCCAAGGTAGTTCCCAGTAGTTCCCAAACTGGCATAAAATGACTATCAGACTCTGAAAAGCTGGTACCACTGGATCAAATTCATCTGTTGTGTTGAATTAATTAAACTAAATAGTTTCAACTGGATTTTGAATAAAGGGGCAATTAGTTGTTACTGTTTTGAATCTTAGTGTTATCTTCTTTAGTGGGTTATGCAAACTGCTATTTTGAATAGTGCTTTCTATAGGGTTGGGGGGCACTAGGAACCAAGGAGCACTATGGAACCAAAGGGACAGGGCTCCCAAAATAGATGCAAAAAGGACTCTCATCCCATCCCCTTGTCTCAGTAGGAGATAGCCAGCAAGAAGTACCCAGGGAAGAGCAGCCTTCCCCATCCTGCTCTCCACTAGATCAGCCCCAGAAACCAGCAGGGCCAGTGGCCAGGAAAGGAGGCGCAGAGAAGCCCTTATCTGGTGCCTTGACTGTGTGATCCACTAGAGTCTAGACACATTCACCCTGCCCCCCCCCCATCCCAGCTTTGTCAAAAGGAACAGTTCCAAGTTACCTGTTCAAAAACTTGGCCACGTCTGCATCTGCTTCTCCCATTTTCACCAAAGGAATCACACTGCAGAAGAGAAAAGGAAGACAGCCATCACTACAGCTGATATAATTGGATCCAAAACCACCTTTCATGCCCCCTATCGGCATGAGTAAATTTTGCCTTGTTCTGCCAGATCCTAAGGTGCCAAAAACATTATTTGCTAAATGCACCAAATTCTCTGCTCCAAACCAACTGTGCATTTAAAGGGGGGGGGGGAGAGTACCCACAATTAGTTTGCACTGGCCATTAACGGCTCCTGCAGAAGTCAGGATCTCTTTTGGCAAACACTTCCTTGTCCTGCTGCACAGTACAAACTCTGATCCGTGCCCTCCCCCAGCATTGCTGGGGAGCACCTGTGGTCCTTTCCAAACAATTTTTATGCAAGCCTTACAAGGTTGACATGCCAGCGAAGACTGAACAAGAGAGGTTGGCAGCCCAGACAGCTCACTCAGGGCAGCAGGGGGTTCTCATGGCTTTGTCAGTGCAGTTGCTCACTTACCACCTCTCGGCTCGGCGGCAGATGGCTCTGGAGAGATGGAGAGCAGTGCTGCTTTTGCCGCCAGACTGAAATGACATTAAACAAAACATCCAGATCTGCCTTATGCCAGGGTCAGGCCCATCCAACCCCCGTCCATCTGCTCTGACTGATGAGAGCGCCCCGGGGTCCTCAGCAGAGAGCAGTCTTTCCCTGATACTTTTGAGACAGGGCAGGCTGGGGACTGAACCTGAGACCTGTGGAGCTGCAAACCCTTGCCTGAAGCAGGAACAGGAGCGTTTGCAGCCAATGCAACCATTTTGGCTACCTTCCCACATAAGTCAGAAGGAGTGTCTGTGTGGAAGACACAAGATTTACCCACCCGGGAAGAATGGCAGATGAAGCTGATGGACTATATGGAATTGGCGGAAATGACTGGCAGAATCCGAGACCAGGGAGAAGAGTCGGTGGAAGAAGATTGGAAAAAATTTAAAGATTATTTACAGAAATATTGTAAAATTAATGAGCTTTAGAAAAATGGTGGAATGAAGTTATATGGCTTTGGCAGAAATGTTATAAGGAACTAGGTACAGATAGATTGTTAATGTATTAAAGGGGAAAAAACAAGGTTAGAATATGTTAAGATTAATTACAGGACAGAAAACAGAGGAAGATGGAAAGGAATTGCTGAAACAGTTAATTGAAGTGGAATACAAAAAGGGAGGTGTGAGGAAGTCAATGAAACAAGTGAATGAAAGCTAAGATTTGAAAATATTGGAAGTGTTTTTAATTGTTTTTGTTTTGTTTTGTTAATTCAATGTTCTATGTAGTGTTTTTGTTTTTGTATTGTATTATATTGATTTGTTTAATTCTTTTTCTTTCTTTTTGTAATCTTTAAACTCTTAATAAATATTATTTTTTAAAAAAAACCAGGAGTGTCTGTGAAAACATGCCCTAAGGAAAGTGCTGTGAACTAGCTGTTAGCTGTGATTCCTGCACAGCAGGGGGTTGGATTAGATTATTTTTGGGGTCCCCGGCAGCTCCACAATTCTATAATTCTGTGTGAGCCTGAGGGGAGCGATTAGCCCAGGGCCTTACAGCATGCTTGGGATTTAGGTGGCAGTTAAAGTGGTTTCTGATTGCCCCAACTTAGATTGCTGTAAAAAGGAACTACAGAAACTCACAGGTGTCCACAAGTTCTAGCATCATGAGAGAGGGAGGAATCCTTTTCTCTGGTGCAAAAGGGGAGGAATCTTGCTTGGTCTGGCTGCATCAAAGTGTTCCCTGGCACACCCAGGGGCGAGCAGGATCATTCTCCCTTTGATTCAGCTGGTGTATGTATTGGGGGGCAGGATCCATGCACCCGAACCCAGAACTAAGCAGCCTGATCAATGGCTCAGAGCTTCCCAAAGGCCCCAGCAGTGTGCTTGCCAAGCAGGAACTCTGCACAAGAATCTGGGTGGCTGAGCCACCTGTCACTCACAGCCCTGTGACACTGTTCCTGATGGGAATCTGGCCACTGGAAACCAAAAGTTGTCTGCCCCCCACCTTCTGTGCTGCAAGGGCCTCTGCTTTGTGACCTCCTCACAGACGGAGCACATCGGAACACGCAAAATACCTACGGGTAAAATGAAAGCTGTGAGTGGTGGAAGCTGCTCAGAGTAGTGATCGATCCTGGCCTCCAGCTCCAGAATGGGCTTTTCACTGAACGACGTTCGCTCTGCAGAAGAAGAGACACGGCTGAGTGGACCAGCCAACCAAGGAGTCACCCACAAAGCGAAGCCCTGGCTTCTTCATTCCCCTGCTTAAGTCGCAGGATAGGGGCTGGCAGCACATGACGCATCAACCTTGCTAAAATGAAGGAGGCTTGAGCCTGGGTCTTGGGGCCTGTGTGGGTTCCAGTGCTGAGTCCTGGAATACCTCAAGCACCTCTGAGCATGCACAGAGCATTTCCCCCCAAAATGGTTAAAATGCCATCTTGCGTTTTTAAACAGAGTTTAAGTAAGTGGGCAGCCCTAACAAGCAGAAGCACTATGGCCAACTTGTGCATTTGGCAACCTAGCAAGTCAACGTTTATTAGAGACATTTATACTTGGGATATATTCATATGCAATGCTTTTAAGGCATGCATCAAAATCTTTGCGGAAAAAGCATTTTCCCCCACTAAGAAACCACAATGGAGGCTTGTGTGTTTCTGTTCCAGGGCATGGTCTGAGGGAGCTTGACATGGCTGAAGCTTGGCAGGTCTGGGTCCAGTCAGACCCTTGCCTAGGGCCCTGCCAGGAAGAAAGAAAGGAAGGGGGTGTAAATGCAATAAAAAAACCAATTTAAATAAGCCACATAAACAAAGGTTTCATGGTCAGAGTACTTCCTTCAGTTGTCCAGCAAAACTGATCCCCAAAAGCAATGCCAGCAAAACCATTTCAAAAAGGGCAGCAGTTAGCTTATTTTTAAAAATGAAGATCTATACTAGGTTCCAATTACTTAAATGTGACTCCCTGGCTGAGGATATGGGAGTTGCCACGTTGGAGCCGGCATCCTGCAGCGCACACTGGACCTGCGGAAACAAAACAGAG
This sequence comes from Podarcis erhardii, assembly GCF_964252035.2. Classification (NCBI taxonomy): domain Eukaryota; kingdom Metazoa; phylum Chordata; class Lepidosauria; order Squamata; family Lacertidae; genus Podarcis; species Podarcis erhardii. Next base: position 54,008,794 of record NC_138502.1, on the reverse strand, counting down.
CAAAGGTGTTTGGGATGAGCATTATTTTTGCACAGATGGTGAGACATTCAGAAAGCAGTTTTAATTGTCGGTCTGGCCCGCCTTCATGTCTCTGAAGGTGCCAAAGAATGGGCAGAGTTCTCTGACCTAAATCAGAAGAGGCTTTGGAACGCCCACCACCACTGGCTCCATCGGGGATGGGAACCTGTGGTGGTCCTCTGGCAGATAAAGCTGCACTCCAGCTCCTATCAGCCCAGCCAGCATGGCCAATGGGCAGGGATGGTGGGAGGTGGAATCCAGCCACATCTGCAAGAGGATGACAACTGCTGGCTCCCTGCCCTTGCCTTAACTTACACAAGCAGATGGACAAGAGTTAGGCCAACAGCTCTTAGGCAGAACACCTCTGCACAAGATGCTCAGTGATAGGATATCCCCAATGACCGAATGCTAGCAACTGTTGCTAGCCATCTCAATTTACTGAATTTATCGCTCCCATAGGAAGCATTGATGGCCCCCAACTTGGAGGGCTTTAAGAGAGGATAGGACAAATTTAGGGAGGAGAGGCTATCTGTGCTCTGCCTCTTCATTCAGTGAGACTTCCAAATACCGGCTGTGGGACACCACAGGCAGGGAGGGGGAGAGCAGTTGTGCTTGGATCCTGCTTGAGAGTTTCCTACAAGCGACTGGTTGGCAACTGTGAGAACCGGATGCTGGCTGAGATGGGCCATTGGCAGGGCTCTTCTTCAATAAAAATCTACTAGCAGAGTAGCAAATATATAAATTAAGCAACACACAGTAACAATACAACAACAACAACAACTTACAGTCATACCTCGGGTTAAATACGCTTCGAGTTGAACGTTTTCGAGTTGCGCTCCTCAGCAACCCGGAAATAATGGAGTGCGTTACTTCCAGGTTTCACCGCTTGCGCATGCGCAGATGCTCAAAATGACGTCACGCGCATGCGCAGAAGCGGCGAAAAGCGATGCAGGCGTGCCATCGCTAGTTACGTTTACCTCTAGATGCGAACGGGGCTCCAGAACGGACCCCGTTCGTATCTAAAGGTACCACTGTATTATTTATACCCTGCCCATACTGTATATAAAAAGAACCCAAATGAAAAGTCTTAAAGTTTCTCTTGCTGTCTACTCTTAGCCCAAGAGTTGGACAAGAGGGTCCTTTGGTCTGATCCAGGAAGGCAGTCCTTGTATGTGGATGCTGTCAGTGACGGGGATACAGCTATTTCTTACCTGGTGAAGTTCCTGCACAAACGAGTGACCTCCTTCACTTCCAAATTCAGCACTTAGCCTGCAGCAAAATAGGAGAGATTTTACCCTGAGATATAGGTAACTGATGCTGTTTGTATGAGAGATTTACCTCTTGTGGAGGCACTACAAACAAGCCTGAAACCAGTTGAATTGTCAAGTTCCCCCAAAGAACTATTGTGATGTGAGATTTCAGGCAGACAGGAAATTGGTCCAGGGCAGACACAATCTGTTCCTGGCTCTTCATATGAGATGAGACCTGCAGGATTAGACCAGAACATCTGGTCTAGCAGTGCTTGCCCTTAAGTGGCCAACCAAATGCTTCCAAGAAGCACAGAAGCAGAACAGGAAGGCAACAGCCACTCCCATTATTGCTCTCCAGCCTGTGGAATTACTGAGGTAGACTGCCTCCCAACTTGGAGGTTCCATAGAGCCATCCTTGCCTAGCAGCCACTGAAAAAGACCCCCCCAAAAAATTGTCCAATGTGGGGGTGAGGGAACATCTCTGACCCTCCAGATGTGGTTGAACTGCAACTCTCCACAGCTGGAATCCAACATCTAGAAAACTACCACAGATTCCCTCTGGGAAAGCTCATTCCAAAGATGGTGTTTTTTTGGGGGGGGGGGTTGGAATAACCTCCTCCAACATCTGGCAAAAGACTGCAGCACTCTTGCAGGGCGAGATGATGTCCCCTGGAGCCATGAGCTTCAGCCTGTGGGCAGTGCGGCAGGGCCAGGCACAGCCTGCTCCTCTGACATCACCAAGGCAGGACACAAATGGCGAGTCATGGCGGTGGGCAGCTGTCACAGGGCGAGGCCTCTACTCCAGTTCCAACAGGCTCCTGTCACTCCCCTCTCCACCCTAGATCACGCTGCCTGGCAGGTTTCATTTCACTTAATAAAAGGTTTTGAAACTGCTCGTTGTTAATCAGGTAGCAGGGTGGGGCTCAGAATAAGGTTGTGCAAGGAAAGATGCTGCCTGCTGCCAACCAGCAAGAACAGCTGCTGGGGAAAATGAGAGGCTTTCCTTGTTTCCCATGACAGAACTGCTTTCTTTCATATCAAATTACCACTATTAAATTTATTTATTACCCACCTTTCACCAGCAAGTTCCAGGGTGAAATTCAACAATTTAAAAATTCAGAGTTAAAAAGGTTAAAGCTTATTAATGTCACAGTAATTGGGTGGGTCCTAAAAACCATGTCTCAGGTGCCAAAGGTCCAAAGCCATAAAGTGAAGGTGCCAGACGCACCTGTGGGGAGGGAATTCAACAGCTGAGGAGCTGCCCGAGAAGGCCCTCTCCTCCTGGCCCACCACCAACATCCCAAGTGCCTGTTGATCTTAATATACGGAAGGGTTCTGAAAGGAGGGGGTCTTTCAGGAATCTGGGGCCCAAGTTGTTTAGGGCTTTGAACACAAATGTGATTACTTTGAATCAGACCCAGAAACAAACTGGCAGTCTATTATTCTCTGAAACATTCTTATAAATTGAAGAAATAATTTACAGTCTTTTGGTTACCCTATGGCTGAACTCAGTTCATCGAGTGTTCCCAGGGCATCAAAGATCTGGTCATCTTTTGCTCTCCTCTCTCCAGTGAATGTGCTGGAAAACCCTTTTGAAAACCATGCAAGATGATAACAGTGAGAAAAATATGAAGCGGCTCACACCCAAGTGCCCAAAGCCCTGTTCACACGTGCATGTGCAATGGTTGATTTCTGTAGCCCCAATGACTGGCAGATGAATGTGGCAACTGACTCCAATGAAAGACCACGGAATTTCTCTGCAGTGACTCATTTGCCCAGGCAAGGAATTACTTAGGACAGTAGGCTTCACAGCATTTGCACTAATACAGTAAAGGTAAAGGGAGCCCTGACCGTTAGGTCCAGTTGTGGCCGACTCTGGGGTTGCGGTGCTCATCTCACTTTATTGGCCAAGGGAGCCGGCGTACAGCTTCCGGGTCATGTGGCCAGCAGGACTAAGCCGCTTCTGGCGAAGCAGAGCAGCGCACGGAAATGCCGTTTACCTTCCCGCCGGAGCGGTACCTATTTATCTACGTCCACTTTGACGTGCTTTCAAACTGCTAGGTTGGCAGGAGCAGGGACCGAGCAACTGGAGCTCACCCCGTCGTGGGGATTCGAACTGCCGACCTTCTGATTGGCAAGTCCTAGGCTCTGTGGTTTAACCCACAGCGCCACCTGCGTCCCTTACTAATACAGTATCCCCACTCAAATGTATTATTATTGTTATTAAAAAAGAATCTGAGCAAAGCATCTCATATTTTACAATCTCTTGTGTTTTCTTTTGTTAACAACATGTCACAGGTACATTATAAAATATTTTCCATTTGTTTCTGGGTGTAGATATATATTTGAAGCAGAGACCAGCAGCCGATTCCAGCTGTCATTCTAAGGCTGTCAAAAATGCACCTTGTGGCACCATGGGGCTCTCATGGGCCAAGGATTAGCCGGGTGGGTGGGTGGGGGGCCTGCCTCCGCTGGCAGGATGCCGCTACCTTGGTCTCCTGTTTTCGTGTATAACTTGGGAATTTGGGTTGTTTTCCTGGGCTTGGCATCCATGCTGCAGAGGAAGAGGAGAGGGAAATGGTCCTTTACATTCATTCCCTTTGCATATTCCCATGAACTATTTAGTTAACAAAAATTAAGACACAACACATGATGCAATCGACTTTCCAATGAGGATCAATGCAACGTCCACCACGAGCGCGGCCGGACTCATTCTCGGGCGCCTTTGAAAGCCAACCCTTAAGGTTTCTGGTTTTAGAAGTAACAGAGGCGCCTCCCCGAAGCACGCTTTCCTTCGCGCGCCTCGCCCCCCCCCCCCGCTTCCACCCGGCTAAGCAAGGAAACGGGCCGCTTCACACGTGACGCTGCAACCCGTGCAAACGGGGCTCCGGTCGGGCCGGCCCCGGGAGGGCGGCTCACCTGGGCGCCTCCCCGGCCCCGCTCTGCTCCCGGCTCAGGCGCCTCGCGCTCCCGCCCAGGGGCCAGGCCGCCCCCGCCGCCCGCCGCAGAGCGCGCCCGCCGCGCAGCAGACCCGCCATGGCGCCCCCGCCTGTTCCTCCCCGCCGCTCGCGATTGGCCGGGCGGCGCCCAGACCCGCCCCCCGGAGGAGGAGGGCGGGGCCAAGGCGCGGCGCTGCCGGGACGAGGCCGGGGTCGCTGGCCGGGAGGAGATGCGGCGCTGGGTGGTCTCGGCGCCGGGGAAGGTGATCCTGCACGGGGAGCACGCCGTCGTCCGCGGCAAGGTGAGCGCGGGGGGCCGGGGGGGGGCGGGCGCCAGGATCGGGGCCGCGCGTCGGGCAGATGCTGCAGCCTGAGTGCTGACCCAGGGGAGAGCCCCTTCAGGGTCTTCCTGTCCCCACCTTGGGCCCGCTTTCCCCGCCGGGTCGCCTTCTCGCCCCGAAGATGCCCCCCGGCGACTCCCCGCCCGCTCTTTCCCAGCAGCCCTCTTCGCTGCACTCTTTCCGAGGTCTGCTAAAAACATTTTTTGTTGGACAACCTGCCCAGATACGTAGAATGTTGGTGTGTGTTTTCACTTACCATTGATTTTAACTATTTTGGAATGTTTGAAATAGTTGTTTTAAACTGTTTTTACTGATGATAATTCTATTTCTCTTTCCTTTTATAAACTTCGTTTATTTTTATTTTTTACAAACAAGTGGTATATAAATTTTATGACATAAATAAAAAGTAAGCAATGGCTATATTGCAAAGCCTAATTTGGCTTGGGACCTCAGTTAGCTGCCGGAACTCCTCTGCTGACCTCAGTCTCCCTGGACTCCCAAGCCTTCATCCGGGGCCCTGCTTTCAAGTGCCCCCTTCAAGAGGGAGTTTCAGGGGAGGGGGGACAATGGGGAAGCGGTTGCAGCCCCCCATCTTTGCAGCACCCTCCCAAGCAAGGTCTGCTGGCACTGACTCTCCTTCCTTTTTGGCAGCAGCTTAAGACTTCCTCTATTCCCAGGCATTTCATGGGCTATTGATTTTTGCCATTTTTGCAACTGGCCCTTTGTGTTGTTGATTTTTCAGGGCTTTATGTGAGGGTTTAAGTATTGGACAGTCTAAGTTTTATTTTGTGTGTGTTTTTATACTACTTATAAATTCTGAAACTGCATTGTAGCAGGCATTTTAATATAACAAATAATACAAACAGTGCACAGAATAAAAGCAATCCCAGAAAAGTGATGTGTAAAAACAGCATAACATGATTGGATGGGGATGAATTCAGATTTAGGTTGCCCATCAGAACCCCATCCACTACAGAGGAAGCCCCATTGAATTAAATAGGATTTACTTCTGAGAAGATGTAGTTAGAATTGCCCAATAGAAAACCTGAAAAACAAGAAGGCCTTTGCCCAGTGCTGAAAAGACATGGAAGGAGGCGTGAGCCAAGCCTCTCCAGGGAATATGTCGCATGACGTGAGGCACTCCACAAACAGCCTCAGATGAAGATCTTCAACTCCATTTCCCAACATGTTATGATGATTGATAATTATTATTTAATGAATGTCTACCCCGCCCTTCCTCCCCAAGGAGTCCAGGGCGGCAAACAGGTACACAATATAAAAACAAAAAGCAGAAACATTCTAAAAATATATTTTAAATATTACAATAAAGAATGCCTAAAAGCAGTTACAGTTTATTTATTTCATAACATTTACATGCCATTTGCTTATTAAAAGAAAAAATCTCAAACCAGTTAAAATCAGAATTGTAGAGTTGGAAGGGATCCCTAAGGGTCATCTAGTCCAACTCCCTGCAATGCAGGAATCTCGACTAAAGCATCCATAACAGATGGCCAGCCAACCCCTGTTTAAAAACCTCCAAGGAAGGAGAGTCCAGCACCTTCCTTCATGCTTCCATCCAAAGATCTCGAGAATTCTTCAGCCATCAAATGCCCAAGTAAAGAAAAATGTTTCCAAATTCCTCCTTAAAGCTAATAATGGTGGGCATTCCACAGTCGGGGAGCCACCACTGGAAAGGCCCTGTAAAAACGAAGAAGCTTATTATGGCACCAGCTTTTCTGGACTACAGTCCACTTCATCAGAGGCATGGAGTGTTTTCCTGAGCTGCAGGGGCATGTTTGTGTGTAGATTAGTGAAGCTGGGAGGAAATAAAATGCAGAAAAGTGCAGACAGTGATAATTAGGCTATTAACATTCACAAGACCACGGTGATAACGTATTGGTAGGTCGGTTAACACACCTTAGAGTTGGTGAGGTGGACCTTAGTCCACAAAAACTTCTGCCATAGCAAATCTGCTTGTTTTTAAGGCACCACAAGACACATTTATTTCTCCTGTGCAAGTCTAGCATGACTACCCCACTGGGAATTGTAACATTGTGGGGAACGTTAATATTTATTTTTTTGCAAGAGTTAAATCCATATTGAGAGTGGTTGCTTCTTTTTCTCCCTGTACCCGCAAAATGCACTTGGCAATGTTTCCTCTCAGGGCGGGGCGGGGGGGGGGAGAACCTTTGTCAGCCACAGGTGCGGGCTTCCTTCTAGGCAGGCTTGTCCCCTGTCCCCTAACCCAGGCAGGCTTCCTGGGGCCAGTGGTGGGCGGAGCCAGAGGAAAATGGGTGGAGCAACCCAGGCAACGCTGCCTAGATTCCACACACTCACACATCCTCCCTGGGGTCAAGCAAGGGGCCAAGTTGGTCCGAGTTCACAGACCCATTCCAGCCTGGAAGACGAGTGCAAACCAGGCCTGGTAAGGGTTGTGTCCTGGGGGAGAGTCCCAAGGAGCAGGGGGGTGGGATCTGGAGGGCCCCTGAAGTTCTCTGTGCTTGGGTTTTAGAAAAAGGCCTCCCCATGCCGATCTCTGTGTGTGGTGCCTTCCCTGTTGAAGGTGTGTGTGACTCCTGCACAGCAGGGGGTTGGACTAGATGACCCTCAGAGCCCCTTCCAACTCCACAACTCTGCAATTCTAGGTTGCCCTGGCCGTGGCATTGAACCTGAGGACATTCCTTCAGATGACCCTTCGGAATGATGGGAAGGTCTTGATACATCTGCCAAATATTGGGACCAGGTTACACTGGGAAACATCTGAGCTGGAGCCCTTACTGGCAGCGTTCCCTGGTGAGCACTCTGGATGCTTGGGGGTGTGTTGGGGGGGGGGGACTCCTGTTCTTTGCTTCAATCTGCAGAGAGCCACAGCTGCTTTGGGAGATCCGTTCCGGGGAGGCCTGAGATGAGGGTCCCACTGTCCAATCTCCAGGCATCCTGTGTGGGCTGCCTGGGGCTGTGAAGCACAGCAGAGGGGCAGGAGCACCAAGCTGCTCAATGACAGAGCGTTGGCTTTGCACGCAGAAGGTACCAGGCCAAATCTCCAGGTCAGGCTGGGAATGCCCCCTGCCCAAAACGCTGTTGCCAGTCCTGCCAGCCCTGAGCTCGATGGAGCAAGGCTCTGACTTGGGATGAAATAGCTTCCTGGGTTCCTGTGGTTGGCCTAGTAAAGGCGTTTCTCTGATGTCCATCCTGGAATAAAGCAAAATGTGTCTGGTGGGTCTGTCATGGACCGTTAAGATGCCTTCCTCTCCATTGGCTCTTTCTCCAGCTGGCCTGATTGACTCTCAGCCCCCCAGCCCAGGACAAGTGGAGAAGCTGAAGGAGTTTGTGGGGGCTGCAGAGGGAGCGGCTGCAGCCACACACAGCCTGGCCGTCGTGGCCTTCCTCTACTTGTACTTGTCCATTGCGTCCAAATGCGGGTAAGGCTCTTGGGCACCTCCCCCCACTTGTCGCTGCTTCACCTGTGATTTAATGCATTGGTATTTCTCTCCCAGAGAGCCCTGTAGTGGGAATTATAGCATGTGCCTTGACTGAAGGGCCTAAAAGAGAAGAGATGCAAAGCAAGAGTGCCTGAAATGATATGGTTAGGAGAAACCGCTCAAGCAGACTGTGTTAAGAATGTGTCAAGGAAAAGCTCACATTGAGCAAGTCCTGTAAAGAGTAGGCATCCTGATTTTCTTGCAGAATCAGGCTTCCAGCTCTGTTACAGCAGGCATGCTTTTCATCAGAGAATGGGACCTAATTTGTACGCAAGTGGGTGGGTTCCCCAGTGGGGGCCGTTCTGCCCGAGTAAAGTTCCCTTAAACACCGCAATGCTGTGTCTATTGAAAAACTCCACCACAACCCTTTAGTGGTGTGGCTCTCTCAATTCTGAATCCTGGCTCTCTGCAGTGACGTGTATGCTGTAAACTGCCCTGTCATTTTCAGGTGAAGGGTAGTACTGTATACACATTCAATAATAATAATAATAAAATAGTTGGAAGCTGTAGCTCATTTGGGGGTGAGGTGGGGAGCCGCTGACCCACAGACCAAATTGGGACCCAGCACAGGTCCCAGTTTGGCATAGGAGGCTGTTTTCCCCAAACCACACTCCCTGCCCCCCCCCACCTAGCATCATACAGTGGTGCCTCGCAAGACGAAATTAATTCGTTCCGCAAGTTTTTTCTTCTTGCGAGTTTTTCGTCTTGCGAAGCACGGTTTCCCATAGGAATGCATTGAAAATCAATCAATGCGTTCCTATGGAAACCGCCTTCAGACCAGGTCCGGGGACAGTCTGTCCCCCGACCTCTTCTGAAGGCTGGGGGGGGGGGGACGACAAGGGCTTTTCTTCCCACCGCCAGCCTTCAGAAGGCTGTTCTGAAGGCTGGCGGTGGGAAGAAAAGCCCTTCTCCCCACCTCCCGCCCTGCAAGCTCCGGGGACAGGAGGGCTTTGCTGCCGACCCCCAGCATTTTAAAAGCCCCCGGGACAGCGGAGGTCTTCTGAAGGCAGGTGGTGGGCAGCATCCTGGATACAGCTGTTGCTGCCAGTCCTTGTAGACAATACTAGGCTAGATGGACCCAAGGGTCTGGCTCAGTACCTGCAAGCCTCCTCTGTTCCCAGCTTCCTATGATCACCAGAGCCAGAGCAAACAGATTTGTTCTATTGTCTGTGTGACAAGATAATGCAACTCATTCCAGTTCTTCCTTGTTGGTCCTGCTCAGTAAATGATGGAATGACAGGTGGTTTACTTTTTATTTTTGTAATGTTGTGTCTTTCAGGGTCCTTCCAAGCATGGACATCCTGGTGTGGTCTGAGCTGCCCACTGGTGCTGGGTTAGGTTCCAGCGCTGCTTATTCCGTCTGCCTGGCAGGGGCTTTGCTTTCTGGGTGTGGGATCATCAGCTACCCTCTGGGCGAGGGCCAGTCTGTAGCCAGGTAGGAGCCCCAGAGAGCTGGGCATCGTAGAATCACAGAGCTGTAGAGGTGGAAGGGTCATCTGGTTCAACTACCTGCAGTGCAAGCATCTCGGCTGAGAGATGGCCATCCAACCAATGGGAGGGGGGGCGTGAAATGCTGATGGATTCACTTCTACCTCATTCAGCTATTTTATCTGTTCAATTATCTGTCGCAAACAGAAACAAATAGATATCAATAGATATTTTTCTTTGCCTAAGTATAAGAACCTGGAAGAACTGCTTCCAAATACAACCAGTCAACATTATTATTTATTAAATTTATATCACACCTTTCCTCCAAGGAGCTCAAGGTCCTCTCCCTCCCCTCACAGCAACCCTGCGAGGTAGGTCAGGCTGAGAGGCAGTGACCGGCCCCCAAGGTCAGCCCGTGAGCTTCGTGGCTGAGTGGGGATTTGAACCCCATATTCCCAGGTCCCAGGCCACCTCTTAACAACCACAATAGGCAATACTGGTCTGCATGGACAGATTCTCTGGCATGGTGTGAGGCTGTTTTCTGCCTTCCAGGTGGGCTGAGGATGAGCTGGACTTAATCAACAGCTGGGCCTTCCGAGGAGAGCAGGTGATCCATGGGAACCCCTCTGGAGTGGATAACGCCGTGGGCACCTGGGGTAAGTGCTTTCTCTCTCTGATTTAACATGAGAAGAGGCTTCTGGATCAGGCCTAAGGCGGGGCATGTAGTCCAGCAACCTGTTCTCACAGCGGCCAGCCAGAGCCCCCAAGTGGGTCCCGCCTGCAGGACCTGAGCCCAAGAGCCCTCGCTGTGGTTTCTGGCAACTGGTATTCAGAAGCTTTGCTGCCTGCACCTGAGGAGGCAGATGGCAGAGACACCATGCCTAGGAGCCATCTCTAGCCTGCTCCATGAATTTGTCTGGTCCTCTTTTAAAGCGTCCAAGTTTGTGACCATCACTGCCTCCTGTGGGAGCGAGTTCCATAGTTGAGCTACGCGCTGTGTAAATCGTAGAATCACAGAGTTGGAAGGTACCCTGAGGGTCATCCAGTCCAACCCCCTGCAATGCAGGAATCTCAAATAAAGCATCCATGACATCTAATATTTCCCCCCAGGTCAGTTCACAAGTGACAGCATTGAATGGCTTGCTGGATTTTAATTCCACTGGTATCACCACAGTCTCCATCTGCTACGCTTCTAGAAGCCATGGGGGGGGGTTCCTGCATCACACGCTGGGGTCTCCCTCACGTCCTAGATGAAGCTGCCCCTTTGGAACTATCTGTAGTTATCTTTCTTCAAATATTCAGAATTCCTTTCCTTCTCTCCCTTGCTTTATGACAAAGGAGTGACTCAGCGTTGCTCTGTATTGTTCATTGTAAATTGAGTTCTTTGTGCCACATCATGGAAAACAAGACATCTTCTGAAACAGTGTTCCAGTGTTAAGGCTCTTCTTCTCCCCCTCCGTGGAAACTTTTAGGTGGAGCTTTGAGATACCAGTCAGGAAAAATCTTGCCGTTAAAAAGGTAAAAGTTCACTCTGAGCGTTAATGTTTATGCTGCGTAAAAACTACTTTTAGTGTGATGAATGTGGTTAATAAGCTGCTCTGTGGGAAGGCTGGTGGGTTTCAGACTATATTTGCTGTGGGTGTGCAGGTCTTCACACAGATGCTGGACAAGCCACCTCTTGGGGGTTGCTCTACCCCTGGGCTGTCTGCATGGGGTGGGGTGGGAGACGCGGTGAACTTACAGGGACACTCCACCCCCCACCAGCTCTTTGAAATAAATAGTTGAAAGCTCTTTGTGATGGCCACTGCATGAGATGGCTGCAAAAGAGATATTCATGAAGGAGGAGGCAAAGGTTCTCAGGGGCTCCTGGCCACGATGGCTGTGCTCACCCTCCACTTTCGAAGGTGTTACACCTCTGATTCCCGGCTGGGCAGGGCAGGTGAGCAGAGTCCTGTGGCCTTCAGGTGCCGCTTGCAGGCTCCCAACAGGCTTCGGGCTGCCCATTATGAGAACAGGAGAGGGGACCAGGGGGCCCCCACTGGCCAGACCCAGCAGCAGGGCTCTTCTGGGGCTTTGATGTTTGATGATTCTGCTTTCATCCCCTTTTTGTGGGGAGGGGCATTGAATAAGGTGATGCAGCTCTAGTGATGTTAAATTCGAGAATAATCTTTTGGAGAATATACTCAAGAATATTCTTGGTTAATGAGAATATTAGAGAATTCCCATTTAAAATAGGAGAATATTCATTTCAATGCATTGCATATATAATTAGTTAATATACATGTTTATTCATGGGTAAACTTGTTCAGATGGCAACCAAAAACTACAGAAAACTTTCTTATTGGTCAGCAGTGTTGACATATAGGGAAACTTGTTGTTTGGCAAAGGAACCACAGTGAAAATATGTAAGCACAAGCCTACTTGTCACTTGCAAGTATCAAATTAAAAAGTAAAACATGTTTTATAGTTAAAGTTGAAGCATTCTAAGGTGATGGCACCAGTAATTGTCATGTTAAGGTTTGGTATATAGAAACTCGGTCGTTAAATCATATTTTATTCTTCCAACAGAACATGTACATGTTATAGGACAAGTCAAAAAAATACTATTGGCACGTTAAGGTTTGATACAAGTAAATTCAGTAATAGGCTATCTTGTGCTTCTAATAGCTCTAACACTTAATAACTGTTTTGGTGACTAAAACACAGCTTGATAAACAAAACTATATGCATACATATAAAAAAGAAGCCATTAACATGAAATATATTATCATTATATGATAATATATTTTAGTATATCAATCTCTGGTAAATGGCACCTTGTACCTTTGAATAGCACTGCAAAAACCAGTTACTGGCACTAAATAAAACTATAGAAATGTCAACTGTTTAAATCAAGGCCACCTCACATGCTGTTACACATAATTGTATAGGCCTAGGTACTTTAAGTGTATTAAAGGTACATTAAAGCTATTTTCTGTAAAAATAAATAAATCACACTGTATGGCCAAGGGTATAGAATTGCTAAGAATAAGGTCACACCAAAATAGAAAATATAGTTGAAATACATACGAATTCAAATGTTCATCAAATTAAATGATGAAACTTTAAAAAAATAAAAAGTTTTCTGTAGCTTACATTTCAGAACTCCCAATGGTGAATGACGCAATGCCCAGTAATGTAACGATAAAAAAAATCATTATTCATTACTTACACTGACAATTTCACAGCTTGACTGATTATTTACTAGATTTTTTAAATGTGGGTTGTAAAACTGGTTCTTACATTAGAATTTACAGTTTGTGGAGAATATTCTCTGGAGAATTTTCTAGCAGAGAATATTCTCACCTCACATCACTATGCAGCTCTGAGTTCGTTTCCCTCTCTGGCACCTAAAAACCTCCACACACAAAGGATCAATGTTAATTCCTCAGCCTTGCGAGATGCTTATAGATGCTCTGACTTTTTGCAAACAAGTGGCATTTAAGGAATAACTTGCTTACTTAAAATTACAAAGGGTTTGAGGACAGAATGCAAGGGGTTTCTTTTTCAGCCGTTGGCCACCCTGATCCCTTCTGCCAATGAACCATAATCAGACTCCATTAAAATCTTTCATGGGGCGTGAAATTGCTCTATTAGCCGCTAACATCAGGTGCTGGTTCATTATCGCAGATGGTATTAGAAAGCAAAGTTATTTTGGTTCACAAGACACAGGCCTTTTGTCAGGCAGCTAAATGGCCTCTGGCGGCACGCTGAGGTAATTCTAACCACACCGTGGCTCCTAATGACATTTAAGCTTTTGGGTCGAGGTCCCTGTCTTGTGTGAAGTCCTTAATGGCTGCGCAATGGTCATACGAACAAAAGTGACTGGCATTGGGGGGGGGGGCTGGTCCTGGCTCTGAGCCTGCAGAAGGGCCCATGTCCGTTGGTGGGGCTGCATGGGACTCCTCCTTCCTTGAGAGGCACTGCCTGTCAGGATACACCCCACCAGACTCTACAGAAGAGGATGCTCCATTAGCTCAACTAGTGTGTATTTCTACAAACTTTTAAGGCTGAGTTGTAACATGGGAAGCTGCCTTATTCTGAGTCAGACCTTTGGTTGACCTAGCTCAGTGATGTCTGCACTGATTGGCAGCGGCTCTCTGGGGTTTCAGGCAGAGAGTCTCTCCCAGCCCTGTTTGGGGATGAAGTCAGGGATTGGGCCTGAGACCTTCTTGCCAGGCAGATGCCCTCCCTACCCCTGAGCTCAGGCCTTTTCCCTCTTTCTACCCTGGGATCTTGGAGGGAGAGCCTATGAATACCCTAGAGAAGATGGGCAACGCAATAATAATAATAATAATAATAATAATAATAATAATAATACTTAATATAATGGTGTTATTTCTACCCTGCCCATCTGGCTGGGTGGCCCCAGCCACTCTATAAGAACAGAAGGGTCTGCTGGATCTGGCCAATGGCCCACCCAGTCCAGCACCCTGTTCTTACCGTGGCCAACCAGATGCCCAACATGGGAAACCCACAAGTGGGATCCGAGCACAAGAGCAGCTCTCCCCTCCGGAGGTTCCCAGCAACTGGGATTCAGAAACATGGCTGCCTCTGATGGGGGGGAGGGCAGAGCACAGCCCCCGGGGCTGGGAACCACCCATAGTTCCTGCTCCCTCACAACATTTGGCATCTCCTTCACTTGCAAAGGATTAAAGTGAAGTGGAAAAACATGGAGTGAATTGGCTTGCTTGCCCACGTTGGAGAGGAGACAACATTTTTTGACTCTGTTCTCCTTTTTTTCTTAGAGTCCCCACTCTACGGATTTTACTGACCAACACCAAGGTCCCTCGGAGCACCAAGGTCCTGGTTGCAGGGGTTAAAGACAAGGTGCTGAAGGTATTGCTTCTGATACAAAACCAGTATGGCCTAGTAGTTAGAGTGTTGGATTACTAGGCCTGGGAGACCAGGGTTCAAGTCCCACTTGGCCATGACCTTGGGCCAGTCACTGCCTCTCAGCCTAACCTACCTTGCAGGGTTGTTGTGGAGGACTAGAAATGAGGGGAAGATCTATCTATTGGGTGCTCCTTGATGGAAGAAAGCTGGGGTATAAATACAATAAATAAAATAACTGCCCTTCCATTAATTGGGACTCTGAGTCCCCCCATGATATTTTGGTTGGAAAACTGGTTAAATGCCGGCTGCATGAGAAAACTGAACTCCAAAGTGTGGTTGTCAGTTAAACTGGAGGGAGGTTTGGAGTGGTGTGCCATTCTTAGGTGGAGGAAATCCCTTTTTTCCTCCTGCAGTTTCCTGCCATAATGGAGCCGGTGCTGGCTTCGATTGACGCCATTTCCCAGGAGTGCGAAGATGTCCTCAAAGCAATGGCCGATCATCCATCTCAGGAGCACTACCTTGTGCTGGAGGTGAGGAACCCTTTGTTTCCTCCTCTTTGAAACCAGCCAGGAGAGGCAGGACATCACGGGGAAGAGGCAAAAGCAGATGGGGCACTTCCAGCTTGCTAAATCCAGTGCGTGTGACTACAGAGTGAGGCTGCAGGTGCAGAGCGGTCGCAGCGAAGCAACCCGAGCCAGCTGTGTCTTCCCCGTGTCCTAATGTCCCTTCAGGTAGCCTGCCACCCTCCCTTGGGTGCAGTGGGCAAGGGTGGTGCCCCAGCCCTGGAGTCCGATTCAGCCACTCGTCTGGTCAGCTTCTGAGCATGGGATGTTGGCAAGGGTGTCACCACCTTGGCTTCCACCTCTGGCTGTGCCGTGTCTGGGGCTGGCCCCGTGGCTGGGATCTTGCTGTTGGCCAAATCCTGTCCCCTCCCACTTCCCATGTTAATGTAAGGCCAGAAGAAGATCCTACTGGATCAGCCCAGGGGGCCATGTAGCCCAGCCTACTGTTCTTACAGTCGCCAGCCAGATGCTCTGAAGGGAAGCCCACAAGCAGAACTCTCCCTTTCTGTGGCCTCAAGAAACGGATCTGCAGAAGCACTGGTGCCTCTGACTACGGAGGCAGAGCATAGACCTCATGTGAATTTGTCCATTCCTCTTTTAAAGCTATTCATGTTGGTGGCCTTCCCTGCCTCCTGTGGCAGCAAGTTCCACAGGTTAACAATGTGCTGGTCTCTTTCTCCTTCTGAACAGGAACTCATTGACATTAACCAGCACCACCTGGATGTGATTGGAGTTGGCCATTCCTCCCTGGACAGAGTCTGCCAAGTCACCGCCTCTCACGGGCTGCACAGCAAGCTGACGGGCGCAGGGGGAGGCGGCTGCGCCATCACTTTGCTACGGCCAGGTCAGGAGATGCTGTGCATCCTGGGGACACTCTTATTGATTTGCTCACAAACTTTCATCTGGGGAGTGCCTAAGCCCGAGTGTGAGCCAGGGAGTCTTGCCCTCGGTTGTGGAGTCACGAGGCTGCCCTTAGGGGTGACCCTCTTCCTCTTTTCCCGTCTGTTCCATGGGGATAAGCACAGTGGCCTACTTTACAGGGGTGGTGTCCTTGATGCAGCTTCCTTAATGTGCACAGCACTTTCCAGAGTGAGATAAGTGAAGAAAGCAAGTCTTTTAATAAGTGGTGGTGGAAGTTCTGCTTTGCTGGTCCAAAGTCCACTACCAGCCATCTCTCGCCCTGACCTTTTACTGGTTGAGGCTCTGGAGAGCTGCTGCCAGTCAGAGTCGACAACACTGACCTGTGTTCCTCCCAGCTCTACAGTCCTCTGATTTTGTGTCTCTAGCCCAGCCATAACACCTGATTCTGTGCCTTTTCTTGGCAGACACTCATCCTACAATAGTGGCAGCCGCCACCCAAGACCTGGACGCCTGTGGGTTCGAGTGCTGGGAGACGGATATTGGGGCCCCGGGTGTGTGTGTGCACTCGCCCCCCTCCCTGAAAGCAGAAGTGCAGGCGGTTCTTAGCGGGGTTTAAAGGCGGTGGCAGAGGCTCCTCTTCCTGCTGAGAATTGGTTCCTGGTGCCGCGAGTTCATCACCCTCAGCCGTTGCTCAGATTTGACCACAGAGACCTCGCTCAAAATTGTGGGACCCCTGGAGATTTTGTGTTTACTTGGCCTGTTCGACCCTGGAGAATGCAGTGCAAGGATTCTGACAGGGCCTGCTTGCTGGAAGCGGTGGTGTCCCCACGAGTTGCTTTGCTGGGCCTGGTTACGCAGCTTGGAAGGGCTGTCACTGGGTGCTGAGGGTGCTGGGTGCTGGCTGTCTTCTGCTTAACTCTCTTCTGTCCTCCTAACTTCAGCAGGGAAGTCCTTTTCCACCCTGTTGAGACCTTGCCAGGGCACGGCTGCTTTGCTCCCCTGTGCGGATAAGGTAGAGCTTCTCTCATATTCCCTTGCAGGGTGGCTGGAACTACATGTGCTCAGGCATATGTGGAGTTGGGGAAGCACTTGTTTGTAAAGCGGGTGGGGGGTTGATTTTGTTCTGTCTTTCTGCAAGGGACAAGGGACAACTTTTGGGGAGGCTCAATCCATCACTCCCCCCCCCACAGCCCCTTCCTAGCTGTTCTCCCGCCCCCCAGAATGCAGTTGATATGTGCACTGGGACCTCAGTTGGCAGAAGAAGGCTTAAGCTCCACTCGCCCCAAATCGCAGCTTTGCAGCTCTTCTGAGGAAGGGGAAATTGGGGGCCCAACCGTGAATGCCTTGCGGGACCAAAAGGAGCCAACATTCTCTCCTCCGGACTTGTTGGCACTACTTCCGTCTTCCATTGGTTTCAGCATTTCCCATAACTTTTCCAGACTTTGGCTCAATTTCCCAGCCTTACTTGGCATTGGGAGATCTGATTGCCTGGTCTCTGGAAGAGTCAGCTGTCTTAGGTAGACAGCTCTGTGGACTCCCAACTCCCGGCAGCCAGCAGGACCCTTCACACTCAGGGATGCTGAGAGTTGGGAGTCCAGCAAGGCCTCGAGGAGACCCACAGGTCCCCCCACCTTGGTCCTCGGCACAGAAGCTTGATGGGTGGGGTGGAGGAGGAGGAGGTGCCCTTGTTCCTAACAAAACGTCCGGCAGTTTGAAATGGAATTGGGGTGGGGGGAAGTGGCCTCCTTAGTCTGTTGGTTCTGTATTGCTTCCTAATGATGTGTACACACAGAGAGAAAGAGAGAGGTAAATTGCAACTTACACAGATTTACCATGTGCGATTTCAACTTTATGTGGTTGAAGGCTGGCCAGTTGAAATTGCAACAATTAAAGTCACGGAAGAGAGAGAGGTTAAAAGTTCTTTTTGCGCAGGGTTTTCCTGGCCCGAAAATAGCTTTTAAGTTCTCTGCCTTGTTCTGGGAGGCTCTTGTGAGATTTCATGGTACCATCTGAGACCTCGCAAGACCTTCCCAGAGTCTGGTGAGCAAGGCAAAGAGCTTAAAAGCCCTGCTTGGAGGATACGACCTGTTTGGTGCACAGGGGCAGTTCAAGGGGCTGGTTTGAGAATGTGCTTTTTTGCAAATATCCACCACCCCAGAAATGTAGCCCCCGTGCAAGACGCAAGTTACCTGTGGGCATGTATGCATATGTGTGTGTGAACACTCACCAGGGCTGCAAGTTTTGATCTGGGGAGCCTGCAGTGAGTTTTCTCCAGATATTGCTGGACTACAACTCCCATTAACATCCCTGTCCATTGGCCATGCATGCTGCAGAGGATGATGGGAAATTGATTCCAGTGACACCTGAAGGGGTTGCCCCCTCCCTTTAATGAGCAGATTAATCAACCCATATATGTTTCTTTTTTTTTCTTTTTATAAAATATCTTTATTTAATTTTACAAAAAACCCCGAAAGAATTTCAAAACCACAAAGCCAATCACAAACATACATCAGAATAAAAAATAAAAAAAAACAAATTAAAAATAAAAATTCCAATTTTTAAATTCATGTTTACATAGCAATCTTTCTTGACTTCCTCCCGCCTCCCTTTTCTGTGTTCCTCTTTGTCCCATCAGATACAGCAAATCCTTACCCTCTTTCAAAACTCATTTCTAGTTATTAAAATCACATCTATTATGTCTCCGATCTTTCCTCCTTATGTTTGAACACCTTTAACATATTGTTTACTTTTGACATAATATAACTTTAATCTTTCACCCTTTTTCTATTACATTTTTGCATACTTTTTAACACTGTATCACCAATGCCATATTATTTTTATATCCAACATCATTTTAGCATTCATAAACTTTGCAGTATTTCTGCAAATAAGTCTTAAACTTCTTCCAGTCCTCTTCCACCACTTCTTCTCCCAGGTCTCGGATTCTGCCAGTCATTTCTGCCAATTCCATATAGTCCATTACTTGCATCTGCCATTCTTCCAAGGTGGGCAAATCTTGTGTCTCATATATGTTTCTTTTTGAAGGGAGGGGAGACTCTGCAAGTTGAGGGCACACTTTGAAGAGACAGTTTTGATTCTGGTATGTTCCTGCAGTGGAGAATGAAAAATAAAACACTGCAGAGCTATCCTTTGTAATTTGAAATGGTGATTATTTTGTTAGTTTGTGGGTTGTTTGTGTTTTTTTTTTGGGGGGGGGATAACCTGCCCACCAAAAAACAATGGGGAGGAAACAAACACCATCCAGACAGGGATCTGCAGCAGGTGGGCTCTGCCCTGCTGCCCCATAGCTTTTTGCCCTGATAAAGAGACGGGTCTGTGACAGGTCACACTCACTTCCCAGAAGATGGAAGCAGCACCCCGGGGGTCCTCTGTCTTGGACCCGGTCCTCGCGGGCAGAGAGGAACCGATCCATGAAGTGGAAGTCCTGGGACTTGGAAGGAAGTGATCATGTCCTCCTGGGTTTCATGATACTGTACAGAGGCAAGGGAAAGCTGATTGCAGTCAGACATGTACTCACTCCAGACTTTAAGAAGGCCAATTTCAAAAACTTAAGGAGCTACAGGGTGAGATCCCACGGTCAGAAATACTCAGAAGGGAGTCCAAGATGGATGGGAGTTTCTAAAAGGAGAAATATTGGGTGTCCAAATGCAGGCAATTCCAGCGAGAAAGAAAAGTGGGAGGCATTTAAGGAAACCGGTGTGGCTGCCTAAGGAGCTTCCAGATGAGCTGAGATTGTGGAAAATCACAAAGGAGGAGTATACACAAGTAGCCAACAGTTTCAGGAAGAATGTCAGGCGGGCTGAAGCTCAGAATGAGCACAGCCTTGCAAGAGAGCCAAATAAACTTCTTATTTTTAACCTATGTTCAAAGCAAGAAGAGGAGCAAACAAGTGGTAGGTCCTCTTCGTGGAGAAGACTGAGATATGCTGTTGGGTGACAGAGAAGGCGGAACTGCTCAACACCTGCTTTGCCTCTGTCTTCACCAAAAAGGAGAGCAATGCCCAACCTGGGGATAAGAGAATAATTAATGTAAGGAAGAAGCTGCAGCCCAAGATAGGAAGAGAGCTGGTCAGGGAACACCTAACTACTTGAAATGAATTCAGATCTCCAGGGCCTGATGAGTTGATGAGGGACTAAGGGAGTTTGTAGATGTAATCTCAAAGCCTCTGCCAATAATCTCTGATAATTCTTGGAGAACAAGTGAGGTTTTTGCAGATGGGAGACAGGCAAATGTTGCCGCCATCTTGAAAAAAGGAGGAGAAGACCCAGGGAACTGTTGACTGTTAACTTGCCCTTCAGTGGCGCACAAAGGCTCCAATGCACAAACTGGGCTTTGATCCGCACACAGATTGTTTTCCAGCAGTGGTGAGTCCAGGCATTGGCACAGGCAGCTGTAATAATCTCCCCTCCCCGCCCCCACCGTTCACCTTTGGCCACATCTGCTCCATACCTTTTAAGCACTATGATGTCTCTTTAAGCAGCCATGGCTTCTCCCAGTGAATTCTGGGAGCTGCAGTTTGTTGAGATCCCCTTTTCCCCCCAGCTGCAACTCTCAGAGTTCCCTGTGGGAGCAGCATTGGGAACTGTTGCTCTGTGAGGGGAATTGGGGTGGGGGGTCTCTCAGCAGCCTTGGCAAAGTGCACCCCCAAGGAGTCTTTGGGAGACTGCTTAAAGGGGTCTGATACTGCTTTAAATGCCCGAGTCAGGTCAGATGCCTTGGGTGTTGGGCCCTGGCTGGACACCAGAGGGCGGCAGAGACCCACCTTTCGGAAGAAGTCCCCTGAAATCTTAAAGAGGCTGAGAAATCCCTGCCCACCTTTTTGCCCTGACCGAGCACTCCTGCAAATGGTGGGGGTGACAGAAGACAGCAACCTATTTCTTCCCTTGTAGCTAGAATCTGCCATTACCTGTTCTATTTTTTCTCTTTTTAAAAAAGTTTGCTTTCAAATACTGCTATCAATGTACATTGGTGCTTTACATAAGGGCTTACATAATTTATTTATTGCATTTCTGTCCTACCTTTTTTTCCAAGGAGCTCCAGGTGGTGTGCATGGTTGTCCCCCCACCTCATTTAACCCCCACAACAACCCTGTGAGGTAGGTTAGACAGAGAGGCAGGGACCAGCCCAAGGTCACCCAGTGAGCTTCATCACTGAGTGGGATTTTGAACCCTGGTCTCCCAGGTCCTAACCTGACACTCTGACTCTTACACCATGCTGACTCTCCGGTTAAGGAATGTGTTGTGACGTGGGGTTTGTGATTTCAGCTCTCTTGACATAATATGCTGGAGACAGTTCTCTAGTAACACTTCTTTATTAAAGCAACAAGACTGAGACCTGAGGAGGGGAGAGCTACATTTATAGGGACAGGGAACTAGCTAGAAAGGATACATTTTGGAGGGAACAATATCAGGCAATCACAGTCCTGCCTTTTGGAAGAAACCAATAAGACAGAGGATCCAAATACAGCAGCTTAAATGAACCAATAGTAGCTGTACTCTCTGGAACCAAAAGGCAGTTACTTTACCCTAATGCAAATACAGACAATAATAATACAGATATAAAATCCTTTGACTCAATACACAACAGAATGTAGGCAGGCCCCTGCCCCATGGAGCTTACAGTATCAGTTTTGACAGAGTGAGGAGAGAAGGAAAGGTCAAGGAGATGTGAACTTGTTTATTAAAAGGGCTTCTAGAGAGCGCAGGAGGGGAGGCTGCTCTTGCACTCGTGTCTTGCTCAGGGGTTTCCCATTGAGGCATCCCATGGGCCACTGAAAGAACAGGTTCGTGCACTAGGTGGGCCCTCATGGACCTGATCCAGCAGGCTTTTTGGATGTTCTTACACTCCAGCAGCCTCGTTCAGACAGTGATGTGCTGTCCCTCGTTGGTCCAGGCAGCAGTGGAAGCTGCCGCTGTCCGTTAAAGCACGCAACATTTTGCAGAATAAGCAGCCAAAGCGACAGACCCCTGCTGCATCTGTCGCCCATCCCTTTTCTTTCGTGACCTTCCCAAAAGGGGCAGCCCCCTTGGAGAACAGAGCATCTACCTCTGGACCCATCCATAGTCAGCTGTGTGGATTTCATCTGCCCCTTTGCAGAGAAGCCGCAAACAGGCCTGGGAGGAGCTTTTCCTGCTAATGCTCAGCCCAAACATGGCAGATAAATGACCTTTCGCTGCCACTTCTCTTCTTGTAATTATGGCGTACTTTCTTCTACCTCTTGCCCAATTAGCTCTGCTTCATGCACTCCTGGCGGCCCAGTTGGGGGCTTCCTGCCTTGCACGGGAGAGGGAAGGTCTGTAGCTCAGGGATGGAGCCAGCTGCTTGGCATGCAGAAGGGCTCACCTAAAAAGTTTTAAAGGAAAGAGGACCTCTCCTGTTGAGACCCCAAGGGAGCAGATGTTTGGGGCTTCCTCTGCACCACACTCTAAAAGCACTACGATTCTGCTTTCGAAACAACATATCCACACAACAGATTTAAGGCACTTACAATGCATATTTACAACACATGTCTTGCCCCTAAAGAATCCTGGGAATTGTGATTTGCAGAGAGTCTTGGGAACTGTAGCACTGCAGGGTGAAACTACAGCTCTTTGGGTGAAATCAGGTGATTTAAATGTGTGGTGGACGTGTGGTGTGGATCTGCCTCCTACGAGCACCCCCCAGCGCACACAAAGAAGGCACCAAGAAGAGTCCTTGTTCCAGTAGCACATTGAAAGTGCCATGGTGCCCCTTTAAGAAACCATGGTTTTCCCCCAAAAGCATTCTAGGAGCTGTAGTTTCTTCAAGGCACTGAGAGTTTTTCAGCATGCCCTCCATCTTGGCTAGGAGCCACCAATAGCCGCCTCCTCTTCTGTGAACTGGTCAGATCCACTTTTAAAGCCATCCAAGTGGGTGCCTGTCACTGCCTCTTGTGGAAGGGAGTTCCACAGTTCAACTACGTGCATGCAGAGAATTCTGTGCTGGTGTGGAATCACAGGATGCCCCCTCAGCTTGGCGCTGTCGTTCTCTGGGCTGCCCCTCTTTGCCCGCCCGCCCGCCCGCCCTTGGTGCAAAAAACTCCCCCTCTGGATTGTGCTGGCACAGAGGCAAGGAAGGCAGGAGGGTATCGCCCTTCCCCGCAACTCCCGTTCCTGAGCCTTTCTTGGCTTCCAGGCCGTGATTTTATAGATGTGCATTAATGGAGCCACCGATTTCCACTGAAGGATTGGACTGGTAATTTGGCTAATTTTTCTTAAGCTTCATTTTTCACATTATGAGCATCACAGAGAGAAGACGAATGATCTTCCACGTTGCCTCTTAATGACCGGAGGAGGAGGAGGAGGGTGCCTGGCTGAGAGGCACCAACAAAGGTTCAAGATCTTTTGGAAGGCAAAGAGCATGTCTGGCTTTGGGGCTGGATCCTGCGGAGCCCTTTGGAGCAGAGTGCGATGGGGGTGGGAACAGCAGCCCCCTGTTCTTCTCCCTCTCACCGGAACTCTTGGACCTGGGAGACCAGGGTTCAAATCCCCACGTGGCCATGAAGCGCATTGGGTGACATCCTATGCCCTTTTAAAATGTGTTGGGGTGGTGTTATTGGGTGGTTGTTTTTATTTTGATTGTGTACTTTATGGTTTTATATTCCGACTTCATCCTGTGAACTACCCTAAGATCTGTGGGTATAGGTCGGTACATAAGTTATAATAATATTAATTATTATTATTATTATTATTATTATTATTATTTGGGGCCTGTGACGGCCTCTCAACCTCACAGGGTTGTTTTGAGCATAACACGGGGAGTTGGAGAACCATGTGCAGCACCTTGAGCTTCTTTGAGGGAAAAGGTGGTATAGAAATGTAAGAATTCCAGCTTCTGGAAGCGGCTGGAGGGGAGGGGCTCTTGCCGTCTGGCCCTGCACCCGGTGGGCTGGATGGGCCATTGGCAGGGTCTTTTCATGCTCCTTTAGCCAGCGCCAGCCAAAGCCAGAGAGCAAGAATAGTGCATGGCCATAAACCAGAGCAAGGGATAGATTTCTGGCATGGGGACTCCAGCTGGGGGTAGAGTGGAAGGTGACATTTCTCGCTGGGGTCTGTGGGAGCCATGCTTCAGGAGAACGTGAGCCCACCGCCAGAACGTTCCCCAGTGTTCCCCACCACCATGCTTCACATCCTGATTCCTTGGTTCAGCAGGGCCAAGGCAGCACGCTTGCAGGAAAGGACAGGTATTAGAGAAATACACCAAAGGCTTCAATGGCTGCAACCACTTCTTTTTTTAAAAAAGAGGCCACCACAGATTGGTTTGGAGGCAGGGAACAAAGAGGGGATTAAATGATCTGAAGGGGAAATCAAGCCCTTTAAGCTGCTTGAGAATGTATCCTTATTTCTAACACTGGCAGCATTAAGATAAATTCAGCGGTGTAAATAAGTTTTCATGGATGTAATAATGGAATATTGAATGATTTGCAGGGATTTATGTTATGCAAAACGAACCATAGAAAGAGAAGGGAAGTCATTCATATCGTAAGGATGTGAAAATGAGTACTTTAAATTGTAAAACAGAAAATTTAATTTTGTGTGTGTGTATATATAATATAATATTATATATATTATATATAATATTATATAATAGAATATAAAAAATAATGCAGAAGGTCCCAAGTTCATCTTTGTTTGATGGCTGACAAGAAGACCGTGAAATATCTCATTGCACACCAAACTGGGAGAGGTGAGCTGATTCTGGTGTCCTTTGCGACCTGCACCAGCCATGCTGTTTTCCTGCCCAACCTTGATAGGAAGTTAAAAATAAATAAATAAACCCTTCTCCGGCTTTCCTATGGAAATGGCAGGTGCAAGGAGAGATGGGGGATTTGAGATAAGAAGGCAGCAGTGTCGACTGTGAGGACGCTTGCTTCCCCCACCCACCCTCTGCTGCCCAAGGCACAGATGGGGGGAGATTATATATATATATATATATATATATATATATATATATATATATAATCAATGTCTGCAGTAGCTTCTTTCTGCTCTGATGAATAGATTCTAAAGAGGCAGTGACATTATTTGAGATAAGAGAGGAGAGAAAAAGGGTCAGTGATAGAAAATGTCAGAGCGCAGAGATGAAACGCAGCGGCAAGATGGGGGGCACTGGGGGGGTGTTGGGCCATGCGCTCCCTATCCCACACACACATCCCCCTTGGAGGGGGAGGGAGGGAGAGAGAGAAAGGGTTTGAAAACTTTGAAATTCTAATATAGAGGATATAGTTGAGGGGGAATCAAGTCACCGTACTGAGTCCCCCCACTCCAAATGAATCCCCTCTGCCTCCAATTGTTCCTCAGGTTGAAGGCTTGTTTCTGTGTTGTTTGCTTCACCCCCCAAATTGTTTGCAAATAATAACATGGAAATGAGTGCTAAACTTGTGTTACATTCCAGTATATTTCTGAAAGGGACTTTTATGTTGTGTGAAACCTCAAATCCAATTTGGAAATTAAAAGAAAAACATTGGGAAAACAGAATAAATGGCTCTGTGGATGCAGGCCTCTCTCTTCCAACAAAATAACTACCACAGCATTTATTCAGGATGTTCTTTCTGGTTTTCAGAGCTAGCAAACTAAACTTGTGCCAGTTGCTGGAGACGTCAGGAGGGAAGCGGGCTCTGGCGCTCAGGTCCTGCTTGCGGGTTTTGCATGGAGGCGCCTGGGTGTCCCTGTGAGGACAGCAGGCTGGCCACTTCTCTCCCCAACAAACTCACGCTGTCATAGGGTCTAATGTTATGCACACACCTGTGAGGATGGCCCCATGTCCAATCTTGCCCTGCTTTGGCTTGGCAAGTCTGCCCCCTGTCCCTGCTCTGGGTCCTTCATGGGTGGATTGGGGTGAGAGGGCAGTTCACAGGATGGCAGGAGAGACAGAGCTGTGCCCAGGACAGAGGGGCACCTGAGAGAGCAGTGCTGGACATGACTGCAAGTGAGTGGCAAGGCTGAGGAAAAGCAGACATGGGATATCTTTTTTTTTTATAATAATATTTATTACTTTTAAACCTTACAAACAAGAAGAAAAAGAAAAGGAGAAAAAAGAAGAAAAAAACCAAAAGAAAGAAAAAACAATACAATACAATATATAAACAATACACCACACAACATTAACACATTAAACTAAACAAAACAGAACAAAAACAATTTAAAAACATACATCATACCTTTTCAATGCCTTATCTTTCATTCCCTTGTTTCATCGACTTCCTCTCACCTCCCTTTTTGTATTCCACTTCTATTAATTGTTTCAGCAAATCCTTTCCATCTCTGTCATATAAATATCATAACTTATTTTAACCTTATTTCCATTAATACTATAATACTTATTTATGCTTAACTCCTTATAACACTTCTACTAAGGCCATATAATTTCATTCCAACATTTTTCTAACACTCATTAATTTTACCCTATTTCTATAAATAAACTTTAAACTTTTTCCAATCTTCTTCCACCGTCTCTTCTCCCTGGTCTCGGATTCTGCCAGTCATTTCTGTCAATTCCATATAGTCCATCAACCTGGTGATCTTCTGTCTGAGGCTCTTAACTCTTTTCCAGTTCCCTTCTGCAAATCTTCTTCGTATTTATACATACACTTTACTTTGTCTTCTGCTGATCTTGTTCTTAATTTCCTTTCTTTGATGCTGAAGAGTAGGTCTCGGGGGAGCTCCAACCTGACAATGTTTTTTGTAATGGGGGTTGGGGTTGCTTGTGCGTAACCCGCAAACTGCTGCAAGCTGAGTTGTTTGGTTAAAACTTTCCCCCGGCTGGACAGCCTCTACTCCGTGGCTGTCTCAATCGCTGGCAGAATCCGTCAGTGGGCGTTTCCTGAACTTTTTCCAACATAAAAGTTCTTTGACACCAAGTCTCCGCCTAGCCTCCCTGCGCAGAAGCTTTCTGCGCAGAGTGGGCGTCCCAAGCGGAGGTTCTGTGCTCTCCCCGCTGGTCTCGCTAGAACAGTCTCGGAGCCCTCCCTCCGAAGCTCCCTCAGCCTCCCCTTTCTTCCTAGCGTCACGCCTATCTCCTTCCCCAGCGGAAGCTCCCCCTCTCCCCTTGCTGGTTCCCTCTCCAGCATCATTGGGGAGCCTTACCTCCACCCTTGGCTCTGATGGCAGTTCCCTGACAGTTTTTATTCCTTCTCGACATGTCATCCACATCTCCGTGGTTAAAACTAAAATCCAAAAGATATTTCAGGACGTGTTTCAAAGTCCCTCCAAATCTGCAGGTCCCCACAACTCCAATTTCCTCCTGACCCAGGTCCAGATCCCAAAGGTCAGTAAATCCCTGCATGAGGTGATCTATCCAACTTTCCTTCTCCAGTCCAAGCAGGGTTCCAATCTGACTTTCTCTGAATTCAATCATAGAGGGCAACAACTTGTAGTCATCAAATTGCCTCTGTAAGGCTGGAGCTCTCTCCCTCTCCACTTGTATTACTTTAGGTTCAACAACCACAACTTTCTCCCTCGCTTTCTCCACCATTTGGCATGTCAAAGTAGATTCCTGTATCGGTTCCTGAATAGTTTCTGTGTAGATGTTCAGTTTTTGTCCCAAATTAGTCACTTTCTGTCCCAAAATATCAATTTTAATATTCATCACATCCGTCTTGTGGAGCTGTTCCAATGACTCACTTATCTTGCATAGTGCAATCACTAAGGCTTCTTCTGTTGACATTCTCAAGCAATCCAAGGTCTATCTCACGGTTTTCTCTTGCAGCTGGAGATTCCACCAGCCCAACTCTTGTAACAATTTCAAAGGCTCCCTCTAGAGGGAAACAATTTCTGTTTGTATCAATCCTTTTAAGCACAGTTCAAGCAGTAAAATTAGTTTCAATTTTCAGCTACTTTTACTCCTTTTTAAACACAGAAGGAGACAATGAAAGCAATGTATTTCTCTTATTTAACTAACTGTCACAGTCAATAAACTTTCCCATTTTAGCCGATGAAAGTTTAATCCTTTACATAGGACTTTCCAAGACTTTTGCTTGCAAATTCTTTGCTTCAATCTATTTACAAAAGGGGAAGGCGGACTTCCTGTTTAGAGCCTCCCCGTTTCGGTGCCAAATTAAGACGTTTAAAAATCCAATTTGCCGTTCTACTCACGGGTAGTTGTTTAGAATCAAATTGGCCACAGGAAAAAGTCAGCGCTCTCCGGCAACAGCAATGCGGCTTCACTCCGTGAAAGAAGCGGTCAATACGAAGCACCGCGCCACTCACCCCACATAGCTCCGGATCCCCGAAACCTGGTCTCCACGCGAGTAGGGGAGGCACAAAAGGTGCCAGCCGAATCCCACGTTCACAGGCTTCTCCCGCCTGCGATTTTTAGTGGGTCTCCGCCTTCGCCGTGGCGGCCAGACCTTGAATTCCACAGAGCAAGTTCCTCCCGATCAGAGGAATTCCGCCATTGCCGGAGGCGCTAACCCGGAAGTCAGACAGACATGGGATCTCACAGCCCTCCCAGGTGCAGTCCCTTGAAAATGGAAGGTCACAATTCCTCTTGCCATTCATCACCCTGAGCAACCAAGGAGCGTTTTCCTGAACTCCTCCTCTTCAGTGGCTCTGGTCACACCACCTCCCCCCTGGCAGCACCATCCCAGAAGGGTAGCATTTGGACTACTGGGTGCAGTTCTTGCTCACCTCACCTCAGGGAGGATACTGTACAGTTAGAAAAGGATCAGAAAGGGGCATCCAAAATGATTAAGGGGGTGGAGCGACTCCCCTATGAGGAAATGACATTTGGGACTTCTTAGTTTAGAGAAATGGCAAGGAACAGGAGACATAACAGAAGGTTTATTATTTTTGATTAAATTTCCACAAAAAATTCCAATACTTATGCATGACAGACGTTTATGGCTAGAGTAAAGTAATTCTCTCAAAATGCTTGAACTTGTGGACATCCAGTGAAGCTGAACATTGGAAGATTCAGGACAGAGAAAAGAAAGTCCTCCAAGCAGCACCTAGTTAAACTATGGAACTCCCTTCCACAGGAGGCAAGGAGGGCCACCAAAGTGAGCATGCCAGGCCTTTTCTTTAAAAACTTGGCTGGTGGGACGTAAAAAGTTGTTGGGACAGCTTCCTTGCTTCCTTTCTGTTCTGGACTTCTTGCCCTGCTTCTGAACCCCCGGACCAGGACTCCTGAGCCTTGTGCCTGTATCATTCTGGGCCCGAGGGAAGAACTCTCTCTTACTTACAAGTAGGAGCCTCTGCTTGAGCGCTTCGGAGTAGAAGCCGGGACCGTTTCATTGAGTTAGGTGGAATCATCTTGCCAAACTTTGCCTGCCTGCCTGATGCAGGATAAGCAATGACAGGTTCCTGGGCAGATTGCTGCCCAGCCTCCGCTTTGCCAAGGACTTATTCATATGCCCGCCAGCTTTCACCGATTTTGGTCATGGTTAGTCTGTTAGGTGCCACAAGACTCTTGGTTCCTTTTGCCCCAACAGACTTAACTTGGCTTCTCTGTTGGAAATTGTGCCATACTAATTTCACATGGCGACAAGAACTGACGTTTCTGTGCCAAAGAAACAGATAGAGCTAAGAATGCAAGAGCTGCTTTGCAGGATCTGGCTAAAATCCACCCACCATCATTCAGCTGCCGTCAGGATGTCCTGGGCAGCTGTCACGAAGGGGCAGCTAGTCCACTTTGACTGTCTCCACATCTACCACTCTCAGGTATATAATAAAGGAGATTCCGACTAAATATTAGGAAGGATTTTCTGACAGTAAGAGCTGCCTGGCAGTAGAATGGACTCTTTGGAAGGTGACGGACTCTCCTTCGTTTGTGGTTGGAAGGCCATAAAGCCATGATTCCTACATTTCGGGGTGGACTAGAAGACCCTTTGAGTGCCCTTCCAGTTCTACAATTCTTCTAGTCTACTGCCTTTGCACACAACAGTTCCACTTTGCTAGCACAGCTGCTGGACGCCAGTGGTCCTCCGTGAATCCGTCTATAAACCTTTTTCAAATCTTCATTACCACTAGGCTCTGTTTCCACATCCTTTCCACTCGAGGGGAGTGAGAACTGTGAACGGCTACGACACTCATTGAAGGATTTAAGGCGTGAAATCCTCTCCCCCCCCCCCCAGCACCTCATGGCACAGTGAAGGTTTTGAAAGTTAAGTATTACTGTCGGGCTTTGTTGTTGCCTAACTGCGACAGACAAATTGAGAACTAGTTGTCAAAATGTCAGAGCACAACAAATCAACATTCAAAATGAGTCTCTGTGCAATGTGGTGTATAATTAAAAAAAAATCCTTTTTAGAAATTTCAGCAAGCGTTGGCTTGGCTTTATATTTGTCTGTGTGATTAATAAAGGCAGCTAATTTTCAGACTTTAAAAACAGCTAGAAAATAGCTCCTAATTACATATTAGGCCCCTAACGTCCCCCGCTGAGCTCGGCTGGTATTGGTGGGCCACGGATTTTGGCAGGGGTTTAATTACATTCTGAGCTTCATCTAATTTTAGTTAAATGTAATGTAATCAGCAGCAGATGTCTTGAAATAAAATATGAATTATGAATATGAGGATATTTCTTAAATAATTCTTTAAAAAACGATTTGCTGTTTCATTCCCTGAAGCAGCACAGCACTCATTAGGAACCAGGTATGAGGCTGCATTGAGAAAAGGAGTTTGGGAAAAGAAAGGAAGTTTTGCTGGAGCAGCTTTCAAAGGGCAATCAGAATACTACGAAAGCAAGACAAATCATTGTTTCAGGTGAAGGTATCAAATAGAGCTTAAGTGTATTTGCTCTACAAGGTCAGCTGGATTTTGAAACTGGATATTAGGGTTGGATTTCCCTTGCTGAAATGTGAATGCTGGTGCCTGCACTCCTTGCAGCATCCATCCAGAGAATTATTGACCCTTCCAAATGGCTTGGGGCGGGGGCGGGGGGGGGCTGCATCCCTCAGGGACCAGCTCCTTCCCTCTCACTCTTCAACACCCCTGGACTGGCTCTTGCAAAAGACACTTAAATTATGGTTTATATTACCCACATTGATGTGCTGACAAGCTTGCCCCCTTCCCAGAGCCAGGGGAGCGGTGATAGGCTGCACAAGGACATAGTCTCTGATGGCTTGGGGAAAGCCCTGGAGAGGAGGAGACTTAGATGGCTGTGGGGAGGCAGGGACTTTCAGTCTTGGCAAGTGATTCATGGGGCCAGACCTCCTGGGGCTAAGCTGCTGTGCTCATTAGGCCTGACACCAAGTCTGTGGAGATCCTGCTTTTGCTAATAAAGAGTTAACTCCAACTTTGAACAGTGTGATTTACTGCCAGCTCGCTCTGTGACACCACTACACACACACAATTTTGGTGTAGAAGAGGCCGTGAAAGTAAGCCTATGGAAGATGCTGTTACTCAGACTCAGTGGCGGAGCTTCATGCTCTGGCACGGGGGGGGGGGGAGAGCAGGCAGGGGAGCGGCTGGCGTGCGTCCTGGGGGGCGGGGCATGCCACCTGCAGGGGCATGGTGGGGGGCAGCCACCATGGTGCCCTACCGGGATCGCGCTGCCGGGGGCGCTGCGCTCCCCCCGCACTCCTCTTCCTCCACCAGTGCTCAGACTATAATGGTGGCTGACCAATCGTGTGTGTCTTTAATAGGATTGGTGCTGAGAACCGGGGTAGAGTGCTGGATTGACTGTGCAATCTAGACTGTGGATTTAGATGGCCTTTTCTGCCTTGAAGCTCACCTTTGGTAAATCATGGCCCCACCGCCTAGCCTACCTCACAGGCTTGTTGTGAAGATAAAATGTGATAATCTCCATGTATGCTATCAGAACTGCTCAGAGGAAAGCTGCTTGATTCCTCTTCCTGCCAAGGTCCTTTTCCTTTTGTGCCATATCTTTTAGATTTATTTATTTATTTCATCATATTTATATACCACTTGATTATAAAAAGGCTCAAAGCAGTTTGCAAAAATAATTTTAAGGCAGGAACCATCATTTTGTAAGCTACTCAAGGAGTGCCTTTAGACTAAAAACAGGATAAAAGTATATGAAACAGGTGGTGACGCACCTCCATGTTCATGGTAAACCATGCAGGTGAAATATTGTACAGCTCCTACTCACTTCTGTTTTCATGGCATCACAACCATTGCCAGAAGAGCGTAAGTCCGAAAGAATGCATGCGTATCCTGCCAAGCCTGTAATCTTCCAGGCAGAGGCGGATTTGAATTTGGGTTTCCCAGGACCAAATCCAGCGCTCTGTCTGCTGTCTCACTGGCCCTTTGGGCGGTTGGTTGCCCTCCAGGTGTTAGACTACAACTCCCATCATCGCGGACCAATGTCCTACCTGGCTGAGAACTGGAGCCCAACAAGGCTGCAAGGAAGGCTGTGGCAGCCTAGCCACCCTTGCTTTAGAGAGAGTCATTTTCTGTGCTTTGTTATGTCACAAGGATACCCGCCTCTGGGAATGTGGGGGAAATGGCCTTGCATGTCAGTGTCAAACCTGCTTAATGTCCACATTCCAAAACAAGGCGCAAAATGAATGTTGTGCAAAGGATGCCTGCTCCTCATTCTCAATATACTCTGGACTATGGACCTTCTGAATTATCTCCTCATCTTGATACCCAGTAAAGAAAACCCTGTGAAGAAAATACAAGTATTAAGATTATTAGTATGTATAGTTATTGAGTTTAATAAATAATTTTAAAAATCAACCCCAAACTGAATTTCAGTTCTTCTTCCAAACCTTTATGAATTTTGTGATACAATTCTTCAACCAAAAAAATGCAAATATTATGGGAAAGTGTTGCACACCAAGCAAAGATAGTGAATAAAACATATAAAAATATGTCATGTAAGGTGAGATTACTTGCAAAATGTGTGGATTAGGCAAAAGGCCCATGAAAGCTAATACGAAAATTCTGATGGATTGTTGGGAGGACTTTTTAAAAAACTGATGCAGAAATGTGAACCAACCCAGACCCTGTGATCATAATCAGATGACTTCTCCATGTGCCTCCTCCACGTGGGGCCCAGAGAGGGGCAACACAAGAACGGGGCCTTTCCAGTGGTGGCTCCCTGTTTGCAGAATGCTCTCCCCAGGGAGGCTCACCTGGTGCCTCTCATTACACATCTTTAGGTGCCAGGCAAAAACATTTCTTCTCTTCCAGGCTTTGACTTCTGATTATCTGTCGTTTCTTTTAGTAGGTGGGATGTTTTCATAGAATCATAGAGTTGGAAGAGACCACAAGGGCCATCGAGTCCAACCCCCTGCCAAGCAGGAAACTAATCCTACCTTTTAAAAATATGAATGTGCTTTAGATTTTTTCCTCTGTTTTGTTTTACTCTGTTTTTAATGTGAATGTTATCCAATTGTTATTGTAAGTCACTTTGAGTTTCCTTTTTTTAAAAGTGACCAATAAGTTTAATAAAAATAATAACAATTTTTAAGAATAGTTTGTTTAATTTGAGCCAGTGTGGTGTAGTAGTTAAAGTGTCGGACTAGGACCTGGAAGACCAGAGTTCAAATCCGCGCTTTGCTATGAAGCTCACTTGGTGTGACCTCTGGCCAATCACAGCCTCTTAGCCTAGCCTACCTCACAGGGTTGATGTGGGAATGAAATGAGGAAGGGAAGAACAGTGCATCCCATCTTGAGCTCCTTGGAGAAGAAGCTGGGATATAAATGCGGTGGTTGATGATGATGATGATGATGAAGATGATCATAATGGTGCAACGGAACCTGAGAGAAATGTGTAGATCTGCCCCTTCCTCGCCCTTTGCCAGCCCCCACCCCCCGCAGCTTCAGCTGGGCTGCCTCGCTAGCCAAGGACAGCCCCCCCCCCCCGGCTTCTGTTCCTCTTCCACCCCCCTGACACTTTGGTATATTTTAATCGGGTTTCGCCTGGATCCTCCCCCCGCAGCCACAGAGACACGCTTCCCTGCCTGGGTTAGCAGCCCTCGCTGTTCAATTCATCAAGGGAGTGACAGCTAAAATTCATTTGAAGATGAAGAAAGTGCAGCCTAATCCTTTCTGGGAGACATTGATAGACTAGCAACCAAGGAAGAATTGCAGAGCAGTAATGAAATTAGGCTAAAACTGCTGGCGGATAGCAGATAATTGCCCTTGTCTGTCACTAGGAATAACATCTCCCCAAATCCAACACAATGATTGGGGAAACTTGGAGGAATTGTATTTATTTATTTTATCCCCCCTTCTACCACCTTCCTTTTCTAGAAGAGACTCCCCCCGCCCCCCGGCTGCCGGGATTAGCTGTGCAGTTCTCTCTGCCGGATTCTCAGCTGCACAAAGATCACTCTCCGTGACATTTCTGATCCTATCAAATAGAAGGAATTGGTGCTTAGATAGGAATCTAACAAACCACAAGGTGAACAGAGAAGGTTAGTACAATTGTGTGTGTCCCCCCCCCCCCCCGCTCTGCTTGTTAATGGGTTTAAACCAGGGGGGAGGGTTATGCCCCAAGTCCACATCCCCCCATAATTCAGCCTTTGTCGGCTTGGTGCCTTCACAGAACTCCATGTGTCCCTGCCAGAGCAGCCATGTTGATAGCAGCTGCAGCCTGGGGAAATAGGTTGGTGCAACCTGCCACAATCTGCCATTTCATACACACAAGGAAGGCTGCCGGTTCCTGAGCAAGCGAATAATGGTTGTGGGCCTTTGTTGCTGCTGCTGCTGCTGTTGCTGAGATTAACACTGCTCAGATAGACTGCTCCTGCTCCAACACTGTTGCATAAGATACTTGGCTGGCAGGGACTGTTGTCCAGGGTGACGTATCTCTGACGTCCTGCTCGCTTGTCAGGAGTAACTCAGTGGGTGAAGGTGCATTTGCCCAGGCAAGGCTGCAGTCACAACATGAGGATGCCACAAGGGTGCCACTCTGCCTAGCCAGCTGTCCCGACTAAGCCTCTAAGCAAAACAACACCTGCCTTTTTCATATACTATCTTGAAGGCTAGGGTGGCCAAGTCAAAAGCATCTCAGACCATCAGATTTCAGTGCCCAAACTTGAGACCTAGGGGCAGACCCTGGCAATGTTTCAGGAGTGCCCCCTGGCAATTCTTCCTCTATGCTCCCTCCCACCACTCAGCCTTGGAGACAGAGGTTAATTGGGAAAGGGGAGGAGGGCAGACCCCACCCCAAGAGTCATTTAATTTTTGTAACTTAAAGTAAGTTCATCATGTGACATCTCATATTAAGGCCCATGACGTTCTGAAGAGATTGGTGTTTTCAGTTTTGACATATCTTGATTCTGGATGATATGAAGTAAAACATTGGATGATATGAAGTAAAAAGTTGTCTCACTTGATACGGAATGACAGCACTGCAGAAGTCTCATGTGCGATGGCAGATGGTGGTGATCTTGTGAACCACCCTGAGATCTTCAGATGAAGAGCGGTATATAAATTTAATAAATAATAATGATAATGATACTAACGATGATAATAATAATCTGGACAATCAGGGGCAGCCCATTCCATTTCAGTGCCTGAGGCAAAACTGGAAGGTACTGCCCGGCCCCTTTGCCAAAGCCTCTCCTGTGTGGCTTCCTGCCCCAGATGCGCCCCCCTGGCTGCAATGGCAGGGGTAGGAAGGAGGCCTGTGGGTACCAAACGAAAGAGAACTGAAAAAGAAAAGCACAGAAATAGTACTCATGGGAGAAATCACCCAAAGGTGCTGCCATGTCAGGCTCAGAGCATTTGGGGAGCTGGCTCCTTCTCTGCCCCCCACCAAGGCCTGAAGGGTCCCTGGGCCCTGATTTACCCCCCTCTCCACCTCAGGGCCCATTGCGAGAATGGAAGCTTCCTCCAGGAGGCCGTAAATTTGGCCGGATCTCTCTCAGCTACGGAGGTGAATGCCAGCCGGAGGCTGACCAGCCGTTTGCTTGGGGATTTATGGCCAAGGAGGTTGGCAGGCCAGGCAAGGGAGAAGACCGGCCAAAGGAATGGTTTATGTGCTGCTGCCGCTGGCTGGAGCCCCCATAATTTACTGGGGCCGAGATGGGGAATATTTCATCCTCTGTCTTCCCAATGAAGATGGCTTGTGTTTGAAACCGCCTCAGTACACACAGTCAATCCCACTTAAGTGTTGGCTGAGAAGAGGCAGAGGGGAACGGAGGACACTGCCTTATCCCAGCTAGCGCAGTCTTGCCTGCACTGACTGGCAGCAGTGGCTGCAGGGTTCAGGCCAGGGATGGAAGCTGGGGCCTTCTGCATTCAGGACAGATGCTCTGCCACTGAACTGTGTGGGCAGTGTTGTGACGTGGGGTTTGTGATTTCAGCTCTCTTGACATAATATGCTGGAGACAGTTCTCTAGTAACACTTCTTTATCAAAAGCAACAAGACTAAAACCTGAGGAGGGGAGAGCTACATTTATAGGGACAGGGAACTAGCTAGAAAGGATACATTTTGGAGGGAACAATATCAGGCAATCACAGTCCTGCCTTTTGGAGGCAACCAATAAGACAGAGGATCCAAATACAGCAGCTTAAATGAACCAATAGTAGCTGTACCCTCTGGAACCAAAAGGCAGTTACTTTACCCTAATGCAAATACAGACAATAATAATACAGATATAAATCCTTTGACTCAATACACAACAGGCAGTCCCCTAAAAGGAAGGTAGGGTTCTAGTCCTCATGAATAAAGGGCTAAATACAAACAGAGGAAGGTCATGACCTCCAACATTTCTCCAATGGAAATGGGGACGTCCTAAGGAAAATAGGACATTCCATGATCAAACCAGAAACCAGAACGGCTTCTGGTCCATTTTCCAGGGATGTCCCTGGGAAATAGGGACACTTGGAGGGTCTGGAAGCTGCGCCTACTAAGCCTAACCCCCTGTAATTCTAACCCTAACTCTACTCCCATGGGTAGGCAAACTAAGGCCGGGATCCGCCCCAATCACCTTCTCAATCCGACCTGCGGACGGTCTGGGAATCAGCGTGTTTTTACATGAGTAGAATGTGTGCTTTTATTTAAAATGCATCTCTGGGTTATTTGTTCATAGGAATTTGTTCAAACCCCCCCCCCCCCAATATAATCTGGCCCCCTGCAAGGTCTGAGGGATGGTGGACCGGCCCCCTGCTGAAAAAGTTTGCTGACCCCTGCTCTACTCCTACTCACTCCGTAGTGTCTACACTACCTGGCAGCTGCTCTCCAAGGCTTCACCAGTCCGTCCCTGGAGAGACCAGGAGTGACTGAGCCTGGTGCTGTTTCTGCCTGTGCTATGGCCCTTCCCCATAAATCACCAGGGACCCACATGCCCAACAACCCTTCCATTCCTGACTCTGGCATACAGCAGGCCGGGAGTGGGCGTGGGAAAGGCAGCAACAGGCTCCACACTAAGCAAAGGATGCTACGCCTCATACACACCATGTGCAATTATCTTTTATTTTATTGCTGGTTCAAGGTTGTGTTCATAATTCTCCCCCCTTCTCATTTAATCCCCACAACAACCCTGCGAGGTAGGGACTGAGAGGCAGGGACTGGCCCAAGGCCACCCAGGGAGCTTCTTGGCCTAGTGGGGATTTGCAGAAGGCCCTGGGTTCAGTCCCTGACAGCATCTCCAGGTGGGGGGTGAGAGACCCTGTTTCCAGGCAGTGTAAACGCAATGAGCTATAAATGGTCTGTCTTGGTAGAAGGCAGAAATCCCTAAGCAGTTACATTTAGGAAGATATCAATAAATAATGAAACGGAGCCGGACGATGGATCTGATGAGCCAGGGAAAGCCTTCCTAACTAGAAGCGTTTAAAGCCTGCTGCTGTTTCTGCCTGAGCTGTTTCTGTCCCCCCCCCCCCAGAAAAGGCCCACTTTTGAGATGCCATAAGGCGCCACTTTGGCCACTTAGCCTTATGACATTTGTGTGCTGCCTACACCAAAATCACTACAAAATAGGAAATAGTGTGAAAACAGTTAAAACCCATTTTGTATATAAAAACAGTGAAATAATTCCAATACAGATGCAGAACAAGGGTGCCTCTGAGCATGCTCTGAGCTGAAGGATTTGTTTTCAGTGCACAAATGGAACTGAGCTCCCTGTCCTTTCACACAAGAGTGCAATCCTGCTTAGATGTCCTCATTTCAGCCAACTAATTTTAGTAGGGGAATGATTTTGTTGTTCCTACTGTTAAACAATTGAGAATTAGAAAGCTTGAGAATTCACCACCAGAGTGTGTGTCTCCTTACTTGTGTTTTATCACAATATCTATCCCTTTTACAATTTTTTTTCACACATATGAACAAAATATTCACTTATTTTATGTGGTTTTTAATTCATGTAATAACTATTTTCTCCTCCCTGAACTATTGTGGGTAGGACAGTTTAAAAACCGAAATGAATACATTCATATACTTTTCTGAATCATGAGATCTAGCAACTTGCTTCCCTGTCCTTGCAGGAAGGCAGATTGCAGTCGGGAAAATCCCCCAGCGACTTTAATGTCCAGTTTTGTCAACTTCAGCCTGTGCATGGTGGTCAAATTGTTTCTCCCTTTTGATGCCCCTCCCCCCCATCCACCTGGCTAGATTCAGGGGATCTGGCTGCACCTTTTAATGACATTTAATCCGACAGGGTGAGGTGCTCTGTGACATTTTGGATGAAGACACGGGGAAAGGTCAAAGAGCGTGAAAGGTCGCGAGAGGTCGGATGAAAAGCCACGCTCTTTTCGCTTCTCTGCGCTGCTTCCCGTAAGAGCCTCTGACAGCTTTGGGCACAGACGGAGCCGGAGTGGCTCTGCTGGGCCCAGGCATCCTGCTATAGCCAGCTGATATCTCAGCTTTGAAAGCTTTTCCTCAGCTGAAATAATAAAACCCTTGCATTTAAAAGAAACATTTTTGTTTACTATGGCAATATTTATAGCCTTAAAAACGGGTTGTTCTGGGAAATGGGGGCAGGGTTTGGATGTCGGCTGCAACCCCATCCGGCCGCCAAGGAGGGTGGTCTTGCACGGATAGTAGCTGGCAGGCAAACGCTTCCCCTAGAGCTCTGCCCATCATCACCTTTGCTTCTCATTCCCCCTGTTGTCTTCCCACATCCACCAGAGCTGTTGGCCTGACACGGCTGACTTTCTGCCTGGGAAGTTCCTGTAATAGTGTTGTCTGTGCTCCATGCTGAACCACAGGCAAGTACAGAAGGGGTGTTAAATTACACCCCCCCCCAAAGGTTTAATTTAATTCCCTGTGTTAAGGGGGGGGGGAGGAAATCCAGGGAGAGAGACTATTCAACAGCCCAGCTTGTCGGGGTGCAAGTCCCCCGCAGGACCACGCAGTCAGTAAAAGAAGGAAGTTCCAGCCAAGTAATTTGGAGCAAAACAGTAGACCATGATCTTTATTGTTGCACAACAGGTCCCCACAGGAGTAAGAACCCTGAGCATGGGGTGACCTCCTCTTTTAAAACTTCCCTCTTTCCCCCAGAATACACTTTGAGCAGATGGGGTATACAAGGGTTACATAAGTTCAACATTAGGTCACTTTATCAGACACCTCTTAATTCCCCACCACTGAAAGAACAATAAAACTCTTGACATCTCCTTGCCCTCAGGACTTGTCTGGAGATGGGCTTTCAGAACACCCAACTTGCTCAACAGCCTCTGTGGATGTCCACTGTTGCTCCCCTGGTCACTCCCAGGGTGGGGGGCTGTGTCTGTGCTCTCACGCTGGGGGAATTATGGTGGGATGCCCTGTTCCTGCTGCCTACATGACTTCCTGCTTCTTGGTTCATGGAGGGAGGTGGAGCCCAAATTCACCTTTCTCTAAGGGTTAAAATGGCCTTGGAATGAGGAGAGTTGGTTAAAGTATGAATTTTCTATGAATTTATAAGGTTGGCACCTTCCCTGAGCTGTCAAAAGGATACACAGAGGCATAATATTTGTAACATTGAAATAACTTTAAAGATGTGCCTCTCCCTGTCATTTCCATAACAGCTGGAATGTTAGGAGGGAGAATTATAGTATGCATATCTGTGTGTGTCCCCCGCCCCAATCATGTTTACGCTAGACGTACACCAACTCTATGGGGCTGAGGCCTCTACAGAGGGGGCAGAGGGGGTCTGGCGGGCAAATGTCTCATCAGGAGGAGGCCTGGTCAGCCTCTCCCTATATGACAGTCATCACGTGTATGACCCACTTGACATTACATGCATGCGCATTGGGCACATGATGTCAGCCCCCCCCCCCAATGTCAGGAGCAGCTCAGTGCCTGTGGTACACTAAATACATGCATTAACTTGGACTTTAAAGTGAGTGCATTCACATACACACATAACACATACAATTATTCTCCAATTTATATATTATTATTTACTTGCAGGACATGCCCAGCACTGCCCAGGAATCTTCAGAAAGCAAGAAATATTCTTATTTCTAAATGGTTCAATTTGTGAGTTTGGGCCCATCATGCTAAAAATCAGGTGAAGTTGTGAAGTCATGTTTTTGTCCACCATCGTGATTCAAAATTGCACCCAGCTCCCAAACATTGATGAAGACTTGTGCCACTTGTGCATGTTGAGGAACTGGCAAAAACCTGTGCCCCCAAATGTGCAAAGTCATGCCAAAGTCATGTTTCAGATGACTTTGCATCAAAATGGCGCCAAGTACCCAAACACCAATGAAGACGGCCACCCTCATCTCAGGAACCCTCATGCCACATTTGGTGGCGATATCTGGAGAGGGGCTGAACTTATGGCAGAAACCGTGAGAAGTCATGTCCAAGTGACAGGGTCACTTTTGAGTTGTCGACCTTGCTTGGAGGGCAAGGCTTGCTCACCACACCAGCCCTGGAAGGCTCAGGAAGGTCTCAGGAGAGCTTGAGGAACCTGTCCCACAAGATCTGTTCATTTGCTCTAATATTGTCATTGATATTTGCATGTTTTACTTCCATCATTTGCAATGACTTTTGCTTCTACAATATGCAGGGTGAAGCTTCCTCTACACTAAAAAATAAACAGAGATTCTATGCCAGGAAAAATACAGAGTACAGCAACCTGCATAAATCTGAGCATACATTTGCACCAATAGTCTTGTTTTTACACCCTTGATCGTGCAGCGTTTGCCATTCCTGTGGGAGGGGCAACCACACATAAGCCCCGCCCCTCACAGATGAAAAGGGTGGGAGAGGCCTGTGGCTCATTGGTAGCGGTGCTGCATCCAGTCCCAGCCAGCATCTCTCATTCTTGTGCTGTTCATGGGCAGGATGGCACCCTCCTTCATCTCTGTGGGTCAACAGCACCAAAGCATTTCATTTTATCTTGCCCTGTGTTTTCCTAGCTTGTTCTCAGCCATGGCTGGCCCCTCTCGACACCCCCGCCTGCCCCTCAAGAGGATGGCGATATCACCAGCTCTCCTGCTACGAAGGACTCTCAGGCAGCTGGGGCAGTTGCTCTACTGGTGCGTCTCGGGGGATAAAGCCGTCCTTGTGTCGGGGACTGACACTTTGCTTCGGGAGACAAATGACACGGGAGGCACAGCCACGATCGAGCGCGCCCTTCCCAAACCAGAAGATTGGATTCTTCATAAGCAAGTTTATTTTTTCCTGAGCGCAGTGGAGTGGAGCAGATTACGGAATCGGGGAGCCAGGCTGGGCGGGGGATGCCCCACCCGTCTCCCCTTGGGCTCTCAGAACCGTGAGAAGGTGCCACTGCCGGCCTTCAGCAGCTGCCCAGTTGGGGCAACTTCTGGCGCCTGTCAAATATATATATACCAGTTGACTGTAAGCTCCCTATGCTTTGGGGAGAGGGGATGGCCCTCCATGAGCCAGAGGGAAGCACACCCCCACAGGGCAGCAGCAGAGGTGGGTGTTCCAAGTGCATCCACTAAGTCTTGCTGCCCTCAGGGACGGTGGAGGGTGCTGCTCCATTGCCAGGGTATAAGTCAGATTCAGCTGCCATTCTAGGGTGGAATCTATACACATACAGTATAAAAAAACGCTGTGAAAATGCTTTTAAAAAATGTTTTGAAAAATACATTGTATTTTGCATAGCTCACTTTTGCCATCTTGTGTCACATTTGTATATTGCACTTTACAACACATTTAAAACATTTTATTTGCAGCTGTGTAGCTGAGTCCTGTGTTTTAAGTGCAATATGGAAAATTCAAAGTATTTTTTAAAACACTCTTTAAAAATCTTTTCAGAACTTTTTTATATGTTTGTAGATTCCACTCTAGTTGGTTTTTTAACATGGTGGAATAGAGTTTGGGACCCATCAATTCAGACTCTTGACGAAAGGGCTGTAAGGAGAAGGTATGAGAACTGCCGTGCCGAACAACAGCAGCAAGAATACTTATTGCAAAGTATTGGAAGACACAAGACCTAGCTACCAGGGAAGAATGGCAGATGAAACTGATGGACTACATGGAACTGGCGGAAATGACCGGTAGAATCCGAGACCAGGGAGAAGAGTCGATGGAAGAAGACTGGACAAAATTTAAAGTATATTTAAAAAAATATTGTAAAATTAATGAATGTTAGAAAGATGCTGGAGTGAATTTACATGGTCTTAGCGGAAAGGTTGTAAAGAATTAAGTTAAATTGGATTGTTAATGGGTTAAAGTGAAAAATTCAAGGTTAAATTGTGTTAAGATAAATTTATGGATCAAAATCTGAGAAAGAGGGAAAGGACTTGCTGAAACAATTATGAATTAGAATACAAAAAGGGAGGCATGAGGAAGTCAAGGAAATAAGTAAATGGAGGATAAAGATATGAAAATACTGGATGTTAGTGTTTTTTAAATGTTATTGTTATTGTTTAGTTGTATTGTTTTTCTTTTTTCTTTTTAGTATTGTATCTTCTTTATAGTTTTGAAGTATTGTATTTTTTTTTCTTTTTCCCTTCTTATTATTATTGTCTGTTTTTCTTTTATTTGTAATTGTTAAACCTTAATAAATATTTTTAAAAAAAGAGAGAGAGAGAACTGCCATGCCGGATCAAGCTGAGAGTCATTCCACTTCTAACAGGGACC
This sequence comes from Podarcis erhardii, assembly GCF_964252035.2. Taxonomy (NCBI): domain Eukaryota; kingdom Metazoa; phylum Chordata; class Lepidosauria; order Squamata; family Lacertidae; genus Podarcis; species Podarcis erhardii. Next base: position 53,966,103 of record NC_138502.1, on the reverse strand, counting down.
CCGTGTGGGAGGACTTCCCCCCCTTACATCATGTGGGGTATGTATTCTATGAAATAAATAATGCTGGCTGAAGGACAGAGTGTTGCAGGCCATGTGCAGAGCTCTGGGGAAGGATCCCTCCTAAACATTTACTATTCTCAGGAACCGAAGGGCAACAGCAGTGCGGTGGCAGAGTGCTGCCTTTTCCTGCAGAAGACCCCAGGTTCAGTCCCTGACATCTGCACCCCTTTCCCCTCTGAAACCCTGGGAGCTGCTGCCAGTCAGTGCGCACAATGCTAACTTGGCATTGACTCTAAGGCAGCCTCCTGTCTTTCTGGCATGCCTCTTCTGACTGAGAGGGCTGCTCTTACAATCCAATTCCCAATAGCGGCTAACCAAGTTGACTCTGAGCGTTTCCCAAGAAGGACTGTGAAAGCAACATCTGCCTTGCATGTCTTGTCCCTGGCATCTTTGAATCCAGAGGCATACTGCCATTGAACATGGAGGTTCAACTTTGCCCCAATGGCTAACAAAACCAGGGAATGCCTGTCAGGGAAATTTTTAAAAAAGAGCAACTTCAATGCATTCTTGTGTGTCACTGGAAAACCCACACAGCCCTCCTTCGCTCGCTAGGCTCAGCCATGGGAGGGCGTCCCCTGCTGCCCCTCCCCAAACTCTGTGCGTGATTTTTATGGCGGTTGATTATATAAAGGAAAACTCCTGTTAGCACTCCACCAAACGGTGCCAACATAAGAGCGGAACATTATGTAGTGGGTTGACAACTGTGCAGAGGAGGTGTGAAATATAATGTCCCTAATGTTGCAATTAGACAGGAACAAGTCTAATGCTCCTTGCTGTCTCTTTCATTCCTTGCCTTTTTTAATTAGCGGTAATAACCAAACGAGAATGAGCTTTAAGTGGAGAGAAGCGGCTTTCTGCTAGAGGACTAGGGGTCCATCCAGATGAACAGATGCTCAGCAGGAGCACAGCAGCTTCCGAGAACTGGGACCAGGGGCCCTGTGTTGTCCAGCATCCTGTTCTCACATACAGCGGCCGGAAAGGTGCTTATGGGGACCGTGCAAGCAGGGCTGGAGTACGAGAGCCCCGTTCTCTCCAGGGGCTTCCAGAAGCTGGGATCCAGAAGCATTGCTGTCTCCAACTGTGGAGGCAGAGAGGAGCTGCCCTGGCTAGGAGCCTCCCCTGGCCCCCTCCTCCTCCATGAATCTGTCCAGTCCTCTTTTAAAGCCATCCAAGTTGCGGCAGTGAGTTCCACAGTTTAACTTTGCACTGCATTTACAGATAGGTAGCCGTGTTGGTCTGCCATGGTCAAAACAAATTAAAAAATTCCTTCCAGTAGCACCTTAAAGACCAACTGAGTTAGTTCTAGGTATGAGCTTTCGTGTGCATGCACACTTCTTCAGATAAGTATCTGAAGAAGTGTGCATGCACACGAAAGCTCATACCTAGAACTAACTCAGTTGGTCTTTAAGGTGCTACTGGAAGGAATTTTTTATTTTGTTTTGCACTGCATGGTGAAGAAGTCCTTTTTTTATTACCTGTCCTGAATCTTCAGGTTTGTTGTTTGTCCATGAGAAAGACATGAAAAAGCTTTCTTTATGCACTTTCTCCAGGCAATGTATCATTTTATAAGCATGTTGCCCCTTGCTTACCTTTTCTCTAAACTAAAAGGTAAAGGTAAAGGGACCCCTGACCGTTAGGTCCAGTCATGACCAACTCTGGGGTTGCGGCGCTCTTCTCGCTTTACTGGCCGAAGGAGCCGGTGTACAGCTTCCGGGTCATGTGGCCAGCATGACTAAGCTGCTTCTGGCGAACCAGAGCAGCGCACGGAACGCCATTTACCTTCCCGCTGGACCTATTTATCTACTTGCACTTTGACATGTTTTTGAACTGCTTGGTGGGCAGGAGCAGGCACCGAGCAACGGGAGCTCACCCCGTCGCGGGGATTCGAACCGCCGACCTTCTGATTGGCAAGTCCTAGGCTCTGTGGTTTAACCCACATCGCCAACCACATCCCTTTTCTCTAAACCAAAAAGCCTCAAATGCTGCAACCTTTCCTCATAGGGGGATCAGAGAGTCACAGACCTGTACAGCTGGGACCCTGAGGGTCATCTAATCCAACCCCTTACAATGCAGGAATCTCAGCTAAAACATCCATGACAGACGGCCATCCAACCTCTGTTTAAAAACCTCCAAGGAAGGAGAGTCCACCACCTTCCGTGGGAGACCGTTCCACTTTCGAATAACTCTGACTGTCCAAAAGTTATTCCTGATGTTGAGTCAGAATCTCCTTTCTTGTAAATTGAAACCACTGGTTTCTCCTACCAGAGCAGGAGAAAACAAGCTTGCTCTGTCTTCCATGCAGCAGCCCTTCAGGTATTTGAAGATGACTGTCTTATCTCATTCTCTGTCTCCTTTTTCCCACTGCACACTTCTACCTGTATAACTCTATGATGGCTCCTCCCGCAGAGGAAGAGAGACGGCTGCCGTTTACATCCCTCACTGATCATTTCCTCCACCTGCTCCCTCTGTAGCTGCTTGTCCCCCACCCCCTGGATCCCCCAAACCTGAACCCAGTCCATCCACCCTCCCCACGCACAACTGACATGACTGTTCCCTGCTCGCTCTTCCATGGTGGATTGGTGCCCAGGCTTCTTGTTCCTAACACAGCTGCCTCATTGCAATAATCATGTTTTCTGAGGTGGAAAGAAGCACTTAAGTAAAATTAATGCCTCCATTAATATTGATGTGCACCACCAAGATTGTGAAGCCTTTATAGGTATTAAGGAGGAAATTATTCCAAGGAAAGATGCTTCAGAGCAGCCTCCCCCAACCTGGTGCCCTCCAGATGGTTCAAGCTGCAAGAGCTAAAGTGCAGAACATCTGGCAGGCGCTGGGATGCGGGGAAGGCCAGCATTTAGCCTCCATGAAAAATCATTTCCTTTCATTTACTTATTAAAATGCATATGCCACCTGATTGTATGAAAACTTGTTGTTTACAAAAAATAAAAAAGCTCAATGAAATGATCAGCAAAAGCAATAAAAAACAACAATTAAAAACCTTTTTAAAAAAAGCCTGTGCCAATAATCTTTATAGTTCCCCCCAACACAATTTGCCCTTAGAGCTGTGCACAGCTCCCCCTCCCACCTTGTGGCCCTGATCCGTGGCCCCCAGATTGGGACGAATCAATCCGTCTCTGAAGCCATTTGGGGGTTGGAGCGAAGGGTTTTTTAAAAACCCTGTTTTGGCAGACAGTTAAAATGGGGTTTAAAAATATGGTCAGGAGGGGGTGCACTGGCACCATGCAGGATTGGATCCTCTTTACCAGGTGTTAAGTGAGTGGATCTGATCCTGTGTGATGCTGTTTCAGGGGGCAGGAAGGAGGAGAGGCTGGCAGGAAAGGCACACAAACTCCCCTTCTCCCACAAAGACGCAGTCATCTATTTTTGTGTGAGTTCCTCCTTATACCTGCATTTCTGTACACAGTTTTACCCAATGTACACATTTATCCAACAAATTTCTCCAATATAATGTAGCTTCATAGGTTATTTAAGAATTGCTATGTGCACTTTTGGAGTTGGAGAACTTAATCAAAAAATTCAGAGAAACCTGAATATCATTAGAGAAACCAGCCATTTGCATTTAACCCAGCAACATTTAACAAAGCAAAAAGAGAACTTTTCCATTTGTTCTCTAGTCCGGCTGGCCTCCTGCTGCTCCCCAACATTCTCATATGCTTATATGTACATTATTCTGTTATTATATGCTGACTTGTGTTCTAATCTGTTTTTAGCTTATTATTGCTTTTAAGTATTTTTTGTATGTTTTAAATAGCTGTTTTTAACATTTTTGCTGCTAATGTTATTGTTTTGTTCTCTTTGCAAACTGTTTCAAGTTAATAAACTACAGTATTTGAAAAATTCAGGACAGATAAAAGGACTTCCTTCTACATGCAGCACACAGCTAAACTATGAAACTCGCTTCTGCAGGAGGCAGTGTTGAACACCAACTTGGATGGCTTTAAAAGCAGATTTGAGAAATTCATGGATGAGGAGAGGGCTCTCAGCGACTACTAGCCAGGACAGAATGCGGGTTGCGCTGTGGTCTAAACCACTGAGCCTCTTGGGCTTGCCGGTTGGAGCACCCCAACCCCATAGTCGCCTTTGACTGGACCTAATTGTCTGGGCGTTCTTTACCGTTCACCTTTTTTTTTACTAGCCAGAAGGCTATTCTCTGCCTCCACCATCTGAGGCAGCAGTGCATCTGAATGCCAGTCGCTGTGGACTGCGAGTGGGGAGGCTGCTCTTGTGCTTACATCCTTCTGATGGGTTTTTCATTGCAGCCTCTGGTCAGCCCCTATGAGAATGGGACTAGATGGGCCCCCATTGGCTTGGTCCAGCAGCCAGGGTCTTCCTAAGTTCTTAATCAAGCGGTATATATGTTTTATGAAATACTGTAAATATTTGCAGTTACCGTGGTTGCATTGATTTTTGATTACTTTGGTTTTATATTGTTATGTTAAATGTTCATAGTTTGAGATATATAATAAAAATCTTTAGAAACCAAGTAAGGGGGAATAAATAATAATTTATTTCAGTTGGTTTGGGGAGTAGGAATCAGGTTGTATTGCACTGAAACAAAATTTGAGCAAATTTCTCCTGCATTCTGAATATTGGTTTGGTGCAGATCATTGCTCAGCAGCATGGACACAAAGGGAGGTGTGATCAAAACTGAGCATCTTCTTCTGTTCCTTGAGGTCTCTCCCCCCCCCTTCCCCCTTTTGGTCTTAATCCTTGCCTTGTGGTTCATATGGAGCCCCGATGCTAATAGGTTTAGGATTACTGGGATATGCACAAATCCCAAGGCAAGCCATCACTCTCTCCTCTGTGTTAAGGTGATTTCATTAGGATTTGTGTTTATAGAGCAGAAACTTTCTCTTCTTCCTTTTGATATTATTTTTATTCAATTACATCAGCAATTCACAGATCTTCAAAGTTGTTCCATCAGCAACATCTTCAGTGCTTGGGAGATAGGGTTATTTAAAGCAGAAATGTGAATCTTAAAACACACGGGGGGGGGGTCTTTAATAGAAATGCCTCTATGTGCATTTCCCGTCCAGCAGAGGGACAAGATCCATAATCACATTTTAGCATGTTTGACTAGTAAATATGCCTGTGCTTTAATATATAGTTCTCCAGCAAGGAGAATTGAGCTGTCTCTTCTGGCACAGTTGCAAATGTTTACATTTCTAATGCATCTCAGTTGTCACAGGGATATTATTAAGGGTGACTTTAGGATTTGGCATTAAACATTTAGCAGGGTACTGGATTTTAGAAACGAAATGAAAACTGGAGCACAAAGCAAAGGGGTTAGGCTTTGCATGATGATGGGGGAAAGTGGGCCAGCCAGGGACAGGAACTGCACTGTGCAGAGGGACCGAAGTCCCTGCTTTGTTCATTGTCCCAGAGCTCCTCTCTCAAGCCAAGCCCCCTGGCCTTGCCCCACTTTGCTGGGGTCCTCCCAGCACATTCAGACACCCACATCCAGCAAGAGCTTCAAAGGGGTTAATTAGCAGCTTAGCACCTTGAATTATTTAGGGCTCGCTTTTGATGTGTTTTCCTCCTAATTAGCCTTTATTAATGAAAGGTGACCCCCTATTCCTTTGGGTCACCTGCCTCTTGCGCCACAATCTGTCATCCACTTTGCACTGCTAGGCAGCCCCAAAGAGGCTGGGCCGAGAGCCGATAAGGATCAAGGACTGGAGATGGCGGCTTGGGAACATCTGGCCCAGGAAGGGATGCCCCTTGTGAGCGGGAGAGGGAAGCATCCTCCTTCTGCTCCCGTGGGAAGAGGGAGGCCAGTTGGGAGATCTGCAAGAGCCGCTTGCGGAGTGGTGTTTCTCCCCCAGGAGGCACAGATCTGGTTCTCAAAACCAAGGAGCTGGTGATCAGGCCTGCCTCTGCATGCCAGATGTTTGGGATGGGCCGACTTCCGGGTTGGTGCCTCCGGTAATGGCGGAATTCCTCTGATCGGGAGGAATTTGCCCTGTGGGAATTTGGGTCTGGCTGCCACGGCGAAGGTGGAGAACCACAGAAAATCACAGGCGGGAGAAGCCTGTGAGAGTGGGATTCGGAAGGCACCTTTTGTGCCTCCCCTACTCGCGGGGAAACCCGGTTTCGGGGATCCGGAGCGACGTGGGGTGAGTGCTTCGAATCGTCTGCTTTTTCCACGGAGCGAAGCCACATAGCTGTTGCCGGAGAGCGCTGACTTTTTCCTGTGGACAATTTGATTCTAAAGTAACTACCCGTGAGTAGAGCTGAGGCGGGAGAATTGGATTTTAAACGTCTAATCTGGTATCGTAACGGGGAGGTTCAATACAGGAAGTCCGCCTTCCCCTTTTGTAAATAGACTGAAGCAATGAGGCTGCAAGCTGAAGTCTTGGAAAGCCTATTGTAAAAGTCTGAATTTCCATCTGCCTTGGAGGCAGGAGAAGAGGGGGGGAAGTTGTGGACTGAATATGCCTGCAGGAGAGAGCGAAGAGAGTCAAAATACCGCCGCTCTGACCCTGGAAACGGGCTGCTAGCAGGACTGACGTCTTTTGGAATCTTCACTGACCGTGCATAGAACGTTCATTGATAGCTAGCTAATAAGAGAAATACATTGTTTCTACTGTCTCCGGCTGCTTTTAAAAAGGAGTAAAAGTAACTGAAAAGTAACTGAAAACTGAAACTAACTTTGGATTCTTTGAACTGTGTTTAAAAGAGGACATTATTGATCAATATAAATAGAAACTGTTTCCCCCTAGTGGAAGCCTCTGAAACTGGTTGCTTTACAAGAGCTGGGCTTGGGGAATTTCCAGCTGCAAGATAAAAAACTGTGAGACTCTGGGATTGACCTTGAATCTTTTAAGTGCTATGGCAAATGGAAAGGAAAAAAACAGACCAGCCAACTGCAGAAAAAACATTAAGGTCTGGGAGGACTTTGCAGCAACCTAGGAGAGGCTCAACATCAGGCCCCCCTGCTTCTTCTGCGGCTGCTTCTGTACCAGTACATTCAAAACCAAGAGGAATGTTGACAGAAGAGGCTTTAGCGATTGCATTAAATAAGATAAATGATTCACTGGAACAGCTTAATAAGAAAACAGATGCGACAAATGCGAAAGTGGATGCTGTAACTATCAGTATAAATAATTTGGAACAAAAGGTGAATACCAATACAGAAACCATCCAGAAATTGATTCAGGAATCTACTTTGATACGGCAGACTGCGGAGGAAGCTAGGGAGAAAGCCGTTGCTGCGGAATGTAAAATAACACAATTGGAGAGAGAGAGACCCAGCCCTACAGAGGCAACTTGATGAACATAAGTTGACGCTTGCTATGATTGAACTTAAAGAAAAACAGATGAATCTGAGGATCAGAGCCCTACCTGAATTGGAGAAGGAAAGCTTGATAGACTTCCTCACACAGGAATTTGCTGACTTTTGAGACTTGGACTTGGATCAAGAAGAGATTAGAATTGTGAGGGCCTTCAGACTTGGAAGAGGAGGGAAAAAAGAGAAGAACAGAATAAGAGACTGTTTGATCACCCTTCGAACTAAAGAAGAGAGATATAGAATATTGGGTTGGCACTATCAGAAGAACCTAGAAGTACAACAGTCAAGAGTGGAAATTTTTAAAGACGTTCCGAAATATCTTTTGGATTTTAGGCCTAACTACGGAGATTTGGTTGCCCTGTTGAGAAGGAATAAAATCATCTTTAGGTGGGAGTTTCCCCAAGGTTTCAAAGGAAGGAAAATTAAAATAAGATCAGTAGAAGATAAAGTAAAGTTTTTGTATAAATACGAAGAAGATCTGCAGAAGGGACTTGGAAAAGAGCCAAGAGTATCGGATAGAAGATCACCAGATAGAGGATTAGAGCAAAGAGCATCGGATAGAAGATCACCGAACAGGGGAATATTAGATATATCAGCATTATCCTTTGGACTGGATCTCCCAGTGAACGTGTTACCACCACCACCAACAGAAGAAGAGCAAGCATTGGGTGCAGTTGGAGGAATATCAATGTAATTACATGATGGCGTTGCAGGTTTCGAGTTGGAATGTGAATGGACTGAATTCCCCAGAAAAAAGGCGGAGAATCTTTCATTTATTGAAAAAAGAACATTTGGACTTGATTTGTCTACAAGAAACACATGTGATAAGGCTACATAGGAAGATATTGAGTAATAAAAGATTGGGCCAAGAATTTATCTCATCAGATAAAGTTAAAAAAAGAGGAGTGGTCCTTTATGCAAAGGAGAGCCTATCACCGAAATTCATATTTAAAGATGACCAAGGAATATTTGTTGCAATTGAAATTCAATCACAAGGAGAGAAATTCCTAATTGTAGGTATTTATGCACCAAATGAAGGAAAATCGGAGTTCTTTAAGAAGTTACATGAGACTCTGATGGATTATATGGACTACAATATGATTTTGATGGGAGATATGAATGGAGTGGTGTCTACAAATATGGACAAGGCACAGAGACAGGTAGTCACCAAAGATGGTAGACTACCAAAAACGTTTTTTGACATGACTGAAAATATGGACTTAGTTGACATTTGGAGAGTGAAGAACCCTCTGGGAAGAGAGGGAACTTTCTTCTCTGAGGCTAAAATGACATGGACAAGAATTGACCAAATTTGGGTAACTAGGGGATTGGCTCCGAAGATCAGCAAAGTGGAGATCTGCCCCAAAACTTGTTCTGACCATAATGCTGTGAAGATGGAAATGAAATTGACGCCAACTGGTTCCTTTAGATGGAGGATGAACGATACTTTGTTTAGGAATGAAGAGGTGACCAGGAAAGCCCAAAAAACTCTAAAAGACTATTTTGAGATAAATATGAATACTACAGTGGAAAAAAGAGTAATTTGGGACGCAAGCAAAGCGGTTATGAGAGGATTCCTAATACAACTGAATGCAATTAAGAAGAGAACTCAGAATGAAAAAAAGGATAAAATCCTGGGGAAAATAAAGGAAGGAGAGAAGAAACTGAGAGCAAAACCAAAGTCACAGGAGATCCTGAAAGAGATAAAGTTATACCAAGTACAATATATGAAGCTGATGAATCAGGAAATAGAATGGAAGATTAAACAGATGGGGCAAAAGACATTTGAATCGGCAAATAAGTGTGGAAAATTGTTGGCCTGGCAAATGAAAAAAAGACAAAAACTCAATACTATTACGAATTTGGAAGTAGAAGGAAAGAATATACAGAACCCAGTGGAGATTAGGAAGTGTTTTCAGAGATATTTCAAACAACTTTATACACAGGAGAAGCAGAAAGAAATGGACATTGATCGATTTTTTTAAAATAAATGGACTACACAAAATCTCTCAGGAAAAACAGCTAATGTTGAATTACAAAATAACGGATCAGGAGGTGGAAGGGGCCATCCAGAACATGCAATTAGGTAAATCTACAGGACCAGATGGTTTGACTTCAAGATATTACAGATCTCTGAAAGAATGGTTAATACAACCATTGAAGGAAGTCTGCAATGAAATATTGGAAGGGAGAAAGGCACCAGAGTCGTGGAAGGAAGCTTACATTACACTTATACCGAAAACAGAGACTGAAAAGACACAGCTTAAGAATTACCGCCCCATATCACTGCTTAATGTGGATTACAATTTTTTTGCAGATATTTTGGCTAAAATATTAAAAAAGGTGCTAGTAGAAGAAATTCATAAAGACCAAGCGGGCTTTCTCCCGGGCAGACACTTGTCTGACAACACAAGGAATATAATTAATATTCTAGAAAAACTACAAGTGAATATCAATACCAAGGCAGTTTTGATATTTGTGGACGCAGAGAAAGCCTTTGACAACATCTCTTGGAGTTTTATGAAGAAGAATCTACAGGGGATGGGGGTAGGTCAAGGTTTTGAAAATGGTATAGGTGCAATTTACTCAGAACAAAAGGCAAAATTAATTGTGAACAATGTAGTGACAGAAGAGTTTAAGATTGAGAAAGGGACACAACAAGGTTGCCCAATTTCTCCATTGCTCTTTATATCGGTCCTTGAGGTTTTGTTAAATATGATTAGAAAGGACCAAGAGGTTAAAGGTATACAAGTGGGAGCCAAACAGTACAAACTGAAAGCATTTGCTGATGACTTAGTATTGACTTTACAGGAGCCAGAATCTAGTACAGTGGTGCCTCACAAGATGAAAAGATTCCGTTCCGCGATTCTCTTCGTCTAGCGGTTTTTTCGTCTTGCGAAGCAAGCCCATTGATGGCTTAGCAGATTAGCGCTATTAGCGGCTTAGCGGCTTAGCGGCTTTTAGCGGCTTTTAGCGGCTTAGCAGCTTAGCGGATCAGCTGATAAGCGGCTTAGCGGCTTAGAAAAAGGGGGGAAGGAAAAAAAGTCGAAAAAACTCACAAGACATTTTGTCTTGCGAAGCAAGCCCATAGGGAAATTCGTTTTGTGAAGCACCTCCAAAACGGAAAACCCTTTCGTCTAGCGGGTTTTCCGTCTTGCGAGGCATTCGTCTTGCGGGGCACCACTGTACTAAAAGGGTATTGGAACTGATTCAAGAATTTGGACAGGTAGTAGGTTTTAAATTGAACAAGATGAAAACTAAGGTTTTAGAGAAAAATTTAACTGTGAATGAGAGAGAGAAGTTTCAGGAGGAGACAGGACTAACATTGGTTAAGAAAGTGAAATATTTAGGGGTTAATATGACTGCCAAAAATGTGAATTTATTTAAGGATAATTATGAAAAATGTTGGACTGAAGTGAAAAAGGATTTAGAAATATGGACAAATTTGAAGTTATCATTGTTAGGTCGAATTGCTGTGATAAAAATGAATGTATTGCCAAGGATGTTGTTTTTGTTTCAAACATTGCAAATTTTGGATAAGATGGATTGCTTCAAGAAGTGGCAGAAAGATATTTCCAGATTTGTTTGGCAGGGCAAGAAGCCTTGAATAAAATTTAAGATATTAACTGATGCTAAAGAAAGAGGTGGATTTGCCCTGCCAGACCTTAAACTGTATTATGAATCAGCTGCTTTTTGCTGGCTGAGAGAATGGCTGCTTCTTGAAAACACTGACGTGTTGGATCTAGAAGGTTTCAATAATGCTTTTGGCTGGCATGCGATAAGGTAAAAGCACACAAAGCTTTTAAAAATCATATTGTTAGAAAAGCATTGTTTAAAGTTTGGATAAGATATAAGGATTTGTTAGAAAAGAAAACCGCAAGATGGTTGTCACCAATGGAAGCGAAGGCACAGAAAAAACTCAATATGGAGGCCAAATGGCCGAAATATTGGGAAATTTTTGAACAAGATGGAGACAGAATAAAATTGCAGAGTTTTGAAAAATTGAAAAATAAAGTGCGAGATTGGCTCCATTATTATCAAATAATGGAGGCATACAATTTGGACAAAAAAGTTGGCTTCCAGGTGGAAAAATCAAAATTGGAAACAGAATTGTTAGATTCAAAAATTAAAAATTTGTCAAGAATGTATAACTTGCTGTTGAAATGGAACACTCAGGATGAAATGGTGAAATCAGTTATGATTAAATGGGCACAAGATGTTGGACATAACATTATGATGGCTGACTGGGAACAGTTATGGACCACAGGTATGAAATTTACGGCATGTAATGCCCTAAGAGAAAACTTAATGGAAATGATTTATAGGTGGCACATGACTCCAGTCAAGCTTGCAAAAATTTACCATTTGCCCGATAATAAATGTTGGAAATGTAATGAGATTGAAGGTACATTTTTTCACCTTTGGTGGACATGCCCAAGGATTAAGACATTCTGAGAGATGATTTATAATGAAATGAAAAAGGTATTCAAATATACCTTCCTGAAGAAACCAGAGGCCTTTCTCCTGGGCATGGTCGGCCAATTGGTGCCAAAGAAGGATAGAACATTTTTTATGTATGCAACAACAGCAGCAAGAATACTCATCGCGAAGTATTGGAAGACACAAGATTTACTCACCCGGGAAGAATGGCAGATGAAGTTGATGGACTATATGGAACTGGCGGAAATGACTGGCAGAATTCGAGACCAGGGAGAAGAGTCGGTGGAAGAAGACTGGAAAAAGTTTAAAGATTATTTACGGAAATATTGTAAAATTAATGAATGCTAGAAAAATGTTGGAATGAAGTTATATGGCTTTAGTGGAAATGTTATAAGGAATTGGGTATAAATAGATTAATAGAGTATTAAAGGAAAAAATAAGGTTAGAATGTGCTAAGATAATTATAGGATAGAAAACAGAGGAAGATGGAAAGGAATTGCTGAAACAATTAATAGAAGTGGAATACAAAAAGGGAGGTGTGAGGAGGTCGTGGAAATAAGTGAATGAAAGATAAGATATTGAAATTATTTGATGTGTTTTAAACTGTTTTTGTTTTGTTTTGTTAGTTTAATGTGTTAGTGTTATGTTGTGTTTTTGTATTGTATTGTCCTTCTTTTTTGTAGTGTTTAAAAGTAATAAATATTATTTTTTTAAAAAAAAAGATGTTTGGGATGGGGAGCAGCAAAGGAGAAGCACTCTGCATATGCTTAAAGGCACACTGTCGGTTTGCATCATGTCACAAGTTGCACCTGTCATTTGTAAACGGGATTATACAGACAGGTAGGTGATGTTTTAGTTAGCTGTGGCTGCCTTGTTTTCTTATGTATCTTATTAGAATCACAGAATAAGTTTCCTTATTGCAAGCTCCCCTGGGGGGAGCTGTGGACGTGTCTTTTGATGAATGGTGAGAAAGACATTTTTTAAAATAGAGCAAACTAAAGTTAGATCTTGGGCAGTGGCACCACTCCTGCAGCCTGCACTGTAAAGAGATCCAGCTCTTCCCTTGCTGCTCCCCCCTACCTGAAAGTGCTTGTCCCATCGCTCCCCCCCCCCGGAAAATCCAGTCTTTATTGCTGAATCAGAGCAAACGTCAACGGGGTCTTCTGAGCATTGCGATTTGTTCCGATTCAGCACTAAAGAGCAGGTTTTCCCAGAGAAGAGGGCGGGGCACACACAAAGCTGCTCAGACCTGTGACTACAAAGCCCAGAACAAGCAGAAGAGAGGAGCAGCCCAAAGACTCTGACTTGGAGAGAGAGAGAGTGGAATTCATAGGGTCCTGACAGGCAGATATTAAGCTGGGGAAGCCTTGCCCACCACTGCTAGGAAAATGCTTGGTGAAAGTAGCAGAGAAGTAAAAAGGTGGCACAGCAAAAAGGAACTGTGCTCTTCGCCTACCCACCCACGACCTGCAGCCCTTAATGGCAGGTGTCAAGGGGGGGCAGTCCAGCCCCCACCCAGCCCTCGACTGCCTTGCTCTGAAAGCCTGCTTGGAAATCACTTGAGGGGAATGTTCTTCCTCCTGGCTGGGCCCTTGCCAGTGCCCCCCCCCCCAGATAATGGCCGTGTGCCCTGAATCAAAATCACAGTAAATAAATCCCATTAAGAAGGCCTTTTTACTCTGCCGTGCGCACTCATTACAGTGTGCCAGAACCTCTGGCTCCTGGGATCCCAACTCTAATGAGGCCAGGATGTATGTGTAGCTGGAAAATTAATGCTTATACAAGTTAATTTGTTTTTATTAGTCTGCATCATGCGAGCCGAGTGGCTGGCAGGAAGCGAGGAGGGGGCAAGGAGGAGCAGAGATTGGCAAAGGGGTCTTGGGGCTGGTGGGGAGCAGGGAGCCCCAAGGAGAGGATTGCTAACTCGGCACTGTGCTTCATATGGCTTTGTGCTACTCCAGCCTCTGAGCGACTCCAGGGGAATGAAGGTGAGCAGAGACTGGGGTGTCTCAGGGTGTGTGGTTTTATTTGCACTTCCTGAGCAGAGGATGGAGGGGGTGCCAGCATTAACATTCCCCATGAGCTTTCCAGGGAAGCCCCTAAGTCCAGCTTCCAGCTTCCAGCTTCCAGCACCAGCAAAATCTCACTCGCACAAACTCCTTTTGTGAGTGGGCGTTGCCTTGCAGGGTGGCACCGAGTGGGTGGGGCACAGGCCTGCCCCAATGGGCCCAGTCTCAACCTGGGGAGTGGGGACCCCCACCCACCGCCTGGCCTAGCCAAGCGCACATCCAGCTAAGCTAACAAGGCACAGAGCGGCTCCCACTGGAACGCCACGCCAGCCTCTCTAACAAGCCCCATTAAGCCTCTTCGGCAGGACATTTGCATAGAGGGGGCATTGCTGCAGCCCCACAGGCCCCAGACGAGCCTCCCTCTTCCAAGGAGAGGAGCTGTCAAATTAATTCTGCTGGCGGTCTCGCTCACCTGTGATTTCATTAAAGGAAAGGTGAAAGGGGAGAGAGGCAATTCAAACAAGATAATTAAAAAACTCCGATTAGCAATTACCCACGAAGCCATGGCCTGGGGAGCTGCTGCCGTGGCGTCACTTGCAGCCGGGGGGGGGGGGCTGGGCAGTGAGGGAGGGAAGGAAGGACTGCTGGAGAGGTCACCGGGATGTCCTCTTGGCAAGTGAGCAGGCCCGGAACATCTTCAGCCACAAGGTCGCGCCCACCCTTTCAGAGTGATTAAATGACACTTTAATATAGCGCAACAATCCAGACACCTGTTGCCAGAGAGTAATTGCAAAACAGACACCAACCTCTCAACCCTGCACATCTGGAAGAAGGGATCATGGAGGGGAACAAATTCATTCTTGCTGGCCTTCTGCCAGAGGAATCCTGTGCAAGGCAGAAGACTGTACAAGTTCCTGCCAGCCCAAATTGGTGCAAGGTGAAAACAGGCATCATCATCATCATCATCAGTTTTGCCTTGCTTATGTTCTGCATCTCAGGTGCCTCAGAGGGCAGGGGTGCCAACTTGAATAAAATATCGGGAAGGAGGCCAGGTAAGCCCCACCCCACAGAATGGATCACAAGATGCAGCGCACACACTCCCTTTGAAGAGCTATGCCCATCCACTTTAGGGAGGTCCACCCTCTCAAATATTTTACTGGGGGGGGGGGGAGAATGGACCTAGGCCCCTAGGAGTTGGCGCCTATGTCATAGCGGCAAATGACTTGCCTGTACCCTAGGGTGGCTCTCTATGCCTGCAGCAAACAAAACAGGAAAGGTCCCTGCCTTGAGCCACTTACAGTCTGAATTTCACCAGCATGAGAGGCAACAGAGAGGAGGAGGAAGGGTATGAAATGGAGGGAAGAGGAAGCAAGCAAAGACAAATGGCAACAAAGGCAGTTGCATGTCTGTAGAGTTAGACAGAGCCAAAGAATCATAGAATCATAGAGTTGGAAGAGACCACAAGGGCCATCGAGTCCAACCCCCTGCCAAGCAGGAAACACCATCAGAGCACTCCTGACATATGGTTGTCAAGCCTCTGCTTAAAGACCTCCAAAGAAGGAGACTCCACCACACTCCTTGGCAGCAAATTCCACTGTCGAACAGCTCTTACTGTCAGGAAGTTCTTCCTAATGTTTAGGTGGAATCTTCTTTCTTGTAGTTTGGAACCATAGCTCCGTGTCCGCTTCTCTGGAGCAGCAGAAAACAACCTTTCTCCCTCCTCTATGTGACATCCTTTTATATATTTGAACCTGGCTATCATATCACCCCTTAACCTCCTCTTCTCCAGGCTAAACATGCTCAGCTCCCTTAGCCGTTCCTCATAAGGCATCGTCTCCAGGCTTTTGACCATTTTGGTTGCCCTCCTCTGGACACGTTCCAGTTTGTCAGTGTCCTTCTTGAACTGTGGTGCCCAGAACTGGACACAGTACTCCAGGTGAGGTCTGACCAGAGCAGAATACAGTGGCACTATTACTTCCCTTGATCTAGATGCAATACTCCTATTGATGCAGCCCAGAATTGCATTGGCTTTTTTAGCTGCCGCATCACACTGTTGGCTCATGTCAAGTTTGTGGTCAACCAAGGCTCCTAGATCCTTTTCACATGTACTGCTCTCCAGGGGCGTAGCGTGGGTTGTCAGCACACGGGGCAAGGAAAGTAATTTGCGCCCCCTAACCCGTGGATTTGCGCCCCCTAACCCCCAGATGTTGCGCCCTGTGCGGCCGGCCCCCCTGCACCCCCCACGCTACGCCACTGCTGCTCTCAAGCCAGGTGTCACCCATCCTGTATTTGTGCCTCTCATTTTTTTTGCCCAAGTGCAATACTTTACATTTCTCCCTGTTAAAATTCATCTTGTTTGTTTTGGCCCAGTTCTCTAATCTGTCAAGGTCGTTTTGAAGTGTGATCCTGTCCTCTGGGGTGTTAGCCACCCCTCCCAGTTTGGTGTCATCTGCAAATTTGATCAGGATGCCCTTGAGTCCATCATCCAAGTCATTGATAAAGATGTTGAATAAGACCGGGCCTAAGACAGAACCCTGTGGCACCCCACTAGTCACTCTTCTCCAGGATGAAGAGGAACCATTGATGAGCACCCTTTGGGTTCGGTCAGTCAGCCAGTTACAAATCCACTGAGTGGTAGCATAGTCAAGACCGCATTTTACCAGCTTCTTTACAAGAATATCATGGGGCACCTTGTCAAATGCCTTGCTGAAATCAAGGTAGGCTACATCCACTGCGTTCCCTTCATCTACCAGGCTTGTAATTCTGTCAAAAAACGAGATCAGGTTAGTCTGACATGACTTATTTTTCAGAAATCCATGCTGACTATTGGTGATCACAGTATTCCTTTCTAGGTGCTCACAGACTGTTTCCTTAATGATCTGCTCCAGAATCTTCCCTGGTATTGATGTCAGACTGACTGGGTGGTAATTATTTGGGTCCTCTCTTTTCCCCTTTTTGAAAATAGGGACAACATTTGCCCTCCTCCAGTCTGCCGGGACTTCACCTGTTCTCCAGGAATTCTCAAAGATGACTGCCAGTGGTTCTGAGATCACATCTGCCAGTTCTTTTAATACTCTTGGATGCAGTTCATCTGGCCCTGGAGACTTGAATACATCTAAACTAGCCAAGTATTCTTGTACTATCTCCTTAGTTATTCTGGGCTGTGTTTCCTCTGCTGAATCATTTGCTCCAAATTCTTCAGGTCGGGCATTGTTTTCTTTATTGGAGAAGACTGAGGCAAAGAAGGCATTGAGGAGTTCAGCCCTTTCTGTGTCCCCTGTTTGCATTCCACCATCTTCTCCTCTGAGTGACCCCACAGTTTCTTTGTTCTTCCTTTTGCTATGAACATACACATAAAAGCCTTTTTTGTTGCTTTTAACCTCTCTAGCAAGCCTGAGTTCATTCTGTGCTTTAGCTTTTCTGACTTTGTGTCTACACGTGTAGGCTATTTGTTTGAATTCCTCTTTGGTGGTTTCCCCCCTTTTCCATTTTTTGTACACCTCCTTTTTTAATCTTAACTCAGTTAAAAGTTCTTTAGATAGCCACCCTGGCTTCTTTAGGCACCTTCCATGTTTCCGTCTCATTGGTATTGCCTGAAGTTGTGCTTTTACTATCTCCCTCTTAACAAACTCCCAGCCATCATGAACTCCCTTTCCTTTTAGTATTACTGTCCATGGGATCTCACCCAGCACTTCCCTAAGTTTTATAAAGTCAGCTTTCTTAAAGTCAAGAAATTGAGTCCTACTATGCTTGGCTGCTCCTTTCCGCTGTATAGTAAACTTCAGAAGAGCATGATCACTCGCGCCTAATGATCCTTCCACTTCTACCCCACTAACCAGGTCATCAACATTGGTTAGGACCAGATCTAAAATGGCTGTTCCTCTTGTTGCTTCTCCCACTTTCTGGACAACGAAGTTGTCTGCAAGGCCAGTGAGGAATCTGTTTGACCTTATGCTCTTGGCTGAGTTTGACATCCAGCAAATATCCGGGTAACTGAAGTCCCCCATTACTACTTCCTTTTGCATGCTTGGCCATCTGTTCCAGGAAGGCATCATCTATGTCCTCCGTTTGGCTTGGGGATCTATAGTAAACTCCCACAATGAGGTCCCTGTTATTCTTCTCTCCCTTAATTTTGACCCAAATGCTCTCACTTTGGCTTTGAGGTTCTAAATCTTGGATCTCTTCACAGGTATACACATCCCTGACATATAACGCCACTCCTCCTCCTTTCTTGTCTGGTCTGTTTCTCTGAAATAGATTGTATCCCTCCATCATTACATTTCAGTCATGGGACTTATCCCACCAGGTTTCAGTGATGCCTATTATGTCATATTTAGTTTGCTGTACCAAGAGCTCAAGCTCATCTTGTTTATTTCCCACGCTTTGCACATTAGTGTACAGACATTGAAGTCCATTAATCATTCCCCCGTGTCTCTTATTTAAGGATTTTTTCCTCCCACCACTAGATCTGCGTGCTGTTTGCTCCATTTGGTCTATGACATTTGGATGATCATCTTCATCAATTGATAGACTCCTACCTTCAGGAGCACTGTCTCCCTCTCCCACATTAGTCAGTTTAAAGCCCTCCTGATGAGGTTTCTGAGATTTTTGGCAAAAACATTCCTCCCAACCGGTGTGAGGTGCAGCCCATCTCTTGCCAGAAGTCCATCTTCAAGAAACTGCAGTCCGTGATCTAAGAATCCAAACCGTTCCTGTTTACACCATTTGCGAAGCCAGCTGTTCACTTCCACTATTTTTCCCTCTCTCCCTGGGCCACGTCGTTCAACTGGGAGGACAGATGAGATGACAATTTGTGCATTTAATTGCTTCAATTTCCTGCCCAGAGCCTCATAGTCTCTTTTGATCTTTTGGAGGCTATTGCTTGCAGTGTCATTGGTTCCCACATGAACCAAGAGGAAGGGGTATTTGTCAGTGGGTTTTATGATTCCTTGCAGTCGTTCAGTTACATCTTGGATCTTAGCCCCGGGGAGACAGCACACTTCCCGAGACATCTTGTCAGGCCCACAGATCACTGCTTCTGTTCCCCTCAGTAGGGAATCCCCTATCACCACTACACGCCTCCTCTTAGGTTTGGTCGGGGTTCTTCTGTGAGCTGTCCATTCCAAGGTCGCCTGCACATTCCCTGAGGACTGACTTTGCTACTCGTCTTCATATACCTGATCGACTGTAATGAGGGAGAGATCCTCAAATGGAGTCTGCTCTTTGTCTTCCATGCTAGGGGAGAGGACCTCAAAGCGATTGTGTAATTCTAAACAATCAGAGCGAACCCTGGGCCTCCTACTTCTTTGAGTCACGTTTCTCCATGTATCTGGCTCCTGTGTTGGTGAACTAGCCTCCTTCTCAGGGGAGTCCCCTGTCTCCTCCTTGGTGGAGACGGTGTGCTCTGTTGCTTCCAAGAAGAGCTCCAGCTCTCTAATTCTGGGCCTTCTGGGCTTAGATCCAAGATCTGTCTGATCCACCACCTCTCCACCAGACTCTCCTTCTTCAGGGGGTGAGGCTGGAGATTCAGTGTGGCAGGGAGACCTGCTCTCAGGGTTCACTCCAAAGCACGTAACCAACCAGAAGCTCTTAGAATGGTAGAGTGGTCATCTGGTCCAACCCCCTGCAATGCAGGGATCTCAGTGAACGCATCCCTGACGGACAGCTATCCAACCTCTGTTTATCCAGCTATCCAACCTCTGGCTAGACAGCATCATTCAGATCTCTCACCCCAGCTTCCCTCTGCCACACCATGAACATGATAATATGAGGCTACCTCACAGGCTGACTGAGATAACCTACGTGAAGCATCCTGAACACCCCAAAGATCTATATAAATGCTAGATAATAATTATTATCATCACCACATGAAGGAAAAGTGTGGCAAAGCCTATGGATGAGAAAATCTATTTTGCTTTTGTCCTTGCTGACTTTCCTCTCTCCTCTCTCTCCCTCCTTCCTCTTTCTCTCCTTTCCTCCTCAACTTTTCATTTCCATTGTTATTCTCCTCCACTTGCATCCTTCATTAGCGAAGACTTCACATCCTCCTGTTTTTCATACTGAAAAGGCTAAATGATATACTGACACCTTAATTACACCCCTTTGTCACAATGTAGCGTGGAAATGGCATGAGTGATATGAGAAGAAAGGGCTGTGGCAGGCACGTCAAGAGCGCTTGATTTGCGGTGGCAGATTGGGAGTGACACCAGTGGGGGCTCAGAGGAGTCACACCCTGCCTTGTTGTCGGTACTCGCAATGCCCTGACAAAAGGAGACGAGGACTCGGGAACGACAAAGCCACGTGTTTGCAAAGGCCCTGGGTGGCCGGGATGCTGGAGAGGAGAGTGGGTGGGAGAATCAGCTTCATTCCTATAGTGTCAATGGCTGCATCAGCCAAGTATCATACAAGCTTAGCATTGTAGAGTTGGAAGGGACTCACGGGGGTCATCTAGTCCAACCCCCTGCAATACAGGGATCACAGCTCAAGAATTCCTGGCAGATGGCCACCCAACCTCTTCTTCAAAACCTCCAAGGAAGGAGAGTCCATTCACAGAACTGTAGTGTTGGGAGGCTGAGACTGTTGCCTTGTTCAGTGGAGCTACTGAATCATTTATTTATTGCTATATCTTAAACTCATTGAACCAATCACTTCAAGTTACAGGAAAGGAGATTCCGACTAAACATCAGGAATAACAGTAAGAGCTGTTTGAGAGTGGAACAGTCTCCCTCAGGAGGTAATGAACTCTCCTTCCTTGGAGGTTTCTAAGCAGAGGTTGGATGGCCGACTGTCATGGATTCCTGCATTGCAGGGGCTTGGACTGCATGACCCCCGGGGTCCTTCCAGCTGTATGATTCTGTGATTCTATGCTTTGTGTCTGATCAGTTGGTGTTGTCTCAACACTGTGCCTCTGCTGCCCCCGGCATCATTAGGAAGTATTTACTGGTGGCAAGAGTCATTTGAGAGTGAATGGACTCCCTCGGAAGGTGGTGGAGGTTGTAAAATAGAGGTTGGCTGGCCACTTGTCAGGGATTCTTCAGCTGTGATTCCTGCAGTCACAGGGTTGGACTAGATGACCCCAGCTCTACAACTCTATGATTCTATTTTCTCAAAGCAGATCATTCCACTCTTCTCTCTCTCCTGCCCTGCCCCTTCTTCTGTTTTTCTCTCTCTATCACTCTGCACGCCATGCCTAACCAGCATCCTCAGTCCTCACTGAGACTGTTTTAGATACCCCCCCCCTTAAATTTTTGAAAAACGTTTTTTGTACTTGCACAAACCTCTGATTTCCCTCCCGTTTCTTTCTCAGCATATCCTCATTTGGGCTACAATCCTGTCGACACTAATTGGTGGTGTGCATCCTGCCCAGGGAGCGACCTGGCCGGCAAATTCTGCACCAGCTGCAGTTTCCATACTGCCTTCAAAGGCTGCCCCATGTGTAAAACATTGCAGTCATTTAAGCCAGAGGCTGGAACCCAGGCCAGTTGACTCACCTGAGTTAGAGGAACTTGAGGTGGAGAATTTCAGTCCTTGCAATGCATTCCTTCTTGTCACTAAAGCATTGCAAAGGAGGAGAAAGTGGGTGGTGAGTAGGAATGCAACACAGTGTTAAAAATAACTTCCCTGCACACTCTTCTTCATCTCTGTCTGCTTCCTAAAGACAACCTTCTGTCACAAGTCTCAAGAGAGTCCATGTCTCACACTTCAAAATTCTCAGAGATTAACGTGTGTGTGTTCCTTGGAATGGGGAGAGGAGACAGAAAGTGTTCCCATGTGAATTGAGCATTGGGTTATAGAAGCAAAGGCTCATTTCTTAACCACCATGAAATGAACGCATCTCCAAATTTTGGAGTAAGATTTTTGTTATTATCTCGACCCAGCACGAGTTTCTCAAAACAATTCATGTCAGACAAATCTCATTTCTTTTTTTAATGGAGTTACAGGCTTGGTGGATCAGGGGGATGCTGTGAACATAGTGTATCTTGATTTCAGCAAGGCTTTTGGCAAGATCTCCCATGATATTCTTGTGAGGAAGCTGGTAAAATGTGAGTTGAACGAGGTAACTGTTAGGTGGATTTGTAGCTGGGTGACTGACTGAATCCAAAGAGTACTAATTAAGGGTTCCTCTTCATCCTGGAAAATAGTGACAAGTGGAGTGCTGCAGGATTCTGTCCTGGGACTGTTGTTGCTCAATGTCTTTATAAATGACTTGGATAAGGAATTGAGGGGATGCTCATCCAATTTGCCGATGACACCAAACTGGGAGGGAAAGCTAATGCCGCAGAAGACAGAATCAGAATTCAAAATGACCTTAATGGATAGGAGAACTGGCACAAGCTAACAAAATGAATTTCAATAGGGAGAAATGTAAGGTTCTGCACTTAGGCAGGAAGAACCAGATGCACAAATGTAAGATGACTTACTAGCAGTACATGTGAAAAGGATCCAGGAGTCTTAGTGGACCACAAGCTTAATATGAGTCAACACTTTGATGCAGCAGCAGCAACAAAAAGAAAAAGCATATGCTATTCCAGGCTGCATCAACAGAAGTATAGTGTCCAGAACAAAGGAAGCAATAGTCCCAGGACTATTGATTGATTGGTAAAGAAAAAGCATTGTATATGCGTTGTATATGCAATATAGGACTGTGGCACCAGATGGCGCTGTGGAGTCCCATCTTTCCCAACTGGGTTTCCCTATATGAGTTTACAGTGGTACTTCGGGTTAAGTACTTAATTCGTTCCGGAGGTCCATTCTTAACCTGAAACTGTTCTTAACCTGAAGCACCACTTTAGCTAATGGGGCCTCCCGCTGCCGCCGCACCGCCAGAGCACGATTTCTGTTCTCATCCTGAAGCAAAGTTCTTAACCCGAGGTACTATTTCTGGGTTAGCGGAGTCTGTAACCTGAAGCGTATGTAACCTGAGGTACCACTGTACAATGCATTTAACTGAATCACTTCTTTGACGTATCTAGATCCAGCTACACTTTCTTCTCCAAGGTCCAAGGACACCCAATGAGCTTTGTCGCTGAGTGGGGAACCAAACCCTGGTCTCCGAGATTCTAGTCCAGCACTCTAACCATTATGCCACACTGCCTCTCCCAAGGATCTCACTGCCAAATATTGTCAGTCACTATTAATTAATTATGAATAATGGTTAGTAAGTATGAAATAATACAACCCCATTGGCATACAATACAATTATTAGCAAAGAGAAAGAGAAAGAGAGACAGAGACAGAGAGTTCCCTCTCTGCAAGGAGCTTACAATTTAAAACTGGCTGTGGGAAAGGCTGGGCCATAATAAATGAAGAGAGCCCAGGTGAGGCTTCTTTCTCCCCCCCCCCCCCCGCACCCTCATTCCCCACCCCCACCCCACAGATGGGTGTCTGGCTGTCTGCCTGTCTCCAGGGCCTGCAAAAACAGTTCATCCTTTGCACTCTGCAGGTGGATGGAGCCAGACAACTTTGCTGCAAACTTATCCCTTGAAGGTTAATTGGCTGTTAACATTTCACCCCAGGAGGGGGGGGGCACATTGATCTCAGGCCTGACCCTGGCTCCTGCTGCAGCTGCATTCTAATTGGGAAGGAGGAGGAGGAGGAGGCAAAAAGAGGGGGGAATCCAAAGAGGAGCTCTTTTTTCAGGGGATGAAGGCAGCCACTCACAGCTCAGCTCCAGCCTCCTCAGGGCCAGAGCTTTGGGGCCAAACCAAAAGTCCACTGCATTCCTTAATCCCAGGCCGACTTCCCTTTCCTTACAAAAAAGCAAGGATGGGGGTGGGCTTGCTACAGATATATGTGGAAGAAGGAGCCAGCTTGTTTTTTTCTGTTCTAGAGGGTAGGACCTGAACCAATGCAAGAAAGGAGATTTCAACTGAACATTAGGAAGAACTTTGTGAGGGTAAGAGCTGTTTGAAGGTGGAACAGACTCCCTTGGGAGGTGCTGGACTCTCCTTCCTTGGAGGTTTTCCAACAGTGGTTGGATGGTCCTTTGTTAGGGGTTCTAACTGAATTGCAGGGGGTTGGACTTGATGGCCCCTTGGTGTCCCTTCCAGCTGAACAATTCTATATCAAATAGCACCTTTTGGGGGGAGAGCAGGTGTTGAGTAGCCCCCAGTGCCAGAGTGAGGAATTGCCCGTGGGGGGGGGGAATCAACATTTCCAGCAATGTGGGAGGAACAAGACCGTTTGGGGTGTTCACATTTTGAACCTCTCTATTGTAGGCTCAGGTTGTCCTGGATGCTTGAGCTGAGATTCCTGCATTGCAGGGGGGTGGACTAGATGAACCTTGATGACCCTTCCCAGTCCACGATTCTAGGATAGGTGTAAATAAGCCACCTATGTGCCTCATTCCAAAGGAAACACGAACCCTGGGGGAGCACCTGGAACCCTTGCGATTAGGGGGGCAGGGGACAGAACATTGTGTATAAACAGCAGAATGTAACGTTTGGTGTAACAAACCAGAAATGGAAGTTGGGGGAAGTCAACAGGGAGGGGGAAACTAGAAAATGAATGCTAAGTGATGATATTGAATATTTGTTATGAGAAAAGAAAATCAATTTTTAAAAAATTCTTTAAAAAAGAGAGAGATTAGGGTGGCATGTAAGAGCTCCATAGGACCAGGTAGGGAGCAAGCAGGCAGGCAAATGATGCCAGCTCTGTAGCAGGATCTGTCCCCACAGACCACAGCAGCAGCATCCTTGCTGCAAGCCCACCACTATGCCAAGTTGCCGCGGGCCATTTCTCAGCTGTTTCACCCATCTCAAAATTGGTGAGCATTTTATCCCTGCTCTATTACCATGCAGAATGTGCTATTTAGCAAATTGTTGCTTTGAATTTGGGGTTTCCCCAAAGAAGGGGGTTTTCAGGCAAATAAAAAGCCAGTGCTGCTTGTGGGCAAAGGGCAAGCTGACCCCCTTCTGCTTGGCCTCATCACCCCTTCCACTCATCCTTGATTAATAAAGACATTTGCATGTAAATAGAACCTGGCTTCATTTCAGAGCTCATCTGCTCCTGGTGCTGTTTATTCCCACACTGAAGGTATAACTCTCCATTTGGCTGCCCGTGTAAAACTCTCATTTTCTGGTGCTGTGTCCTTGGAGTGCAGGAATCCGCCTGGAAGCTCCGGTCTGTGGAGCTTATGCCAGGAGTTCTCCGTGAGATGCTAAGAGCCACTGACTAGGGAGTTATGGGGCTCTGGGCGTCCAGGAAAGGTCAGAGGGAAGTCTGCCGTAGCCCTGGTCCTCCAAACCCTACCTCTGGACATTCAGTTTTCATTCAAATAAAAAGGGGCTGGCATCGAGCTATTTATGGTGATATGGGGGTGCAGGCAAGATTCAGCCCAATTCCTCCATCAAAACTAGAGTTGTGCAAATAAGAAAGAAAAAGAAAGAAAAACTTTGGAGTTCTATTAGTTTTTGCTATTAACAACTTTCTGCAAATTACATTTTTTTTATTATTTCTCTGTAAAACAAACTGCATTCATTTTCCTGCGTCAGTTTCTCTCTCTCTCTCTCAGCCATTGTTTGCCCTTGTCTCTGCTGGCTCTCTCAGCAACTGCCTCCTGGCGGATGCCATTTTCTTTCCCAGAATGCTCTGGGTACTGTCATCTTCCAGGGGCATTCTGTGGGGAATATGCTGCCCCTCCTTGCTGATTCTCCCCAGGCCTATGTGGCGCCAATCTTCGAACCACAGCTGTTTCCTTTGGGGCTGGAGAGGACAAATCTTTGCCACGAATGCCAGTTTGCAGTTGTTTGACCACAACCCCTCTCCCCATGACCCCCCCCCCCAGGATGGCTGCTTTCTCCGGAGACTTCATTTGGCACGACAAATGCATTTGCATACCCTCCAACATTTCTCTGACGAAAACAGGGCTATTACTACTACTACTGCTACTATTACTATTATCCCACCCATATGACTGGGTTGCTCCATCCACTATGGGCGGCTTCCAGCATATATAAAAACTTTTTAAAATATTAAAAAACTTCCCTATCCAGGGCTGCCCTCAGATGTCTTCTAAAGTTGTATCTTATCTCCTTGGCTCGAGGGTCACAAATGCTGACAGAGGCCTGGTGGGGAGCAGAGCTCAGTTGTGCCCGTCTCAAAGGCAGCTCTTAGATAGAATCCTGGAACTGTAGAGTTGGAAGGGACCCAAAGGGTTTCCCAGTCCAACCCTTAATTGAGAACATTTTTCTCTGGGGTTTTGTTCCTTCAGCCTCCCTTCTTTCCAGCTTGTTTCTTCCCTCCAAAACAGTAAAATGAAGATGGCAACACCAGCCACACAACACTGCTGATACTTCACAGCACAGAGGAGTAGTGGACGGTTGCTTGGAGCCACACCATGGAAACGTGGCCCATTGAACTTGGTATTGTCTACACTGACTGGCAGCGGCGCTCCAGCACTTCAGACATGAGCCTCCCCCAGCCCTCCTTGGAGATGCCCTTGGGGGTTGAACCTGGGACCTTCTGCAGGCCACACAGATGTCCTTCCACCCTCCAGCATCTGCCATCAACAGTGCCTGCTGTTCAGAGCTAGACACTCTGGCTGCAAAGCTGAGACAGGCCCAGAAAAGGGCCACAGAAATTATTAGGAAATTGTTTATAAATGGGTGGACAATGGGGAGCCTGAGATTCTGTGTAATAGGAGGGAGATCTATTTCTCCCTGCTGACTTTCCCCACACTAGCCATAATGGTAAAAATCTCTAATCACATCTCCCCAAGTTACTCTTTGAAACAAGCCAAACTATTTCAGAGGTTTTCAACCTTTCTGAGTCCACGTCTCCCTTGACCAACTACATTCTGCAGCTCCCAGTTACATTACCCCTTGCCTGCAGGGCTGGCAGCCCCTCACCCTTTTTTGAACACCCTCCCTTGTGGTGTGTTCCTTCAACCTCCTCTCCTCTTCCCTCTTCTTGGGAGTCCTCCGGGCAGCTGTTGCTGCCATCCCTGGTCTCTGTGCTGCCCCCCCACTCCCAGAGGCACCATTCACCTGGGGAGCTTGTAGCCAGGGCTGCTGCAGCAAAGAGCCATGCAGGCCTTTGGGAGGCAGAGACATGAGAGGGCATCAGAGGAGGGAGAGAAGGACAGAGACACCCTGACCATCCTTCAAGACGCCCCAGGGTGTCATGGCACACTGGTTGAAAACCACTGCTTTATTTGTTTTATTTGTAAAATTATCTATAGGATTATGTTTATGGGGATAGCCTGCCCAAAGGGGTCTTCACAGCATTATACAACTTTAAAATATACAAAACTAGCAGCATTAACAACCAGCATTTAAAAGAAAGGCCCAGTGAAAACAAAAGCTTAAACTTTTGCCTTCTCTAGTTACTCACTGGCCTAATAATGTTGGTTGTCCTCTTCTGTACTTTTTCCAGCTCTAGAATGTCTTTCAGAAATGGAGTTTTCAAAATTGTACAATATTGTATTCCAAATGCATTTATATGGTAGATTTATACAAAGACATTCCCAAAGCTGGAATTTTTGGTTCCCAGCCCAACTCCATCGCCCAATTTCTCAATAAATCTTGGTGAGGAATTCTCTTTGTTTTTCTGAGTTAACGTTTTCTTTGATTTATCCATCTTGACCCCAATATGTCTTTCCTGCCTATTCACTGCCACTTCAGGCCACATTGATTTATATGTGAAATGTTTAATGTTTGTCCCAAATGGGGAACCTTTTATGCTTACTTAGGCTGAGTCTCATTTGCCATATGGTTGCCCATTTATCCAACTGGGAAAGTTCATTTTTGCCCAGAGATTAGCAGTTTCACACCTGAATTCCTTAGGACTGCTTGAATGTATTTCATCTGGACTTATTGATTTGTTAATTTTTAGTATTTGTCAACGAGCTCTACTGAAATTTAATCTGTTGTGTCACCTCTATTTGACGTAGCCTTCCAATGCCCTCCCTGGGAAGCAGCAACAGGTGAGGCCTAGGCACCTGTCCAACATCTTACAGAGTTAAGATGTGTGCAGATATTCAGCTTCTCAACAATCTCCTGGTCCTTTTTCAGCAACCTTCATCATCTTCTCCAGATATTGGGGGACAAAAAGGATCCCGTCGATCATCTTGCTCTTCCAGTAGCTTCCTGTGACAGACTGCTGGGCTCTGTGCAGGTTTGGCCTCAAGAGTTGGCAGGATCAGGCATCTGCCAAGGAGGGTGACCAAGAGAATAAAGGTTTAGAAACCAAGCCTTATGAGGAGTGGGGTGAGAGACTTGAGTATGCTTAGCCTGGAGAAGAGGAGACTGAGAGGTGAGAAGAGAGCCACCTTCAAATATCAGAAAGTTGTCGTATGGAAGATAGAGCCAGCTTGTTTGCACTCTCTCTCTTTCTCTCAACAAATAAGTAATTCAACGACATTTCAAATTTAGCAATCAGTCATTCCATGTATGACTTCTCCTCCCTCCCTCCCTGGTTACCCCAAAGTTTCGATTTATGTTGCATAGTATAGTTATTCTACACCTTCACCTTATCACAAAAGAAAAACAAAAAGTTCACCCCCACAAATCCTATTTGTCTTTCAGCATATTTACACTGAGATTTTAAGTATTCTACAAACATTTCCCCATCTCTAATTTTATATGTCAAACTTGCCAATTCTACATATTCTCTCAATTTCAGCTGCTGTTCCTCTTTGGCTAGGTGCCACCTCGTTGTGACATTTTTTAATGTATAATATTCATGCTGCTGCTGTTGCTTAAAGAACTAGATTTATCTGCTTTTGGGGGATATCTGCTCCAGTTATCCCTAGTAAAACAGCTTCTGGCCTTTTTGGGAAAGTTACCTTAAATACCTTTATTAAGTTTTCCAATTTAACAATCCAATAAAGGCCACATTAAAAACATTCTGAATTATAAATAATCAAGCAGTTCAAATATTAAGCCAAATCATAAATCTTCATTTGACTTCCCATGCTCTGAGGTCAGAGGATTGCCATCACCTCACATTTGCACTGCTTTCTTAATTAGTCCAGGTCGTTCCCATAAATTAATCCAATGTTAATCCTTCATTTGTTTTCACAGCCTCTGAGTTCATCCAGCAAACAAGTTATATCAAAACAGTATGTTTCTGTTTGGGTGTTTATTTTCTTCCAAGTCTTTGACTTTCACTTCTTCATGCCAGTAATTATCCAATACGACACATCCCAAAATGGAGGAAATCTGGCTTTGTGCCAGTTATTCCAGGCATATGTCCAAACCTTTCTGTTTTATCTCATACCAGAATGATAAGCCTGTACTTTGACTAGAAGCCTCAATTCCCATCTTCCGCTCTTAAAAGTCCATCAGAATTAACTGCAAGTTTGTATACCGTATCTTTTCCACACAGTTAATAATTAGATCAAAATTATATCAATATTGCAATACAGTCCAGTCTCACTTGCCTACATAATCCATCGGTATTCAGACTTTCCAGGGGGATTTGCCAAGTAAAATAGCAAATACGCAGTCTATCAAAAGGAAACAAAGGTGACTCCCCTCCCCTTTCCGTTCCATTCCGACATACCAGTTCCATAGTAAAGATAATCTCTCTTCCACTCAGATCCCTTATCTCCTCAGTGGCTGAATCAGTTGGCAGAGTAGTTTATCTCCCCTCACTCAGAGCATGCCCGTTAATTAAGTCGGAATTATCATCTTAAAAAACAGGAGTTTGTTCGCTCATGGCGGCAACTTTGGAGAGTTGCCAAAGAGATCCACAGTGTTTTCCACCCAGCGCCCAGTGCCCCCTCATTCCTACCGGATTGGGGGCAGGTGTTGGACAATCTGCAGGTGAAGCTGAGCTGCCCCACCCAGCCCGGGGGTGGGAGGATGATTACTCCCATCTCATCCTCAAATTATTCCATGTGAAACGGCGCAGATGTAATCAACAGCCTCCGCCATGGCAAGCCAAACTGGAAGTCCTACATTTCCAACAAAGATTTGGTGTTGATTTATACTTCTTTGCTAATTTACTTGATGTTAGGTACCATCTATATATCATTGTTTTTGTCTGCTCCAGAGTATAGGACCCAAACCAGTGGATTCAAACGACAAGCAAGGAGATTCCAAATAAATATTATGGAGAACTTTCTGAGGGTGGGAGCTGTTCGACAGTGGAACCAGCTTCCTCTGAAGGTGGCAGACTCTTCTTCACTGGAGGTTTCTAAGCAGAAGTTGGTCATTTGTCAGAGATTCTTTAACTATTATGTTTGCATTGTAGGACATTGGACTAGATGACGCTTGGGTATCCTTTCCAACTCTATGATTCTATGAGGGTCCTGTTCCGAAGGAGAGGGGGGCCACTGACAAGAGCCCCCTGGGTTTGCTTCTCTTCCCCATTGAAACCCACTTGCTTCTTCACTTGCTTCGCCTTGTGGCCCAAACAGCAGTGCTGGGGGAGCAGCAGCAGCAGATGCCCCTGCTTGCTTGCTCATGTACAGCCCTGCCAGGAGTTTCAAAAAGACATCACGGAGGGTCTTGGCAGACTAGAATGGAAGGTGGAGTGGGGGCAGTTGCAGGAGCTTCCTGTTGCTGACCCCGGGGGTGGGGGGCGGAGGGCAGAGGTGATGGGCTGCATCCTGGCCTTGAGAGGGAGAGGGAGCTATAGGCTTAGAAGTCACCATGTGACATCCTGTGTGGGGTTTGGTGCAGTTGGTCTCACATGCCAAGTGTGAAGCTTGTGGGGTGGGGGGCAAGGCTGGAGGCTGACCACCCCAGCCTACCCTGTCAGTGGCTTGCTGGGGTTTCAGACAGAGAACGGCCCTCCCCAACCATTTTGGAAGATGCCTTTGGGAACTGAGACTGGATGAGCTCCACCACGGAGCTCTAGGGCCTGACCCCACTTTTCTTTATGTTATTACATTCTTCGGAAGCTGTAACAAATTACATGAATAAACAAGGCTCCAGCAGAAGCAGGACCAGTTTCAGCTGGTGTTTCATGATCTTCACCTCTCCAGACGGATCACAGATTTAATTCCCTGTTATCTTCCCCAGCCTGTAAGCAGGAGGGGGGATCAATTAAGAGAGCGCAAAGTGTGTGACAATTTCCAAATAATTAATAAATTAAAGCACTGGGGAATGTTTACCATCAAGGATAGATGCTTGTCATATTTAAAATGTTCAAAAGGGAGAGTTTCTAAACTGATGTGAGGTAGGAGGAGAGATGCTTCAGATCAAACAACTTCGCTGAATTCCTTTTATCAAGCCTTGTGGCAGGAGGGAAAAGGAACAGAGACTTGGTGGAAGCTGCGCCATGTGGTCTAGGCTCCTCTGAGCATCCATCCCTGTCTCCCACTGCAGGACCACTTTCTCTGACACTCCTGAGTCCTGAAACCAAAGGTTGGGAACTTCAGGCCCATCAGAACATACAGAAAGCTGCTGGATCAGGCCAATGGCTCATCTAGTCCAGCATCCTGTTTCCACAGTGGCCAACCAGATGACTGTGGGAAACCTGCCAAGCAGCATCAGAGCACAAGAGCAACGCGCTCCTCCTGCGACTTCCAGCCACTGGCATTCAGAAGCCCTGCTGCCTCTGACTGTGGAGGCAAAGCAGAGTCATCCTGGCTGGAAGCCATCGATAGCCCTCTCCTCCTCCATGAATTGGTTTGAGCCTCTTTTATAGTCATCCAAGTGGGGGGCCATCACTTTCTCCTGCGGGGGGGGGGGTGGTCCATAGAGACCCGTGAAGAAGGACTTTAATTCTGTTCTGAATCTCCAGTGCCAGAGGATGTCCAGTCTTCTAAGAGAGAGATATAAACTTTTCTCTCTCCGCTTTCTCCATGGGAGGCATAATTTTACAAGCTTCTTTTTTTTAGTAAGATTTTATTGAAGATTTTCATACTGCAATAAGATAACAGCTACAAAAAATGCAAATACAAAAACAATGGCGAAAAATGCTTTGCAAGGAGGGGAGGTTGGGAGTGAGGCAGGAGTAAGAGGAGGGGGTTAGCTGTGCATCTGCTAATGATTGGGAAAGTGGGCAAACCTGGGCAAAGCCTGCCCTGGCTTGACTCTTGCAGCCAAGGCCTGTGCTTGAGAGCACACCTCAGCCGGTAAATCTTTATCAGGACTGTAGCTAATGTATCAAATAAGAAGGTTCCATACATCATGTCTGCAGTTCGACATGTCAGGTGGGATAGCCACAGTCCATTACCCTGACAGACGGCATTTATTTGGGAAGGAGGGAGATTTTCCAAACCAAGCTAGGAAGTGAAATAAAGTCATATGACTGAGTCCTACTTTGTCCTGACCAGGTGAGCTTGTGAGCCTGAGGGGGCTGAGCAGATCCAGGCAGGGCCTGGAGTGGGAAGGATTGAGCCACCAAGAGGGATGTTCCAGGGAGCAGAAGCTTTCAGCACCTGGGAGAGCTCCAGAGCAAGACAGGCAGGGAGGGGGAGGGGGGGCTAAAGCTCAGCTGGGCAGGACTCCTGGTGATCTCGCCCTCATCACCTGCATCTTGGTGTTTAAGCAAAAGCCAGGAATAGCTAGCTCCAGACACTATCTTTCTGTCTTTAGGAAGGGGTAGTTGGGCCCTTGCTTTGCCTCAGGTATTGCCCAGGTTTACACCCTGACCTCTCCTGTTGTTGTTGTTGTTGTTGTTTGTGTGTCTTAATGAAGTTTTTTTAGTAATGTAAAATGGAGAGTACAAACAAAAAATAATAATCAAAATTACAAAACATAGAAACAGTACAGAGGTTGCACTTCCCAAATAACATGAGAGCGGATCATGAAGAAAAATAAAAGCAGCAAAACTGTTCTGGCAGTGGAACAGTAGATAAGGGGCAAGAACCTGACCAGCATTAGGGTCCCCATTCCTTTACCTGTGATTCCTGCATTGCAGCAGGTTGGACTACATGACCCTGGGGGATCCCTTCCACTTCTGCATTCTGTGATTTGAAGACCCACATCAATATCACACAGGACATGACAACACCTTTCAATCTGAGGTGGAGGTTGAAGAATCTCTGGGTTCCTGTCTTGAATTCTAGCGGGATCCCTTCCCATGATTAACCCATGGCTTCTGTGAGCACTTCTCCAAGCTTGGCCCATTGCACTACTGTGGGGAAGGATGATGCACCACCTCTGCCTTCCTTTATGGCATCTCTGTTCCAACTTCCCCCCAAGGAGCTCAAGGTGGTGTACATGGTGGTTCTTTTGCTCATCATTTAATCCCCACAACAACCCTGTGAGGTAGGTTAGGCTGAGAGGCAGCGACTGGCCCAAGGTCACCCAGGGAGCTTCATGGCTGAGTGGGGGAGTCAAACCCTGGTCTCTCTCAGGTCCCAGTCCAACACTCTAACCACTAGGCCACCCTGGCTCCCTGATCTCCTGATGATCTTCTTGGAATAACCTTGTATAAATCCAGTGGCAACGAACAAATCACAGCAACAGATGCATTTCAAACTCTCTTTATTGGACAATGGAGAAATTCCAAGGGGGGGGGAGAGAAGGGAAGGGAAGGGAAGGGAAGGGAAGGGAAGGGAAGGGAAAGGGCATTAAAATCAAGTCACAAAGAAAATAGATTTGTTATGAGGAAAGAAAGCAGCCCTCACAAGCAAACACTGCAATGATTCAATTAATGAAGCAGTTAGGCATACAATATTGTTAAGCAAAGCAAAGCAGCCTTTTGATGTGTTAATCATACCTGTGCCAGGCAAAATAATAACAGGAATAAGAATAATGTCAATGGGAATGAGCAAAATCAGTTGCATGCCTGCAAATCTGATTCTGGGAGAAAAAAACAAAAATATTGCTCTTGTTGATTTGTCTTGGCTCCTGCTGTTCTGATTTCAAACTGGGCTTGGCAGGGGTGGGAGAGGGAGGGGGAGAAGGTTTCGGCAAGGGCACCTGCGCCCCTGTGCCTTTAAGAGCCATACATAAAGGGGAGGGTGTTTTATTTATTTAGTCATTCATTGCATGTATATATATACCACCTTTTCTTCTAATGAGCTGGAGGTGGTGTGCTTGGTTCTCCCCCTCCCCATTCATCCTCTCAAAACCTGGGAGGGAGGCCAGGCTAAGTGACTGGGACTGGCTAAAGGAAGTAAGGAAGAAGTGAGGAAAAGCTCTCCTCTCTCCACTTTCTCCTTGCCAGGCTTCAATTCATACACTTCTGTGCCCTCATCCTCACCTTTTCTCTAAGCTAAAAAGTCCCAAATGAACTTTCCTCCTAGCAGAGCTGCTCCATCCCAGAATCATTTCGGCTGCCCTTTTCTGAACCTTTTCCAACTCTGCAATCTCCTTTTTGAAGTGAGGTGACCAGAAATGTACACAAATGTGGTCACGCCATGGTTTTGTATGATAATTGCATGAAGATATTGGCAGTTTTATTTCCAGTTCCTCTCTGGATGATCCCCAGCATGGAATTTGCCTTCTGCATTGTTGACGGAGGCTTCTTGAGCACGAATCCCGAGGCCAGAGATCTAGACCAGACTATCCACCATTGTGCATCCTCCAGAGGGCAAAGATCCTCCCTTGGGTCAGTGCCGGGGAGGGAGGGAGAAAGAGGCCGACATTTGTGTGCACAGAGGTGGGATGCTTGCTTGCCCACAGTGTGTGGGGAAGGCCTTCCCAAGATAGTGTCATAAATCACTGTGACACCTTCTCTTTGCGCAGACCAGGGACGGCTGACAGAGGCTATTTATCTGAGTGTCATTGGCAGTAAACTAGGTAGGGAAGAATGAGCACAAATGAGAGAGAGGGAGGGAGGGAGGGAGGGAGGGAGGGAGGGAGGGAGAGAGAGGGAGGATTTGCAACCTCACTGCATGAAGTTTCGCCCCCAACTCTCCACGGAAGTGACGCGCAGACTCTCCTCTGCAGGCTGCAGGAGAAAGATCCTTCGTGGCAGACGGATGGCCCCATGATAGGCATTCATTTATCCACCACTTGGAGTTATATGCTACCCATATAGCATATATATGGCCGGGCCCTTTAGGAGGTTTACAACTTATTTAAAAGTACCAAGAAATATAATCCAAAGTTTAAAACAGTGGTTCCCAAAGTGAGCAGGGGACCTCCTGGGGGCACTAAGAGGCAAGGGGGGCGGGGGGGGGCAAATGACTGTCACCTCTGAAAAAGTGGTATTGCTGGATCAAGTTCATCAGTTTTCTTCAATTAATTAAATAGCTTTAACTGTGTTGTGAATTAATGTTCAATTAATTGCTACTGTTTTGAATTTTATTATGTTATTTTCCTTAGTGGGTTGTGCAAATCATGATTCTGAATAATGCTTTTTATAGGGCATATAGGCGGGCACTGGGAATGAGTCCATAGAGACAAGGGGGCAGTGGCTAAAAAATGTTTTGGAACTGCTACTTTAAAGCAATTAAAATCAGTTATGAACAAGACAAAAAAAGGTGGAAGAGAAACTATCTAAGAGCCAACACAGCAGCCTAACCTCAGTCTGAAGCAAATGCGTCACAGCCACTGCTCTCCTGATCATTCAGCGCAGGTCAAGGACAAGAAACATCCAGATGGTGTCCTGTTCCCTCAGGAGGGGACCAGCTTGGGACAGGAGTCTCAGAGAAATTCTCTAGTCCACAACTGAGTGGTAGTTTTTGTACCTGATTGTTTGCTGATCAGCAAAGGTGGTCAGTTTATGTTTTTTGGAACAAGCTGAAGATGGCTGCTCAAGGGCATAGCTGTCAACATTTCCCTTTTTAAAGGGAAATTCCCTTATTCTGAATAGGATTCCTCGCAAGAAAAGGGAAAAGTTGACAGCTATGGCATTGGATGACTTGTCATTCATTCATTCAGACCATTCCTTTCCCCATATACAGTGTGTGTGTTTGCCTCCAGGTTTTAAGTTGACAATTTAAACGTCACACCTTTGCCTGCTCTTATTTATTTACAGTGTGGTGTTGTTGTTTTAAAATCCTGAGAACTGTGGGTTACTGGTGGGGTAAAAATGTTATTGGTTGGTTGGTTGGTTGGTTGGTTTGTTGGTTGGTTGGTTGGTTGATAGATTGCTGTATCTCACATAGATGTAGATATATAAGCAGTTTACAGTAATAAATACATAAAAATGTTTCTTAAAAGTTAAAAACAGATGTCAATTAAGCATTGTGGAAGGATGTTGTTCTTAACTGCCTGCATAATTCTTAATTTTCACAGCTAATCCAGAATGCGGCAGCTAGACTGGTGACTGGGGGCGGCTGCCGAGACCACATAACACCGGTCTTGAAAGACCTACATTGGCTCCCAGTACGTTTTCGGGCAAAATTCAAAGTGTTGGTGATGTCCTTGAAAGCCCTAAATGGCCTCGGCCCAGTATACCTGAAGGAGCGTCTCCACCCCCATTGTTCTGCCCGGACGCTGAGGTCCAGCGCCGAGGGCCTTTTGGTGGTTCCCTCGTTGCGAGAAGCCAGGTTACAGAGAACCAGGCAGAGGGCCTTCTTGGTAGTGGCGCCCGCCCTGTGGAACGCCCTCCCACCAGATGTCAAACAGATAAACAACTATCTGACTTTTAGAAGACATCTGAAGACAGCCCTCTGTAGGGAAGTTTTTAATGTTTGATAAATTATTGTATTTTAATATTTTGTTGGAAACTGCCTAGAGTGGCTGGGGAAACCCAGCCAGATGGGCAAGGTATAAATAATAAATTATTATTATTACTATTATTATTATTATTTGCCTGGTGGAATAGAAAAGTTTTCAGCAGGCATTTAGAAGTTGGCACAGAAGGTGCCTGCTGAACCTCTAGTGGTAAAGAGTTCCCCAGGACTGGACCAATGACACGAAAGAATCAGGTTCTCATTGTTGTCTCATTGTTGCCTTGCCACCTCAGGCAACGGTGCTCCTGTTGGTGATCTGAGAACAAGCTGAGGTGTAAAGGGTTCAAATGGCAGATAGACTGATCTCCCTCAGCCTGTGAGAAGCTCCCAAATGGAAAATACTAACCATGCAGGTTAGCCGGTCAGGGACAACGTCCTTGGGAATGTCACATGAGTGAGATGTGGAAAGGTCAAGTGGGGCTAGAGCGAGACTGGCTTGGGGATCGGCCGCTTCTGGCCCCCTCTGGCCCCTGCATGTTCCCAATTGATTCTTCATTAGGGAGAAGTGACTGGCAAGGCTGAACTTTGCCTCTCGTCTCTGGATCCGGTCCCCACCTTCCATCAATCTTGTGGACGGGGGAGCAGGTAGCTGGGCCAGCCCAATCCATCAATTTGCAGAGGGAAATGCCAGATGCACCATGGCGAACCTGAACCACGGTGACACCGCCATCTGCGCTGGGGTGGGGAGCCTGCCAATGTGCAGGGGAAGGAGGGGCCGGGGTTGCTTTGGGCATAGATGGATGACATGGCAGGCTTAGCACTGAAATGAAATATAGAAGGCTCTGGGGCACAGGAAGCTGCCTTGTATCGATGCAGGCCATTGGCCCACCTAGCTCAGCACTGCTGACACTGACTGGCAGCATCTCTCTGAGTTCTCAGGTGAGAGCCCTTGAAAGCCCTGCTTGGAGATAAGAACTTAAGGTGAGCCAATGGCCCATCTTAGTCCAGCCTCCTGTTTTCACAGCGGCCAACCAGATGCTCCATGGGAATCCCGCAAGCAGGACCCGGGTGCAAGAGCAATTCTCCCCTCCTGTAGTTCCCGGCAACTGGCATTCAGAAACATCGCTGCCTCTGGAGACAGAGCCCAGCCGTCCAGGCCAGCAGCCATGGGGAGCCTTAATCCTCTAGGACTTTGTCCCATCCTGCTGTAAAACCATCACTGCCGCCTCTTGTGGGAGGGATTTCTGCCAATTCCCTCCACTGTGTGAAGAAGGACTCTCTTTTCTCTATCCTGACTCTTCCCACATTCAGCTTCACTGGAAGTTTGTGAGTTGTGAGGAGAGAAAGGACAGGAGATTCCTCCTCAGTGCTCTGTGTTCCCTCCGTTATGCCTCTGAGTACCAGAGATCCATGAGGCAACACCATTGGGGATTGAACCCGGGACCGACTGTGTGGGAATCAGGTGCTCTGCCAGTGAGCCATGGTCCAGGAGGGATGAACGGAAGAAGGGCAGAAGTCAAGCTCCACCTCAAGACCAGATCCTGAAAAGAGCAGGAGGGGAGATGCTTGCGGACTTCCCGCAGGTTAGCCTCTGAGAGAACAGGATAGTGGACTAGCCGGTCCCCCCGTGGCCTGATCCAGCAGGACCCCCACACACTCCAGATTCCCGGTGAGTCAGCCACCTGCTTATTACAAGGCCCTTCAATGCAAAGTATATCTGATTTCAGTGTGTGGGTTTTTTTTTTTTTTTTTTAAAAAAAAGAAGTTTCAGAAATCAGCAGCTGTTTTGGGGGAAAGGCTCAACCAATACAGAATTTCAACTGCAGGGTTAGGAAGATGCTTAACCCTTGCAGGTGTTTTGGAGAAGACTCTGAGAGTTGTAATAATGTTCACCCGCACACTCACAGCAGCAAGCAAAAGTGCTGAAAAAATCAAATCAAACAGGAAGTTTCTTCCTGCAATTTCCCCATGCAAATTGTCTCCAAGAATGAAATGGAAAGTTGTTTGAATCAGTTCCCTTCCCCCACCCCATCCGAAAGCCAAAAGTACAAGTTAATGGAACTCAAATGGATCCCTTATGAATTTAAAATCCTTTCAGAAAGGGCGAGATTGTTACAGCTGAGGCGTTGCACAGGCCCCAGCGTTGCTTCCTTCCATGGCAAAAATTGAATAATTGATGTCATTTGCAGCGATATTGAAATGTAATGATAAAAAGATTGCATGTTTCAGGAGCTGATGACAAACAGTTCTTTAATATGCAACTCTTCTTCCTCCCCCCCCCCTTTCTGGCAGAGGAGGAGGAGGGCTGGGGGTGCCTTTTAATATGGCCTAGGTAGGAAACCACTTAATGAGTGCGTGCAAAAAACTGGGGGTGGGGGGAGTAAATGGGAGCCCATCTCCATCAATGAGATGCAAGGAATTTCCACCCGACTCAGCAGAAGCTGTGAGTTTGGAGAGTGGGTAATTATATGAATGTAAAAATCATTATAATACCAAATGGCTCCTAAGGAAAATTGATTCTCTCGCTGTGCCCTTTGATGTTTACAGGGAACGAGGGGCAGGAGAGAGGGCCTTGCTCACAGGGAGGTCACCTGATTTCCCTGATGATTTTGTTACTTATTTAGTGCCTTTATGCCCCACCTTTTCTTCTAAGGAGCTCAAGGGGGCCGCGCAAGGCTCTCCCCCCCACCCACTATTTTATCCCTGAGAATAAAGTCATGCAACTCAGAGTGATCTTGGCACAACTGCTAACAGGAGTGAGACCAGGTTCCAGGTGTTACTGTGAATATGGAAAGCCCTTAAGAACTTGGGACCAGTTGACCTGTGATATCGCCTTACCTTGTTGTCCACTCAACAACTTCGATCTGCAGATCGGGCATATGGAGGAGAGGCATCAGAGCAGACAGGGGAGGAGCAAGGAGGCAGAGGCAAGCGCGGAGCCCAAGGAACTGTGCTCTGAGCCATCAGGAAGAACTTTCTGGCAGTAAGAGCCATTTGACGGTGGAATGGTCTCCTTCGGAAGGTGGCGGGTTCTCCTTCCTTGGAGGTTTCTAAGCAGAGTCGGATGATGCCAATGCATTTGCTTCATGTTATATGAGGGTCTGGACTGCTCTTTTGGTAGATTTAATGCATTTTGGTATGTGTTAAGATTTGAAACCACTCTCCGATCTTCAGATGAAGGGTGGAAGAAGAAGAAGAAGAAGAAGAAGAAGAAGAAGAAGAAGAAGAAGAAGCAGCAGCAGCAGGAGGAGCGGCGGCGGCGGCGGCACTGGGGACAAGAATATGGAGCCAAGAGGGCAGGGGCCCAAAAGAACCACTGACCTAAAACATTTAAAATCTTTATCGTTTCCTGGATGTCCTCCAATATTCTGCCTGAGCACTTTTGCAGCAGAGCCCCAGATGCTCACTCCAAAATCACCTTTGGCCACAATCCTTTTGGAGTTTTCTTCCCTCAGCTCTGTGAATGTGACGCATAGGATGCAGGGTTACAGCTGCCATGCCTCATGCCTGGTCACCTGGCACTGAACTTCTGGAAAGCAGGAGGAGAAATCAGCATGGGACACCCTCTGCTCCTCATGTGTAAATTACCTCCATTGTTTCCATATCTGCAACATTTATCTTTTGAGCCTGAAACATGGCACAGAAAACTTCTGCGGGACAGCATCTGCCCAGGAGAAAATTCACAATATCTCAAAGAAATCAGCGGCTTCCTGGTGCATTACAAATCTTTTCTTGCCCCCCTCCAGAAGTATTGGGTTTTCATTGTAATTTTTTGGAGCAAAACAAGAACAAAAACGTATCAAGCAACCTCCCCCGCAAAAACCCCCACAACCACCCCATCTGTTGATTTTCCAAGTCAGGGGGCCATGGCCCTGCCTTGGTCTTGGGGTGCTGCCTGCCAGGATAGCAGGGTCAGCCTTTTCTGCTGACCTCTTCATCTTGCCCATCTGATCTGCTGGGCCTTAGTGCCTGTTTGTTGATGCTCAGAGGTGGGATGTGGATCCTCTGGTTGTGACTTGGAGAACCAGCCCTGGCTAGGGGAGGACCACAGAGCAGCGACACGGGCATTCCTTTTCATCCACTATGATTCCCAGAACATTTTAACACTACATCCCTCTTTTCAGGGAACTCTGGGAATTGTAGCTCTGGGAGGGGAAGAGCGATCTCTCCAAACATCTCTTTGCCCCCTTAATAAACTACACTTCCTGAAATATACTCAGAGTCGCAAAGTGATTTCATGCTCTTTATTCAGCTCATAGTGGTGAGGAGGAATGAATGAGAGTCCCCTCAAAGTATCTGCTTTATATACATTATTTACACAATGGGCTGCACATGATTGGCTAATTCTGGAATCCTACTGTAAGCCAATCAGGTTGTGGATTCACTTCTATCTGGAGCATGATTGGGTGGTTCCTGCCAACCAATCATACTGCTGCATTGTTCTAAGACCAATCAGACTGCTGCATTCTGAATCCTATTGTTCTAGGACCAATCAGACTGCTGCCTTTTGGATCCTATTGTTCTAGGACCAATCAGACTGCTGCAGTTTGGATCCTATTCAATTCAGTACATAACACTTCCCATAATTCTTTTGGTGAAGCTATGACTGTTTAGAGTGCTTTAAATGGATGGTGCAAATGCGGCCATAGGGGCACAGTTGGAGATAAAGATATCTGGCATTTCAACAGAAGCAAACAAGAGTGGTGAATTTTTTTATCCCAGGAAACCTGCAAGTGGGACCCCAGAGCTGGTATTGATTAGCACTGCTGCCTCCACCATGGAGACAGAGCACAGCCCCCAGGGCTGGTAGCCATGACTCGCCGCCTCCTCCTCCTCCTCCTCCACAAATTAGTCCAATCCTCTTTTAGAGCCACCCATGTTGGTGGCCATCCCTGTTTCCTGGGGGAGGGAGTTCCATAGTCTGTGCTTTCTTTTATCTGTCCTGAATCTCTCAACATTCAGCTTCACTGGATGTCAAGTTCTAATGTTATGAGGGAGAAGAACGTTTCTCTCTCCACTTTCCATGCACTTCTTTCATGTCGCCCATTATGCACCTTTTATCTAAACAAAAAAGTCTCAGATGCTGAAACCTTTCCTCAGGGGGGAGTCGCTCATTCCTCTGGATCCCCTTTCCTGACCCTTTTCCAGGGGAGGGAAAACAGTTGGAACTGTGCACAGCGTTCCCAAAGTGGTTGCACTAAAGACTGTTTAATGGCATTATGACATTAGCAGGGTTTCCCCCTCCTTCTCCTTTAGCTGTTTAGAGAACCACCCAGGAACTAAAGAGCCAAGTTGACTCACATTCAGCTGCATACCTGCAAAGCTCCTGGGCGCTCTGTTTCTGCAGCTTTCAGGGAGACCTGGAAGAGTTAACATTTCCCAGGGAGAAGATACTCTAATGAAAAAGGAGCAAGGAAGCACAAGGCCAGGGAGAAATGCTGCTAATTGGCAGAGGAGGAAAAACGCAACCTTGCACCTGGGATTATGTTGATCCAGCAGGGCTTATGAACTCTCCGCCTTGCCTCTGAACATCTTCCAATTTGGCCTTGCTGTGGGTACCAAATTCATAAAGTTCACAGCTGCTTAAATTGGTAGCGGTTGCCTTCAGAAGAGCTGAGAGTGCGCATTAGGAAAGGTCTCCCGTTCAGGGGTGGGGGCTCCCTGAGCTCTGGGGCTGGGGCTTTCCTCCAGGGCTAGGGGGGATTAGCCAGCAGGCTCTGCAGATCAGAACAATCAGCCCAGCCCAGCTCTGCGAAAATGTCACCCTGGCAGGAATCAAAAGGCAATAACACTTGCACAGAGCCCCACATTCTTCCTCATTTGGAAGCATTTTGATGATTTGCTAACTCTAATAAGATCAGAGAATTCCCTGAGGGGGAGCAGGAAAGTAAGAATGCCTGCCTTAAATCCTCAGGCCCTGTGGCTTTGCAGGTGGAAATCTGGAATATTGATGCTTTCAAGTCTGAGAAGCTGGCCGTTCCTTCAGCTTCACAGCATTTTCCTAATGCAGAATGTCCCCATGGAGAGCAAATCAGCCTCCTGGATATCACATTGTATTAGATGGTAGAGGCTGAGTGACCAGTAAGCCCGGATATGCCCCTGATCTTGGGCTAGACTCTGGAGGGTCAGGTTGTGTTCCAGGTCTTTGAGACATGGGATGGTGGCAGCTGTCCATCAGAGAGGTGTGAGCGCAGGATGCAATTGGTGTCGTGGCAAACACAATGTCAGGCTGGGCCTCCTATGCTCAGCCATTCTGTTTGTGCACCAGGCATGCGATTCTGGGCTGCCAGCAATGCTGACTTCCCCGAAAGGGCAGCGTGGGATCTCACAATGCATCATTTGCTGGAAACTTTCCTGAAAGCAACTGAACAGATGCCCTTCAATTTTGCTTCAGTAAGAAACCCTGGAAAATCTCCTTTGCAAATAATTGGGTAACTTTTCCTGCCACTTCCAATTTGACACGGTAACTTTCTTCTTTTCGCTACAGGCAAAAGCACTAAGGGTGACAAAACTTGTACAAGCAAAAGAGGTTCATTTATTATCACAGGGTCTCCCCAGATGCTGGTCGCTCCCCTCTCTCCCCTTCTTCTCTTTTCCCCTCCTCCTTCACTGCCTGGAGGCATTCCTCTGTTGATGACTGGAAATTAGAACACAAAGCAAGGAACAAAACGCTGCTTGCTTTCAAGGAGCAGAAACATCTGATCCTACAAAACCTCCACAGCAACCAGCAGGTGCCATTCTGGAGAACCATGGGGGGTGGGGAAAACCCTAGAAGAGGAGGCCGGGCAGTGGAGTGGCCAGACTATTAAATCCCACTCAGCCAGGAAGTTCACTGGGTGACCTTGGACCAGACAGTCAAGCCAGGCCATTGGTTGGTTGGTTGGTTGGTTGGTTGGTTGGTTGATCACATGCATATCCCATCCTTTCTCCAAGGAGCTCAAGGTGGCATACATGGTTTCTTCCCCTCTTATTTAATCCCCACAACAACCCTGTGAGGTAGGTTAGACTGAGAGATATAGTGACTGGCCAAGGTGAACTCTGCGGCTGAGTGGGAATTTGAACCCTGGTCTCTCCTAGGTTCTAGTCTGACACTCTTAACTACTACCCTTGTGATGGGTCTGGAAGCCTTTCACAAGGAATACCTCTGCTCACTCAGAGATATATTTACAGTCTTTATTTACATACATATCTACAAGTTATAGGACATAGTTTCATGCATCCAAATCCTCGGTAGCAGATCCAGGAAGTGGGAGCTTTCAGCTCCTGCTCCAGCAGAGGAGCTTGGGAAGCCCCAGGCGCCTCCTTTGTGCCCTACGTTTTAACCCCCTTCTGTCCTGTGCTGGAGGAATGGGCATTGACTCTCGCTCTGTCCCTGAACTGGTCGAGTGGTGTTGATGGTCTCCTCTCCGCTTGAGTTCCTTCTGCTTGCTTGTTCTCCTCTCCCTCTCCTGTCTTTTCTAATGGCTCCTGTTCTTCCCCCTCCCTCAGCTCCGGGGCATTCCCTGGCAGCCCTGTGACAACCCTGCACTGGCTATGACCCAACAAGGACCCAGAATTCTCAGGAAGAGCCCTCTGGGAGTGGGGCTCCTACCTTACCTGCAGCAGAGGAGCCCCCATCCAAGTTAGAGGAGGAGGAGGAACCAGCCCCCAGCACTACAAAGTACCAGAACCAGAAGCTCCAGCCTCTGGCAGCTGGTTGGCAGGGGGGGCACCTATGAGCCCAATGTCACTGTGCTACTTGAGAGCAAAGAGCTCCTGGACTAGGTGCCTGCAAGCTGATGGGTCTTCCAAGCTACTGACCTGTGCCCTGTACCGCTCTGCCCTTGGGTTCATAGAATCATGGGGAACCTGAGGGTCATCCAGTCCAACCCTTTGCAATGCAGGAATCTCAGCTAAAGCATCAGTGACAGAGGGCCATCCAACCTCAGCTTAAAAGCCTCCAAGGAAGGAGAGTTCCACCACCTCCCAAGGAAGTCTGTTCCACAGCTGAACAGCTCTTACTATCCAAAAGTTATTCCTGGTTTAGTCATAATCTCCTTTCTTGTAACTTGGAGCCATTGGTTTGAGTCCTACTCTCCAGAGCAGGAGAAAACAAGCTTGCTCCCTCTTCCATGTGACAGCCCTTGAGATATTTGAGGATGGCTCTCACATCTCCTCTCAATCTCTTTTCCAGGCTACACATACCCAGTTCCTTCAACCATTCCTCATAAGGCTTGGTTTCCAGACCCCTGATCATCTTGCTTGCTGTCCTCTGAATATGTTCCAGCTTGTCAATATCTTCTTAAATTCTGGCTGCTGAAGCATTGCAATTAA
Source organism: Podarcis erhardii (assembly GCF_964252035.2). Taxonomy (NCBI): domain Eukaryota; kingdom Metazoa; phylum Chordata; class Lepidosauria; order Squamata; family Lacertidae; genus Podarcis; species Podarcis erhardii. The sequence goes on along the minus strand of NC_138502.1, from coordinate 53,921,501 downwards.
ATAATTTAAAGTGGATTTGTGACCTTTTCCTTCAAAAGTATTGGAAGGACTTCGTATGCCAGCTTCACCATTTCCTTCCTTTGGTGCTGGTCTTTTATTTTCAATAGAAACAAGACTCTGTTTTTTCACCTACACACACCTACACACCTCTTTAAATTGTTCTCTGAGACATGGAAGGGAGGAAAAAGGAAAACTGGGACATTCTGGGGTCAAATCCAGGATCAAATTCCGTGGCTGTCCCTGGAAAATTGAGACACTTGGAGGGTCTGAGATCAGAGTGGGACCACGACTTCCCTTGATCTGGACACTAGACTTCTGTTGCTGCAGCCTAGAATAGCATTAGCTTTTTTTGCTTCTGCCTCACACAGTTGACCCATGTTCAGCTTGTGGTCCACTAAGACCCCAATATTCTTTTCACATGTTTTGCTGTGAAGCCAGGTGTCCCCCAGAGGGTGGTGAGCCTAGGGGGTCCTGGGAGCCAGAGGCACTCTTGATTTAGGTGTTTGTGCCAGGTATATTTGGTATTTCTGTGAATTTTCCCACACTGCCATTTCCCGCCTCGCCCCCAACTCTTTTGCAAAGAAGGTGTGTGGAGAGCCCCCCGTTCCTGCCAAGCCTGAGGTCGGAGGCAGGAAACCTGAGAGTTTATTAGCGAAGGGTTTCCCCAGACGCCAGCTACACCATGCTTTCCTTCAGGCGCTGTTTGCAAATATAGGTTATTAAATTGATTTTCCCCCATGCCTCTTCCATGCTCAATGAACATTAAAATTAAAGTTCTGCTTAGTTTCTTTCTAGGTCAAGGGTGAGGGAGCTGGAGGGGGGGGGAAGAGGAGGAAGAGATGTGATGCAGCAATTTCCCTAAAAGAGAAAATGCTGCCTATATAGCAAAACAATAAAACATCACAATAGATAAATATAATGGGGAGTTCATACACACCCCAGTCCAAACCCACAATTGGGAACAAGGTATGCCCAGCGATGGCTGCTGGTGCCCATTGAGTGTGGTGGAGCAAAGCTAATGGACTCACAGTTGCAACAAAACTGTTCCCCAAGCCCATTTCACAGAAGGCAAAGTGTTAGAGCTCAGAGCTGCTGCCCCCACTTTGCTCAAATGAGGAGCCTTGCTCTGCCGCAAGATGGGGGGTCGGGTCCCTGTGGCAGGGAGCAAGCTGCGCACCAAGAGCCCCCTCCCTTCTCCTCCTTCGTCCTGCTGGTTTGGCTTCCTTCCATGCAGTCGACAGCTAGAACGATATTTAGCAGGGCTCTGATTGATGGGCACAAGCAAGTCTTCCTGCCTCCCTATTGTAAAAGACAGGCACCCTTCCAATTTTTATCAAGTTTTACTTTTCAAAAAAGAAAAGGAAAGACACACACACACCCTTCTTTCTTTGTGAAGTGAATGAGAAGATTGACTTTGAAGAGTGTTGATTGACACAGCTGCTGGAGAACTGGGCCTCAGAAACAGCATTTAAAAACCCAGCACCCTATTCCAAGGCAACCTTTTCTTTTTCTTCAAAAAAATGGGTTACCCATTGATAAGGAAGTCATTTGGGACAGAAGCAACTGTCTGAAGAGCCAGCGATCCTTGAAGAGCTCAGCCAATGCTTAATTTCATAGAATCATGGAGGTGGGAGGGGCCTCCAAGGGCAAGAACCACAGATAACACATCCCTGACATATGGCCCTCCAACCTCTGTCTAAAAATCTCCAAGAAAGGAGAGTCCACCTGCCCCCGAGGGAGTCCGCTCCATTGTTCAACAGCTCTTACTGTCAGAAAGTTCTTCCTGATGTTTAATTTGAATCTACAAGGAACTGCACTTTGGCTCATGTGTCAGCCCCTTCTCCCTCCAAATCCCTGAGGTTTCAAGCTGGGTTGTAGTGCCAGTGGAATGGTCTCTTTCAGGAGGTGGTGGACTCTCCTTCCTTGGAGATTTGTAAGCAGAGGTTGGATAGATGCACAACTGTCATGGAAGCTTTAGTTGAGATTCCTGCACTGCAGGGGGTTGGACTAGATGACCCTCAGGTCCCTTCAAAATCTATGATTCTAGGACTTGTTATAAAGATCTGCTCTAGGGCTGGAAGCAGGATTAAGTTTAACCCTGTGAGCGTTCTCTGTGCTGCTGGTAGCAGTGGCGTAGTGTGGGTTACCGGGGCAAGGCAAGTAATTTGCGCCCCCTAACCCTGGATTTGCACCCCCTAACCCTATCCCTAACCCTAACCCCCAGATGTTGCGCCTGGTGCGGCCGGCACCCCCTGCACCCCCCACGCTACGCCACTGGCTGGTAGTTTTGTTTAGTAGACGCTAGCCTCCAGTGCCTAGACTATATGTAAGCTTTACCCTGGTAGCATGCAAAGGATATAGGGGTCTTAGTGGACCACAAGCTGAAGAGGAGCCCACAGTCTGATGCAGCAGCTAAATAAGCATGTGAGGGCATCCCAGGGTATGGTCAGCCAAGACAAGCCCTTCATGAGGCCAGGAGCTTTGGGTCTGGCCAGGAGTTGGATGGGTGCCTGGGAATCACCTGGGCACTGCCTTGAGTTCCATGATGGAAGAAAGGCAAGAGATCCAAATGTAACAGGTGGGGCCCAATCCACCAGCAAGTTCTTTCACACAAAGCAAACCTCACGAGATGCTGGAGGCAATTGCTTGAACTTTGAAGGCAGATTGAAAGCTTTTGCCACACTTTGGATGCTATTGTACAGCTTCAAAAAATTAAGAGCCTTTGTGACTGATCTCCATTTACATTGCGTTGTGTCTCTGTTGTTGTTACTTTTCTCCCAAGGAAATCATTTTGTGGTTGGACTGTCTCTGGGATCTCCTCCTCCTGCTGCTGTACCCTTTGCCCTGCTGATGGCCTGGAGGAGCCCGCGTTTGCTCCACAGTGATGGGCATGGGGAGGGCAGCAGCTGCTTCCGTCCCAACTTACAATTGCATTTATGGAGCCCACTATAAACAACGACAAAAGACTTTTCAAAAGTTCTGAAGGCTGCGTATCGCCAAGCAGCCTCCAGGCACTGTTTGTGGAGACAGGTTATTAAATGGATTCCCCCCTCCCTTTTTACATGCTCAATGAACATTCAAATTAAAGTTCAGCTGAGTCTCCCTGTGGGGTGAGGAGGAGCTTTGAGGGGCTGAGTGTGTTTGGAATGGAATAAGAGAAGGTTCCTCCGACTGACTCAAAGGACAGATGTTCCAAGAGGTTTCTGGCTGCCTTCGCTCAACTGTGGGAAGCCCTGAGGTGGGACGGAAACTTGTCTTCTTAACTGCACCCACACAGCTTCACCTCTGGACTAGGGATCAATCATACAGACTCCTTCTTCCCCAAACCAAAACTTGCTGATCCATGAATGGATGCCATGTTTTGTTCTGACAGACGAACATGGGAGATGTTTGGATACAAGCAAAGTCATCCTCAAGATTGCAGGCCTTGATGTGGATTCAGTGAACTGAAGAGAAATTCAGCACAGACCACTATTAGTCAGTAACACTGCCCCTTTAGCTGCCTTCCTTTAGGTCAAGAATTTTCTCCAAGCCTTGCAGAAGTCACCCTTAGCCTTTCTAGGGATGAAAAATGCAGCTAGACACAATAATTAATGTGAATTGCAGGGCATGCTGATCATTGAGACCACTTCCAGCCCAAGTTTCTCCCAGGGCTACATCTATCTGAACATTGCCTGAAGGCCACCTGCCACAAGATCTGGTGATGCCCCCCAACTGGGATGGCATTAAAGGGGAATTGGACAAATTTATGGAGGAGGAGGCTACCAGCGGCTGCTAGTAATCTCAGGGGCAATATTTATCTGGATAGTGCTTTTTTTCTGGGGGGGGACGCAGTGGTACGCATACCCCTAAACATTTTGTGAATCTACTGGAGGAGATTTTTAAAAAAAAATAGTTTCTTCTCTAGCACAGTGAATCATCAGTTCCATTGAGTAGCATGGTGAATGCTGGCCTCATTTCCTATCCTGAGTCTCAGGCGGATGTGAGCATTTAATGTGTGAAGCAGTGTGGAATGTGGATGTGTGGTGTTTTACTGATGAAAGTTTGGCCTCATTAAGGGGCAGTATTTCAATATGTGTAATGCATGTTCTTTGTACTTTTGTCCATTTACTGTATTTATTCCCCCCGATTTGAACTATACGTAAAATGGTGATTTTCTTGAGTCAAAATGAGAGTACCCCTAAACATTTTTTTAGAAAAAAAAGCACTGCATCTGGATATCAGTTCATTCCTGGGAATCCCAAGTGGGAGACTGCAGCTGGATTCAGGTCCTGCTTGTGGGTTTGCTGAACTAGATGGACCTTCAGTCTGACCCAGCTGCAGAGCTCTTCCTAGGCTCTTAGCTACCTTATCTGAGAGAGCTGCCCAATGCCATGCACAAGTGTGGCTCCCAAATTTAAGGCTAGAATGTACATTCAGTTGCATTAACAGGTAAACTTTTCCGACTCCAGTTCAGGCTGAGAGCGGTGAGCTGGCGCTTTCCAGTGCTCCATTGTGACAGGCAGGGAGGGGGACCACACTGCCCCTGCAGCTCAAGAGCTAGCAGCTCAGGAAGAAGGCAGTGACAGAAACCTTCTCTTTGTTATACTACTTTTTCAGTTCTAGAGTTGCCATGCAGCAACATGCTTTGCCAAGCAGTTGTTGGTTCTAGGGGGTAAGATTTAAGAGTTATCTTGTCAGGAGAAGGAAGGAATCCTAGAATAGTAGAGTTGAAAGGGACCCAAATGACCATCTAGTCCAACCCCCTGCAAGGCAGGAACCGCTGCCAAAGAATCCCCGAAAAGAAAGCAAACACCCGGGCAGACAGTGCCACAGTGGTAGACTTTAAAGTAGTAAGGCAGCAACAGTGTGCCTTTGAGGTTTCCTCTTGTTTCATCTTTGCAGCCAGCTGCAAAACACCGGATTCCTGTGTCCTTGACAGATTGCCCCTCAGCTGCCCAATGGTTTCTCTGCCCCACGTGGAGCCAAGCATAGGAGGTGCTTCTGAACTGAAGCCACCAATAATCAGTGCTCATAAAAAAGAATAATACTGTAATCCCTCCGCATAAACTCATTGATCAAGCATTTTCATTTTTTAAAAAATAATATTTATTACTTTTAAACCTTACAAAAAAGAAGAAGCAAAAGAAAGAAAAAACAATACAATACAATATATAAACAGTACACAACAAACATTAACACATTAGACTAAACAAAACAGAGCAAAAACAATTTAAAAACATACATCATACCATTTCAATGCCTTATCTTTCATTCCCTTGTTTCATCGACCTCCTCTCACCTCCCTTTTTGTATTCCACTTCTATTAATTGTTTCAGCAATTCCTTTCTTATCTTAACTTATTTTAACCTTATTTTCCATTAATACTATAATACTTATTTATGCTTAACTCCTTATAACATTTCTACTAAAGCCATATAATTTCATTCCAACATTTTTCTAACACTCATTAATTTTACAGTATTTCTATAAATAAACTTTAAACTTTTTCCAATCTTCTTCCACCGTCTCTTCTCCCTGGTCTCGGATTCTGCCAGTCATTTCCGTCAATTCCATATAGTCCATCAACCTGGTGATCTTCTGTCCGAGGCTCTTAACTCTTTTCCAAGTCCCTTCTGCAGGTCTTCTTCATATTTATACATACACTTTACTTTGTCTTCTGCTGATCTTGTTCTTAATTTCCTTCCTTTGATGCTGAAGAGTAGATCTTGGGGAAGCTCCGACCTAGCAATGTTTTTATTCCTTCTCGACAGGTCAGCCAAATCTCCGTAGTTAAAACTAAAATCCAAAAGATATTTCAGGACGTGTTTCAAAATCCCTCCAAATCTGAAAGTCCCCACAACTCCAATCTCCTCCTGACCCAGGTCCAGGTCCCAAAGGTCAGTAAATCCCTGCATGAGGTGATCTATCCAACTTTCCTTCTCCAGTCCAAGCAGGGCTCCAATCCTCAAAATCTGATTTTCTCTGAATTCAATCATAGAAGGCAACAACTTATAGTCATCAAATTGCCTCTGTAAGGCTGGGCTCTCTCCCTCTCCACTTGTATTACTTTAGGTTCAACAACAACAACTTTCTCCCTCACCTTCTCCACAGTTTGCCATGTCAAAGTAGATTCCTGTATCGATTCTTGAATAGTTTCTGTATAGATGTTCACTTTTTGTCCCAAATTAGTCACTTTTTGTCCCAAGTTATCAATTTTGATAGTCATCAGATCCGTCTTCTTGTGGAGCTGTTCCAATGAATCACTTATCTTACATAATGCAATCACTAAGGCTTCTTCTGTCGACATTCTTAACCTATCCAAGGTCAATCCCTGGTTCTCACGGTTTTTTATCTTGCAGCTGGAGATTCCACCAGCTCAACTCTTGTAACAGTTTCAAAGGCTCCCTCTAGAGGGAAACAATTTCTATTTGTATCAATCCTTTTAAGCACAGTTCAAGCAATAAAATTAGTTTCAATTTTCAGTTACTTTTACTCCTTTTTAAACGCAGAAGGAGACAATGGAAACAATGTATTTCTCTTATTTAACTAGCTGTCAAGATACGTTTTATTCACAGTCAATGAACTTTCCCAAAACGTCAGTCTTACTAGCAGCCAGTTTCCAGGTTCAGAGCGGTGGTAATTTAACTTTCTTCACTCTCTCCTGCAGGCTTACGCAATCCCAAATTTCCCCCCCTCTTATCCTGCTTCCAAGGGGGGTTTAATGATTTTAGCCGATGGAAGTTTAATCCTTTACAGATGTGCTGGTCCCGGGGGAAGGTACCGTGGGTGTAAGCAGAGTCCACACGAAGAGGGGCGAGGTCCAAGACGGGGAGCCGGGCGGGGAACAGGTACGCTGGAACAGGAGGCCGAGCTGGGAACTGGAACACCGGATAGTCAGGAACAGGAGGCCAAGCAGGGATCAGGAACACAGGAAGGTCCAAAGCCAACAACGACGTTGCTCCCGCAACCTGGGGCCAGGCTGACTGGGCTTTTATCCTCTTCTAAGGCCGGGGGCGGTCCCGACCACCAGGAGCCCCGCCTACTCTGGCCTTAAGGCGAGCACTCCTCCTGGGGGCAACCAGTTCCCTTCGCCTCTCTGCCCTAAGCCTCTGCAGATCAGGAGAGGCCGAAGGGTTACTGGGCCCTGGAGGAGGCTCACCTGTGGCCACTGAGTCGTCAAGCCCCTCTGGGGCCAGAAGGGCTTCACCTGGGGCCAGCTCCTGATGCTCTGTCACAGGTGCAGGCTCTTCAGCATCTAGGCCTTGCCCCAGTTCAGCCGGCCCTGGAGGCGGGGACTCCTGTGCAGGCTGGGATTCCTCTGGTTCATCCTCTGAATCGGAATCCCAGGCCATCACAACAGAGGACTTTCCAAGACTTTAGCTTGCAAGCTCTTTGCTTCAATCTATTTACAAAAGGGGAAGGTGGACTTCCTGTTTAAAACCTCCCCGTTTCGGTGCCAAATTAAGACGTTTAAAAAATCCAATTTTCCGTTCTACTCACGGGTAGTTGTTTAGGATCAAATTGTCCACAAGAAAAAGTCAGCGCTCTCCGGCAACAGCAGTGCGGTTTCACTCCGTGAAAGAAGCAGTCAATTCGAAGCACCGCGCCGCTCACCCCACGTCGCTCCGGATCCCCAAAACCGGGTCTCCCCGCAAGTAGGGGAGGCGCAAAAGGTGCCAGCCGAATCCCACGTTCACAGGCTTCTCCCGCCTGTGATTTTTATTGGGTCTCCGCCTTCGCCGTGGCGGCCAGACTCTGATTCCACGGAGCAAATTCCTCCCGATCAGAGGAATTCCGCCATTGTCGGAGGTGCCAACCCGGAAGTCTTGATCAAGCATCTTCAGCTGGCTAACAGCAGTTATCAGCAACCACCAACAAGCAATCATGGGTGTCATGGCTTGGAGAAAGAGGATACATTTTTCTCCCTCTCTCACAAAGCACAAGAACTCTTGGGCATCCCATGAAGCTGAGCTTTGGAAGATTCAAAACAGAAAAAGGAAAGTCCTTCACACAGGGTGTTATGTACTGAAGTTCTCACGCTGGACCAGCAGGGAGATACTGTAGATAGTTTTCACTCAGGTCCACATATGCAAATAAGGGATTGAAAGTGACGTTCAGTGATTGGATAGTTAGAACTAACTCAGTTGGTCTTTAAGGTGCTACTGGAAGGAATTTTTTTATTTTGTTTTGGATAGTTACAGAAAGTGTTACAGTTGCGTTGTAGTGGAGCTCTATATAAGCAGTCTGTCTGATCACTTCAGTTCAGTTCTGTTCTGGCCCGTGAATAAACAAGAGCTGTTTGAAGAATCACTGTGTCGTCTGATATGTTCACCCACAACATAACACAGTGCATGAACTATAGAACTCACTCTCCCAGGGGCTGTGGCAACCACCAACTTAAGTAGCTTCAACAGAGAATTGGGCAGGATTCAACAGAGAATTGGGCAGGATCAATGCCTACTAACCATGGTGGGCATGCTCTGCCTTCATGGCTGGAAGCACTCGTGCTTCTGAACACCAGTGGATGACCCCACTCAGTGGCTTCATGTTAAACAACACAGGGGATAAATCAGACCCTGAGGAAGCCCACATTGAGGGCTCCAGGGGGCCAAAGGATCACTCTCTGGAAAAGGCCTTCCAAGTAGGACTGGAACCATTGCAAAGCGGTGCCACCCACCCGCAACTCAGACAGCCGCTCCAGAAGGGTATCATGGTTGATGGTATTGAAAGCCACAAAGAGGTCAAGGAGAATTAACAAGGAGACATCTCCCCTGCCTCTCTCCCAGCAGAGGCCACCATATAGGGCGACCAAAGCAGTTTCTGCCCCAAGACAAGGCCTCAAGCCCGACTGAAATGGATCTAGAAAATCTCATCCATAGGCTCTTCTGATGTCCTTGTGGGTGTCCCTTCCCTTAATGGCAGTCTTGCTGGATTAGAACAAAGGCCTATTGAGTCCAGCATCCTGTTTGCCAAAATAGCCAGGCAGCTGCCTTTGGGAAGCCCTGAAGCAGCTCCCTCTCCACATCTGCGCTCCCCAGAATGTCGTATCCAGAGGCAGGGGCAGAGGAAGGGCCGCCACGGGTGTCTTTGCTGAGGAGGGTGACATTTGGTGTGCCGCCCGCCTGTGACTCCCAAGCCCACCCTGAGCCGTTGGGGGAAGGGGAGGAGCTGCGCCGCTTTGCCAGCGGCATTCCCCCCTTCCCCCTTCATTTCGACAGCTGGGGGAGGCTTGGGAGTTGTGGGCAGGCGGCACGCCAAATGACTGCCATGGGTGGCTTGCTCTGCCCCCGTGAGTGGCTCGCTCCGCCCCTGGCTGCAGGGCACGCTCACTGCTCCATGCACCCAAGCGGCTATCCCCTGCCTGGGAGAGCACCCTCTGTGCCCCGCTCCCCTCGGGAGTGCGCCCGCCCTGGGCAGCGTGGGCATATGCTCTGCCGCTGTCCAGAGGCATGATAGAGGAGTTCATTCCTGTTACGCCAAGGTGACTCTCAGTGGCAAACTCATGACGCTCAGGTTACCAGCACCAGCACCTCTCTTTTCTGTGGTTGACTCAGCTCTAATGGAAGTTTCCTTGGAGCTGATAGAACATGACAAAATGATTGATGCCCTGACAGCAAGTGGGGGGAATGGGGAGAAAGGAGGAGGAAGGAAAGAAAACACCAGCTTACTAAGGCTGACATGTAATTCATATGACAAAGAAGTTTCCGGGGGGGGGGTGTTTGTATGTGTGCACACACAAGGGTAGCTATGCTGCTGCTGCTGTTTTTAAAGCCTTGGCCTCGGCTCTGGCCAAAGGAGTTCAAAGGCACAAGGCCAAACTATAGCTGCACTGAAAGCACTCCAAAACTCCATGGCCTGCCCCAAAGGATTCTGGTATCTGTAGTCTGTTAAGGGCACAAATAGGCCCCTCCCAGAGCTACAATTCCCAGCACCCCCTGGAAAGAGGGATTGGCTGTTAAGCCACCCTGGGAACTGTAGCTCTGGGAGGAGAAGAGGGGCCTCCTAAGCCCACTCAGCACTCTGAACAAACTACAGCTCCCAGGAATCTCTGGGGGAAGCCATGGCTGTTTAAAGGGGTATCCCAGCACTTTGAATGTGTGTTGGGAAGGTGGCCTGTCTGTAGCAGGTGCTGTGGATCTTGCTCAACAAGAGCACCAGAAGCCACAGAAGCTGAGGGGGGAAAGCTGAGGGGGAACAAAAATGACCCCAAGGGGGCAACACCATTGTGGTGACAAAAGCCAGAATCAGGTTTCTTAGTGGAGGAGGAGGAGGAAAGTCAGTCACATTGGTTCATCCTTCCCAAATCCACATCAAGCTATACCTTTATTAGGCCAAGCCAAACGTGGGCAAACGTGTCAAAGCAACGAGGCCCCCCACTTTGGGTTGAAGCCCCCACCAGCCTTTGGCAAACAGCCTCCATAATCCCATCTGAGATCCTCCTGTCAGCTCTGGATGTCTACCCATGGCTGTGATGTCCCCCCAGGCCAGGCTGCTGCTCCTCCTCCTCCTCCGATCAAAAGCCATCCGTTAGCAGTCAGGGCGAATGAGGCACATGAGGAAACATCTTTAGCCGAGTGCCAGCTCCGTCGCTGAGAGCATTACAGCGCCTATTGACTGACGACGCAAGTAAAAGTCAGTAGCGATTTAATTAGGATGACTGACTCTTGACTGCCTCACATCTGCACATGAGGGGGGTGTTGGCAATGGCAGAGGCAGCGCGGAGAGGCATCTGGCCCCCACAAGCAGCTGGGCATGATCTGAGTGGCATCTCATCTTCAGAAATGCGGCAAAGCACCCTGAGGGTATCCTGGGTGAGCGGGCTGCACAGGTCCCACTTTAAAAATGAAATGATTACCGTGTGTGTGTGTGTGTGTGTGTTGGGTTACTTCTGTGACCAGACAGTCCTTGGTCCATACATTCCCAGGGTGTGGAAAGAGAGATCGCAGAGCCCCGAGGCTTGAAGGCGACTCAGAAACTTCAGCTGGACTAAAAGGCAGCTCCGGGGGTGGGGGGTGGTCCAGGACTCAGAGAGAGCCTCCTCTGTGGCAGCATCGAGGCTGTGGACTTCTGTCCCCAGAGAGGTGCATCTGGTTTCACTTTTGGTGAATGTTGAAGACAAAGGATCTTGGGGTCTTAGTAGACCAAAAGCTAAACATGAATCAACAATGTGAGGCAGCAGCAAAAAAAAAAAAAAAAAAAAAGCTCTTCTAGCCTGCCTCAACAGAAGCATAGGACCTGAACCATGCAGGAATATGTCCGCCCCCACTCCCCTCCTCAGATCAAACCTGCAACCTTGGCATTATCAGCACCATACTCTAAGCGACTGAGCTATCCAGGCTCTAGTCACAAGAAAGGAAATTCCAACTAAACATCAGAAAGACCTTTCTGACAGTAAGAGCTGCTTGACTGTGGAGCAGACTCCCTCGAGAGGTAGTGTGGTGTAGTGGTTAAGAGCGTTTGTTGTGGGGGAGGAAGGGAAAGGAGAATGTGAGCCACTTTGAGACTCCTTCGGGTAGTGATAAAGCGGGATATCAAATCCAAACTCTTCTTCTTCCTTCCTTGGAAGCTTTTAAGCAGAAGCTGGGTGGCCATTTTTCATGGATGCTTTAGTTGAGATTTCTGCTTTGCAGGGCGTTGGACCAGATGACACCTGAAGGTCCTATTCTCTGGAGCAGCAGAAAACAAGCTTGCTCCATCTCCTTAAGGTATTTGAAGATGGCTCTCATGTCTCCTCTCATATCTCCAGGCTAAACATACCCAGCTCCTTCAACTGTTCCTCATTAGGCTTGGTTTCCAGACCCTTGATCTTCTTGGTGGCCCTCCTCTGCACACCTTCCAGCTTGTCAACATCCTTCTTAAATTGTGGTGCCCAGAACTGGACACAGTGTTCCAGGTGTAATTTGGCCAAGGCAGAATAGAGCGGGACTATGACATCCCTTGATCTGGACACTAGACACTGTTGGTGCAGTCTAGGATAGCCTTTTCCTTTTTTGCTGCTGCATCAAACTGTGGGCTCATGTTCAGCTTGTGGTCCATCAAGACCTCTAGTTCCTTTTCACATGTACTACTGGCACGCCAGGCATCCCCCATCCTCTCTCTCTCTCTCTCTCTCTCTCTCTCTATATATATATATATAGCAGCTTCTGACATTAGACTCAGCCCCCCCACAGCCTGGGAAGGAGCCATCTCTCGGCATGTTGGCTCCACCAGCTTGGTGCTTCTGAGCCGCTCCTGGAGGTGGGAGAGAGGCAGAGGCCTGCCACGCCTCGAGGAGCCTGGTTGTCAGATATGGGGCAGGCTGAAATATTAATGGAACTAACATTTCAATTACCTTTTATCTATACGGATGCAGGCAATAGCACTCTCTCTCTCTGTTTCCCAGCCACTCAGCTCCCTCTCACCCCCCATTGCTCCTCTTCTCTCACCCTCCTTCCCACAACCTTCTCTTTTTCTCTCTCCCCCCCCCCCCCATCTCTTCAGAGACGCTGTCAGGGAGACGTTCATGCCGCGCTGGTTCTTTTTATTGGTTTTCATCACTTTTGACATTGCCAACAATGAACCTTGAAGTAAATTTTCAGGAGCGACGATGTCAGTGGGGAAGTGACGGCGTCGTCATTTTTCTAAATTAGGTGATGATTCCTAGCCCATGTGGAAGGAACTGCAGGAAAGACTGGGGGTGCGGGGAGGAAGGAAGGAAGGGAAGGAAGGGGGGAATATTCTTCCTAGGCCACCTGCTGTGACAAGGGTGGAGGTCTACATGGATTGATAGCCCTCCAGGGCCAGCCTTATTTGTTAGGCAGCACATGGCGCATTAGTGCTTGGTTTATTCCGCTTTACTAATAGTTCTGCAGTCCTTCCCCAGTGCTGCCATATTATTTGCTGCCCAGAGAGGTTACAGCACAGTAAAAGCGGGGACCCCCCGCCCTCAAAAAAAGAAAAGAAAAAGAAGAAAGCCTAGAACATTTGTGGTATGAAATGTTACAGGATTTCAGCAGTAAGTTACAGGACGTGCACCAATTGGAACCCAAGAGCTATGAAATCCCAACAAAGTTTGCAGGTACAAATAGTATTGCCATAGGTTTGGGAGAGGTCAATCTGGATGATGCCCCAGGTCCTTTCCCCAACCGTGATCCTGCATCTGTGAGGGTAGCCAGTTTCTTTGTTAAGGTAATGGCCTTGGCTTGTCAGTTCAAAGCTACTATTTACATTTCCAAAGAGGTTGCTCTGTTGCCATAGTGACAAATAGGCAGGCCTCTTCCCACCTCACCTGGCTGGATGCCACCTCTTTCTAGGATGGTGAACATAGGCCAAGCAAGGGACTGTCCTGACATGTGAGTTTGGGACTGGTGCTGGAATCTGGGGCGACGGAGACCTGTCTCTGTGCTGGACCCAAAGCTGTGTTTGGGACTCCCCTGGAACCCTAATGGGGAAGCAAGATGCTGTGGGCCCCTCCATCCTATCCTCAGATCCTATCCGCAGGCTATATACATGCATGAATAAAACCATATATCTAAAAGACACCAGAGTCTCTACTGACCAGGGAAACCAAACCTGGGTAGAGGTCTCTCATCTCTCAGAGACTGGGGCAGCGTATAGCAGTATTGAAAGCAGAATTGCGTGCGACTTTCCTGTTAGCATCATGAAAGCAAATCATCACTTGTAGCTCTGATGATGGGAGAGAGAGAAAAAGAGGCCAAAGGATGAATTTAAGATAGAAAAAGGGACACGACAGGGGTGCCCAATTTCCCCATTGCTTTTTATATCGGTCTTGGAGGTTTTGCTGAACATGATTAGAAAAGACCAGTTGGTCAAAGGGATACAGGTCGGAGCCAAACAGTATAAATTGAGAGCATTTGCAGATGACTTAGTTTTGACGTTACAGGAGCCAGAATCTAGTACGAAAAGGGTTTTAGACTTAATTAATGAATTTGGTCAAGTAGCAGGATTTAAACTGAACAAGTCAAAAACTAAAGTTCTAGAGAAAAATTTAACATCAATGGAAAAAGAAAGGTTTCAGAATGAGACTGGTTTGATTGTGGTTAAGAAAGTGAAATATTTGGGGATTAAGATGACAGCGAAAAATGTGAACTTATTTAAAGACAATTATGAAAAATGCTGGTCAGAAATGAAAAGAGATTTAGAAATATGGTCAAATTTGAAGCTTTCCTTGTTGGGCCGAATTGCAGTTATAAAAATGAATGTATTGCCTAGAATGCTATTTTTGTTCCAAACATTGCAAATTGTGGACAAGATGGACTGTTTCAAGAAGTGGCAGAAAGATATCTCTAGATTTGTCTGGCAGGGCTAAAAGCCCAGAATAAAATTTAAGATTTTAACTGATGTAAAGGAAAGGGGGGGGGGTTGCCCTGCCGGACTTTAAACTTTACTATGAATCAGCAGCTTTTTGCTGGTAGAAAGACTGGCTGCTTCTTGAGAACACAGACATTTTGGATTTGGAAGGTTTTAATAATGCTTTCGGGTGGCATGCATATTTGTGGTATGACAAGGTTAAGGTTCATAAAGTATTTAAAAATCATATTGTCAGGAAAGCACTGTTTAATGTTTGGATAAGATACAAAGATTTACTGGAAAATAAAACCCCAAGGTGGTTGTCACCAATGGAAGCTAAAGCTTTCAAAAGACTTAATATGGAGTCCAAATGGCCAAAATACTGTGAGATTTTGGAACAAGAGGGAGACAAATGGAAATTGCAGAGCTTTGAGAAATTAAAGAGTAAAGTACGAGATTGGCTTCATTATTACCAGATAATGGAGGTTTATAAATTGGACAAAAAAATCGGATTCCAGGTGGAAAAATCGAAATTAGAAACAGAATTGTTAGAACCTAAAACTAAGAATTTGTCAAAGATGTATAACTTGCTGTTGAAATGGAATACTCAGGATGAAACGGTGAAGTTTGCTATGATTAAATGGGCACAAGATGTTGGACATAACATTATATTTGCTGACTGGGAACAGTTATGGACCACCGGTTTGAAATTTACAGCATGTAATGCCTTAAGAGAGAATATTATGAAAATGATTTATAGGTGGTACATGACCCCAGTCAAGCTTGCAAAAATTTATCATTTGCCCGATAATAAATGTTGGAAATGTAAAGAGACTGAAGGTAAATTCTTTCACCTTTGGTGGACGTGCCCAAGGATTAAGGCCTTCTGGGAAATGATTTATAATGAATTGAAAAAGGTACTTATGTACACCTTCTTGAAAAAACCAGAGGCCTTTCTTCTGGGCATGGTTGGCCAAATGGTACTAAAGAAGGACAGAACTTTCCTTATGTACGCGACAACAGCAGCAAGAATTCTCATCGCAAAATACTGGAAAACACAAGATTTTCCCACTCTGGAGGAATGGCAGATGAAGATGATCGAATACATGGGACTGGCGGAAATGACCGGCAGAATCCGAGACCAGGGGAAAGAGTCGGCGGAAGAAGATTGGAGGAAATTTAAAGACTATCTACAGAAACATTGCAAAATTAATGAATGCTAGAATGATGTTGGACAGAAATTAAATGGTTACCGGTTGTAATGTAAAGGTGGAATAATAAGTTAAAATAAGTTATATCAATGT
Organism: Podarcis erhardii; assembly: GCF_964252035.2. Classification (NCBI taxonomy): domain Eukaryota; kingdom Metazoa; phylum Chordata; class Lepidosauria; order Squamata; family Lacertidae; genus Podarcis; species Podarcis erhardii. The sequence goes on along the minus strand of NC_138502.1, from coordinate 53,905,926 downwards.
TGCAACAAGGATTTTGCTGAATTAAGAATTTGAACTGGAATACAAAAGGGGGAGGTGAGAGGAGGTCCGGGATATAAGATAATGGAAATAAGAATTGGGAATTATATTTGTTTTGTTTTGTCTTAAATGTGTATTGTCAGAGCTGCCCGAGGTCCCAGCTCACAAAGGACCAACGCCAGTTCTTGTTATATACAAAAGTCTTTATTGAAGTTCAGTTTCGATTTCAAAGCCGCGGCGCGCAGCTCTACGTCTTGAACTCTAGACCGCTGAAGCTCCGTCTGAATCTCCTCCCCCCAGACACCAGTTTAAGACTCTAGCCTTGCTCCACCTCTTCCTTTGCTCTTTCCTCCTCTGGGTCCGCCTGTCCACTGGGGTCTTGCCCTTTCTAGACTCTTCTGACGCTGAGTCCCCTGAGTCTTCCCCCTGCCTCCGGCGGGCTTTAGGACCTGGTTCCCAATCCGGGTTTTTTGCTGTCCCGCGCGCCTGTACATTTGAACTTGGCGCGCGCGCCCAGCCGGCAACCTTTCTCCTGACCGTTACACTGCTCCTGTCACTGCTTCCCTCTTCGGGGGGGCTAGCTGGACCTGACTTCCCCTCCGTTCTCTCACTCTCTGATAGAGGCGTGGTCAGCCCTGACTCATCTTCTCTCCCTACTGGAGGAGACGCTGGCCCTGATACATGGGACTCTTCCCCCCCACTACGCTCCGGTGGGGGAACTGGTCCTGATCTTCCGCTGCTGCTTTGGGAGTCCCCGCTGGCCCCTTGCTTCTGGTGCGTCCCCCCTGGGACCCCCCTTGCCCTGGCCATCGGCGCCCCCCTCTGGGAATCTTCTGAATCGCTGGAGAAACTCATGGAATCTCTCGGGCCACTGTCATACTCCCCTACGCTGCCCTCAGATTCTTCCCCTTCGCTCTCTGTTTCCTCTCTCCCCTGTGCCTCTGCTCCTGAGCCCCTGACATGTATTTTTGCTTTTTTTTTGTTAATTGTTTTTCTTTGTGTATAAAATTGGAAAATCTTAATAAATATTTATAAAAAAAGAAAAAGAGGCCAAGGGGCTTCATAGATGTATCATTGGTCTAACCTTTCTTGGGTTGCATGCAGGGGACTGTTTGCATCAAAGCACCTCTCACAAATAAAACCAACTGCAAAGCCCTGCTGTTGTTGTGTGTGTGTGTGTGTGTGTGTGTGTGTGTGTGTGTGTGTGTGTTGCTCCATTTCACAATCCCCCTCCAAGTGCCATTTTGTTCCACTTCTCTTTATAATTCCCTTTCAAAGTAAAAGCAAAGCTTCACCCTTCGGAGCTCAGCATCTCTCCCTTCCCATCTCTCTCTCTCTCTCTCTCTCTCTCTCTCTTGCATTCATTCTCCCACCTCCTTTTCCGCCACTGCCATCACTCTGAAGTGCTCCCACTTCCCTCTACCTACCACAAACATCAAAGCAAAGTGTCTGATCTCTTCATCCCCCAGAATAAACAACTGACAGGAAACATAACTAGGTCTTCGCTCAGGTATTGTACGAGAAAAGGATTTTGTTAGCTTCACGTGATCTCCCTTCAGTTTTTGAAGTCTCTGTGCAAGCGGCAGGTGACTGCAACAGGGAGGATGTGGGAAAGTCACCTCCATAAAGGTCTGCAGAAGAAATCCGGTTGAGGGACAAGCCTCACCTGAAAACAAGGAGCAGGGAGGGGGCATCACAGATTGATGTTGCACGGAGGGAAGCAAAAGAACATATGCTGGTGTCTATGGAGAATCAACCGCAAGGAAGCAACATCTAGGGTTGCTAGACCCCCGTGTGGAGCTGAGGGCTCCAGGTTTGCCTGACTCCCCATAGGTGGCAGGGGGGGTCTTGGATCTGCAGGGGGGTGACAGCACCTTCCTTCCCTGCTCAGGCTCCCCAAGCAGGTGAGAAGGAATGACCCTCCCATGTCAGCTGCATCTGGGAACAGGCTTTTGAGCTAAGTTTACCATCTTAATTCCCAGCCAGTTTGTGTTTTCCATTTGAGTGATGTACTCTTGGCAGCTGTTGTTAAGGCTTAATGGACTTAATTACGTCACTCTCCATGATGCCAGTACCCCCCCCCCCAAGATCACCAGGAGGCACCCAAGGCCCTGAAATCTCGATCTCAACCCTAAGGCTACCTCCGCTACCCTGGAGCCATTATGTGACTAGTTGACACTTTATAAAGCCATAAAGCTTTAGCTAGCAGCCATCCTGCACTGGATTTTGTGGCAGTGAGTCCCACAAGCTAACTGGCATTACATGAAATCCTGCATTCCTTTTGTCTCTGGTAATTCTTCTTTTATTTCTTTGGCGATCATTTGTAGCCGAGTAAGATTGTGTTCCATAAATATGTCTTAACTGTGAGTCCATAAGTGACTGTGGAGACTTATTCTGGATTCACACATCCTTCCACAGTGGGGACATAGGTTTCTGGGTGGGTGTTGATCTTGGTGAGGGTTTGCCAAGCGTGCCTTCCTCTTAGCACGTTTCTCCCTTTCGTCCGAGTTCGAGTGTCTTCAAAGCCCATGACACCTTTGGTAAAGGCTGTTCTCCAACTGGAGCGCTTGCAGGCCAGTGTTTCCCAGTTGTTGCTGTCTAAACTACATTTTTAAAAATTTGCCTTGAAAGAGTCTTGAGACAGCCACAGCACAGGAGCAAAACCCCTGTCCCAGCAGGCCCCATTACAAAGGGGGCAGGCCTGGCCCCAGTGGGCAAGCAATTCTAGGGGTGCTGAATGCCCATGGAACAGCTGCCAAAGAAGTGTGCCCCAGAAAAGAGGACATGGTCATATGTCTCCCGCTCCCCTGTTCCTCTGGCTCCTTTGTCTGCCCTTCACTTCCAGAAGCTGGAGCAGTTTGATAAAGGGCCTGGAGGAGGGTGAAATCCCCAAAAAGGTTGTTACTTTTTTCTGTATGCCACAATAGCTGCGAGAATATTGCTAGCGAAGAATTGGAAGAAACAAGATTTACCAACTATCGAAGAATGACAGATGAAGATGATGGACTATATGGAACTTGCCGAACTGACCGGGAGACTCCGAGACCAGAGAGATGAGACGGTGGAAGAATCTGAAGAAGTGTGCATGCACACGAAAGCTCATACCAAGAACTGACTTAGTTGGTCTTTAAGGTGCTACTGGAAGGAATTTTTTTTGTTTTGAAAAAATATGTTAATATTTAAATCTTAGAATAGCTTTGGAAGTGGATATAGGCGGTAGGGTTAGAAGTAGAAGATAGTGTATTTTATAAGTGATAAAATGTGAAGTTTTTTGTGGTGAAAGTAAGTGTGGGGAAAATAAGATGGTTAGAAATTATGATATATGTAAACTGCTAAAGATGAAGTAAAATGAAAATCGGATAGGTGGGACTTGGGGAAGCCCACTTAACAATGTTTAGAAAAATAAGGACATGACAAGAATTTGTTTGTATTGTTTGTCTTTTCTGTTTGTGTTTTTTATATGTGCTATAAAATGAATTAAAAATTGGGGGGGGGAGAGATAAAGGGCCTGGAAGTCAAGCCTGATGAGGAATGGTTGAAGGAGCTGGGCATGTTCAGCCTGGAGAAGAGGAGACTGAGAACAGATATGACAGCCATCTTCAAATATCTCAACGGCTGTCGCATTGAGAATGGGGCAAAACTCTTTTCTCCTGCTCTGGAGGGTTGGACTTGAACCAATAGCTTCAAGTTACAGGAAAGAAGATTCCAACTCAGCATCAGGAAGAACTTTCTGACGGTAAGAGCTGTTCAACAGTGAAATGGACCCCCTCAGGAGGTTGTGAACTCTCCTCCCCTGGAGGTTTTAAAGCAGCAGTTGGATGGCCATCTGTCATAAGTACTTCCGTTGAGATTCCTTCTTTCCAGAGGGTTGGACTAGAAGACCCTTGGGATCCTTTCCAACTCTGCCATTATATGAAGGCAAACAGGCGAGGGCAGAGCAGGATCTGAGAAATTGCATCGGCTCCTTCCTTCATGGCTGCTGGGCGTTAATTTGGCTTGGGCAGTCCCTGGGTCACAAGCTGGCAGCTGTATGCCAAGAAAACAAGCAGACGGGGCCGCAGGGCCGGATCCTTCAAAAAGCATGTGTAGCAGCCAAACTGGCCCCTTACTAAGGAAATCCTTTAAAATGCAAGCAAACTGTTTCCAGCAAAGCCTCAGAGCGACCCTGGCAAAAGTTGCATTTCCTTGCCAGCTGAGTGGCTGAGATTAAAAACTGTGCTGTCATGGGGATTTTTAGCATTTCGGGCTATTTCTCTCTCTCTGTTACTCTGCCTCTCTCTCCCCCCCCCTTTCATTCTAGAGTAGTAGCCATCCCAGTGGGCGTGTTCGTCATAATCTATAGAAGCCAGGCCATCGGCAACATTGAGAGAACAGACAGAAAATCAATGCCGTGAATTTGAATGGCTAAGCTCAGGGGTCCAATGTTCCAGGACCTTTGATTGAATCTGAGATCTTCCTCTCTTTTTTCTTTTTTGCTCCTTTTGCTCTTTTCTTTAACAGCAACAAAATTGCACCTAGTATATCATCCCATCCCATCAGGGACATCCTCATGCCACATGACCTGAAACCACTGCAGGTGCAGATCATGGAAATGAAATTGAAATATACTCTGAGTCGAGTGTGAATTTCATGCTCTTTATTCAGCTCCTAGTAGCAATGAATGAAACTTTCCCCAAAACGTCTAGCTATATATACATTATTTACACAATGGGCTCTGTGTGATTGGCTAATTCCGGGCTGCTCCTGCAGGCCAATCAGGTTGCGGAGTCACCTCCTCCAGAAGCCTGATTGGCTGCTTGTTATGTACTGAGTTGAATAGGATCCAAACTGCAACAGTCTGATTGGTCCTAGAACAATAGGATCCAAAAGGCAGCAGTCTGATTGGTCCTAGAACAATAGGATTCAGAATGCAGCAGTCTGATTGGTCCTAGAACAATGCAGCAGTATGATGGGTTGGCAGGAACTACCCAATCATGCTCCAGATAGAAGTGAATCCACAACCTGATTGGCTTACAGTAGGATTCCAGAATTAGCCAATCATGTGCAGCCCATTGTGTCAATAATGTATATAAAGCAGATACTTTGAGGGGACTTTCATTCATTCCTCCTTACCACTATGAGCTGAATAAAGAGCATGAAATCACTTTGCGACTCTGAGTATATTTCACTGGCGACGAAGGTGGGATCCCGCTGAGCTGACTGCCACACACAGCACCGCCACCTGCCGCACCGCTGCCTCGCACCGTGTATCCAGGCTTCAGCTCCGGGACACAAGGAACTCAGAATGGCAACCAACAGCAGCTTCTCGCCGTTCAACCCAGCATCTGGAGACTGGGAAGCGTACGCCTCCTGTTTCACCTTCCTCCTAGAAGCCAAAGGGGTCACCGATGAAGAAGACGCCAAGAAGAGGGCAATATCCTTCAGCGTCTGCGGAGAGGAGACGTTTGAAATCTCCCGGGCTCTCCTTGCGCCTGAAGACGTCGCTACTGTTCCATACAAAACAATAATGGAACAGCTGAAGGGGCACTTTTCGCCACAGCCCTCAGTGGTGGCTCGTCGAAATGCCTTCTACGCAAAGCGGCAAGCCCCTGGGGAAACCATAACTGGGTTTGTGACCTCTCTCTGCCAAGCCACCCGGTTCTGCAACTTCTCAGAGCTGGAGAACATGCTTCATGACCGCCTCGTCGGTGGCCTGAAAGATGACATCGCCCGGGTGTGTCGGGCTCGGCCCACCCGACGCCAGGCATCAGATGACCAATCCAAGAGCCCCAGGTCCCGGGGCCCAACGCACCAAGGCAACTCGACAGAGCTCACGGACTTCCAGGTATACCAGTTGCCCCACCCCAACGTAGAGAAAATTTATGTTGACGTACAGATAGAGGGGGCCCCATGCCGCATGGAGCTTGACACGGGTTCAACTCTATCCATAATCTCGGCAAGGACCTTAAGGAAACTGTGTCCTACTGGGGGTCCCAAACTCAGGCCGGCCCCATTCACCCTCTGGGACTTCCAGAAATGTAAGGTCCCCACAATGGGGGTGGGGACCTTCAAGGTGCAATACTGAGGGCGGACGCGGCAACTGGAATTGCTGGTGGTCAAGGGCCCCTACATTAGCTTACTGGGATTGGCATGGTTTGGACCACTGGGGCTAGCCATCACCGGGGTGAACCACACTAGCTTACAAGTGGACGTGGACGCCATATGCAAGGAATTTCCGGGGGTTTTCGATGGGAAATTGGGACAGTATACGGCCCCCCCATTGCTCTACAGCTTGACCCCGCAGTACGACCAGTCAGGCTCAAGGCCCGCCAGGTCCCGTTCGCCCTGAAACCCCGTATAGATGAGGAATTGGACCGGCTCGTGGAGCAAGGTCAGAGCCGGTGCCTAATGCCCCCGGGAAACCCCAATCGTCACACCCGTCAAGCCTAATGGTTCGGTCCGCATCTACGCAGACTACAAATGTACCATAAACAAGGCCCTCACGGCCCATGCATACCCAGTGCCAGTGGTCAGCCATGTTCTTGCCACCCTGGCTGGGTCGAAAATTTTTGGCAAGCTGGACTTGGCCCAAGCATATCAACAGCTGCCAGTAGATGAGGCCACAGCAGAGGCACAGACAATTGTGACGCACAGAGGAGCATTCAGGGTAAAGCGGCTGCAATTTGGTGTCAGTGTGGCACCAGGCATATTCCAGAATCTAATGGACGCTCTCCTTAAAGGGATTCCTGGTGTCACCCCCTTCTTCGATGATGTGTTGATTGCCGGGCCCACACCAGAGGAGTTTGAGGACCGCCTCCGCACCGTTCTGCACCGTTTCCAGACGGCGGGTCTCAAGGTGAAGCGGGAAAAATGTCTACTAGGAGTGCCTCAGATGGACTTTCTGGGATTTATGGTGGACACAGAAGGGGTCCACCCGACGGGGGACAAGGTACGGGCCATTTGTGATGCCCCAGCGCCCAAGAACAAGACTGAACTTCAGGCCTTCTTGGGACTATTGAACTTCTACCATTCCTTCCTTCCCCACAAGGCGGCGGTAGCGGAGCCCCTACACAGACTCCTGGACAAGCGGGCCCCTTGGGTGTGGGGCCAGCGCCAGGAGGCCGCATTCCAGGCAGTCAAGGACTTGCTTGTCTCAAACTCGGTCTTGGCACACTTCGACGAGAGGCTGCCAGTGGTGCTAGCATGCGATGCCTCGCCCTATGGCATTGGCGCTGTCCTGGGACACCAACTCCCGGATGGAAGAGAGGTACCAGTGGCATACTTTTCCCAGACACTCAACGCAACCGAGCGGAACTACTTGCAAATCGACAAGGACGGTCTGGCAATCGTGAAGGGAGTAAAAAAATTCCATGATTTCTTGTATGGGCGGCCCTTCACCGTGGTGACTGATCACAAGCCGTTGCTTGGCTTGTTTGCCCCTGAAAAGCAGACCCCCCAAGTGCTGTCTCCTCGCGTCCTCAGGTGGTCAATTTTCCTTGCCAGCTACCAGTATGCACTGATTCACCATCCGGGGAAGGCGATGGGCCATGCGGACGCCCTCAGCAGGCTACCACTACCGGAAACAGGCCCCGACCCAGCACCTGCACAAGAGGTTATGAGCCTGGAGCTGCCTCCCGACCGCCCCATTCAGGCACAAGAAGTTGCACACCATTCCAAGAAAGATAGGGTCATCTCCCGGGTCCTGGACTGGGTGTGGAGGGGATGGCCCAGCAGCAGTCCCGGGCCAGAATTCGCCGGCTACACAACCCGCAAACATGAACTGTCGGCCCACAAGGGGTGCCTGTTATGGGGAAGCAGGGTCGTTGTTCCCCAGCCCCTCCGCAAAAGGGTCCTCACAGCCCTACACGAGACACACCCAGGGGTAGTAAGAATGAAGGCCCTTGCCAGGAGTTATGTGTGGTGGCCGGGGATCGATGGAGAGATAGAGGCCTGGGTCAAACACTGCCAGGCCTGCCAAGAATCCCGCCCAGATCCCCCAAGGGCCCCAGTCCAGTCCTGGGAGTCCGCCCGAGCACCATGGTCACGCCTGCATGTGGACTTCGCTGGCCCCTTTCAGGGGAAAACATTCTTCATAGTGGTGGACTCCTACACCAAATGGCTGGAAGTCGCACTGGTACCGTCCACTTCAACGTCCGCAGCCATCCGGGTACTACGCAGGCTGTTTGCAACCCACGGGCTCCCTGACACTCTCGTCTCAGACAACGGGACTGCATTTATGTCAGGAGAATTCCAAACCTTCACAGCGCAGAACGCCATCCGCCACATCCGTTCGGCGCCATTCCACCCTGCCACCAATGGCCAAGCAGAACGCATGGTGCGGACCACCAAGGACACCCTTCGCCACATGACGCAAGGGGATTGGGAGTACCGCCTTGCCACATTCCTCCTAGCACAGCACAGCACCCCCAGCTCAACGACTGGCCGGAGCCCCGCTGAACTACTAATGGGTTGGCGCCTTGCAATCAGATTGGACCGCCTTCACCCCGATAGAGCTCAGGATGAGGCAGTGGTGGGGGAAGGCAAGAACCCCCGGACCTTCGAGGCTCAGGACCCAGTGTACGCAAAGAATTTTGGGGCAGGCCCAGCATGGGTACCCGCCACAGTCACCAGGGTCACTGGCCCCGTGTCGTATGAGGTGCTAACGGATGGGGGGCAATGCTGGCGCCGCCACTGCAACCAAATACGGCGACGATTCCCAGGAGAAAACCAGGAGGAGGAAAGGGCAGAGGAGTCCCAAGGGAACAGAGGGGCAGTGAGGCCCATAGAGCACGAGGGGCCAGCAGGAGAGGCAGAATCAGTAAATACAGAGAGGACCTGCGAGGCCGAAAGGACACCGGAACCAGAACCGCGACTGAGCGAGCCGGTTGCGCCAGACCAAACAGCCCCATCACAGCCAGCATCCTTGGAACACGAGCCAGAACCTGAACCCCGGACCAGGGAACACCCCAGGCCGCAACGCACACGTAGGCCGCCAGCGTACCTTGAGGACTATGAATGCGACCTCCCGGGCAGGACTGGAACTTAGAGGGGAGGGGTGTTATGTACTGAATTGAAAAGGATCCAAACTGCAGCAGTCTGATTGGTCCTAGAACAATAGGATCCAAAAGGCAGCAGTCTGATTGGTCCTAGAACAATAGGATTCAGAATGCAGCAGTCTGATTGGTCTTAGAACAATGCAGCAGTATGATTGGTTGGCAGGAACTACCCAATCATTCTCCAGATAGAAGTGAATCCACAACCTGATTGGCTTACAGTAGAATTCCGGAATTAGCCAATCATGTGCAGCCCATTGTGTAAATAATGTATATAAAGCAGATACTTTGAGGGGACTCTCATTCATTCCTCCTCACCACTATGAGCTGAATAAAGAGCATGAAATCACTTTGCGACTCTGAGTATATTTCACTGCTCCTGCAGGCCAATCAGGTTGCTGATTCACTTCCACCTGGAGCTGGATTGGGTGGCTCCTGTGGACCAATCAGACTGCTGCATTCTGGGATCCTATTGTTCTAGGGTTCAGCTCAGTACATAACAGAAATGTTCTTGGCTTCTCTGGACCAAGCACAGAAAAAAGACTAGGATAGTTGGTTTTCTGGGATAGGTGAGGATGAGACAAGTCCATACCAAACCCCAGAAGAAAACTGGATCTCTTTGTTCAAAATCTCCTCTGGCCTTTTAGGTCTGCCTGGCAATCCTTTGGCCCAGAGCTTGAGGTTAGGATTCTGATCTGGCTCCTAAATGGTGCATTTTGCTCCCACAAACTCCCAGCCCTGTTGATCATTGTACAGTGGTACCTTGGGTTACAGACACTTCAGGTTACATACGCTTCAGGTTACAGACTCCACTAACCCAGAAATAGTACCTCAGGTTAGGAACTTTGCTTCAGGATGAAAACAGAAATCGTGCTCTGGCGGTGCGGCGGCAGCAGGAGGCCCCATTAGCTAAAGTGGTGCTTCAGGTTAAGAACAGTTTCAGGTAAAGAACGGACCTCCGGAATGAATTAAGTACTTAACCCAAGGTACCACTGTACTTACAATGATTAGGAATGTGAAGTTGTTGTATCTCTCGCTTGGCTCATCTGGGTTCTCTTATAAACAGTCAGTTCCTTTGCCTTCTGGCACAGCACCCACTTTGCATTCAGTGGATATTGACGCAGAAGGGATGGAAAGGCCACAAACAGGGAACCATGCTTTATTTATGAGAAAACACGAGATCAAGCTTGCATAATCAACAACGATTTAATTTGTGAGGTTTTCGGCCCAGATCTTTGTGTGATGTGTGTGTGTGAGAGAGAGAGACAGACAGGGAGAGAGAAATTGATTTTAAAATATCTTTATTAAGTGGTGTTTGGGTTTCAAATCCAATCTTCTGTTTCTGATATTAAAATGTGTCACATATAACAAAGATCAAATGTACAAATGCCTTACCCGGGTTGTGTGTTTCCCAGGGGGTTCATTTTAGGAGGGGAAGGAAAAGCCACCTGCAGCAGTTTTGTTTTCCATAATTTGTCAACCTTTCATTTGCTCATCATTTGCATGGAACCAATTGCGAAATAAACCAGCCCATGAGACTTCCTATTAAAATGCTATGTAAATCTAAAAGTCAAATATTGAAAATGGATCTAACCTGCTAGAAAGAATGGGAAGATGAGGGTAGGGGAACCACATGGACATGTGGTATCTGTTTTTAAATGGAGCACAGCAAACAGACCAGGACAACAATATACATAGAACCATGGAATCATACAATTGAGGAGTTGGAAGGAACCCCAAGGGTCATCTAGTCCAACCCCCTGCAATGTCAAGAACGCTTGACAGATGACCATCCGAGTTCTGCTTACAAACTTCCAAGGAAGGAGAGTCCACCACCTTCCATTCCACTGCCAAACAGGTCTCACTGCTAGAAAGTTCGTCCTGATGTTCAGTTGGAATCTCCTATCTTGCAACTGGAATCCATTGGTTCAGGTCCTCCCCTGCAGAAAACCAGCTGGCTCCTTGACAGCCCTTGAGATATTTGCATGACACATGGAGCCCCCCATATATCTTTTGGATGGGGATTCCAGAGGGGTAGGACAGAGCCATCACCCAGAAGGCTGTAAAAATACATTTTTAAAATAACATATTCCCCCCTCACCTCAATTTACATAATATTCATTTCTAAATATATTTTCTCCCAAAGTTCTCAAAGTTTTCAAACTGTTTTGGAGAACTGCAAATTATGTGCAGTGTGACAACAAAATTCTGGAAACTTTCAAAGTGATAGTTTGTGGTGTTCTTGCCTGTTACTGTATTACTGATTAATCTGTAATTGGTATCTGAAGAAGTGTGCATGCACACGAAAGCTCATACCTAGAACTAACTCAGTTGGTCTTTAAGGTGCTACTGGAAGGAATTTTTTAGTTTGTTTTGACTGATTAATCTGATTCCACTTTTCTAGTACCTTGATATCCCAGGACACTTTCATCTCCAAGGGAACAGCAATCTGTGCCTCAAGCCATTGCAGGGAAGGAAAACATCAGTTCCCTGCCAGGGTTGCCACCTTTCCCCTTTCTAGGAGACTTCCAGTGCCTTTTAACAAGTGACAGACAGAAATTTCAGTCACTGCCTCCTCCATGTCAGGATAAGCCACACCAGTTGGATTTCTGCCTGCTCTGTGGCTGCTAAAGCTACAGAAATGGTTCCCACCTGCTGTGGGACGAAACAGGTGAGGAAACAATGAACTGGGTTTGGCTGGTATGAAACTCATCCTTGAACTGCAGGGAAGGAGCAGGGGGCGGAGGGGGGGCACGTGGGGGCTTTAACGGCTCAGCCTCCCATTTCTCTTTCATAGATTTGTATTATGTCCCATTGATTTGACTCATTGGTAAAGCAGCAAACAAACCAACAAAGGCAGCTTGAGGAACAGATGGCGGCAGGAGTGTAAAGGAAGGTCCACAAATCACAGCTGCCTCTCCTGGGGCCGCCTGGAGCAGGCCTGGCTCTTGGGGGAAGAGGCCATCCCTTCTCTGGGCCTGGGGATGGGCTGCCCCCTGGCACCAGGGACGGAGTGGGCGCTGGGAGGAAAGCAGGAAGGGAAGGTCCAGAGCTCAGGGGCGGAGCAGCTGCCTTGCATGCAGAAGGTCCCAGGCTCCTTCCCAGCCCTTCTCAAGGAGGGCTCAGACCTTGGGCGGATCAGGCTTGCTTTCTGCTGCCCCGGAGGGGAGGACCTGAAGCCATGGCTTCCAATTACAAGAAAGGAGATTCCGACTAAAGCTATGGAAGAACTTTCCGAGGGTAAGAAGTGTTCCCAGTGGACAGGACTACTCCCTCGTGGACTCTCCTTCCTTGGAGGTTTTTAAAGAGAGACTGGGTGCCTACCTGTCAGGGATTCCTGCACTCAGGTCCCTGGCCTCCCGCAGCTGATCCAGCTTTCTCTCCGCACCTGCTCTACCTGTCCCAGCGCATCCTCTGCTCTCTGCCCACTGATGAATGTTGCAGGGATGAATTACTTGTGTGTCCCATGCAGGTAGTTCAGTTGCCTCCTGCCGCCAATAAATACACCTGGTGGCGGTTATGCCAGGCGAGATAACGGATCGGGTAGCTTTCCAGGATTGCACAATTCATTTTTATATAGGAGCCTGGTCGTCAGAATGGCAAGAATATTTCACACAGAAGTCCATCATTCACTAAGAAAGGAACGGAGGTGGGGGAGCGGGATTTCAAGAAGAGGGTGTTTTATGGGCGCTTCAGGTGAGCGAGATCCACGAAGATGACACTCCCTTTATCTCATAGGAAACCATTCGGGTGGTTATCAATTTACTCTTGCCTTGTAAATAACGCAGCTGGCGACAGGGGCAGCGGAACTACAGTTGTGTGGAAGTTTTTTCACATAAACTTTCAGTAATAAAATAGTAATGGAACTTGGTATATTTGAGAATGATACACCTTTGAATAGGGCTCTCCTGATAGAGAAACTGATTAAAAGGAAGCAGTTTAAGTTATTGCAAATATAAACTTTTGCTAAATTTATTCTCAGTGCTACTGACCAATTGAGGCCCTTGATTTGCTGTGAAAGTTTCTGTAAAGTCTCTGTGGGTCATCTCTAAAAGGTGCTGTTGTTTACCACAGCCTTCTGTTTTGTGTGCTGGGTTCTGAGAGGTCTCTGAGGCTACTAGCCCTGATGGCTGTGTCCCCTGCAGGGGTCACATGCCTCCAAATATCAGCTGCTGAGAATCCCAAGGGGGAGCGTTGCTGCTTTGCGCTCAGCTGCTGCTGGCAAGCTTCTGGTTGGCCACCGTGAGAACAGGTTGCTGGACTCCCATGGGGCTCCTCGGCCCAATCTACCTTCAGGGCTAATTTTCTTATGCTAGTATCCGTCTGGCTTAAGACGATGTGATGATGCTGGCAACTCCTAGGAGCAGATCTCAAATGTCAGACCCTGAGATTTATTTATTTACTTGCATTGATGAATAGTTTTCTATGAAACAGTTGAACAAAAAAAACATATATAAAGCAATTTAATATATAAAAATATTTTTGAATCAAATAGAGATATAGACTGCATAACGTTTTGGTCTGTTCCTCTCAAAATCATGATGTGGTGGAATAAGGTGAAAAAGCCATTTCCCCCAGGACACCCAGCATACTGCATAGCCAAGATTTGACCACCAAGATGACTCAGGCCTGCACCCTTTCTGTACCCCTGATCTACAACTGGGCAAATACGGGCAGGAATCTTACACAACACAACAACACAACACAACACAACACAACACAACACAACACAACACAACACAACACAACACAACACAACACAACACGGGTTATCCACCACCTCATTGTTTCAATGCATCTCCAGACTTGGTCACCTTGTTCAAAACTGTGTAAGGATAATAAAATCATAGAATGGTAGAGTTGGAAGGGATCCAAGACGGCCATCCATGTGGTAAGTGGCTTTCTCAGAGCGTCTTAAGGAGCGATCACATATGGCCACTTTGCTGCGTCATGAAGTAAACTCAAGGCTGTTTCCACCACATTCCAAGAGGATCCCCAAATCAGTTCTGCAAACTGCTTTGTCCCGCTGGAGAAGAGGCCCATCTCACCCCCAAATGTACCCTAACCAGAGGTAAACATTATTTCCTGAATCATCTTCCCATTTTTACTGACACAGACAATTTTTAATGCACAATCAATGCTTGATGCCTTTTTACAGTTAGTTAATGCACTGGTGGCTGTAACCCCAAGCGGGAGAGCCAATTGCCATTAAAACCTTAATGTTTCTTGCAGGCTCTGCTTCGATCTCTGAAAGTTGGTTATGGGGTGGGGGTGGGGAGCAAAGGAGGTATCAAGTGTCCTCTGCAAAGGATGATTCTCATGCATCCCCTTCACTCTTCCTAATCTCCATTATCTGTGGCATAATAGAATTTCTTGCCTCCACCCCCAGCTCACTTAATGGTTGCCAAGTCCCCGTAATCCTCTTTAATTTATGACAAGTCCGGCTGAAATACAGCCCCAGCCGGCTGCATCTCCATGATGAACCCAGCACAAAGGGAGACAAACTGTAGATTTCGGGTGGAGGGTTTGAAGGTAACATCTCCCCTATTTGACAAGGAATCCATGCTTGGAATCTGCTATAGGCTGTCAAGGACCTACAATATCCCTTAGGGGAGGGAACTTGTGGTGTGGGGCTCCAGAGGGCATGACCAAGGGATGATGGGAGCTGTAGTCCAGCATAAGAACAGAAGAAGAAGAGCATCCTGGATCCGGCCAATGGCCCACCCCACGTAGTCCAGCCTTTAGAAAGAAAACTGAACATTTATGAAAGCTGTCATCCAGTTCAGGAGTTCCTTGTTGGTTAAGCGTATGAGGATTAGCTGACAGATCTATTTATCTGTAGATTAATTTTTTTTAATCAATTTGCATCTGGAGAAAAAACAGTATTTCTGAAACAAGAAAAATAATTTATTTGTTTTTGGATGTTATGTGGTAATGTCAAAGAGCACATCCTCTTTGAAGAGGCATCCTCTCCTGCGTGAGAGAAAGAGGACTCAGAACTGGCCATGCCTCTTTGGAGATGACGTTTGCCATCGTCACCACAAGTAGACTTCGAAATGCCTGTATAATGGTTTGGGTTGTGGTGGTGGTTTCTTGCCTTTTCAGTGGCTTGAGCATTTTATGATCATTCATTTGTTTGTTTTATTGTATTGGTTCACTGCTTTTCTTACAAATGTAATTCAAAGTGAGGATTGATGTTTTTAGTGGCTGGAGAAACCCAGCCAGATGGGCGGGGTATAAATTAGAAAATAACAACAACAACAACAACAACAATTTACATTAAAGAAAATGAAAACACAACAATTCAGATTGAGGGCTAAAAACACAGTTTTAAAAAAGGCAGCACTAAACGTCCCTCTCCGCTAGAAGAGGCTACAATATTCTTCAAATTAAGGGCCTAAACCTCTTACAATTAAAAGACTTAAGTTGACCATGTCCCTTACTTTCAATGGGTCTACTCTGAGTAGGCAGCCCAAAGTCCTGGCATGGCTGCCCTGCTTTGCTGTTCTCGCTGTTCCCGGCGGTGCCCACAAAACATGAATCAAATTACAAGAAAGGATATTAGTTGGAAACATTAGGAAGAACTTTCAGACTGTAAGAGCTATTTGACTACCTCGGAAGGTTAAAAACCTCCTTCCTTGGAGGTGACCCCAAGGGCCCTTCCAGCCCTACAGATCTCTGGTGCTGGAAATGGTGGATTGGGCCCAGTGTCTCTCATTTGAAGTATGCTGCAGGCTTTCCCTACTTTTAAGGGTATTGGAGAAGTCACATGGATGCCGTTAAACCAGAGCTGGAAAGGCCATCAGGCTACCCCCAAAAGGGCCGAGCGGTTCTTCTGGCACGAAGAGGCATTTGCAAGAGGCGAGGAGCGAGGCCGCCAAGTGCTCCCCTCGCCACCCGCCTTTCAGCATTGATATTCAAGGCCTTGTTTTGTATTAGGCTGAGATGAGCGCTGGTCAAATAGAATTATGTACTATTTGCTTATGTTTGAAGACAACTTATCATAAAATTAGCCTCTGCGCTCCCTCCCTGGAGAGCCTCTCCTCTGAAACGATTATCACCCTTTCTAGCTGGCTAAGGATTCCTGGCGGCTGAACCACTGCCCCCTCTGGCAGGGCTTTTCATTTAGGACCAAGAGCAGGGCTTCCCTCCCAGATTTAAACCAAGGATTTTTGGGGTGCAAAAGGGTAAGTGCAACATCTGAAATAACACCAACAGCCTTGAATATTACGCCAGTGATGGAGAGCCATCAACTTTGGCTTCTGACATCTCTGGGTCTGGGATGATGCTGACCAGGCAACCCTATTCCAAATCATCATCATCATCATCATCATCATAATACCCCCCCCCATCTGACTGGCTTGCTGTTGAACCACAACCTGACCATTGGTCAGGCTGGCCGGGGCTGATGTGGGGTGCAAGGTGTTAGTCTATAAAACCCTTAACAAATTGGGACCCGTTCACCTGCAAGGTGTCCTTGCCCTGTAGGAGCCCACTTGTCTGCTTTGATCTGCACTTTTACAGTCACCACATGATATATAGGCTCCATGTTTCTAAGAAACCAACACACTTTGGAACTCCCTGCTTGGTGACAGCAGGAAGGCCCCTTTGCTCTACTCTTTTAGGCACCCACTAAAAACATTCTTCTTTAGGCAAGCCTGCCCAAAACGTGTCTTTTAGCTTGTTGATTTTAATTAATTTTTCAATGTTTTAAATAGTTCTTTTTAACTGTTTTTACTGATAATTTCATTGTCTTGTTCTTTTTGAAATCCAGTTTGAGGGCTGGTGGAATGGAGGGCAGGGCAGTAGACGGTAAGTGAGGGCAGAGGTACTAGTAGGCAGAACTAACAGTAGCTGGAGCACCGCAAGGCTGCAATCCGAGGTGCCCTCACTTGGGAGAGCAGCCACATTGAAAAAAGAAAGAAATCCCAGGCAGAGACATCCACAGGAAGCTGGCAGGAGCACTTTTAAAGCAGAGCAGGTGTCCTTTTGGATTCTCCAAGGATGGGGAGATTCTCAAAGTAGCGGAGAGTAAAAAGTTTGGGACGGCCGCTCTTTCTGGTGAATTAAAGGATGCACCAAGGGTGCCTGATCTGCATTAAGGTGAGGTGTGGAAGGGCCCTCGGTGGGGAAATGCCACTGTGGTTTTTAGGTTGCAAGATTTTTCCCAGAGAGCTAGTGGCGATATAAAATATCAGACTAGGATCTGTGCTCTGTAAATATGATATGGGGAGGGAGTGTCAGACGAGGATCTGGGAGAGGCCAGGGTTCAAATCCCGTCTCAGCCACAAAGCTCAATGGGTGGCCTTGGGCCAGTCACTATATCTCTCAGCCAGACCTACCTCACAAGGTTGTTGTGGGGATAAAGTGGGGGGAGGAGACCCATATACACTACCTTGAGCTCCTTGGAGGAAATGTGAGATATAAATTGAATAAATAAAAAAATAAAACAGCAGCTGAGGAAGCAGACATGGCTTTCTGTCGTTGTGTGCATATTTCACTCCCAGTTCTTACGAAAATGGTCCCCGTGACAGCATCTCTTCCTCTTAAGGAACAGCTTGTGAGAGCCAGGCCCACCCAGAAAAGTAGTTACTCCCATCTCTTTTTCAGAAAAAAAAGTTGAAATCATCACTATGCATTCCGCATCCCCTGAGCTTTCCCAGAAAGTCTTGCTCAATATTTCAGGGAGAAGACCCTAGGACGTCTGATGTTAGTGAACACATTAAACAGTGATATAAATTTGTAATGAGAGGCTCAAAATGAATGGTACTTATCATTTATGGATGGAATAATTAAAGATACTGTACTTGGAGGCTTTACAGACTTGATATTTTTTAAGAGAGTGAGAGTGAGAGAGAAAGGGCTGCAAATTGCAATCGACGGGGAAGAACAACTACCTCATGCCCAGAGAAAGCTGCAATCTGGGTCAGTCAATCAAAGCCCATTTTGCCTGTGGACAGAACATGCTGGGCACAACCTATAGTTTCTAGATCTATAATGCCACTCTATGCTGGCTTGGCCAGACCCACCTGGAATACTGGGTCCAGTTCTGGGCACCCCAGTTTAAGAAGGATATTGGCAAGCTGGAAGGTGGCAAGAGGAGGGCAGCCAAGATGATTAAGAGTCTGGAAACTGAGCCATTTGTGAGGAATAGTTGAGAGCGCTGGGGATGTTCAGCCCAGAGAAGAGAAGGCTGAGAGGGATAGGACAGCCCTCTTCAAATACCTCTAGATCAAGGGAAGTAATAGTGCCACTGTATTCTGCTCTGGTCAGACCCCACCTGGAGTACTGTGTCCAGTTCTGGGCACCACAGTTCAAGAAGGACACTGACAAACTGGAACGTGTCCAGAGGAGGGCAACCAAAATGGTCAAAGGCCTGGAAACGATGCCTTATGAAGAACGGCTAAGGGAGCTGGGCATGTTTAGCCTGGAGAAGAGGAGGTTAAGGGGTGATATGATAGCCATGTTCAAATATATAAAAGGATGTCACATAGAGGAGGGAGAAAGGTTGTTTTCTGCTGCTCCAGAGAAGCGGACACGGAGCAATGGATCCAAACTACAAGAAAGAAGATTCCACCTAAACATTAGGAAGAACTTCCTGACAGTGAGAGCTGTTCGACAGTGGAATTTGCTGCCAAGGAGTGTGGTGGAGTCTCCTTCTTTGGAGGTCTTTAAGCAGAGGCTTGACGACCATATGTCAGGAGTACTCTGATGGCGTTTCCTGCTTGGCAGGGGGTTGGACTCGATGGCCCTTGTGGTCTCTTCCAACTCTATGATTATATGATTCTATGATTCTAAGAGCTGAGACATTGTTTTCTGCTGTTCCAGAGAGTAGGGCCCCAAACAATGAATTCAAACTACAAAAAAGGAGATTCCAATTAAACATTAGGAAGAGATTTGTGAAGGTAAGAGCCATTCAGCAGTGGAAACAGACTCCCTCCTTGGAGGAGGTTGGGTGGCCATCTGCCAGGACTTCTTTTGTGGCATAGCTGTCAACTGTCCCTTATTTGGCGGGAAACTCCCTTGTCCCGCTGCTGTCCCTTATTGATGATGTCTCTTAAATTTCCCGGGTTTCATGCTTGCCCGGCTCGGGAGGGAAGCAGTGGCTCGGGGTCCTCCGCCGCGCGAGAGAGAGCGCGCACGAGCTGTCGCGTCTCCATCTCTCCCTTTTCCCCCTCAGGGGTGCATCATGAGGAGCCAGGTAAGCAAAATCCCTTATTTTGGCTGCTGGTCCCTTATTTTTGAGGCTGCTGGTCCCTTATTTTCAAATCTGTAAGTTGACAGCTATGTTTTGTGTTGAGTCCAGCAATGCAGGGGATTGGAAGCCTTCAGACTTTGGTCTAGTCCCCTGCTTACTTTCTAGGGGGACATTGGCAAGCAGAGAGGCCCAGAAATGCAGCAAGCCTTTCCCTGTTGTTTGCTCCCAGCCTCTGGTATTCATTTTTTAAAAAATAAATTATATTTTTCAGTTTTAAGAATTTTACAGACATACAAATCAAATAATTTCCCAATAAACATACATATTTTGACTTCCCTCCACCCCTTTTGCGGTTTCTTATGATTTTAATTTTTAACACTGCGTTTCCTGCATTATTCCATTTATTAATTACTCCCTAATTTTTCTTTAACATTATGTTTAACTGCTTGTTTTACGTTAATCCTCCTAATGAATTTCTATGTATACAAAAGCTTTTCAGATATTCCACAATTTCCCCCCATTCTTCTTGGTTTCTTATTGTTCCTTTTTAAAAAGATTTTTATTAAAAATTTTAAAGGTTACATAAGTAATAAAAAAATTTACAAAAATAACAGGAAAACACCCAATTAAACCTAAAAAGAAAGCAAAACATAAAAACAAGTCACATCAAAGAAAAAAGCTAAAAAATGGAAAACAGATAAGAAACCAAAAAAAGATGCATAGAATCATTTTTATTTTTTTTAAAGATTTTTATTAAAATTTTTAAAGGTTCTTGGTTTCTTATTGTTCCATTCAGTTTTGCCATTTTGGCATAGTCCATTAATTTAATCTGCCACTCCTCCTTGGTTGGAACAGAATCTTCTTTCCATCACTGAGCATAAATTATTCTGGCTACAGTTGTATTTTACATAACTAGGGGTTGTTGTTGTTTGTTCTTTTGGTAACTCTGTGCCAACTATCCCTAAAAGAAAAGTTTCTGGGGTTTTTTAGTAAAAGCTATTTTAAACATTTTCTTCGATTCATTATAAATCATTTCCCAGGAAGCTTTTGCTATCTTACAGGACCACCACATATGATAAAAAATACCTTCTTTCTCTTTACATTTCCAGCATATATTTTTGCTAATTCGCTAGGTGTCAAAATACCATTTATACATCATTTTTATATAGTTTTCTTTCCGAGTGTAACATGCTATGAATTTCAGATATACGCTCCACAACCTCCCCCATGCAGCCATTTGAATGTTATAACCTCTATGTCTTGCCAATGTATCATCACTGATTTCACCTGTTCATCTTCTGGTTCCCATTCTAATAACACTTTATACCTTTTAGAAATTGCTTGGACATTATTTTCTCATAAGTCTCTTTCAAATCATGAGGCTTAATTTGAAAAGCCATTCTTTGAGTAGGGAGAGCCACAGTGGTGTCTTTCTTTCCAACAATTTTTTATATTTATCCATATAAAAAATATTTCTTATGATTTATAAAGCCGTTATGTACTCTGATTTTTCTATACCTTAAGTATGTGTGCCAACTGAACTTATTATCATGTTCTTCTAAATCTGACACCTGAGTATTCTTCAACGTCAACCATTCCTTTAACCAGCAAAGACAGGATGCTTCATAGTATAATCTCAGGTCTGGCAGGGAGAATCCACCTCTTTCTCTAGCAGTTTGTATTTTATTCTTGGTTTCTTCCCCTGAAACACAGGAGGTTCCATTTAACCCTCACTGGAAGGACGCGTAGGAGCAGCCAAAGGAAACGCAGAGTCTCATGTGTGAACGCAAAGGGGTGACAAATGGATTCCGTTTCAACACGGAGCTGAAGGCAGGACCCATGGAGGCCTAGTGAAAGTCAACAAGAAAAATGCTTAATGTTTATATAAAAGGGGGGGAAACCTGAAAACTCTGCAGCAGCATGAGGAACATCTCTCCCCCCTCCGCTCTCTCTTTGCTTGTCAATTCTCTAATTTTTTGTCGGCATGGCAACGCCGCAGGTGAGTCTCGTTAAGCTTAATCCTTGAATTACGAACTACCTCTTCAATTGTCTGTAATTACTTTGGGGACGCTGTTAACCTCTCATTACAAACGCGCAGCTACTTTTTGTGGGGGGGGTCTTTTCTCCCCCACCTTTTTCTGCCCCCCCCCTCCTAGAGACGTAGCTAAGAGGGCAAACGGTGGACAGGCCCCCTAATTTAGCCTTTTGCTCTTCGCAAGGCCAGGTCTTTTGTCTTAGCACTCAGGCATCATCTCATCCCCATCATTAAGTGGAGGACGGTTGCCATGGCAATTAATCATTCAATCCCTCATCAGCAACTTTTGCCAAATGTCACCCTGCTCTTGATCAAATGAGGAGAGCAAATTAAAGGGAGCCGCCTGTTACCCTCCGCCTCCCCCCTCCTCCCTCTGGCCGCATTAATAACTTTGAAATGGCAAGATCCACTCTCCGGGGACATTTTGGATCTAGTCGGAGAGGAATGAGCGCTTGGGGTTCAGGTCTGATCAGCTGAATCCCACTCTGGGGCACCCCACTGTCAGGAGCCAGACTCAGAAGTAGGTCAATGATAAAACACCTGATTTCAGTGATTTGTTCAAAGAAGCAAAGCAGCACAGGCCTAGTGGTGACAGCAGCCCTTGCCAGCAGCCCTTGCCCCCATGAGGCATTTGCAAGGGCTGAAGGTCCCTCTTTCCCACCGCTCTCTAAGGCTCCTCACCCAGTTCCTTCCCCAGCAGCTTAAGGCTCTGTCTGCTTCTCTCTCTTTCCTCGGCGTGTTCTAGACCATGGCGAAGGGAAACTGGTCGCAGCAAGAGGGGGAGACTCCCCGGCTTCTTCTCAACGCTGTCTCCTGGGCCCCGTCCTCTCCTGCCTCTGAGCCTGGGCCGCTCTCCGCCACAGACTCTTCCTGCTCACCAAACCCTGTGGCCTCTTCCAGCACCGCCTCCTGCCAGTCTGCTCCCTCTTCTCCCTCTGACCCCTCATTGTCGTCCCACCCCCACTCCCCAGGCCCCAAACCTTCTTCCCTTGGGGGTCCCCAGCTGGTTCCTCCCACCACAACTCTGACCAACCAGTCCATGAAACCTTCCCTGCAGACTCTCTTGGGTGATGTGTTGGGCAGAGGGGACCTTTTGGTTGCTCCACCTGCCCTCAGATGTTTGGTGAGATGGGCAGACCAAGAGAGGACCTTTTCTGTGGCAGCCCCACACTTGTGGAAGCCCCCCCCCCAGAGGTGGCCTGGCACCTGCCCTGCACAGCTTCCTGCAAATGCTGAAGACACACCTCTAGGGCCTGCCCTGTGGCCCTTGAGATGGATGCAGTTAAGACCCACCTTCCTTCTGCAATTTAAACCTGTAACTATTTTTGATATTGTGTTTTAACTGTTGTAACCTGCCCTGGGACCTTAGAATCCTGGAATGGTTGAGTTGGAAGGGTTCCCAAGGGTCATGTAGTCCAACCCCCTGCAATGCAGCACTCACAGCTGAAGAATCCCTGATAGATGACCATCTACCCTCTCTTTGAAAACCTCCCAGGCAGAAGAGCCCATCACCTTCTGCCCATTGCTCTGTCGACCAGCTCTTACCCTCAGAAAGTTCAGAGTATCCTTTCTTGTAATTTGAATCCATTGCTTCAGGTCCCACTCTCTGATGCAGCTGAAAAACAATCAGGCTGATGTTCCAGTCTCTGAGGTGGGTGAGTCAACATCAGGATGTGTCCCCATGGTCAGGCTCCCCCACATGCTCCCCTCTGGCCTTTCCATGCACCCCACTGGCCTTTGGCTCTCCAGGACGTCCTCTTGCCATCGTGATTCCTGCATTGCGCGGGGGTTGAGCCAGATGTCTCTCGGGGTCCCTTCCAAATCAGCAGTTCTACGATTCGGAGAGAGAGGCTGCTTAGCCACCAGCATCAAATGGGTTAATCCCAGCAGGTGCCTGGTGTGCTGAATGCAATGTCCTCCCTTTTGTGGCCTGATTCTTGAAAACAATCCTATCTGAAATCATTTTCCTTTTCAACCTGTAATTAGCTAGCTCCGTTTGCTGCATGCAAATTTCAGCCCCTTAATTGCCAGCTCTAACCTTGAGGAGGGTGGGGGCCCCAGACGCCACCCACTTTGGGCAGGCCTTTCAGAGGAAGGGCCTGTTTCCTTTGCATGAAAAGGACACATAGAGGGGGGGTCCCCATTAGTTCTTTCTGACCAATCTAGCTTCAACTACTGGGTGCAGGCAAGCTAGGTTTCAAGGCAGAAGAGGCCAGTACTATATTCTGCAGACAGGGCTTAAATTTGAGTCAGGGTTCAGCACCGGAATCTGTTCTGAAAGGCAAGAAAAGCCTGGAAGGTGTGGAATTAGTAAAACAGGAGGGTATCTGAGCATGCACAGAGTGATCTTTTTCCTCAACATGGAATTGTTAAATACGTTGACATTTTCCCCTTCCTCCACCTGGCTCAGAACAGTGCGTAGGTGTGTAAAGCTCATTTACACTAATCCAGCCAGCTGAATCAAAGAATCATAGAATTGTAGGAAGGGTACCCCAACTCCCTGGTAGCTGGCGGGGGGCTAGCTGGTTTCTTTGCCCCAGGTGAAGCCTTCAGAGGGGCGCCATTGAGGCTCCCAGCTTGTGTGTGTATGTACACAAAGGCATGTGTGGGGTGTGCCAAACCAGGTCTCTGACCTGGGTGAAATAACGCCTAGTTTTGCCCCTAAAAACTAGAATGTTGAACTGGTCCCAGAAATGGGACGTCCAGACTCAGCTTGGCTTCGGACAGCTGCAACCTGCTCTAACCGGCACTTCTGGGTCCTCTTCAAAGGCAGTTCCACAGACAGGGCATTTCTGGGGTCTACCTGGGGGTTAGCAGAGCAGGGACTCGGAGGCTCCCTTTGTCCAGGCAGGAAACTTTGCAGCTGTGCATCAGGTGCCTTGGGTGCCAAACCTGGATCAAGGAGATCCTCCAAGCAGTTTCTCTCTCAAATGAACTGTGTCACTGTCAAACATTGTGAAATATTATTGGGGAGACTCTTTATGCTCCACTACCTACCCAGCCCCAGCCAAAAGTAAGATCTCAGTGCAAAAGGCTATAAAGCAAAACCTGGATTTCTCCAGCTCTGAAAGCTCTGCAGCACCTTAGGTTTCATTTTTCTTAAGTCTTTGCGAAGGTAAATTATCTGTGATTTCACTCTGGTGAGCGAAACACCTGTGCTTGCAAATGGCAGAAATAAATTGTGCCAGCAGCAGATGCCTTGTGCAGAGCAGGACAGAGCATGGCCTGATCTGCAAGGAATTTGCTTCCTGGTTGGCATTCTGCTGCTGCATGGATGCGATGCAAGGAGGGAGCAGAATCAAGTGATGGGGGGAGGCTGTGAAAGAGGAGGAAAAGGGCGGGTGATCTTCGTCTTGGGGGGGGGGAGCTGTCAGTCTACCATTACTTGCCTTGGGGAAGTGGGTGGCCTCCACAAAGAGGAGGATTTTTAGCATTTGATACAGGACAGAATTCTTCAACCTTGGCTCCCTTGTTGGACTACAACTCCCATCATCCCCAGGCAGCTTAGCCAATAGTAAGGGATGATGGTAGTAAGGGATGATTTTGATACTGATGATGATGATGATGATGATGATAGTTGTATTCCAATAACATCCAAAGACCCAAGGCTGAAGAAGGCTGGGACAGGACAAAGAATCAGCCGTCCTGAACATTTCAGCTTACATTTAAAAAGCAAGCAAACACAAGAGCAAGTTACTAGACTGCCCTGAGGGAGGGGCGAGCCTGGACCTGTGGAGGGGGCCTGTTGCAGCAGAGCAGCCTGTTAGCTGGGGGCTTTAATGCTGCATGTAAAACCCTTGTCCTGATTGAACATAAAACTGCTAAGGTCATATGGTGTGGTCCCATTGAGAATACTGTGTGCAGTTCTGGTCCCCTCATCTCAAAAAGGATACTGTAAAGTTGGAGAAGGTTCAGGAAAGGGCAGCCAGAATGATCAAGAGGGTGGAACAACTGCCCTGTGAGGAAAAGCTGTGGCATTTGGGGATTTTCGGTTTAGAGAAAAGACGAGTAAGAGGCGAACCCCTCCCAGAAGATATTGGGGGGCCAAAACTGCTCAGCCCCCATAAAGTTGGCACCCCTCTTCTGCATAAGAGTTTGCTGCAAACCACAGGAAGGGGAGAGTTCCTCTTGGGCTCAGGTTCTGCTTGTGGGTTTCCCAGAAGAGGCACTGGGAAGATTTGGGATGGCGGCAGCATTGGTGGGTGGGCTCCTTTATATTCACAAGCTTCTCTCTCTCTCTCTCTCTCTCTCTCTCTCTCTCTCTCTCTCTCTCTCTCCCCCCCCCCCCACACACACACAGTAGCTCCAAGCCAGTGCCGAACAGAGTTGATCTTGTTCCATGTAATTACCAGGGAGAGCGCGGGGGAAGTTACACAGCTACTCAATTATAGGAAATTGTAAAATTGCATTAGGGAAGGTGGTGTTTAAAGGCTGATGCATTTGGACAGTTTGTCTCTTTCTGACTCCGGGAAATTGATTAGCCATCAACTGCCTTTCCAGGATGGGTTTTCCCCTCCCCTCCCCCTCTTTTCACATATTTGAGAAGCTGGGAAGCAGGCACAACATAGACATTCTGTATACCCTCCAACTGTCCCTATTTTCCAGGGACAGTCCTGGAATTAAAAAAGCCAGCTTGGCTTCTGATTTGATCCCGGAATGGCCCTGTGTCCCCCACCAGTGCTGCCCCCACCAAGCACAGGGAAGAGGAAGAGTTGGCGCTTGTCCCAAGCGACAGCGGCTTCAGCTGCCAGGGAGCAACTCCTTGCCTCTCCATGGGCACCGCTGCCAGCCTCCTCCCTTGGGCAGCTGGTAGTGGCTGGTGGTCCGCAGGTGAGGAGGGGGAAGAGGCTGCCAAGCCCAGCCTTGCATGAGGCACCAACTCTGAGGGGCAGGCAGAGGAAAGGAAGGGGGAGGGGAGTAGAGCACAAGGAGTCCTGGTTTTTTAAAAACAAACAAACACCTTTGTTTGTCCATGTCTAATCTTGCCCCTTTCTAAAATTTATTTATTGTTATGTGTTTTCCTTTTTGTAAATCTACCAAAGAATGAAATGAAATGAAATTGGGATTAAAGGGTATTCTTGGGATGGTGGAGGGTGTCTGTGCTGTTCTGTAGTGGTGATGGAACTCGCCCTTCTTCTGATAGGAAATGCTCTGCAGGAGGTGGGGGAACCAAAAAATGGGGGGAGGGGTCAGTTGTGGGGAATAAAAAATGTCCCTATTTTCATCAGAGGTATGTTGGCAGGTATGCATTCTCTACATTCAAACGGTGATTGGATGGGTTTCATCTGGCAGGAAAAAGGTTTGCACACTCTGATTGTCCAGGAAGCAGCCTTAACTGATTCACGTTGGCTTCTGCATCAGCAATGTTGCAGTTTCTCAAACCACATCTGCACCTTGCATAATACCCCTTTAAACGTTCACGGCTTGCCCCAAAGAATCCTAGGAACTGGAGCTTGTTAAGGACAGGGAAAGTTGTTAGGAGACCCCCTATTCCTCTCAAAGAACTACAGTTCCCAGAACGGTTTAACAACCAGTTCCTCTTCCCAGGGAACTCTGGGAATTGTAGCTCTAGATGGGCCAGGGGCCTGATCCAGTGGGCTCTTCTTGTGTTCTTAACCAGAAGGCATTTCCACGTATTCAGGGATGCTTTCACTCAACCCCAAGGTGGGTGAGGGATGAACGAACACCTGTGGGATCTTTCCCCCACAACCCTGCTCTTTTGGGAGAGCCCATCTCCAGGATGGCCCCTTACCGGCCACACTTTCCTTCCCTCCCATCAATCTGCTGGATGAAGATGAGTCGTCATACCAGCTAATGCTAATGGCAGAGCTGCCTGCTGCCACAGGGACTGACTGGAGTCATCCAGAGATGGTGCCAGGATCGCACTGAACGCGCTGGGTGTCCTTAAAGAGGTGCCAGTGGAGGAATGAGCCCTGCTGGGCCCTTGGAGTCTGGGAAAGGAAAGGCAGCAGCCCTGCTCCAAGTGGAAATAGATCAGCCTTCCCCAATTATTGTTGGGCTACTTTGGCTTGTTAAAACACACCTGTGAAATGCAAGCTTCCTCTGGTTTTCAATGTTATGGATGAATGGATGGTGCCCTTTGGATTATCAGTTGCATTTTATTTGTAGTCTTGTGATTTTATAGTTTTATTGTTTTAACTTGTACACTGCCTTGAGAACAATTGCAGTAAATAGTGTATATACTTTAATAATATAGTAACCAACCTCACAGGTGTGGGAATGTTCTAGATACTAAGAGCAGATATATTGATTAAATATTATCCTTCCTAACTCATGCTAGTCATACAGCAGAATTCATTCCCCAATATATAACAGGAAGCTAGTTTGCATCTTTGTTTGAATCTCTTTACTTATGCAATCCAATCTGGCATGCCCAGATTGGAGTATATTCCTGGCAATACCCCTTTGATTCCCTCTTAAAAGAAATACAGACACAAGTCTTCCTTATAAGTAATGAAAAGTTTACTCACATTCAGTTCACAGATGGATCCATGAAGGCAGACTTTAGCTTGTAGTTACAGATACAGTGTGGCTTACATCCTTGTAAGGATGGGCCCATGTGCCGCTGGCAGAAAGTCCAGGAGAAGAAAAAGCATCAAAAGAGGAGGATGGCTGTGTGACTGGACCTTTTGTGGGGTCTGCAAGGGTCATGCCCACCTACCTGGTCACATGCAGGGGGAGGATGCTCCAGACCAGGTGGAACAGGAAGTTCAACTGGCTGGATCAACACCCCCTGTCTGTGTCCACTCTAGGCAAACAGGAAATGATGTACTTAACTGCTTATGTTACATCCCACAACAGGGTTGTTGTGAGGACAAATGGAAGGAGGAACCATAGGGGTGCATAGAATGGAGATCTGGATTTGCCAGAAGATCTCTGGTTGATTTTCAAGGATTTCTGATAACAGAAACATTGTGAGATTCCACTCCCCCCACCATAAACCTTTGAAATGAAGAAAGTGTGGCGTAACCAAGACCTAGAAGTGAATTTTTCTGTGAGAATGTGAGCTCTACTAATAGAATCATAGAATTGTGGAGTTGGAAGGGTCCCTGAGGGTCATTTAGTCCAGCTCCCTGCAATGCAGGAATCTCAGCTAAAGCACCCATGACAGGTGGCCATCAAACCTGGCTTAGGAAACCTTCAAGGAAGGAAAGCCCATGATCTTCCAAGGGAGACCATTCCACTGCCAAACAGCTCTTCTCGTCAGAACGTTTTTCTGAATGTTTAGTCATAATTTCTTTTCTTGTAACTTGAATCCACTGGTTTGGTTCCTACCCTCTGAAGCAGCAGAAATCAAGGTTGCTCGTCTTCCAAGGAACAGCTCTTTCTTGGCTCTGAATTCAAAGCATTAGTCATTTGCCCCAGACTGGGTTGGTGAGTCTTGGGGT
This sequence comes from Podarcis erhardii, assembly GCF_964252035.2. NCBI lineage: Eukaryota > Metazoa > Chordata > Lepidosauria > Squamata > Lacertidae > Podarcis > Podarcis erhardii. The sequence goes on along the minus strand of NC_138502.1, from coordinate 53,877,255 downwards.
CTAAACACAAATCTCATGTCTTCCAGTCTGGATGTGCATTGCCTTAGATGCCTTGTTCTCTCTCTCTCTCTCTCTCTCTCCCGTAAATAAATACAAATCCAGGACTAGTCTCTACCTCTCAGCTTGGTTAAAGCCCCTCTCCTCCCCTCTGCCCCCTTTGGGCTGTAGTGAGTACTATTTTAGAAATTTAAACCCTCCTTGCCTGCACATCTCCCAACAGAGACTGTCTTTAATGGGCTTACCTTCCACCTTTCCCTTTCCCTTTCTCTCTCTCATCAATTCTTGATAGTGCTGCAACATTAATAGCTTTCCAGGGCCCTCTTAATATGCCCAGGGACATAAAGTGGAGCCTAATCAACACATTTTAGGCAGAATTGCCCACATCCTGGTCCGGGTGCCATAAAAAACGGGTACCCATAGAAGCCTCTGTAATTAAGGCTTCCCTCCTAGCAAATCCATTTATAACGCTGAGGCTTCCCGTGTGCCTGAGCTTTTAGGCTGTTTTAACTCCTGCAGCCCAGGCGACAGTCTTCAATTACACAGCTGTGGATAATGGATGCTTCAGTGAGGGGGGTGGGGAGAGAGGCTTACAGCTATTCTGTTTCCCAGAAATGATAAATGAAAATAGATGCATTTCCTTTTTGCCCCCATTTTGCAAAAATGAAATAAAATAAAGTCAGACACGCAGCTAGTTGCAATCCTCTCTTTGCCCTGAATTTCCACACAGATAACAAAAATGTGGCGGGCACTGAAAATGTGGGGGGAGGAAGATGGGGGCTGGGCCTCCCACAATCCTCTTTGCCTGCAATAAGAGATAAAAGTGGGGGAAATTAGGGGCTGTGTTGATGAGTATAATCAAGTTAATCATAGGCTTGACGAGGGGAGGGCTCTGAACCCCCTTCCCTTTTCACCTGTGACAAGTCAAGGAGGCTTTTCTGCTAAATATTTTGCCCTCTCCTTAGCGCTGGCTCCCCCCTCCAAACGCAAGCCTGTGATGGGGGATGCTCTGACATTGGGGGGGGGGGAGGCAGTGGGATTTCAGTCCAGGTGGGCAGAACTCCTGCAGTTTCTGGGAAGGCCCAGCTGCCCCAAAATCAGCCTTCTTGATCCCTTGTCCCCTGCATTGGAGGCAACAAAACAGAGCAAGGAGACAAGGCACTGGGCCCTTTCTGCCAGGTCAGGCTTTAGGTACATTGAGCCGAGTATTGCCAGCTCTGACTGGCAGCACTGGGGACTTTTTAGAGAAAAAGCAAGTGAGAGGAAGCATGATGGAAGTTGATAAAAGTTATGACGGCATGGAGAAAGCGGAGAGAGAAGAGTTTTCTCCCTCTTTCGAAACCTCCAAGGAAGGAGTTCCTCACGAAGCACCTGAGGGCCACCAACTGGGATGGCTTTTTAAAGGGAGAAGGAGAGCGCTCTCAATGGCTATGGTCACACTGCACATTTTAAGCACTGGTGCCTCTCTAAGCAGCCATGGCTTCCCCTGAAGAATTCTGGAGCTGGAGTTTGTTAAGGGTCCTACAATTTGTTAGGAGATTCCCCTTTTCCCCTCAGAGAGCTACAGTTCCCAAAGTGCTTTAGGAATCGGTCCTTCTTCCCAGGGGATTCTGGAAATTGCAGCTCTGTGGGTGGAAGAGGGCACCTCCTAACAACTAAAAGGTAAAGGACCACTGGACGGTTAAGTAAAGTCAAAGGCGACTATGGGGTGCAGTACTCATCTTGCTTCAGGCTGAGGGAGCCAGCATTTGTCCACAGACAGCTTTCCAGGTCATGTGGCACACGACTAAACCGCTTCTGGCACAACGAAACACCATGATGGAAACCAGAGCAGCACACAGAAATGCCATTTACCTTCCCGCCACAGCGGTACCTATTTATCTACTTGCACTGGCATGCTTTCAAACTGCTAGGTTGGCAGGAGCTAGGCCAGAGCAATGGGAGCTCACTCCCTCACAAACTGCTGACCTTCTGATTGGCAAGCCCAAGAGGCTCAGTAGTTTAGACCACAGCGCCACCCAACACCCACAACAAATTCCCATAATTCTTTGGAGGAAGCCATGGCTCTTTAAAGGGGCATCTTAGGTGGTGCAAATGCTTTAAAAGTGGTGCAAATGCAGCCTTTGCCATAATGGCTGGGTGCTGCTCCATTATTGGAGGTGGGGTGCCTCCTCGGCGTAACACTTGCTGGGGATCACGAGTGGGAATAGTGCTCGGAAGGGGCCCTGGCTCTGTGGCAGAGTCTGCCTGGCATGCACAAGGTCCCAGGTTCAATCCCCACTGGCATCTCTTGCCTGGACTCCTGGAGAGCGGCTGCCAGCCTGTGCAGACAGTACTGTGCTCAATGGCCCAATGGTCTGATGCCGCACAAGGCAGATTCAGGTCCCACTTGGGGGCTTCCATTGGGGGCGCCTGGTCTGAGAGGAGGAGGCTGGTCTCGCTGGGCCCCTTTGGTCTGGCCCAGCAGCCAGGCTTCCCTTAGTGTTCTTGGGCATGGAGAGCAATTGTCAAAACTGTCTTCAAACTCAGGCGCCAGCAAGTAAAAACCCGACCATTCTGTGCCAAGGAAATCCTGAAGTGTGTAGCTCATTAGCTGCTGTTTGGCCTTATTACTTCTTCTTCCAATAATCGTTTTTTCCAGAACTGCCAATGTTTTCCCATTCCCATCTGGAATTTAGGCAGTAATATGGCTGTCTGAAAACAGGCGAGATCCCAGCAGGAATTCTGCCAGGCTCTCCCTCTCCCTCCCTCTCTTTCTCTCTCCTGCTGGTTTTCCTTTTGTCACCACCTCCCCCCTCAACAAAGGTGCCTTCCCCAGGAGGAAGAAAGTTCAGTCAGCCCATGCTAAAATATACATGGCTTCCTGCTCTGTATAAATATTCAATTGAAGGAATGAAATGCCACAAGAGCAACACAAGAATGGCATTAGTGCTATTTGGGTCAAATGCGCCACGCAGGGGAATTCTGACTTCGAGGAGCCTTGGGATTCAGGGGGAGCTCGAGACTCTCCTCTCGAGGAGACCTCTGAATGAAGCAAACTGGTAGTCGGCTGAGATCAGGCTGTAGGTCCATTTGTTCTGGCTCGAAAACCCAACACTAGGCTGGAAAGAAGTCCTTCTTCACTCAGCGCATAGTTAAACCATGGAACTCCTTCCCACAGGAGGCAGTGATGGCCATTGACCTGGAGGGCTGCAAAAGAGGACTGGACAAATTCATGGAGGGGGAGAGGCCTGTCCATAGCTACTGGCTTAGCCTCCACGTTTGTGGAAACCACAGGAGCGGAGAGGGCTCTTTGTACGGATCCTGCTTGTGGGTTCCTCATCCTGGGCGTTTGGTTGGCCACTGTGAGAACAGGGGCTGGACTAGATCCAGCAGTCGAGCTCCTCCTTTGTTCTTAGGAGCTGCTGCAACAACTGTGTGCTAGTCCTGTGCTGTGTCTGCTTTCTGAGCCAGCCCTAGGAAGCTGCTCTGGGTGAGGGTGGGGGGGGGGTCTTCATTTCAGACAGAAAGGGCCTGAGAGTTTCTCAAGAAATGCTTTTCAAGGGCAAAATAAATTCAGTAGATCTAGGCTGTATGTGGACTACATAGAAAAACCAATTGCTTCTGGAATAAAATGCTGTGTGCATACACACCCTGAGCCTGGGGCTACAACCATCCATTTCCCTGAGAGTCAGACCCGCTGAGCCTGGTGGAGAACCCTTCTGAGTAGACAGGTGCAGAGGATTGTGCCTGGCAGCGCTCAGTGCCGTGATCAAGAAGATGTGAAGTATTGCCAGTATTTAAAATAAGCTATTGTCTTTCCCATTATGGATTTCCATTGCCTAGTTGCATTTTGTGTGTGTGTAAAGGTTGGCCTTTTTACTGATCCCTCTGATTTATTTTATCCCTTGTGACTTGTCTCTTATTCTATAGTTTTCCTTGTTCTTGATGTTGTTGAAATGTGGATGCTGAAATTGGCTAGCTGTTTTGAAATGTTCTAAGCCACCTTGAGTGTCCCCTTTTTTCATTCTTAATGGAGAGGTGGGATATGCATAGTTTAAAAGAAAAATAGGCACATCTTGCCCACTCTTTCTTAATCCAAACTAGGTGAGTGTCCATCAGATCTCAGCCTTTCCTAATAAGCATTCATGGCAGAGGAGGCGAAAGGAGGCAGATTTTGTTGGTCTGGGTGGCAGGGTGGCTCTTCCAGGAACTCTGCACACATAATAATCAAGAGCCGCCTTCAAAGTCTGGGTGGGACTCCCCTTTGTTTAATGGCTGAAACTTCAAAGCCATCTCACCCTCATCTCCACCAAGCAGCAGTCAAAGCATCTCGCAGAGCTCCGCTCCCCATTAAGGATCAAAGTCCTGCAGCAGCAAGTGATTGCTTCAGTGCCCGGAGAACTTGTGAAAGCCGGATGCCCTAAAACAGGGGGCTTTTGCCTCCCACCCTTAAAACAGAAGGGCTACCAAATGGCACACATTTGGACACCCCAGGGTCTGTGGCCTGCTTGGGCTAGCACTGCAGGGAGCAGCCAGGTCAACTTTGATGGCCCTGCAACTTAAGAGAAGGTGCTGGGGATGAAACCTGTTTACAGGCTGGGGGTCTGCTGCTTTCAATGGATGGAGGATGGAGGAGGGATCCAGATCTTTTCCATAAAATGCAGCAACTGTCCTCTGAGCCATGGGCTTCTTGCAAGAGCTGAAAAGATGTGTGGCCCCCTCAGTCAGGCCAAGCAAAGGTTGCAAACCGTCCTGCAACGAGCCCAGCCTCACTGGCCCTTGATGAAACAGGGAAAAGGGTAAGGAGGCCGAGACGGACAGCCACTTGCACCACCCTCCAACATGGCACATGAAAATAGGGATGGTCCATCACTTTAGAGTAGAAGGTCCCTATTTTCAAGTGCAATGTTGGACATCAGAAGAGCCCGCTGGATCAGGCCAATGGAGGCCCATCTAGGCCAGCCTCCTGCTCTCACTGTGGCCAGCCAGATGCCTGTGGGAAGCCCTCAAGGAGGCTTTGAGCAAAAGAGCTCAAGGCAGGCTGGCCTTCATGACCTCTCCTTATAGATCCTCTTCCGCCTCTGGCTAATTAGCATTCAGTGTCCTTTTGTGTCTGTGTGTGTGGATGGGGTGTTATTCGTTTTATGGGGTGTGGGTGAACTGGCCTGAGATCTTCGGAAGAAGGGCGGTATTGAATTAATAAATAAGGAGGCGAAGCATAGCCATTATGGCTAGTAGCATGGCTACTAGCCTCATCTTCTGTGAATTTGCCTAATTCTCGTTTAAAGCCATCCCAGTTGGTGGCCATCCCTGCCTCCTGTGCGAGGGAGTACCATAGTCTGACTCTGCACTGCTTGAAAAAGGACTTTCATCTGCCCTGAATCTTCCAACATTCAGCTTCACTAGATTTCCATGAGTTCCAGCATTATGAGAGAGGAAGAAAAACATATTTCAGTCAAATTCCTCCATGATATGCAGTTTCATAACTTCTAGAATGTTGCCTCTTACTCAGCAGCTTAGCATATGCCTGCGCTGCCCAGGGGGGCGCATGGGGCGTGCCCCCGAGGGGGCAGAAGAGGCCCTCCCACGCCCCACAGTTCAGGATAGGAGAGGGGCGGGGAAGCTGCTGCTCACCCTCTTCCTGCTCTCTGCCACCGGGTCAGACATGCGGAGCTTCTGCAGCCAGGTGCGAGGCGCCACCGCCAAGGAGTGCGCACGGTCAGACCTGAGCTGGCAATAGGCGCTGCGGCCGGGGGTGCCTTGCCATGGCTGAGGAGGGCTGCTCTCCGCCATTGGGTCAGATGAGCTGCCGCTGCCAGGCGTGCGATGTGCCGCGGCCGAGGAAGGTGGGCAGCAGCGCTGCCACCCACTTGCAGCCGCATTTTGTTGCATTTGTTGACTGAGCTAAAAAATTTCAATACGTATTATGTTGACTTGTTGAGGTTAATTAATTGTCAGACGAAGGTATGAAACTCATTTTAAATATTATTATTATTTTTTAAGGTGTCGTGAGCCCCAAATTTTTTATTTTATTTTAAAAACACATATTTTTGCCATTTTGTCACCCCACTGCACCCCCCTTCCTACGCCAGTGCTCTTACTCACCTTTCTCTAAACCAGTGCTCTTACTCACCTTTCTCTAAACCAAAAAGACCCAAATGCTGCAACCTTTCGTCAATGCATTTTGGTGCCCAGGGCAGGTTGGTACACCCCCGCCCCCAGGCTGTTTCATGTACAAAAGCTGACGGGCACTTTTAACTTTACGTCTGCCCTGGCTCCAGGACGGCATCTTCCGTGGTATCTGAGGGCAGCAGAACCAGCTCCTTTTGGAGGTGGAAGGCAGCCCAGGGGGTGGAAGGCAGCTCTGCCATGGCAAATCCAGCTTGCTTTCCCAGCCTATGATGGCTCCTGGATGAGAGTTGCTTGTGTCTGTACTAGCCAGGCAGGGCACCCTTTGGCTAAAACAGCCGTGCACCTGGGGCCAGGATTGAGATGTTCCTCTGCTAGAGATGCATCTTGGTAACCTTGGCACCACGAGGCCCTGGATGCATCTCTGTCTAATTACTGCAGCCTGACCTGATGGAAATCAGTCCCTAGGTGATCAGTGCAGAGAACGTCATCCAAAAGGGGAAATGCTATAATGGTGTTTAAATTGTTTTCAAGGCAAAGTTTAATTGGGACTGTGCACAAGGGCATTGTGCTAGTTGCAATGAGATAATTGAGCACCTCAAGGAGCCTTCAGTGTACACGGACAGCCTCGGAGATCAATTACTCTCTCCTTGAGTTGCCCCATGCTCCATCCCCCCCCCCAAAAGATGTCAAGATGTATTATTTTTGTAGCATTCTTAGGAAGGGAAGGTATAGCACTAGCCCGGCGGGGGGGGGGGAGTTATTATTCTTTCTTTTAAATGAAGTTTCTAGGTGTTGTGATTATGATGAATAAAAGTAAAAAAAAAAAAAATGTGCCAGCTGTTGTTGTATCTTCTTTTCTTAAATAAATCTTGATCAAGCACAAAAGTAGAGCATCAGAGGCCATTTCAACTTTCCAACAATTTCAAATGGACTTAGCCTCTCCTCTCAGTGCTCAATATACTTGTTCTGCAAGGAAAACCCATTGCACAGGCCTGTGACACAGGTTTGCATAAAATTCACAGGTGCTAATGTAGACATATAGCGGCAGATCTTGCTAACGTATACCTATAGATGCAGATCTTCCAAAGGTGAAGCGGCCCTGTAAGCACAGGAAAAGGAGAGCGAGAGAGATGAGAGGGGGGGACTTTGAAGGAGGAGGAATTATGGGTAGCCCATTGCATAATACCCAACCAGGGGCCCCTAAAGATACCCCTGGCAACTGTTATAATAAAAAACCTGCTCCTTTTCCCTTATGGGGTATCCAAGAGCCCGTATAGAGTCTCTAAGTAGTTTCCCTATCGGTAGGAGAAAATAACAGAGCCCAACCAGAGAATATTGAGAAGCAAAGCAGCTAGTATGCCTGATCTTTACTGATCTGTTGCAACAGGGTCCTCACTCACCACACGCAGCAGGAGGAGGAACCCAGAACAATGGGGTGCGCAAGCCCTTATATAGACTTTTGAAATTGCCCACCCTGTAGCTCAAGACCTCCCCCCCCCAAAAAAAACCACATCATACATACATCACAGAAGGAGGCAGTCTACAGCAGAAATACTGTTTGCCAGGATGCCTGATAATGGTCACTGATTGCTTTATGTGGGCAGCCTGGCCATTCTTTAGTGATGGTAAATACTTTAATTCCTGAATCCAGGTCACAGGCTCACCCTATTCATATTCATACAAAAATACAGTGGTACTTCGGGTTAAGTACTTAATTCATTCCGGAGGTCCGTTCTTAACCTGAAACTGTTCTTAACCTGAAGCACCACTTTAGCTAATGGGGCCTCCTGCTGCCGCTTCGCCGCCAGAGCACAATATCTGTTCTCACCCTGAAGCAAAGTTCTTAACCTGAAGCACTATTTCTGGGTTAGCGGAGTCTGTAACCTGAGGCGTATGTAACCTGAAGAGGTGCCACTGTACGCCCTTAAGACATGTAATCAAAAGACAATGGAGGGTGTTGTGTATTGAGTCAAAGGATTTTATATCTGTATTATTATTGTCTGTATTTGCATTAGGGTAAAGTAACTGCCTTTTGGTTCCAGAGGGTACAGCTACTATTGGTTCATTTAAGCTGCTGTATTTGGATCCTCTGTCTTATTGGTTGCCTCCAAAAGGCAGGACTGTGATTGCCTGATATTGTTCCCTCCAAAATGTATCCTTTCTAGCTAGTTCCCTGTCCCTATAAATGTAGCTCTCCCCTCCTCAGGTCCTAGTCTTGTTGCTTTAATAAAGAAGTGTTACTAGAGAACCATCTCCAGCATATTATGTCAAGAGAGCTGAAATCACAAACCCCACGTCACAACAACTGGCGACGAGGATGGGATCCAGAATGCTGAGGAGCGGTTAAACGCAGCCCTGCCTCAGAGTCCGGATTGTAGCTAAGAACAAGACTCACTGGCCAGCTGAGAAGACGACCCTGCCCACAGGACAATGGAGAGTCCAAGGGTATTGGAGCCCTTCCAGCCATCAGAGCCCCACACGTGGGAAGACTACGTCAAACGCTTCGAGTTCTTCGCAGTGGCTCAAGGGATCACCGATGCCAGCAAAAGAAGGGCCACATTCCTGAGCTACTGTGGGCCTGAGATCTTCACGCTGGCCAAGGCATTGCTTGCCCCAGCGAAGCTAAGTGAGACATCTCTCAAAGATATTCTTGCCTGCCTAACAAGCCATTTAGCGCCTACTGAGACCAAGATGGCCCAGCGGATGGAGTTTCATAAGAGACAGCAGCGTGCTGGGGAGTCTGTATCTGCATTTCTAGCTGAACTGCGGAAGCTTGCTCAGCACTGCGACTTCCAAGATCTGGAAGAGACTCTCCTGGATCGGTTTATTGGTGGTCTGAGCAGCAAGAAACCCAGAAGACGCATTGTGGCTAAAGAAGAGGTTACCCTTGCTTCAGCCTTGAAGGAGGCCACCGCCACGGAGAATTATGAAAGAGAGGAGCTTGTTGCCAGTCGCAAGGCCCCTAAGCCACAGATAGAAGTTGCGCATGCCATGGACGAGCTAGAGGCTACTCCGAGCCAGAGCCCAGTCCGTGGGGTCGAGTCAGTGCGTCAGGCCTGCACAGTGCACAAGGATCACCGAGGCAGGTGCCCTGGTTGTGGCGGAAACCATGAGCGGAAGAGTTGTCATTTCCGGGATGCTATATGCCGGACGTGCGGAAAGACAGGTCACATCGCCAGGGTCTGTAGATCGGCGGCGTTGGGAGTGACAGGAGCACCTAGACTGGAGCATCGCAGATCGCCCACAGCAAACCATGTTCTAAAGGACTGCAACTACGTAACGGAGATCAACGGGAGGGTCGTGCAGTTTCCAGCGCAAGGCAAGGCACACGTCAAGGTGAAGATTGAGGGTCAGCTGTGCGACATGGAGGTGGACTCCGGATCTGGATTCACTATCGTGTCGGACCAGACCGCGAGGACATTCTTCCCCAGGGGTAAGTTGCCCCCTCTGGAGCCCTTCCCGGCAACTTTGCAGTCATACTCAGCGGGCCGCATCCATGTCATGGGAATGTGTGCCGTGAGAGTACAGTTCCGGGACAAACAGGTGGTACTCAAACTGGTGATTGCGAAGGGCAGTCGCCCCAGTCTCCTGGGCACTGACTGGTTCCCCGCCCTGGGACTGAGTATATCAGGGCTTAATTCAATCCAAACCTGCCCTGAGATGAGCGAGGCATTATGGAAAGAATTTGCTGGTCTCTTTAATGGAAAACTGGGTTGTTATAAAGGGCCCCCAGTTGACTTCAAATTGGACCCTGGGGTGGCCCCAATCCGACTCAAACCAAGGCGAGTGCCATTTGCACTGCAACCCAAGATCGAAGCAGAACTGGATAAATTGGTCAAGCAGGGAGTTCTCTCACCCGTGGACTCCGCTAAGTGGGAGACTCCAATCGTCACGCCCCTTAAAGCAAATGGGGAAGTCAGGATCTGTGCTGATTACAAATGTACTATCAATAAGGCACTCAGGGGAAACTCATACCCCATTCCAGTCGTATCACATCTGTTGGCTAAACTGGCTGGGGGAAGGTGTTCGCCAAAATTGACCTGGCGCAAGCTTACCAACAGCTGCCAGTAACCCCACAATCAGCGGAAGCACAGACTATTGTCACACATAAAGGGGCGTTCAGAGTTAACAGATTACAATTTGGAGTTTGTGTGGCCCCAGGGATTTTTCAAGGGCTCATGGAACGCCTGTTAAGAGGTCTGCCAGGGGTCTTGCCATTTTTTGATGACGTTTTGATTGCTGGAAAAGACCCACAGGAACTGGTTGCGCGTGTCCGTGCAGTGTTGCTCAAGTTCAAGGAGGTGGGGTTGCAACTAAAAAAGGAAAAATGCAGTTTTGGGGTGCCAACTGTGGAATTCTTGGGGTTTAAAATTGATGCATCAGGCATCCACCCCACAGATGCTAAGCTTAAGGCCATCATCGAGGCACCACGACCACAGAACAAGACGGAGTTGCAGTCATTCCTGGGACTTATTAACTTTTATCATTCGTTCTTACCCCAGAAAGCTTCGGTAGCTGAACCACTACATAGACTGTTGCAGAAAAAGAATGTGTGGCGATGGGGGCAGGTGCAGCAGAAGGCTTTTGACTCCTTGCGAGGAATGCTGAGTAGCAAGAGCGTCCTTGCTCATTATGATGAATCGAAGCCGCTGGTCCTGGCATGTGATGCCTCTCAATACGGCCTGGGGGCGGTGCTGAGTCATAGGGAACCGGATGGGTCGGAAAAGCCCATCTCTTTCTATTCCCGTACGTTGTGGCCCACGGAGCGCAACTATGCTCAAATTGACAAAGAGGCGCTTGCAATTGTGGCAGGAATCAAAAAGTTCCATGATTATGTGTACGGTCGTCATTTCTCCATTGAAACGGACCACAAACCACTGTTGGGGTTGTTCAACCCGAACAAACAAACGCCACAAATTCTCTCCCCCAGAATGTTGCGTTGGTCTATATTCCTGAACGGGTTCCAGTACACCTTGACCCATGTGCCGGGGAAACGGTTGTGCCACGCTGATGCGCTGAGTCGATTGCCCCTTCCTGGCGGGAGCAATGAGGATCCTGCTCCAGCGGAGCACATAATGATGCTGGAAACACTTCCGGGGGCTCCTGTAACGGCTACTGATATTGCTGAGAAAACGAGGAAAGATGCTGTTCTCTCCCGTGTGCTCACTTGGGTGGGGAGGGGGTGGCCAGGTGGTCCGCATGAAGACAAATTCAGGCCTTATGCGACAAGGCAGCACGAGTTATCCATGCATAAGGGTTGTCTCCTGTGGGGAGATAGGGTGATCATCCCAGCACCACTGAGAAACAGGGTTCTTGAGACGCTTCACATGGGACACCCGGGAATGGTCAGGATGAAGTCGCTAGCCCGATGTTATGTGTGGTGGCCTGGAATGGACCAGAACATAGAACAATGGGTACGAACATGCAAGGCATGCCAAGAGGTGCGGCCAGAAGTGGCCAGAGCACCAGTTCACTGGTGGGAGCAGTCCAGAGCTCCCTGGAGCCAGCTGCACTTAGATTTTGCTGGGCCATTCCAGGGGAAGGTCTTTTTGGTTATCGTCGATGCATATTCCAAATGGTTAGAAGTGGCGATGGTCCCTAGCATGGCATCAGCTGCCGTAATCAAGGTGTTGAGGCAGCTGTTTGCAACCCACGGGTTACCTGAGACCATTGTATCAGATAATGGGGCAGCTTTTGTATCCCAAGAATTCAGGGCATTCTTGGCTGATAACTTCATAAGAGGGGTCACATCCACGCCCTTTCACCCATCCTCCAATGGGCAGGCGGAGCGCATGGTAAGAACAGCCAAAGAATCCATTGCGCGCTTAATGGAGGGTAACTGGTCAGCTCGCATCGCGCGAATGTTATTTTTGCAGCCTGCGACACCTGTACTGCGACGGGCAAGGTGCCAGCTGAGCTGCTCTTGGGTAGAAGATTGGTAACGGTGCTGGATTATGTCCACCCGGATAAAATGCCAAACCGTAATTCAAGAGCAAACCCCCAGGCTGAGACTGACACAACAAGGTATTTCGCCCCTGAAGATCTGGTCTGGGTGAGGAACTATTCACGAGGTTCGCGGTGGGTGGCTGGTGTGGTCACCCGGACTAGTGGACCTGTGTCCTATTATGTGACCTTGGAAAATGGGCAAGTTTGGAAGAGACATATAGATCAGCTGAGGCGCCGGGCGCTCAGCAGGGAGGAGTCTGATAATTCATCCCTGGCTAATGATGCAGAGCTGCAAGACCAGAGTGAAGATGGCCCAGAGGTGCAATCACCAGGGGCTTCAGCAAATGAACCAGGGTCTGCTAGTCCTCAGGATGATGAGGTACAGGTAGGGGACCCTGAGATGTCTGGGACTCCATCTGTTCCTGACGAAACCCCTATAGCAGCCCCCCTACCACAGGTGACACCCAATCCAGAACCGGCAACACCTGTTGTCAGGAGATCAAGTAGAAGTTGTAGGACCCCACAGTACCTGAGAGATTACGTCTGCTGTGCTCACTAGGGGGGGAGGGGTGTTGTGTATTGAGTCAAAGGATTTTATATCTGTATTATTATTGTCTGTATTTGCATTAGGGTAAAGTAACTGCCTTTTGGTTCCAGAGGGTACAGCTACTATTGGTTCATTTAAGCTGCTGTATTTGGATCCTCTGTCTTATTGGTTTCCTCCAAAAGGCAGGACTGTGATTGCCTGATATTGTTCCCTCCAAAATGTATCCTTTCTAGCTAGTTCCCTGTCCCTATAAATGTAGCTCTCCCCTCCTTAGGCTTCAGTCTTGTTGCTTTAATAAAGAAGTGTTACTAGAGAACTGTCTCCAGCATATTATGTCAAGAGAGCTGAAATCACAAACCCCACGTCACAACAGAGGGGCTTTCCCATTTCCTTCCTCCTTGCAGAGAAATCATAGAATCATAGAATCATAGAGTTGAAAGAGACCACAAGGGCCATCGAGTCCCAATCCCCTGCCAAGCAGGAAACACCATCAGAGCACTCCTGACATATGGTTGTAAAGCCTCTGCTTAAAGACCTCCAAAGAAGGAGACTCCACCACACTCCTTGGCAGCAAATTCCACTGTCAAACAGCTCTTACTGTCAGGAAGTTCTTCCTAATGTTTAGGTGGAATCTTCTTTCTTGTAGTTTGGATCCATTGCTCCGTGTCCGCTTCTCTGGAGCAGCAGAAAACAACCTTTCTCCCTCCTCTATGTGACATCCTTTTATATATTTGAACATGGCTATCATATCACCCCTTAACCTCCTCTTCTCCAGGCTAAACATGCCCAGCGCCCTTAGCCGTTCTTCATAAGGCATCGTTTCCAGGCCTTTGACCATTTTGGTTGCCCTCCTCTGGACACGTTCCAGTTTGTCAGTGTCCTTCTTGAACTGTGGTGCCCAGAACTGGACACAGTACTCCAGGTGAGGTCTGACCAGAGCAGAATACAGTGGCACTATTACTTCCCTTGATCTAGATGCTATACTCCTATTGATGCAGCCCAGAATTGCATTGGCTTTTTTAGCTGTCACGTCACACTGTTGGCTCATGTCAAGTTTGTGGTCAACCAAGACTCCTAGATCCTTTTCACATGTACTGCTCTCAAGCCAGGTGTCACCCATCTTGTATTTGTGCCTCTCATTTTTTTTGCCCAAGTGCAATACTTTACATTTCTCCCTGTTAAAATTCATCTTGTTTGTTTTGGCCCAGTTCTCTAATCTCTCAAGGTCGTTTTGAAGTGTGATCCTGTCCTCTGGGGTGTTAGCCACCCCTCCCAGTTTGGTGTCATCTGCAAATTTGATCAGGATGCCCTTGAGTCCATCATCCAAGTCGTTGATAAAGATGTTGAATAAGACCGGGCCCAAGACAGAACCCTGTGGCACCCCACTAGTCACTCTTCTCCAGGATGAAGAGGAACCATTGATGAGCACCCTTTGGGTTCGGTCAGTCAGCCAGTTACAAATCCACTGAGTGGTAGCATAGTCAAGACCGCATTTTACCAGCTTCTTTACAAGAATATCACGGGGCACCTTGTCAAATGCCTTGCTGAAATCAAGGTAGGCTACATCCACTGCGTTCCCTTCATCTACCAGGCTTGTAATTCTGTCAAAAAACAAGATCAGGTTAGTCTGATATGACTTATTTTTCAGAATATTTGAGGTCAATTTGGGAGAGTCAAAATGGTTTCAAGATTGTTCTCCTGTTTATATACATGGGGTTTATATACTTATGTATGTGTTTGCCTTGTACATTTAGCAATGTTTGTTTTATATTTGGGACCTTAGAATTCTTGTAACACAACCATGAGGTTTCCATGAAAGGTTTGTCACCAGCCAGAAAGGACAGAAGAAAGAACGGATTCAGACAGAGCTTGCGAGATGCCTCTTGCGATCAGACGGAGTTGACTTGCAGAAGTTCATTCAAGAGCCAAACTACACATGCCCTTAGATTTCTGGCCCTGCTCTTCACTGCAGAGTCTACCTCCCCGCACCGCAGCGCAATTTCCAGTATGCCCACCGCCCACTGGCAATGTGTGGCAGGTTTTTGGGGGGTGGGGACCTGTGCCCAAAGGCAGGACCCTTCCATGTCCTGGGACACTGCACTTTGGGAAGTGCATGGAATCATCTCCAACACAAAGTCTCTTTGGAATCCACAAGCAGGTGTGGGAGGAGCCAGGTGAGCAGAACTGTGATGGCCTGGGATTCCGATTCAGAGGCTGAACCAGAGGAATCCCAGCCTGCACAGGAGTCCCTGCCTCCAGGGCCGGCTGAACTGGGGCAGGGCCTTGATTCTGAAGCGCCTGCACCTGTGCCGGATCCTCAGGAGCAGGCACCAGGGGATCTCACTCTGGCTCCAGAGGTGGTTGAGGACTCAGTGCCTGCAGGTGAGTCTCCCCCTGGGCCCAGTAACCCTTTAGCCTCTCCGGAACTGCAGAGGCTCAGGGCAGAGAGGCGAAGGGAACTGGTTTCTCCCAGGAGGAGTGCTCGCCTTAAGGCCAAGAGAGGCGGGTCTCCTAGGGGCCGGGACCGCCCCTGGCCTCAGAACAGATAAAGGCCAGTCGGCCCAGTCCCAGGTTGTGGGAGCAACGTCGTTGTTGAGTACCTGTTCCTGCCCGGACCCAGACCTGACTCTCCAGTGCTCCTGTCCCCGCCCGGCTTCCTGCTTCGGACCTCGCCCCGCTCCTTGTGGACTGATTCCAGGCTAGTGACCCAGGACCGGACTTTGACTACGCCAACGGTAACCTTTCCCCCGGGATCAGCACAAGAACCAAGCCCAGTTCAACCTGCATCTCCAGCACCCCAGGAACCAGTCTGCTCTGAGTGAAGTGTGAATATTGCACATATTATAATATTAGCTCAGAAGGACAGTCATGAGCAGGAAGGCCTGGTGCCTGGATGGACCTTGAGGCCAAGGCCCTTTGGGTCACCAGTCAGCTTTTCAGTGGAGAGGGACTTCTGCAAGATCTCGCCTCCCTGGGATCCACACACCTCCTTCCAACCTTCCTAAGAGGAGGTCTGTGTGTCTGTGTAGCCCCCCACCCCCAGGAAAGGGATGGAAGGGAGCATGTGATGGAAAGGGGCCATGTGGCTCTGGAACAGCAGGCGGCTCTCAGCAACAGACAGGGGAAAGTGTTTTATTATCCTGGTCATTAAAAGCACCATTAAAATCAGAACTATGGGGCAGGAGGGGCCCTTTGAACTGCAGCCTCACAACCCAACCCCCCCCCCCGGCACTCTGGGCTGGCCTATTGCTCTCTGTTGGATGTCAGACTTCCTTCCCCTCAGATCTCCCCAAATGGCCCCCATTTGCCCACCACGCTGTCTGAGTTTTGTCCCTTTGTGGCCTCACCCAAGTGCTCTCTTCTCAGCATGCTGCACCATCAAGTCAGAGCGCCAGAAGGTTCTTCCAAGTGGCCTCCCCTCGTCCTCTCACCTTCAGCGTCAGATGCTTACCTCCAAGCGGCATACGCCTATATTCTGCATTTTGCCTTATCTTCATTTTGATTCACACCATAATTATGTTATGATTTGTTGTGACTTGACTGCTTTAAACAAATAAATTTTATCTACTTGGCTTCAAATGCATTCGCTCTTGCTCAGCTTTCATTGCTGTCTCCTCTATGAGCTTTTCCCTGGACTTTGCCCCACTGGTCCAGACCAAAATCCTTTCTGAGTGAACTCCCAACCTCTTAATGGACGTTATCAATGAGACATTTCAGATAACTCTGGAGCTGGTGATTTGGAGTCTCAAGCTAGACTGCTCTTTCTCCTGCCATCACCTTCTCCTTCTGTTCAGGCTGTAAATGTTACCTATTTGTTGGAGGCTCATAATCAGCATGATGTGCATGGAGGGGGGAGCACCGCTTGGCTGTGAACCAAACAAAATCCATCTTCACTGCGGCCAGCCCTTCCTTTTCCTGCTGACCCTTCCCGCATTAGGAACATTGCTGGCGCACCCTTTGTCATATGACTGCTCTTCCACCAGAGGATTTATAAGGGAGAGCAGGTATCCATCACAGGGCCTCGCAACCATTCATAGACTGGATACATCTTCATTAATCTTCCCCGTGTGTTCCAGGTCGCTGGGGACAATTCCTTGGAAAGGAAACCATGCACTCCTGATGAGGAAAGGGACCTCTGCCCATTAGTATCCATTAAACCCAAAGTACACACTGCCAAGCAAGAGAGAGATGTGCTGAGGGGCGATCCTGGACTCCAAATGCCACTTGCTTCCTCTATCGCCTAAAGGAAGGCAGTGTGTGACTTTCTGATATCTTGGGCCTAACTCAGCCTTGCCCAGCCTTGTCCCCCGGGGGTGTTTAGGACTGCGATGGGAGGAGGACACCAGCCTGGGGAAGGCTGTCTTCACTAAGTGGTTATTTATGGCCTGCATATCTCACCTGTCCCCCAAAAAAGTCAAAGCAGCATACACTATTCCACTTCCGTCCCTATATTTTTCCTCACAACAGCCCTGTGAGGTAGGTATGGGCAAGAGAGAGCGATTAACCCAAAGTCACCTAAAGAGTTTCATTGCTGAATTGGGATTTGTCATTGTTGTGGTGAATATTTCTTTATTTAATTTTATAATGCCCAAAAAGGTTGTCTTTGTGTAAACAAATAATATTTGTGTTATTTGAGTGTCAAGTTTAGTTCCATATTTGCCACGCTTGCGACGAGGGCTGTCTTCAAAAAGATGGCTGCACTCTCTACATAATAAAGGGATGCCAAATGATATGAAAAGTGCCTGGAGATTCTAGTCCTTGTTGAAATCTCTAATTATTTGTAGCTTTCTCCATTGTAGCTGTATTTCCGAGTGACTGGTGTCAAGGGTCCAGTGTAAGATTTTGGGCTGTTTTCCTCTAACTTGCAATTCCTTTCTAAGATGTCAAGATAATATATAAGACCAATTCTTTTCACAATATTTCTATATTTGTATCATCAAAAATATTCAGTAGCATTGATTTTGGACAGCAAATGGTCTGAGTGCATGGGATTCATTCCAATCTGTTACCTCCAAGGATGTGGACAGGCTGCTTGGACGAGTGAAACCGACCACCTGTCTCCTTGATCCTTGCCCATCCTGACTAATGAAAGCGAGTCTGGAAGGGCTGGGCGATGGGCTCTGTGGGGTGGTGAATGCTTCCCTCTGTGAGGGAGCCTTCCCAGACCCGCTGAAAGAGGCAGTCATTAAACCGCTTCTTAAAAAAACATCTTTAGACTTGGCCAATATGGCCAACTATTGCCCAGTCTCAAATCTTCCATTCTGGGCAAGGCGATTGAGCGAGTGGTTGCTGAACAACTCTAGGCACGCCTGGATGAAGCGGGCCATTTGGATCCCTTCCAGTCTCAAGATTCAGGCCTCATCATGGGACTGAAACTGCTTTGGTTGTGCTGGTCGATGATCTCTGGCGGGTTAGGGACAAAGGTGAGAGCTGTTTCCTAGTTCTACTGGATCTCTCAGCAGCCTTTGATACCATCGACCATAACATCCTTCTGGACCGTCTAGAGGGGCTGGGAGCTGGGGGCACTGCTATACGGTGGTGTTGGGGGATGAGTGTTCAGACCCCTGGGCTCTCACTTGTGGGCTGCCTCAGGGTTTCATCCTCTAACCCATGCTTTTTAACATCTGCTTAAAGCTGCTAGGAGATATCATCAGGTTTGGGCTGGGTGTTCATCAGTATGCAGATGATACCCAGCTCTACCTCTCTTTTAAATCAGAAACAGTGAAGGTGGTGAATGTCCTGTGTCTGGAGGTGGTTGGAGGATGGATGGCGGCTAATAGATTGAGGTTGAATGCTGACAAGACAGATGTACTGTTTTTGGGGGTGGGACAAGGGGCAGACAGATGTGGAGGACTCCCTGGTCCTGAATGGGGTAACTGTGCCCCTGAAAGACCAGATGCACAGCCTGGGAGTCATTTTGGACTCACAGCTGTCCATGTAGGCACAGGTCAATTCTGTGTCCAGGGCAGCTGTTTATCAGCTCCATCTCATACACAGGGTGAGACTCTACCTTCCCGCGGACTGTCTCACCAGAGTGGTGCATACTCTTGTTATCTCCCGCTTGGACTACTGTAATGCGCTCTACGTGGGGCTACCTTTGAAGGGACCTGGAAAGTACAACTAATCCAGAATACAGCATCTAGACTGGTGGGAAGACAGGCGAACTAATATCAGTGTACTGGAAGAAGCAAAAATCATCAGTGTTGAAGCAATGATTCTTCAACATCAACTTCGTTGGACTGGTCAAGTTTGTGCGGAAGCCTGATGATCGTCTTCCAAAGCTACTACTCTATTCTGAACTTAAAAATGGAAAGCGTAATGCTGGTGGTCAACAAAAGAGGTTTAAAGACTCTCTCAAGGCGGACTTCCGGAGGCGGCGCGAAACAGCGATGGCGGTCCTCTTCACTCTCTGAAGAGGGGCTCCGCAGAAAAGGGTCGCTCGCTGCGGCATAGCGGCGACCCGTTAGGAAAAACCACGGGCAGAGGGAGCCCGTGGCCGTGGGACTCGGCGGGCGCCAGGAACCCCCCCAGAAGTGTCGAAGGGACCCCGTAAGGGGCTCCGGAGCGCGAAAGGGGGAGCGGCGCTGTGAGTTCATCGCTCTTTCTGCGGGAGGCGAAGCCGCGCGGCTGCTGCTGATGAGCGCCGACCTTTCTTCCTGTGAACATCAATTCGGCAAGTAACATACCCGTGAGTAAAGTGAACTACAATTTGGACTTAAAATATTTTTTTTTTCTCCGGGTTTGAAAACGGGAGACGAGTAAAAGGAAGTCCGTCTCCCGATACTGCTTACAAGATCAAAGCATAGACTCAGAGGAGCGCTGAGGCGTTTAAGGGAACTTTATAAAGTGGAACTATTGTGCATTTACAGAATTTGCAGTCTTCTTATTCAAAAGACTAAGAGAGATCTTATCTATGCCTACGGGACTTGTATTTGGAACTTTGTTTCAAGAACGCAAGTCGTCGGGCTGTCAGTGCGTAATTGAGCTGTCAAACTGCGGACTACAGTAACAAGATTTTAAGTTGCTACATATATTGAGATTTCAATGTTTAAAACACTGTTGCAAATACCTCTCTGGCTCCTTGTGGCTTTAGTTTAAAAAGTAGAGGACTCTGCGAACCTTCCTTTTGTCTTGGAATTACAAATTAAAAAAGAGATCATAGAAACTTTAAATGGCGGAAAAATCCTCTCCTTCCTTGAAACTTTAAGATACTCCCCCTAGAGGATTGTGGAGTTACAGAGGCCTGGGAAACATACTTTGTTTGGAATCTCTGTGGTTTAATTGTTTGTACTCTGGACTTGCTTTCTCATGGAATAAAGGATAATTTGACCTTGAACAAGAGGCAGGTGTGGAATGAGTGGCACAGGGAAAACAAGAGCAGCAAAAGCTAGAGAAAGAGAAAAAGAAAAAGAAAGGAAGCCTGTGCAACTTGTCCAAACAACCTTAGCTCATCACCGTAGATCATCTGTTCCAACCGTCCTGATAGCACAGGAGGTGGAGGCCGAACAGCCTGCTGAAGAGGACATGGCAACAGGAGGATCTGACACAGTTTTGAAACAAATTTTAGAACAATTAGCAATTTTAAATCAAAAAGTGGACAATCAATCACTAAAAATAGACCAAGCAACATCCACTATTAGTGCGCTATCTGAAAAGGTCTCTCAGAATACTCAGGCAATTGAGAATTTACAAGGAGCTACAGCTGAAAATCATAAATTAGCTGTGGAAGCTTATCAAAAAGCGGAGCAAGCAAGTAAAAAAGTTGATGAGATTAAAGGTGAAATCAAGCCTCTGCAAAGACAGGTAGGGGAACAACAGGCCTACCTGTCGATGGTTGAATTGAGAAACAAGGAAAATAACCTTAGGCTGAGAGCTGTCCCAGAATTGGAGGAAGGCAGCTTGGAGGGATTCTTGACACTTTTATTCTCCAAATTTTGGGGAATAGAAGAAGATAAAGACTTTAAAATTGTGACTGCATTTAGACTGGGCAGATCGGTGAAGAAAGACAAGTCCAGAGACTGTTTGGTTATTTTGAGATCAAGAGAAGAAAGAGACAAGATACTAGGCCTACATTTCAAAAAATCTTTAGAGATAGAAGGTAAAAAGGCTGAAATTTATAGAGATATACCCAAATTGTTATTGGATCTTAGAGCCTCATACATAGAACTGGCAAAGCTGCTGAGAAACAACACAATCCCTTACAGGTGGGAGTTCCCGCAAGGACTATCATTTAGCTATAAAGGAAGGAAAGTAAGAATTAGAACACCAGAGGACCAGCAGAAGTTTCTTCACGACAACGGGGAAGACCTCCAGAAAGGAGCAGTTGCGTCTTGGCCACCTCCATTACCAGAAACTAAACAGCCTGGAGCTGGACCATCATTACCACCGCCGGGAACGGGGGAATCCTAAACACCCCATTGTAAGGCCTACAAATTGATTCAAGATGTCTCTGCAACTTCTTAGTTGGAATATAAATGGCGGAAATTCTCCAGAAAAAAGAAGGAAGGTATTTCACATTTTGAAGAAAGAACAATTGGACATTATTTGCCTGCAAGAAACACATGTGACAAGGCTCCATCGGAAAGTGCTAATTAATAAAAGGTTAGGCCAAGAATTTATTTCTTCGGACAGAGTCAAGAAAAGAGGAGTAGTGATATATGCAAAGGAGAGCCTGTCACTGAAATTTCTATTTAAAGATGAACAAGGCAGAATCTTGGCTATTGAAATTCACACACACGGAGAAAAATTTTTGATATTAGGAATCTATGCACCAAATGATGGAAAATCGGAATTTTTTAAGAAGCTGCATGAGACTTTACTGGACTATCTAGACTATAACAACATCATTATGTTGGGAGACATGAATGGGGTTGTTTCTGTAAATATGGATGAGTCGCAGAGTGCAAATATAACAAAAGATGGCAGACTACCTAAAACTTTTTTTGAAATGACGGACAATATGGATTTGATTGATATATGGAGAGTCAAGAACCCCTTAGAAAAAGAAGGAACTTTCTTTTCTGAAGCTCATCTGTCATGGACACGAATCGACCAAATATGGACAACTAAAGGACTGGCACCTAAAACTAGAAAAGTGGAAATTTGCCCAAAAACTTGCTCCGACCATAATGCTTTGAAAATGGAATTGAGACTAAACATAACCGGATCCTTCCGATGGAAAATGAATGACACCTTATTCAGAGATCAGGAGATTGTGAAGAAGGCCCAAAAAACTTTAAAAGATTACTTTGAGATAAATCTAAACACTACGGTGGAAAAAAGAACAATCTGGGACGCAAGTAAAGCGGTTATGAGAGGGTTTCTAATACAACAAAACACTGTAAAGAAAAGACTCTGGAATGAAAAGAAGCAGAAGATACTGGAGAGAATAAGTGAAGGAGAAAGGAAATTAAGATCCAGGCCCAAGTCTAAGGAAGTGCTGAGAGAAGTGAAATTTTTCCAGGCCCAATACATGAAACTGATAAACCAAGAAGTGGAGTGGAAAATTAAACAAATGAGACAAAGATCTTTCGAATCAGCTAATAAGTGTGGGAAACTGCTAGCATGGCAGTTGAAAAAAAGACAAAAACTAAATACAGTTACAAATCTAGAGATTGAAGGGAGAATGGTTCAGAAACCTGAAGAAATCAGAAAATGTTTCCAGAGATATTTCAAAGATCTTTATGCACAAGGGCCGCAGAAAGAATCTGAGATGGATCAATTTATTAAAACTAACGGATTACAAAAAATTTCCCAGGAAATGAGAACAATCCTGAATGTTAAAGTTTCACAGCAGGAAATCGAGAGTGCCATACAGAACCTCCAACTAGGCAAATCTCCAGGCCCTGATGGACTTACCTCCAAATATTATAAGGTTTTGAAGGACTATTTGATACAACCCTTGATGGAGGTATGTAACCAGATCATGGAGGGTAAGAAGGCACCAGAAACGTGGAAAGAAGCTTTCATCACATTGATTCCCAAAACAGAAACTGAAAAGACTCAACTTAAGAACTACCGTCCCATCTCACTCCTAAATGTGGATTACAAAATTTTTGCAGATATTCTGGCTAATAGATTTAAAAAAGTATTGAATGAAGTGATTCATAAAGATCAAGCAGGCTTTCTCCCGGGTAGGCATTTGTTTGACAACACGAGAAACATTATTGACATTTTGGAACTCTTACAAACAAATATTAACACTAGAGCGGTGTTAATTTTTATTGATGCGGAGAAAGCCTTTGACAACATTTCTTGGATGTTCATGAAGAAAAATTTGGAAGGGATGGGAGTGGGACGGGGGTTTGAAAATGGTATAGAAGCAATATATTCAGAACAAAAAGCTAAATTGATAGTAAACAATGTGGTGACGGAGGAATTTAATATTGAAAAAGGGACACGACAAGGGTGCCCCCTATCCCCATTATTGTTTATCTCGGTCCTGGAGGTGCTTTTGAACATGATTAGAAAGGACCGGTCAGTTCGGGGTATTGAGGTCGGAGTGAAACAATACAAATTGAAAGCATTTGCAGATGACTTGGTATTAACATTACAGGAGCCAGTCCCTAGCACAAAAAGAGTTTTAGATTTAATCTCTGATTATGGTCGGGTGGCGGGATTTAAGTTGAATAAGCAAAAAACTAAGGTTTTAATAAAGAATTTAACATCTACAGAAGCAGATGAGTTTCTGAAAGAGACAGGATTAAATGTGGTTAAAAAGGTGAAATACCTAGGGGTATATCTGACTTCTAAAAACTTGAATTTGTTTAAGGATAACTATGAGAAATGTTGGTCAGAAATTAAAAGGGATTTGGAAATTTGGACAAGACTAAAACTTTCCTTGTTAGGCCGAATAGCAGCTATAAAGATGAATGTTTTGCCGAAAATGTTATTCTTGTTTCAGACCCTGCAGATTGTGGACAAAGTGGAATGTTTTGGAAAGTGGCAGAAGGATATTTCTAAGTTTGTTTGGCAGGGCAAAAAGCCCCGAATTAAGTTTAAAATACTAACAGATGCGAAAGAAAGGGGGGGATTTGCCCTGCCAGACTTGAGGTTATATTATGAATCTACAGCCTTCTGCTGGATGAAAGATTGGCTCTTGTTAGAGAACACCGATGTCCTAGATCTGGAAGGGTTTGATAACGCTTTTGGGTGGCATGCGTATTTGTGGTATGACAAGGTTAAAGTTCATAAAATGTTCAAAAACCATATTGTTAGAAGAGCAATTTTTATGGTCTGGACAAAATATAAAGACTTATTGGAGAGTAAAACACCAAGGTGGCTTTCACCGGCGGAGGCCAAGGCACGTAAGAGACTTAACATGGAGGCCTACTGGCCAAAATACTGGGAACTAATCGAAAAAGTTGGTGACAATTGGAAGCTGCAGAGTTTTGAAAGTGTAAAAAGCAAGGTGCGAGACTGGTTGCATTATGCTCAAATTCGGGAAATTTTTAAAACAGATAAAAAGGTTGGGTTCCAGGTGGAAAAATCGAAATTAGAGACAGAATTGTTAGAACCTAAAGACAAATTACTTTCAAGAATGTATAACTTGCTGCTTAAATGGAATACACAGGATGAGACAGTCAAATCCGCCATGATAAAGTGGGCACAGGATATTGGACATAACATTATGTTTGATGACTGGGAAAGGTTATGGACCACCGGAATGAAATTCACGGCATGTAGTGCCTTGAAAGAAAATATTATGAAAATGATATACCGGTGGTACATGACCCCAGTCAAGCTTGCTAAGATATACCACCTGTCTGATAATAAATGTTGGAAGTGTAAAGAGGCGGAAGGGACATTCTTTCACCTCTGGTGGACATGTCCGAAAGTGAAGGCCTTTTGGGAAATGATCTATAATGAGCTAAAAAAGGTATTTAGATATACCTTACCCAAGAAACCGGAGGCCTTCCTTCTGGGCATTGTAGACCAGAATGTGTTAAAGAAGGACAGAACTTTTTTTATGTATGCTACAACAGCAGCAAGAATTCTCATCGCAAAGTGTTGGAAGACACAAGATTTACCCACACTGGAGGAATGGCAGACGCAGTTGATGGACTATATGGAACTGGCTGAAATGACTGGCAGAATCCGAGACTTGGGAGAAGAAACAATGGAAGAGGACTGGAAAAAATTCAAGGACTATTTGCAAAAATATTACAAGTTGTATGAATGTTAAGAAAATGCACTTTTTAGGAAATATTAGCCCCAGCAATTGTAATTAGGTGAAATGAAAACTAAGGCACAAGAAGTTAGAGGTGGAATCAAGAAAAATTTTTATTGCATTATGTTTTAATTAAAATACATAAGATTACGGTTATAATAATTTTGACTTTGGTAACATGATGAATTGAAAGATACAATAAGTAATGAAATAAGATAATAAATAGCTGAAGATTTTGTATTATGAACATTGGGTTATAAATATATTGAAATGGGTAACATTGTAGCACCCTGCTTGTGGTTAACGCTTAGCTGGAATGAAATATTCAACGCAGCAATAGAGAAATTAAAATAGTAATTTATTTGTCAGACAAATAAATAAGAGGCACAGTGGTACATGGTTACCAAGCTCTGGCCTGGCCTCCTGCCATTCTGGCCAGCACTTATATTCCCTTAATCCAGCCCCCTTTGCTCCTCCTGTGGCTGCCTCTGTCCAATCAGCCTGGTTGAAATTCCTATTGGCTGTTTGCTAGAACCAATCACAAAAAATACACCCACAAAAGATACACCCATTTCCTTGCCCTTATAAGGGAGACAAAGAGCTATATATATGACATATAAGTAATAATATATCTTACATGGAATCTTAATTACCAGCTCACCTCTTGCCCTTCTTGCCCTATTGCCTTCTAAAACAAATGTTTAATCTTACATTTTTATGTTCAACAGATGTCAAGGATCTTGAGTTTCACATCAACATTGAAAGATTTCCTTCATTTAATGTTTCTAAACAAATGCCTGACAACTATATATCAAGACTGCTTGGATGGCGTCTTCTGTCTGGCGGGGGGGGGGGGGCTAGGCTCATTTGCCCCTCTGGTCTCCTATTGCAATATGACTCTATGAAATAAGAATCTAGCATTCCTTAAATCCTTTGCATAATTACATTTAAGCCAATATATTTAAGCTAATATATTTCATACATTTATCATAGGTAGCCTCTTAAAAGAATAAAGCTTTTCAAAGTAAAAAGGAAGAAACTCAGTAAAACACAGCTTTTAAAAGAAGCCTCTTCAGTTTAAGAAAGAATGGCTTTAGAAAAAGACTTCCCCAAAAATGCTCTCTTTCTTCTAGCTAAATGTTTTTCTTTCCATTTGCTCCTGGCCTTTCAACCTTAGAAAGAAGATCTGGCTCATTTTACTGGGAGGCACATTAGTATTATCTTACCCCATTCCTAATGGTGTTTTCTCAGCCTTGGGGCAGCATATGTAATTCTCCTTTTTTATGACTTTGAGAATTGTTTTTCTACTATAAATCAATGGGGCCCTCTTGTCTTAGGAGAATGGCCAAGGTTTCTTCTGCCTGGCATGAAACATTTGAAAATCCTTTTTTTAAGCTCATTTTTAAATACAAGCCTTGATTGAAATATATAGAAGCTTTGATAAAAATGCAGGCTTATGGTTAGGTGCCTCATTCCCCCCTTTCAAGCTCAAGGACCTTCATCCCAAGTGTCCTTGATAGCTTGACCTTCATCATATTCCTGAGGTAAAGCTCTGTATAGGGCCATGATATGAGGTAGAGTTTCATTTGAAACCATCTTGCTAATTGTACTTCTAAAACATGAAATGATACATGGCATCATACATAAAACCAATACTACTACTGTCAAGAAAAACAAGCAAGACAATAGTATCCCTTTGAGTCCTGTGACATTAGGTAACCAATTGGTGAGCCATCCCATATCCCATCCTTCCCATGTTTGTACTGGGACATGTGCTATATTCTCCATCTTTGTGGCCAACACACGGATTGCCTCACCATTATCAGAAATGTTAAAGCAACAGGCATTCCCTGTCAAGTTCAAGACTCCACATAGGCCTCCCTGCCTGGCAAGTACATAATCCATTCCCATTTTCAGCTGCAAAATGGCGGCTCTACTTTCATCCAACTGTTGTGCAATAAGTCTCAAACTCTGGGCCGTTGCATTGGTTACAAGTTCCACTACTGCTTGCAATCGAATTATTCTGTTTAGATTATAAATAGGATCCCGTGCCCCTTGTATGAGCTCACCAGGATTCCAGGAGGCAGGATCATAATAGGCTATAATGCGCTCTGGTGGCCAATCATCAGTACCGCTCCAACTTTGGGTACTTCCTCCTGCTATATGAGAAATATCAGCATTCCTTCGTGTTCGCCTGGCCGAACTAGTGGGCATAATCCACATTGGTGGTAATACCCAACCCAAGAAACAAGTCCCACTCCATTTGGAAGGGAGTTTCTTGTACGCCCATTCTCCACATATCCACCACAACCATCGGGTCTGAGGTTTTTGGTACGGGGAATACAGAAGGCGAAATACCAAAAGGGGTAGAGAGTTCACAGTGCAGTATGTTAGATTGCCTTTTTCTGTCACAGTTATGTTCCACACCACTTTCCATGCGTGAATAAAAGGAGGTGCACAGGGCAAGGTATTCCGAGTTCGATAGGTAGTACCGTGTGCCCAGGTATGACTATTCTTCTTATAATCCCAAGTATAGTGACAATGAGAAGAGCCTATCATGGGAGAATCAGCTGCATCTGATGATTTATGTACACAGAATTCCCCTTGTACAGGTATAACTCGTAATGGTTTAGTTGAGTTCCATCCGGGGAAATTCTGTATTTCAGTTTGGTGTGGCATTTCGCTTACCATACCAATAGCATCTAATGGTATCGGTAATAAGGGCATACCTCCCTCTGAATCATCTGGCCCAAGAGAGCAAACAAGGCAATTGGTCCTATTTGCAACATTAGCTACCATTTCAGCTAAACCTACCCACATATTGTGGTCATGGCTGAATCCATATTTAGCCAATTTGGTCAGATTCAAGGACCCTTCCCCTTCCCAAGGGATCAGGATTAATAATAAAATCATGTTGATGTCTAGTATATGCATTCCTTCCACAAAAGATTACCTTATTGTGATAGCAAATAATTATTAGCCCCAATATAATTCCCCCAGTGACAGAAATGGGGAACCACCAAGACCAAAACATATATCCCGAGGATCCCCAATGAGTAATATCTCTGATAATTGTTCCACAAGGGGGGCAGTCAATCAATTGTATTAGAGAATCTTTCCGTTCACAGTCGCTGGTTCAGACGCTCCTCAAGCTTCAGGCGTGCGCAGGTCAGCCAGCTTCCAGGTTGTGGCTGCAGCAGGCCGGTCGTCAAATGTTGCCCGTGACCTAGCCCGTTCCCGGTAGGGCTAGATACAGGGGTTTTTGGAGAGAGTTAGTTTTAAAGGATTAGAGGGGTCACCTTTGCACGTCCAACTGCCTTCGGACTTCTTCAAACGAGAGTGATGAATCCAGGGGGTCACCTCAGCTACCTTCACCGCTGTTGGAGTAGAGAGCAAGACGGTGTAAGGTCCACGCCACTTAGGTGCAAGTGGATCACGTTTCCACTCTTTCACCCATACGCTATCGCCAGCCTGGAACTGATGAATCGGCTCGGCAATGCTGCACGGCGTGCGCTCGAGGGCCCACCTGTTAAGAGAAACAAAAACACGGGAGAGAGATTGCACTTGTCCCTGTGTCACATGATCTCCTATTTGTTTAAGGTCAGCTGGAATATCCTGAACAAAGGAGGGCGGTCTCCCATACAGGAGCTCAAAAGGTGACAACTTAAGTCTTTTTGTGGGTGCACACCGAACACGAAACAGTGTTATGGGTAACACATCTACCCATCCCAATCCCGTTTCCTGGGTTAATTTTGCCAATTGGGTTTTCAGAGTCCGATTCATTCTTTCAGTTTTCCCTGAACTCTGAGGCCTATATGCTGTATGCAGTCTCCATTTTACTTGTAGGACTCGACATACTTCTTGTACTACTTGATCAATGAACGCTGGCCCATTATCACTTCCAATGCATCTAGGTAATCCAAACCTTGGGATCAATTCAGTGAGGAGTCTTTTAGTTACCTCTCGTGCCTTTTCAGTTCGGGTGGGAAAAGCTTCAACCCATCCGGTAAGAGTATCTACAAACACAAGGAGATACTTGAATCCCTTAGAAGGGACCAGCTCTGTGAAGTCCACAATTAGGCTTTCCATGGGGACGTATCCCACATGCTGAATTCCAGGAGGTTGTACCGGTCCCTGCCTGGGATTGTTTTTAGCACAAAGAACACATTTCTGTGAAATGCAAGTTGCTAATTGTGATAGATTAATAATATACAACTTCCGACTGAGACTCTCTCTAGTTGCAGTACCGCCAAGGTGAGTAGATTCATGATAATTTCTTACAATTGTGCCTGCTAGATGATGAGGTACATAAATCCTATTGTCCGGCAGGATCATCCAACCGTCCTTCACAACTGCTCCTTCCTGTTCAGCCCACTTCCTCTCTTCTGGGGTATAGTGAGGTTTAACATCTTCTGGAACTACCTCTGGTATGAGGGCTGCTATAAATCCTCCCACAGGCTTTTGGGCTGCCTCTCGGGCTGCTTTGTCAGCAGCATGATTTCCTCTGGTTATTGGATCCCTTCCTCGTCCATGACCTTTGCAGTGCATTACAGCAATCTGTTCTGGAGCCCATACTGCTTCCAACAGGATTTCTACTTCAGGTCCATATTTCAAAGCCTTCCCGTGGGCTCCGATTAGACCTCTTTCTTTCCATAGAGCTCCATGTGCATGCAGGGTTAAGAAGGCATATTTTGAATCAGTATAGATGTTTGCCTTACATCCGGCTGCCAATTGCAGAGCTCTAGTTAAACCTATAAGTTCAGCCTTTTGTGCTGAGGTGCCAGCAGGCAAAGCCTCAGCTTCCACAACTTCCTCATTGGTGACCACAGCATATCCTGCTCGTCTGGCACCTTCATGCAGGTAACTGCTACCATCCGTATAATATACAACATCTGGATTTTTCAATGGCTCATCTTTCAGATCAGGTCTACTGGAATAAACTTCATCCATTACTTGGAGACAATCATGTGATTCCTCATCATCTACCTCTGGTAGGGGCAGCAAAGTCGCTGGATTGAGCATATTCACTACTCGTAGATGAATCCTGGGATTTTCACACAATAGGCCTTGGTATCTAGCCATCCTTGGGTTCGTTAGCCAATAACTACCCTTATATTCCATGAGTGTCAGAACAGCATGAGGTACATTCACATACATCGTCTGGCCAAAGGTAAATTTATCAGCTTCTTTGACAAGGCTCGCAGTGGCTGCTACTGCCCTTAGGCATGGAGGCCATCCTTTTGCTACTGAGTCCAATTGTTTAGACAAATAAGCTACTGGACGGTTCCAACTTCCTAATCTCTGGGTCAGGACTGCCGCTGCAATCCCATTCTGTTCATGTACATACAGCTGAAAGGGTTTTTCCGAATTAGGCAATCCAAGGGCTGGTGCCTCCATAAGTCGTTGTTTGATAACTAAAAAGGCTTGTTTCTGCTCAGGTCCCCATACGAATGGGTCCTTTTCTGCACCTCGAGTGCTTTCATGTAAGGGCTTGGCCAGACTACTGAAATCAGGTATCCATAGTCTACAAAACCCTGCTGTTCCCAGGAATCCCCTAAGTTGTTTTCTTGTGGTAGGTTCCTTGATAAGGCAAATAGCTTCTTTCCTCTCTGGTCTCAATGCTCGTTGTTGGTGTGAGATGTCAAAGCCCAAATATTTGACCTTTTCTAAACATAACTGTGCCTTTTTCTGGGAAACTCGGTAGCCAGCTTCCCAGAGCAAGTGGAGCAGTTCCTCTGTCCCTTCTTTACAGGTATCAAAATCCTTTGCAGCTAGTATAAGATCATCCACATATTGCAGAACCACCTTTTCTCCCGGTATTGAGGGGTAACTTGTTAGATCCCTCGCCAAGGCAGTGCCAAATAAAGTTGGGGAATTTTTGAATCCTTGGGGCAATCTTGTCCAGGTTAGCTGGCCTTTTGTTCCTGTCAAAGGGTCTTCCCACTGGAAGGCAAATATAGGTTGGCTCTGTGGTGCCAGCCGGCAACAGAAGAATGCATCTTTCAAGTCCAATACAGTAAAAAATGTTGCTTCTGGTGGGATCAAACTCAGCAAGGTATATGGGTTTGGTACATTTGGGTGCAAGGTCTCGATAGCCTGGTTTACGAGCCTCAAGTCCTGCACTGGCCTATATTCATCTGTCCCAGGTTTTCGAACAGGCAAAAGGGGTGTGTTCCATTCTGATTGGCAAGGCTTAAGCAGACCATATTTTAATAGGCGGTCCAAATGTTTCTGGATGCCCTCTGCTGCTCGCCGGGGTAAGGGATATTGCTTTACAGATACAGGGGTAGCCATAGGTTTTAGGGTTACTACAATTGGAGCTATATTCTTAGCCATTCCTGGTGGGCTATTTTCGGCCCATACTCCTGGTGGCACCTGTAGAGTTCGGAGGAGCTTGTTTAATTCTGTATCCAATGTGGGTTGGACTTGCAAGGCTGACATTAGGCGCCATGATTGTTCCTTAGGTACTGAGAGGGTAATTATTCCTGCTGCTTTTGATGGCAGTTTCATTTCTGGACCTCGAGGAGTGAAAGTGATTTGGGCCTGCAATTTGGACAGCATATCTCTGCCTAAGAGAGGTATTGGACACTCAGGTATATACAAAAACTGATGGGTTAAACGATGTCCCCCAATCTGGCATTCCAAAGGTTGGAGGAAAGACCTCTTAGCTGACTGTCCAGTGGCACTTTTAATGATTACACTTTTGGATGCCTTTTTCTGCAATAGTTCTGGGAGTACTGAGTATTCAGCCCCAGTATCAATCATAAAGTCTATTAAATGGCTCCCTAATTGAATCGTGACCGTGGGCTCCTGGAAGCCTAACTTTATGGAGTCCGGTCGTTCCTAGTCTTGAGTAAAATCCTCTTCTGCCAGTCCAATGAAATTGTCTCTACTCCGTCCCTGTCCTGGTCTCTGATATCTTCCATCTCGGATCATTCCCCGTCCCCGTCCCTGGTTTCTTGGGCCGGAGCCTGGGCCTGGGCCTGGGCGTACTTCTTCCAACCTCAGGGGTTCAGGACACTCCCGCTTCCAGTGACCCTCCTTCTTGCAATTTGCACATTGATTCCTTCCCAGTGGTGGATTCCTTCCTCGCCCTCGCCCTCCATTTAAGGGGCGGTGGTCTTGCTTCACTGCTGTGGCTAGCATTACCATCTTTTCCTTCTGCCACTTCTTCTTCTCTTGCTTCTCAGCCTCATCCCTATTCCGATAAACTCGGCGTGCAATGGCCATAATTTGGCTCATCAGCATCCCTTCCCATCCTTCTGATTTCTGAATTTTCTTACGAATGTCAGAAGCGCACTGGGCCACAAATGTAGCAGTAATCATTCTACTGTTTTCAGGGGCTTCAGGGTCAAAAGGAGTCCATATACGATAGGCTTCTTGCAGCCTCTCTAAAAAGTCTCCCGGACTCTCATTTGGTTTTTGTTCTACTTCTGAGACTTTAGACATATTAGTGGGCTTCTGGCATGCCCTGCGGATACCTTGCACAAGTGTCTGGCGGTAGGTGGTAAGTCTGGCCAGGTGAATTACATTGTTTGGATCCCAATTAGGATCTTCCAAGGGAAAGTTATCTTGGAGATGACGGTCAATATTATAAATATTTCCCACTCTGGCCTGCTCACGCAAATATATCTGTGCCTTTTCAATTATGTCTCTCCTTTCCTCAGTGGTGAACAGAGTATTCAGGAGCTGGCGGCAATCTGTCCAAGTAGGACTATGAGTATTTACTATTGAAGTCACCAAGTCCATCATAGCCTGAGGTTTTTCTGCAAAAGATGGGGTGTGTGTTTTCCAATTCATCAGATCTGTAGTTGTGAATGGAATATATTGCAGTGTCGAAGTTCGAGGTGGCCGTGGTCCGGGTTGCCCATTAACCAGCGCAGGCTCCTCAAGTGCATCAAATACTCTTCTAAGAGGGGCTACTACGTGATCTTTCTCTTCACTTTGCTCTAGGGGCCTCAAATCATAGGGGATGGTATCTGTCGCAAGGCGTTCTTTTAGCAGCTTTATACGCCTGGCTGTATTGCTTGCTGACCGAGCAAGGTCTCCCTGTAACTTCTGTAATATTTCTCTGGGACTTGGATGTACAGGGGTTTGGGGTGGGCAATCAGTTGTTCCACTAAAGGAGACTGTAGATGGAGGTCTATTAGGAGTCACAGGTGGAATAACCACTTCTGCTTGGGCTTTATTATAGGACTCCAATGCCTCCTGAAGATATTTATCATAATCTATCAAGGAATCAAACTCTGTGACTCCACTCCCATTATTCATTCCAGTTTCTTGCCTTGGGGTTACAACTGGTGGAGTGTTTGGATTAAGCTCCCTTCGATGTGGAGCATAGGGTGGAGGTGGAAGCACCTCTTCCTCTGGCCCCTCAAAAATGGGTTTGAGTTTATTTGGCAAGATTCCTTTCCTAGCTTCGGCTTTTACAGCCAATAATTTGCATCGTTTGACTTTGCATTCCCTTATCCATGGAGGATTTTTATTTAATGTGCTCAGCCAGGAATCTATATATGGAAATTGTTCTGGGCACCCTCCAGTTTCTTTGGCGATATCAGTCCAAAGTTTGCTCACTAAATTTATATCAAAAGTTCCCTGAGATGGCCATCCAGTATTTTGTTTTGGCCATTCTAGTTCACATAACGTTCTCAAGCGCTCTGGCGTCATTTTGACTCCATATGCCCCTGAGAAGGCTTTCTTAAAATTATTTAACATACACTCAAGAGGTGTATTTTCCCCCTTTGAACCCCCAACTCCCATTGTATGGCCCTGTGAAGTATCCACTCAGTCACTCACAGACGCGCTTCGTGGGTTTCCTTGCCTAGTGAAGTCGCCTTACTAGGAACCGAAGTACTGCCCACTCCACACTCAGGTCAGCTACAGATTGCTCTGTACTTTCTCACACATACAATGCGCTGGATACTTCACCACACTCTACCTCCCAATCCTTCCCTTTCCCTACACCAGATCACCATCTGATGTACCCAACCACCTAGCGTACTCAGTTTCCCCTTACTGAGACGCAGAAGTTTGATCAAGACTTCTCTTCCTCCTAATTAATTGGAGGGCCAAAAATCCCTTTGTGCACTTACCCTTGGTTGGTTCCCTGTTTCCCCCGGTCCGTCGCCGCCAGTGAGCAGGGTATCAGACAGACGAGTCTTCTGCGTTCCCCTGGAAAAATTTACCAGTGCGCGCTTTGGGTAAGCAGTTGTCCTCTCTCTTGTACCCTGCCCAGTAGGGCGAAGGGGCTGCGTTCCAGCAGACCACTTATCCGAGTCACAGGGCACCATAAAATGTAGCACCCTGCTTGTGGTTAACGCTTAGCTGGAATGAAATATTCAACGCAGCAATAGAGAAATTAAAATAGTAATTTATTTGTCAGACAAATAAATAAGAGGCACAGTGGTACATGGTTACCAAGCTCTGGCCTGGCCTCCTGCCATTCTGGCCAGCACTTATATTCCCTTAATCCAGCCCCCTTTGCTCCTCCTGTGGCTGCCTCTGTCCAATCAGCCTGGTTGAAATTCCTATTGGCTGTTTGCTAGAACCAATCACAAAAAATACACCCACAAAAGATACACCCATTTCCTTGCCCTTATAAGGGAGACAAAGAGCTATATATATGACATATAAGTAATAATATATCTTACATGGAATCTTAATTACCAGCTCACCTCTTGCCCTTCTTGCCCTATTGCCTTCTAAAACAAATGTTTAATCTTACATTTTTATGTTCAACAGATGTCAAGGATCTTGAGTTTCACATCAACATTGAAAGATTTCCTTCATTTAATGTTTCTAAACAAATGCCTGACAACTATATATCAAGACTGCTTGGATGGCGTCTTCTGTCTGGCAGGGGGGGGGGGGCTAGGCTCATTTGCCCCTCTGGTCTCCTATTGCAATATGACTCTATGAAATAAGAATCTAGCATTCCTTAAATCCTTTGCATAATTACATTTAAGCCAATATATTTAAGCTAATATATTTCATACATTTATCATAGGTAGCCTCTTAAAAGAATAAAGCTTTTCAAAGTAAAAAGGAAGAAACTCAGTAAAACACAGCTTTTAAAAGAAGCCTCTTCAGTTTAAGAAAGAATGGCTTTAGAAAAAGACTTCCCCAAAAATGCTCTCTTTCTTCTAGCTAAATGTTTTTCTTTCCATTTGCTCCTGGCCTTTCAACCTTAGAAAGAAGATCTGGCTCATTTTACTGGGAGGCACATTAGTATTATCTTACCCCATTCCTAATGGTGTTTTCTCAGCCTTGGGGCAGCATATGTAATTCTCCTTTTTTATGACTTTGAGAATTGTTTTTCTACTATAAATCAATGGGGCCCTCTTGTCTTAGGAGAATGGCCAAGGTTTCTTCTGCCTGGCATGAAACATTTGAAAATCCTTTTTTTAAGCTCATTTTTAAATACAAGCCTTGATTGAAATATATAGAAGCTTTGATAAAAATGCAGGCTTATGGTTAGGTGCCTCAACATGACAAAATGAAAGATACAATAAGTGATGAAATAAGATAACAAAATGCTGAAGTTGGTATTATAAATAATGCAGATTCGGGAAGATGTGGGGAAGTCCAAAAGATTCTGTAAAATAAATATGAATTATGAAACTTTTGTATTTTATCTTTTTTCTTTTTCTTATTCTGTAAAATTAATAAAAATATTTTTTTAAAAAAATAAAGACTCTCTCAAGGCAAATCTAAAAAAAATGTAGTATAAACACTGACAACTGGGAAACACTGGCCTGCAAACACTCCAGTTGGAGAACAGCCTTTACCAAAGGTGTCATGGGCTTTGAAGCCCCTTGAACTCAGGACACTAGGGAGAAACGTGCTAAGAGGAAGGCACGCTTGGCAAATTCACACTGTGATCAACTCCCGCTCGGAAACCAATGTCCCCACTGTGGAAGGACGTGTGGGTCCAGAATTGGACTCCACAGTCACTTATGGACTCATTATTAAAACTGTGTTTATGGAAGACAATCTTACTCGGCTACAAGTGATCACCAAAGAAGAAGATAACACCGGTCCTGAAAGACCTACATTGGCTCCCAGTGCATTTCCGAGCACAATTCAGAGTGTTGGTGTTGACCTTTAAAGCCCTAAACTGCCTCGGCCCAATATAACTGAAGGAGCGTCTCCACCCCCATCGTTCTGCCCGGACACTGAGGCCCAGCTCCAAGGGCCTTCTGGCGGTTCCCTCACTGCAAGAAGGGAGGTTACAAGGAACCAGGCAGAGGGCCTTCTCGGTAGTGGCGCCTGCCCTTTGGAACGCACTCGCATCAGATGTCAAGGAAATAAACAACAACCTGACTTTTAGAAGACATCTGAAAGCAGCCCTGTTTAGGGAAGTTTTTAATGTTTGAAGTTTTATTCTGTTTTTAGTGTTCAATTGAAAGATGCCCAGAGTGGCTGGGAAAATCCAGCCAGATGGGCAGGGTATAGAAATAAATTATTATTATTATTGTTGTTGTTGTTGTTGTTGTTGATTTGAACCAGAGCTGCTTTGGTCCTGATCCAATACTGAAGTCACTGCACTATGGGGCTGAAAGGTAATCAGCTCTCCCGAGTCACATGCAGCAAAACAACGGCTGGTGTCTTCCCATCACATGCAGCCATTCTCCTGCCTTGTTCTACTCCAATGGTTGCTGGGCGCTGACAGAGAAGATGTGGAAACGCAACATGCACAGAATCATGGAACTGGAGAACTGGAAGGGACCCTGAGGTTCATCTAGTCCAGGGGTCGGCAAGGTTTTAACTGCCTGGGCTGGTCAGGTCCCGTGGAGATCTCTCCGTGGGCCAGATCATGCGCATACACAAAATTTCCGGCGTCTGGGCATGCACAGACGCGATTTTGAGCACTGCCAAAGCGAGTCCCCGGGCCGGCTTAGCGCTTGCGGCCTATGGACCGCAGGTTGCCAACCCCTGGTCTAGTCCTACCCTCTGCAGTGCAGGAATCCCAGCTAAAGAATCTCTCACAAGTGACCACCCAACCTCTGCCGAAAAGCCTCCAAGGAAGGAGAGTCCGCCACCTTCCAAGGTGGCCCATCTCACTCTCAAGCAGCTCTTCCTGCCCTGCCTGATGTTTAGTCAGAATTGCCCTTCTTGTAATTTGAAGCCATTGGTTTGGGTTCTACGCTCTGGAGGAGCAGAAAACAAGCTGGCTCCACCCTCCATGTGGCAGCCCTTTGGACATGGGCGCATCCAGGATTTTTGTTGGGGGGCAGGCCTTTTTTGGGGGGCAGGCTTTTTATTGGGGGGAGGGGAGAACCTCAGTTTGCTATGTATTTTTATTGATTTTTATTTATGGGGGGGGGAGCTGCCCATGCCTTCAGATATGTGAAGATGGCTCTCATATCAGAGGTGGATTTAGGGCAGTGCAACCGTTCCCCCGCACGGGACGCTGAGCCGAAGGGGGTGCCACAGGTGTTGCAAATATGACGTAGTGCACACGCAGAACAGAAGGCAAGGGGCTGGGGTATGTGTGCCGGGTTTTGGCCTTGCACAGGGCACCCCTAAAATTCAAAAGACCAAAGCCCCAGCTCATATCACCTCTCAATCTTCTCTTCCCCAGACCAAACATCCCCGGCTCCTTCAACCATTCCTCATCAGGCTTGGCTTCCAGACCCTTGATCATCTTGGTCACCCTCCTCTGCACATGTTCCAGCTTGTCAATATCCTTCTTAAATTGTGGCACCCAGAATGGGACACACGACTCCAGGTGTGGTCTGGCCAAGGCAGAATAGAGCAATACTGTGACTTCAGCAACAGTCCACTGGGGTCCTAGGAGGACCTTCCCCATATCTGCGTGGTTGCAGATTCCCCCCCCCCCCCAATTTCTTCTGAGACGCAGGAAAGACAGCAAGTTGGGTGAGCTGGAGATTGCTCTCTGGTTTTTTATTTTATACAGACATTCCTTTTCTAGAATTGCAGCACAAAACAAGAGAGAAAGAGACACAGGACTTTCACCAGTGGGGGCTGATGTGATGCTGCTGGGGGACTGAGGAGATTGCAAATTAGAAAAAGTCAATGTTGATTTCCCCCCATTTTATTTTGACAAGACATGCTTCCTTAATGCAAAAAGCTCCATGCACTTTGGGGAAACACTTGTGGGAAGGTGCCCCCCCCCTTCCTCACAGCCTGTGCTCAGAAGCAAAGGAAGGTCCAATTTCAAGCTGTTTCAGTCCCTGGAAAAAGAATTGCTGGACGTGGCAGCTCTTTTTGGGGGCGGGGCGGGGGGGGGAGATCGTATCCATGCCATCTTTGTTCCAAAATCAGTATTCTTGACTTTACCAGGGAAAGGGGGTCCCTGTCTTCTGTGGGGCCACCCAGCCTCTCCCCCCCCCCCCGCCTGGCCTCTGGGCCACATCACTTCTGATAGGTCCTTCTGCTAGACTGAACCCCACCCCCCACTCTTAAAGGGCAATTACTCCCTTGCCTAGAGGGACTCTTATGTAGAGCAGAACCATAATTATCATTAATAATGAGAAAATGGGCTGGCAAAGAGCCAGGCTGTGATCTATTTGTGTAACTGCTATGGGGGAAGATGGCTTCATACCAGCTGGGAGGACAAAGCCTCTCCACCCCAAGTGTAATCCTGAGAATGGGGACAATGGTCTCCTCTTCCTTTGCTGAGAAGGATCCCTCCAAGATCTTGGGCAGGGGTCCTGCTGAAACGTAAATGTGGGACCTGCCTTAAGAGTGGGGGGTTTATTACCAAAACAGCCCCCACAGAGTGTTATGGCAAAATCCGTGGCCTGGAGTACCACTTTCTCAGATGCCCCCCAAACCTTCTACCACCCAAAATCTGCTTGTCTTTCAGGCTCTTGGTTGGTTTCAGTGCAGCAGGTGGAGTTGACCAGCCCTCTCAGGAGTTTTAGGACAGTTTCTCTTGGAAGGTGCTGCTCTGCCACAGATATGTCCTTTAACCAGGGCTGTTTTCTCGCCGGAACACAGTTCTGGCCCATCTCAGGTGGACGGCATTGCCATTCTAAGGCAACAAGGGAGGCGTTCATGATGAGTTCCTGCACCTCTTGCACTACCTTAAACTGACGTCTTGTTTTAAATGGTGTCTTGTTTGGGGGCCACATCTTGGTGGAAAGCAGGTCTACACATTTTATAAATAGAAACGTTCCTGCCTCTTTCCTCCTTCTCCTTGTTTAGTCTGCTGGTTAAAGGCCTCCCTCATCCAGGCTCCTGAGGCTCACGGGGGCAGCTGGGAACAGAGACCCTGCCCTTTTCCCTCCCGTTATTTATGTTTTCCAGTTTGGAGGGGGGTTGACCCACAGAATCCACATCAGGATGGACACCCAGGCTCATCTTGAGGGAGTGGCGCCTGCTCCAGGTTTGGCTTGTGCCCTCTGCACCCACAGGGGTGATATGGAAATCTGCCTTCTACTGAGTCACACCACTGGTCCACCTAAACCAGTGCTGCCTGCACTGACTGGCAGCTGCTCTCCAGGGTTATAGGCAGGGGTCTGTTCCTAGACCTACCTGGAGAGGCCAAGGATGGGACTTGGGACCGCCTGAATGCAAAGCAGGTGAACTCACTTGATGGGCTGCGGTGGGCTTACCTGTGTGAGGTGAGAAGCAGCAGGAGTGACCGGGTGCAGGTGACCAGGGGCCCCTATTTACATAGCTGTCAACTTTTCCCTTTTCTTGCAAGGAATCCTATTCGGAGTAAGGGAATTTCCCTTTAACAAAGGGGAACGACAGCTATGCCTATTTACATTTCTCACAATGGGATACAATATGTTTTTTTTCAGGATTGGGGTAGAGAGCAACTGAAGTCTTAGCTAGATTCACTGAACAGGTGGTGCAGCAGGTGCTGCTCAGAGAACTAGGCTGGGGCAGAGGTGGGTGAGAGGGGGCCCAGGACAGGGGTTGGCTGTGCTTCCTCACAGGGCCCCAAGAGGCGCTGATGCCAGCCCTGCCTGCCAGTCCTGTGTCCAGCTCGGCACCACCACTTAAGAAGGACGTTGACAAGCTGGAAGGTGTGGGCTAAGTTTAGCCTGGGAAAGAGGAGACTGAGAGGAGATATGATTGCCATCGTCCAATATCTTGAGGGCTGTCACCTGGAAGAGGGAGCAAGCTTGTTTTCTCCTGCTCTGGAAGGTAGGACCCAAACTAAACAATTCATGTTACAAGAGAGGAGATTCTAACAGTGGAAGGGGAGGTGGTCAACACTCCTTCCTTGGAGGTTTTAAGCAGAGGTTGGGTGGCCATCTGTCAGGGATTCTTTATCTGTAACAACAACAACAACAACAACAACAACAACAGTAATTTTATTATTTACACCCTGCTCATCTGACTGGGCTTCCCCAGCCACTCTGAGCAGCTTCTAGCATGTATAAAAACATAATAAAACACCAAACATTTAAAACTCCTGATATAGGGCTGCCTTCAGATGTCTTCTGAAAGCTGTGTATAGCTGTACCTCAGCTCCCAAACACCTTGGGAGTCAAACATTCTGGCTCCCGAACGATCAAAAACTGGAAGTGAGTGTTCTGGGTTTTGAATGTTCTTTTGAAAGCTGAATGTCCGATGGGGCTCCGCAACTTCAGATTGGCTTCCTGCAGCCAATCCGAAGACGCGCTTTGGAAGTCGAACGTTTTGGAAGTTGAACAGACTTCCGGAACGGATTCTGTTTGACTTCCGAGGTACAACTGTAGTTCTTTATCTCCTTGACATCTGATGGGAGGCCGTCCCTCCATTGCAGGGGGTTGGACCAGATGGTTTTGGGTATATCTTCAAACTCAACCATTCCATGATTCCCACTCCAGAGCTGCTCAACTGTCAAAGAGAAATAAAAGCCTCTGGGCTGGGCTGCCCACACTCCCTGCAGAGACTTCCCCCTCACTTTCCCTCTCCCTCTCCCCCCCCCCCACATGCACACCCACATGGGCCACCCACCCAGTCCCCCCTTTGCCGTCTCTGAGCTCCATCTTGCAGGCAGGGCGGCAGCAGGCCTCCTCCCTCCGCCCTGGCGGCCCCTTGCTCTGCCTTCCTTGCCTCCTTCCTCTGGCATTGCATCTTGCTCAGGAGAGACCTGGCAATAACAAAGAGCCCCTTATGACAGGGCCTGCACAGGATATGAAATGCATGCCAGCAAGATAAGCCGCCATCGCCCGTCAGTCATCCTGTATCTCTGGTGGCATCAAAAGGCGCGTGACGAGCCACAGCCAAGAGCCACAGCCAGCTTGGATTGACGCTGGGCTCTTTCGCCTCCTCTCTTTTCTAGGCTTCCACCTCCTCTTCCTAAGTTTTGTTCACGGAGGAATAAAACCAGAATAAAGGCACTTCCAGCAAGCTGCTTTTAGCCTCCTAATGTGAGGAAGGGAAATGAAGAGAAGAGAGAGATGCTGCGGTGGGACTACTGGGAGGATTGGGATCAGAACTGGGTGCAGTTTGACAGGGTAACAGACTTTGTTGGGAGGTGGTAGACCCTCCTTCGCTGGAGGCTTTTAAGTAGAGGTTAGGTGGCCACCTGCTGTGATTCCTGCGTTGCAGAGGGCTTGTTTTTTTTAAATTTATTTAATCGTTTTTTCAATACAGACATCAACCACAAAAAACACATACAACAAAAACCACAATAACACTAATAATACAATTCAACAATTCAGATTTGAGTACTGATATACTGATATATAGTTATCTACACCCTTTTAACAATATTTCCCCACCTCTTCTCCCCCTACTTCCCACCACTTTCCGCCTTATCGCTTAAGTGTTCCTTCAAAATTTCTTCATATTTATCCATTCTTAATTTGCATCAATATGCAATTCGTTCGTATGTAACTAGTCTGTCCATATTGTCAATCCATGTGCTCAATGGGATCTTTTTGCGGCTCTTCCAATTCATCAAAACAAGTTTTTTTGCTTCTAATATGGCATGGCACATCCATTTTTTTTGCATTGCAGAGGGTTGTACTAGATGACCAAAGTCCTCACCCAAAGCCTTACTGGTGGACCCGTCTCCTGCAACCTCAGCTGTCCATCCCCCCAAACCCCACATCCCTGAATGACTTCCTGTGGACGAGAGGTGGCTATACAGAAAGCACAGACTGTCTCCTATGCCAGGATTTGACTGTAAGAGATTTGTTGTGGCTGAATAACTCTTGGAGACTATAAATAAATTGCGGGGGGATCAACACAGCAAATAAGCAGCTGACCTCTTGACCTTGACATCCCTGCATGTGGGAACTGATCCTAAATTCAGCACTGATGTAAAAATACTGCAACTGCATGTGGCCTACACATTTATCCTGCGGTGCACTTTATTCTGCAAAAACTGTCACCTGGTCACTCTTCCTTAGGCAAGAACTAGCAGGCAAGGTCCCTTCTTTTCCAGGATAAGGAAAAATAGCCTACATTCAGGTATCTGGATGGAAAGAGGGATGAATAGCATTACTTTAGGATGCTCAGTGTACACAGCATTTTAGAGGGTGATGCAAGCAAAGGTTCTCTGCCCTGAACAAATTTTGACAGTGTGCAGAGCTGCACAGACTGTAACCAGAATTTCGGTAGATTTCTCCAGAAAATCTGGCTGCCTTTCCAAATCTGGGGCTAACTATTTTCATTTTGTATTGCCTTTATTTTGTCAGTACTGATAGTTCTCGTTTCACTGCAAGGCCTATGGTGTTCTTTAACATTTATAGGTCATGGCATTGCACCATGGGTTTTGTAGTCTTTAAGGCTTTATAAAGAGCAAGCCACCACCCCCATCTCCCTTTCTTTTTGTGCTTCTTTAGCTTGTAAGCACGGAGATGGCTGGGGTTGTGGATGAAATGGTTAAAATATCATGAGGCTGCTGAATCCTTCCCAGCTGCTGTTCTGGGTGAGGAACTGCTATTAATTAAAACCTGAGTGCTGGAAGGGCAGGTTGCGATGCAGGGATGTGGTTCCTCTTGGCACGTCCTTCAGCCTATTGTCTTCTCTGCCAATATGGGGAGGGTTTTGCAGAGGGTAAGAAGCAATGATCCCCACGTATTGATGGCCGAGCAAATCAATGCTATCTCCCTGTTCCATGCGTAGGCACCCATTGATTTTTGTTGTTGTTGGTACCTCTCTGTTTATGTAATGTCTGAACTTTGCACAACTCAACCGTTTAATGTGCAGAAAAGAAGGCCTGTTGCCATGAAAACAGATCTCTGGATGACAGCGTAATGCCGAGTTCTCCTTCTTTCCTTGGACTGCACTGAATGTATTTTAACCTTGATAAGTCAATAACTTTGTACAAAAGGGAGCAGAAGCTGATAGGGCTTTGAATGCATTGAAACCTCTCCCCCCCCCCCCCCGGTT
Source organism: Podarcis erhardii (assembly GCF_964252035.2). NCBI lineage: Eukaryota > Metazoa > Chordata > Lepidosauria > Squamata > Lacertidae > Podarcis > Podarcis erhardii. Next base: position 53,834,173 of record NC_138502.1, on the reverse strand, counting down.
TTAATTCCCAGGAAATCGCTCCGTCCTGCAGACCGCTGAAAGCCATTTGAAATGAAAAAAGGCTGACATTTTGAACGCCAAGAAGTGGCCTGTTTCTGCATCCACAAAGGATGCGGGGTTTACTTTATTTTATATCTTTCCTGCTTGGTAAGAAAGGCAGTAAAGCTGGAGAGTGATGGAGGCAGATGTGTGGGGTGGGGCGTTCGAGGAAGAGGCCTCCACTCTCCCTTTTCCAACTGCATCAGGAGGGAGACGGGGAGGGGGGGGAAAGGATTGACAGAAGCCTAGAGGGCAAGCCTTTGCCAAAAGCAAAGAGGGCCCCGGCCGGAGGGAACAGGTTGTGCTTGCCTGTGACAGTCCCTTGAACAGTCTGAGGGACTGGCAGAGGACCCAGAGGGAGCGGAAAGGGAGACATGAGGGTGAGGTGATCAGGTTGCGGGAGATTTGGGGACCACCCGTGAATTAGTCTGGGTCCTGGGTGGGAGCCAGGAGGCTGCTGGGGGCTGCGCGAGAAAGTGCATTAGAAGGGGGGTGGGACTGCCATCAGTACTCAGGGACCGCTAGCAGTATCTTTTTATTAGGGTTGTATTGTTTTGTCTTTGCCTTGATACTTTTAGTGTTGGGTTTTTTATATTTATGTTGTTGTTTTAATTTGCTGCACACCTCTTAGAGATATTTTCTATATTAAGTGGTATAGAAATGGCCTATAAGTAACTGTCCTCTATAGCTATGGGGCAGATCACATGCTTGGTGTGCAGAAGGTCACAGAGTCAATTCCAGGCTATCCAGGGATAAGAGAATAAGAAGAGCCTGCTGGATCAGGCCAGTTCCCGCCTCCCCAGTGCAGGATCTTGTTCTCACAGGCGCCAACCCACAAGCAGGACCTGAGCTTAAAAAGCACTCTCTCCTCCAGCGCTTTTGGGCAATAAATCATAAATCAGCTGCTGCATCCTCCTCAGCCAGCTTGGTTGCCCCTTTCCCACTCTACAATATTCATTTTGTATTGCAAATGCAGTCGCACCATGGATTTGCATAATGGCATTAGGATACCGGCAGCTTTGTTTTCTGTTCCTTTCCTAGAGATTCCTAACCTGCCATTTCCCCCCTTCCTTTTAATGCTGTATTGTTTTTAACACTTGATTGGGGGCCGCCCAGAGTGGCTGGGGAAACTTAGCCAGATGGGCGGGGTATAAATTTATTATTATTATTATTATTATTATTATTATTATTATTATTATTATTAGATCTGGTCCTAACCATTTTAGATCTGGTCCTAACCAATGTTGATGACCTGGTTAGTGGGGTAGTAGTGGAAGGATCATTAGGCGCGAGTGATCATGCTCTTCTGAAGTTTACTATACAGCGGAAAGGAGCAGCCAAGCATACTAGGACTCAATTTCTTGACTTTAAGAAAGCCGACTTCATAAAACTTAGGGAAGTGCTGGGTGAGATCCCATGGACAGTAATACTAAAAGGAAAGGGAGTTCATGATGGCTGGGAGTTTGTTAAGAGGGAGATAGTAAAAGCACAACTTCAGGCAATACCAATGAGACGGAAACATGGAAGGTGCCTAAAGAAGCCAGGGTGGCTATCTAAAGAACTTTTAACTGAGTTAAGATTTAAAAAGGATGTGTACAGGGGACTTCCGGGTTGGCGCCCCCAGCAATGGCGGAGCTCCTCCGATCGGGAGGAACTTGCTCCGTGGAAAGTTGGGTCTGAACCGCCATGGCGAAGGCGGAGACCCATTGAAATCACAGGCGGAAGAAGCCTGTGAACCTGGGATTCAGCTGGCACCTTTTGCACCTCCCCTACTCGTGGGGAAACCCTGTTTTGGGGATCTGGAGCGATGTGGGGTGAGCGGCGCGGTGCTTTGAATAGACCACTTCTTTCACGCAGTGAAGCCGCATTGCTGTTGCCGGAGAGCGCTGACTTTTTCTTGTGGACAATTGGATTTTAAATAACAACCTGTGAGTAAAAAGGAAAATTGGATCTTTAAATATCTTAATTTGGCATCGAACGGGGAAGGTTCAAAACAGGAAGTCCGCCTTCCCCTTTTGTAAATAGACTGAAGCAAAGAGCTTACAAGTTAAGGTCTTGGAAAGCCTTATGTAAAGGATTAAACTTCCATCGATTGAAATTATTAGACCCCCCCTTGGAAGCAGGAGAAGAGGGGGGAAATTTTGGACTGTGTATCCTGCAGGAGAGAGTGATTAAAATTAAATTACCACTGCTCTGAACCTGGGAACAGGCTCCCAGTGATTGACGTTTCGGGAGAGTTCATTGACAGTGAAGAGAACGGATGTTGACAGTTAGTTAAATAAAAGAAATATATTGTTTCCATTGTCCGCTTCTGCGTTTAAAAGGGAGGAAAAGTATCTGAAAATTGAAACTATCTTTACTTTATGATCTGTGTTGGAAAAGATTGATACAAGTGGAGACTGTTCCCCTCTAGAGGGAGCTTTTGAAACTGTTACAAGAGTGGAGCTGGGAAATCTCCAGCTGCTTGATAAGAACTGTGGGAACTAGAGATTGACCTTGGATATTCAAGAATGTCGACAGGAGAAGCCTTATGGACTGCATTTTCTAAGATAAGCCACCTGTTGGAACAGCTTCATAAAAAGATGGATTCTATGACTACTAAAATTGACATTTTAGAACCAAAAGTGAGCACCAGTACAGAAATTATTCAGGATTTGGCACAGGAATCTATTTCAACAGGACAAATTGCTGAAAAGGAGAAGGAGAAAGTTGCTGTTGTCGAACCCAAAGTAACACAAGGGGGAGCCTTAGCCTTACAGAGACAAACTGAGGACTACAAGTGGAGGCCCTTTATGATTGAGACTAGAAAAAGTCATACTCTGAAGATCGGAGCCTGGCCTGGACTAGGAAAGGAAAGTTGGAAAGATCCCTCTATGCAGGGATTAACTGACTTTTGGAATATGGACTTGGGTCAGGAGGAGATTGGAGTTCTGGGGGCCTTTGGATTTGGAGGAATTTTGAAACATGCCCTGAAATACTTTATGGATCCTAGCTTTAATTATGGAAATCTGGCTGACCTGTTGAGAAGGAATAAAAGTATCGTTGGATTGGAGTTTCCCCGAGATCTGCTCTTTAGCATCAAAGAATATGAAGAAGACTGGCAGAAGGGACGTGGAAAAGAGTTAAGAGCCTCAGACATAAGATCTCCAGGTTGATGGATTTAATGGAGTTGACGGAAGTGGCTGGCAGAGTCCGAGACTGGGGAGAGGAGATGGTGGAAGAAGATTGAAAATTTGGTGTCATCTGCAAATTTGATCAGGATGCCCTTGAGTCCATCATCCAAGTCGTTGATAAAGATGTTGAATAAGACCGGGCCCAAGACAGAACCCTGTGGCACCCCACTAGTCACTCTTCTCCAGGATGAAGAGGAACCATTGATGAGCACCCTTTGGGTTCGGTCAGTCAGCCAGTTACAAATCCACTGAGTGGTAGCATAGTCAAGTCCGCATTTTACCAGCTTCTTTACAAGAATATCATGGGGCACCTTGTCAAATGCCTTGCTGAAATCAAGGTAGGCTACATCCACTGCATTCCCTTCATCTACCAGGCTAGTAATTCTGTCAAAAAACGAGATCAGGTTAGTCTGACATGACTTATTTTTCAGAAATCCATGCTGACTATTGGTGATCACAGCATTCCTTTCTAGGTGCTCACAGACTGTTTGCTTAATGATCTGCTCCAGAATCTTCCCTGGTATTGATGTCAGACTGACTGGGTGGTAATTATTTGGGTCCTCTCTTTTCCCCTTTTTGAAAATAGGGACAACATTTGCCCTCCTCCAGTCTGCCGGGACTTCGCCTGTTCTCCAGGAATTCTCAAAGATGACTGCCAGTGGTTCTGAGATCACATCTGCCAGTTCTTTTAATACTCTTGGATGCAGTTCATCTGGCCCTGGAGACTTGAATACATCTAAACTAGCCAAGTATTCTTGTACTATCTCCTTAGTTATCATGGGCTGTGTTTCCTCTGCTGAATCATTTGCTCCAAATTCTTCAGGTCGGGCATTGTTTTCTTTATCGGAGAAGACTGAGGCAAAGAAGGCATTGAGGAGTTCAGCCCTTTCTGTGTCCCCTGTTTGCATTTCACCATCTTCTCCTCTGAGTGACCCCACGGTTTCTTTGTTCTTCCTTTTGCTACGAACATACCCATAAAAGCCTTTTTTGTTGCTTTTAACCTCTCTAGCAAGCCTGAGTTCATTCTGTGCTTTAGCTTTTCTGATTTTGTGTCTACACGTGCTGGCTATTTGTTTGAATTCCTCTTTGGTGGTTTCCCCCCCTTTTCCATTTTTTGTACACATCCTTTTTCAATCTTAACTCAGTTAAAAGTTCTTTAGATAGCCACCCTGGCTTCTTTAGGCACCTTCCATGTTTCCGTCTCATTGGTATTGCCTGAAGTTGTGCTTTTACTATCTCCCTCTTAACAAACTCCCAGCCATCATGAACTCCCTTTCCTTTTAGTATTACTGTCCATGGGATCTCACCCAGCACTTCCCTAAGTTTTATGAAGTCGGCTTTCTTAAAGTCAAGAAATTGAGTCCTAGTATGCTTGGCTGCTCCTTTCCGCTGTATAGTAAACTTCAGAAGAGCATGATCACTCGCGCCTAATGATCCTTCCACTCCTACCCCACTAACCAGGTCATCAACATTGGTTAGGACCAGATCTAAAATGGCTGTTCCTCTTGTTGCTTCTCCCACTTTCTGGACAACGAAGTTGTCTGCAAGGCCAGTGAGGAATCTGTTTGACCTTATGCTCTTGGCTGAGTTTGACATCCAGCAAATATCCGGGTAATTGAAGTCCCCCATTACTACTATCTCCCTTCCTTTTGCATGCTTGGCCATCTGTTCCAGGAAGGCATCATCTATGTCCTCCGTTTGGCTTGGGGATCTATAGTAAACTCCCACAATGAGGTCACTGCTATTCTTCTCTCCTTTAATTTTGACCCAAATGCTCTCACTTTGGCTTTAAGGTTCTAAATCTTGGATCTCTTCACAGGTATACACATCCCTGACATATAACGCCACTCCTCCTCCTTTCTTGTCTGGTCTGTTTCTCTGAAATAGATTGTATCCCTCCATTATTACATTCCAGTCGTGGGACTTATCCCACCAGGTTTCAGTGATGCCTATTATGTCATATTTAGTTTGCTGTACCAAGAGCTCAAACTCATCTTGTTTATTTCCCATGCTTTGCGCATTAGTGTACAGACATTGAAGTCCATTAATCATTCCCCCGTGTCTCTTATTTAAGGATTTTTTCCTCCCACCACTAGGTCTGCATGCTGTTTGCTCCATTCGGTCTATGACATTTGGATGATCATCTTCATCAATTGATAGACTCCTACCTTCAGGAGCACTGTCTCCCTCTCCCACATTAGTCAGTTTAAAGCCCTCCTGATGAGGTTTCTGAGATTTTTGGCAAAAACATTTCTCCCAACCATTGTGAGGTGCAGCCCATCGCTTGCCAGAAGTCCATCTTCAAGAAACTGCAGTCCGTGATCTAAGAATCCAAACCGTTCCTGTTTACACCATTTGCGAAGCCAGCTGTTCACTTCCACTATTTTCCCCTCTCTCCCTGGGCCACGTCGTTCAACTGGGAGGACAGATGAGATGACAATTTGTGCATTTAATTGCTTCAATTTCCTGCCCAGAGCCTCATAGTCTCTTTTGATCTTCTGGAGGCTATTGCTTGCAGTGTCATTGGTTCCCACAGGAACCAAGAGGAAGGGGTATTTGTCAGTGGGTTTTATGATTCCTTGCAGTCGTTCAGTTACATATTGGATCTTAGCCCCGGGGAGACAGCACACTTCCCGAGACATCTTGTCAGGCCCACAGATCACTGCTTCTGTTCCCCTCAGTAGGGAATCCCCTATCACCACTACACGCCTCCTCTTAGGTCTGGTTGGGGTTCTTCCGTGAGCTGTCCGTTCCAAGGTCGCCTGCACATTCCCTGAGGACTGACTTTGCTGCTCGTCTTCATATACCTGATCGACTGTAATGAGGGAGAGATCCTCAAATGGAGTCTGCTCTTCGTCTTCCATGCTAGGGGGGAGGACCTCAAAGCGATTGTGTATTTCTAAACAATCAGAGCGAACCCTGGGCCTCCTACTTCTTTGAGTCATGTTTCTCCATATATCTGACTCTTGTGTTGGTGAACTAGCCTCCTTCTCAGGGGAGTCCCCTGTCTCCTCCTTGGTGGAGACGGTGTGCTCTGTTGCTTCCAAGAAGAGCTCCAGCTCTCTAATTCTTTGGAGAGTAGCTACATGTTCCTCCAGTTGCTGGACTTTGTCTTTTAAGAGGGCAATCAACATGCAATTGCTGCAGGTAAAGCTGCCTGCAACCTTTGGCAAGATGGCAAACATTGCACAGAAACCCTGCCCCCTCTGACCTTTGCACAGGGAGAGCAGCTAATCAGCCACAAAGAAACACACACACGAGAAAACCCTTTTTGTTCCTTCTTCAGCTGCTGCCCTGCAAGGAAGGTAAACGGCGTTTCCGTGCACTGCTCTGGTTTGCCAGAAGCAGCTTCGTCATGCTGGCCACATGACCCGGAATCTGTGTGTGGACAAACGCCTGCTCCCTTGGCCTATAGAGCGAGATGAGCGCCGCAACCCCAGAGTCGTTTGTGACTGGACCTAACGGTCAGGGGTCCCTTTACCTAAGCTTACTTAGGAGTCTTAGGTGAGGTACTTTGTTGAAACTTTTTGAAAGTTCATGTATGCTGTGTGATGCGTAAGACCTCTGCCTGGCACTTTAAAGCGGTGCTGCCAGTCAGAGCAGACACCATTGGGCTAGATGGATCAACGGTCTTACTCTGTGCAAGGAAGATTTGTTCAGGGATGGTGGGGAGGGAAAGAGCACCAGCTTGGCATGCAGAAGGTTCCAAATCCAGCCTGCAACATTTTCTCTATGTAGGGTTTGGAAATGATGCCCTGTTTGAAAATCTGGAGAGCTGCTGCCAGTCAGTGTAGCCAATACTGAACTACTGTACAAAGACACATCATCTGACTCATATACAGCAGCTTCCTGTGATCCCATACCTACAATAAAGTAAATATACATATGAAAGTGAAATTTGTTCCATCCACATTTTAAAGTAACTCAGCCTCATTCACTGGTCCCAGATTTACATGCAGATTGAAGGACAGCAAACGATTGAATGAGAATTTTGTGATGCAGTTTTAGTTTCTAGATTGTGTGCAAAATACATGTATTTTATTGGGAAATGTAGTATTTTTCTGCATACAGAATGCAGAATGCAGATTTTTAGGGATTAATTTTTCAAAATGAAAAAAATGTGTGTGGAATTTACAAGGTTTTTTTTTAACCTACAAAAAATGGACTTGTGGATGAAATTCACAATGCAGCCAAAATAAGAATCATTCAGTCAGAAAGAACCGCTCTGAAAAAGATTCCAGCATCCTCTTCTAACAGCGGTCAGCTAGATGCTCGCGGAGCCTTCAAGCAGAACCTGAGCGCAACATGGATTCTCCTCACTTGTGATGGGCAGGAGCTGGAACTCAGAAGCATTGCTGCCTCCGGCCACAGAGGCAGAGGGGCAGTCTTCTCATCTGCAAATCTGCCCAGTCTTCTGCATTGCAGCCATCCCTAATGACATGTCAGGTTCAATTAAAAGCAATGGTGTTAAAAAGGTGCTTAGATCTCCAATTAGATTTAGATTTTAGATTTGGGAGAGAGTGAAGCTCTTCCCTGTTTGGCAGAATCTCAGCTATCAAAATGAATCTACTACCCAGGATGCTGTTTTTATTCCAATCAATTTAAATTGTAAATAATTCAGGCTACTTCAAAGAATGGAAGGAGGATATTTCTAAATTCATCTGGCAGGGGGGAAAGCCAAGAATTAAACATAAAATTATGATAGATATAAAAGAAAGAGGAGGCTTTGCCCAGCCAGACCTGCAAATGTACTATGATGCAGCCTGCCTGTGTTGGTTAAAAGAATGGATTACATTGGATAATGCAGACATCCTGGACTTAGAAGGTCATTTTTTAAAATTCAGCTGGCATGCATATCTCTGGTATGGGAAGGTGAAAATTTATAAAAGTTTTATGAATCATATTCTAAGGAAGAATTTGTATAGAGTTTGGGAGAAATATTAAAATCTGCTGGAAAGGAAAACACCTTTATGGCTATCTCCTATCAATGCTATTACAATTAAGAGAGTCAATATGGATAGACAGGGAATTGCTGCACTTTACAGAGAGGGAACCTAAACTGAAATCAATGGAAAGTGTAAGGAGCCAAGTTATAGACTGGTTACAATATCATGTTGCATGAAATGTATGCAAACCCGAGTCCTTTTTGTTGGGGATAATTCAGATGGAAATTCCCAGATGTCAAAAAAGGTTATTTATGTATGTGACTACTGCAGCCCGTGTTTTGTTAGCACAAAAATGGAAAATGAGCGAGGTCCCAACTAAAGAATGGCAACTTAAACTGATGGAATATGCACAGCTTGCAGACCTAACATATAGTATAAGGGAACAAGAAGAACATATGTTTAAAGGAGATTGGAAAATGTTTATTGCTTATATGGAGGGAAATTGTGTATGGAGGGAAATTGTGTACACTTGAAAACGTTGCCAGTATTAAGATAAATTCAACAGTGTAAATAAGTCTTGATGGCTGTAATAATGGAATGCTGAATGGTTTAGTTTATGTAAAATATGCAGAGATTTATAATATGCAAAATGAACCATGGAAAGAGAAGAAGTCATTGATATTTTAAGGTTCCTTAAATGAGTATTCTAAATTGTAAAACAGAAAATTATACACACACACACACACAGTGTTTAGAAGGAAGATGTGAGTTTTTAGTTTGCAGTTGCTGTTTTAACATTCCAAAGCCTCTCCTTGCTTTATCTTTTTTGCAAACTGCTTTGAGGGTTCTTTTTTTTTTAACAGAAGTCAATCAAGCAGCGTGGAAATGTCTCCCGTTCCGTCTCCCGCGCGGAGTCCCGGCCGGGGAGTGGCCTTCCGCCTCGGCGGGTCCCGCGCTCGAATTTCCCCGCGCAAGAGCCACGTGCCTTGCCGGCGGGGGCGGGGCCGAGCGCGAGAGACGCTTCGTGGCGTCGCCGGGGCAACGGCTGCCGGGGAGACGGGGGCGGGGCCGAGCCGCGTGCGCCTTGCGCCGGGGAGGAGCGCGCGCGCCCCGCCGCCTGCGCCCGGCTCGCCTGCGCTCAGTGTCGCCGGAGCCGCCGCCGCGGACGGAGCGGGTCAGGAAGCAGCCGCCCCCGCCGCCAGCCGGAGGCCGGAGACTCGCCCGTGGAGCCGCCTCCGGGGATGCGGAGCCGCCAGGACCCGGCTGCCGCCTAGCCTCGCCGAAAACCGGATTTGGGCTTTGCAGCCGCGCCCTCGTCCAGGGAACGCCAAGCCGCCGCCGCCGCCGCCGCCGCCTCGTCCTCGGTTGGGTCCGCGCCGGGGCAGCTGGGGCGCCGCTCGCTTTCCTGGGCGCCTGCTGCCGGCGTCGCCCGGAGCGCCCTTGGCCGCCCTTCCTGCGCCCCGGCGGCCGGCGAGGCTCGGGGCGCACACAAAGGGAGCAGACGCCCCAGCCGCCGACGCCGACGCCCGCCCTCCATGTCGCCCCGGCGGGAGAGGAGCGCGGCGGGCGGCTGGCTCCCCCGGCCCGCCCTGCCGCCGCGCGGCCCTCGCTGCCCGTGAGGCGGCGGCGGCGGCCCATGCCCGGGGGCGAAGGCGGCCCGGCCCGCGGCGGCGGCTGCTGCTGCTGCGCGTCGCCTGACCCCGCGCCGACTCGGCCGCCCTGGAGCTCCGCCTCGCGCGCTCTCCGGCCCGGACCTCCTTCTCTCCCCGCCGCGGCTCCATGGCTCCCCGGAGGCGCCGGCTGCTCCCGCCGGGGGCGGCCTGAAGAGGAGGAGCGCGCCAGGAGCGGCGGCGCTGCTTGTCGGGTAAGGGCCGCGGGGCGACGGGGCTCCGGCCTCGGGGCGGGGGAGAGGAGGCTGCCGCGGGCCCATCCTTCGCCTCGCCCCCTCCGCTCTTCCGTGGGCTTTTCCCTCGCGCCTTTTGTTGGCCACGCTGAGCGTTTTGTCTCTTTTTGCCGCCAAGCTGCCTATGAGTTGACGTGCATATTTTCGGTGCTGGCGACAGCCCTGCCCGGTGGGTTGAGCTGAGAAATGTGAAGTGGCTGCCCCAAGGTCACCCCAGCCAAAGGGCGCCTGTGGCCCCCCAGCCCAACCACGGGAGCCCCACAGTAGCTCCTTACTGCCGTCCCATCTGCCTTGCTTCATGGGGGGCAGCCGGGGGGGGGGCATTCTGCTGCGCCCATGCTGCTCCTGCTAGCGGGGGGGGGGTGAACTTGCTGGCTGAGCTGCAGGTGCCTCTGGGGGCGCCGGAAAAGGGGCAGTGGGAATCTCCTTGGCTGCCTGGAAGAGCCTTTTTCGCGGGGGGGGGGGGGGAGAAGAGGCTCTGCAATTTGGCTAGTTATTTTTCCAGAGACTACCCAGGTGGCCTCTTATTGCATGCTATGGAATCTCTCACTTTGGGGCAAAGGGCTGGAAATCTTTCCTTTGGATGATTAATCTGCTCCCCTCCCCCATAAAATTGGAAGGAGTGGCAGAATTGCTTCTGCTTAGGCCGGTGAAAGTGTAGTGAAGCTTTCTCAGAACTGACAAGAGAGTGGTGTTTTCTTTGATTACCTGGCAAGCCTTGTGTGTGTTGGAAATCACCTGCCCCCCACCCTTGGAACGTGTGTGGCGGCGGGGGGGGGGGGATTGGATGTACCTTCCAACTCTGCAAGTCTGTGATCTGTGTGGAGAGGTTGGTCTGCCCACGTGCTCACCCCCCTTGGTCCTCCTTGGGGCAGGAGCAGGAGGTGGGCATGTACCTGTGGTTTTTAATTTCTAAAGGAGCGCAGGGGTGCTTTTAATGAAAAGGGTAAATGTTGCTGACACATCCTCATGGCAGCAGTGGGATGGAGAGCAAGGGAGATCTCAGCCAACCCACCTCAGCAGTACATTGATTTTCTTTTTAGGCTACTGTTAGGGATTCTTGGCATTACATGTAAATGGAGGGGTTTTTTGGTAGCGAGAGGAAATCTGCTGTCTTGAATAATACAATATTTTTTTGAACAGAGTGGAGGGTTGACAAGTAGACTGTTGGCCTCCTTCACAGAGATGTGTAACCGGGGGGGGGGGCTGCAGATGTAGCTGGACCCCCCTTTTTAAAATTAAATTATTGAACGCTTCACAAACTTGCATGCTGCTGTGCTCCTGAATGCCCATTGCCCCTAACTTGGGCACCTTGGCTTTAGATGATGCTTCAGCAGCCTCTGGAGGGCCACTACCTGAGCCTCTTGTGAGCAGAGGGGGTGGGTGGGCAAAAGGCTGTTGCCTGGCTTGCAGCTGGTTGCTGGTCTGGTCCACCAAAGCAATTCTGTCTTTGGAACCTTAGATAAAATGCCGGGGGGGGGGGGAGGCAGTTCCCTGGCTACTGAGAAGCAAACCTCCATGTGCAGGGGCAGTCTGCCATGAGGGCGGGGAGAGGGCGGGGAGGTAGAGGCAGAGCTTGGGGGCACCTGGCTGGCAAGTCCTGCGAACAGGACTCAGTGGGTTTGACCCAGCAGGGAGATGATCTTCTTGATGTCCCTCAGTTTACTCATTTAGTCTGTAGATTAAGAGAAATCCCATTTTGCTGGAGGAGGTGGAGGCTTTCCAGAACCTGCATTTTTGTTTGTTGTGCCCACATCAGGGGCTAATTTCCTGCTAAGATCATGCCCATCCTTGAATCCGGAATCTTTTAAGAAAGAACAAGCTCTGAGAAGTAGGAGTTTGCTTGGCTGTGTTGTAAGAGGCACAAACAAATTCGGCAAACATTATCTCCCCATCCTCTTGCAATACAGCTCACCTTCCAGCTGGCCCTTATCTTTCCATGAAAGGAGCTTACAGTAAATGTGTTTATTCCCCCACCCCACCCCCATTTTTTTTTTTAAAGTGCAGTCTCTGCATAGTGCCTGATGGGTTGGGCTGCACACAATAATTCTGGGTCTGAAGAGGCAGAGGCGGTGCAAGAGTTAAATTGCAGTGAGGCTGTGTGTGTCTCTGTCCCCCCCATCCCTTTTAAGCTGATCTCGGTCCTTTCACATGACCAGGGATGGATGAGCGCACTAACCTCCTTCTCTCTGGCTGAGCAGGAGCAGAAGAGCTCCCTTTAGTGTCTCTTACAAAGAAGCTGTTCAGCCAAAGAGCATCTCGTAATCCGAGGTCGGAGGCATCTGGCGAATTAAGGGCAGAAACTTAGGCTGAAGCTGCCCGTCTCTTAGGTGGGGAAGAGAGGCGTGCCTGTGAATGGAGATAAGGGGAGCTGTCTCAGATGTGACTGGTCTTTGTATTTAATTTATTTATATCCCTTCCTTTCCCCCAAATTGCCATTCAAGGTGGCTTCCAACATTTAAAAACAGCACCATTGTTATTATTTATTATTAGTGGCATTTATTAATTGCCTTCTATGCCAGTCTCAAGGCGATTTACCCATAAGATAATGACAAACAGTTAAAAGCATAAAAACAACCAGCACCTTTAAAAACAAGACTGGTGCTCTGACAAGTGGTGAAGACCCCTTTACCCAGCTGGGGAAGCCTGTCAGAACATTTCCAGGAGGTGTCAGCGGGCAGGGAAGCTTTTCCATAGAACAGGGGCAGCCACACTAAAAGCCCTTCTCCAGGTTCCTGCAGAGCATGGCTCTCCTTCCAAGGGTCTAATTACCCACGCAATGTCAGCAACGTTATTGGCCCGTGGCCAGTACATTCTTAACGTTATAAAATATAAAGTAGTGAAAAAAGCTAGTTTAAAAAACCAACAGTTGTAATACACCAGACCCCGTTTAGAGCCAACAGTTTGCCCTGACAGCTGCCCAGTGGTCAGCGCTGCCTGCACCTCCCTTTCCAGAGGCCTGTTCCAGGAAGACACAAAAGAGGGAGCCTGTCTGGCCTCACTTGGGAGGGAATCCCACCTTCTGGGAGCAGCTGTAGAAAAGGCTTGCTCTCGCATCCCCACCAGCATCTGGTGCTGAGGGGACTGAGAGAAGGTGCTTCCCTCAGGATCTTTGCACCCGGGCAGGTTCAGGCCATAGATTTACTGGTCATCAGCAACACTTTGAATTGTGCCTGGGATCAGATCAGATGTCAGTAAAGTGGTTTTAACTGGAGAGTAGCGTTCCTGGCTGCTGGTTCCCACAGTGGCAAACTGACCCTCTGGACTTAAGGACCCCAGCCTCCTCCTCTCCCCGTGGCTCAGCAAGAGAGCAACCCTGCCTGAAACCCTGGAGCACTGAGCCAGGTGGGCCAAGGCGGCTTCCTGCATTCCCCAGCTGGTCTTGAGATGGTGTCTGTTGCAGCGAGGAACTTAGGAGCTCACAGGGAGATGCACCTGCCCAGTTGCATTGGGTGTTTTGACCTGCAGGTTCTAGGAGATGGACTTATGCCTGCTACACAAGGCCAGGGTGCTTTTCTGGGCTGGTTGGGAGCTGCACTTCAAAACGTCTGGAGGGCACCGGGTTGGCGAAGCCTGGATTAAACGTCCTCCTGCCACAATCATTTTCTGCAACGTACTCCCATGCTGTTGATCCACATGGATGTGGTGTGGCAGCAGAGTAGGAAGCTGTGGTTTATAACTCAGTGTTAGGAGCTGATACGTAAATATTCTTGCCTTTGAGCAGACCTATGCTCCTTGCTTTGTAGCTTAAAAGGCAAAGGGTTCATTAGGTTCAGTTGTGGCCGACTCTGGGTTGCGGTGCTCATCTCGCTTTATTGGCCGAGGGAGCCGGCGTACAGCATGACTAAGCCGCTTCTGGCGAACCAGAGCAGCGCACGGAAATGCCGTTTACCTTCCCACCAGAGCGGTACCTATTTATCTACTTGCACTTTGACGTGCTTTCGAACTGCTAGGTTGGCAGGAGCAGGGACCGAGCAACAGGAGCTCTCGTGGGGATTCGAAACGCCGACCTTCTGATCGGCAAGTCCTAGGCTCTGCGGTTTAACCCACAGCGCCACGCGCGTCCCTTGCTTTGTAGTTTAAGACTAGCTAAATTGAGGGATGGGAAAGACCACCTTCATGTTCTATCAGCGTCCATGGTTCTTGGGTGCCAAAGCCAGATTTAAAATTTTATTTTTTTAAGCTGTTGTCTGGAGTTTTCCACCATGGGCTAATTGCAGACCTTAGTTGGCAGATAAAAACCATATGTAAAGTAGTTATTATTCATTTTTTAGAAACTTAGGTTGGAGCAAAAGTATGTAAGCTTTCAGGCTTTGTAGGTGCTTTGCTAGGTGAAATGTGAAGGGAGCAACATTTCTGGCGCAGATGGAACAGGTTGGCTTAGTGGCTGAATACATTTTCGCAAGGAAAAACCTGCTTTCCAAATAGCCCAGCCCTTGTGAACTTTTAAAGCCTGCGTACTTTTTAACCCGACTTAAGTCACTTGAGTGAAAGATGGTAGCTGTGTGGTGAGGAACCTGTGGTCTGAGGGCCACATTCCGTGCTGGGTGGCCTTCCAGGGGGCACAGCAACAAATGTGCGTTTTGCCGTTTTACTACAAGGCTGCTTTTTCTCCCTGTGCTGCATCCATCCAAGCAAGCAAGAAGGGGGGGCTGGACTTGGCCCCCCAGGGCTGCAGTCCCGCATCCCTGATTTAGAGGGTACTGCCTTGTAAGTGTTTTGCATGGATTTGGCCTCTCTCAGCCATAACGCTCTATGATGGCCTTAGCTCCCCCCCCCCCCCGCCAGCATACCTCACAGGGCTGTTGTGATGCTGAAACAAGATTGCCATAGAATGGCAGAGTTGGAAGGGACCATGAGAGTCAAACCCAGGACCCTCAGATTAAGACTTTTGTGCTCTGCTGACTGAGCTAATGTATATGAAATGATAAAACAAACCAAAAAGGGTGTGGGGAGAAACTAAGGTAAATGGTAGCTTCTAAGGTTGTAAGCTCCTTGGGCAGTGGTGGAGTTGCATGTATAAAAACCTTGAAATAGTCGGGGAAATGGAAAGAGGGAGAGAGTTTATTTGGATTTCTAGCGAAATCTCAGCTCATTTCCTCCTCCTGTGCTGGAACCTCTTGATAATGACGGTGCCTGCAGATTATAGATCTGATCATTTGGAACCAAATAAAACCCTTGGCTTCCTTCAACTTTATACACCTTTTGAAAGGTTCCAAGAATTTGGTGGGTCTGTCTCCCCAAGTGGCACCTGCCACTTTCTTTTCCCTGCATAAAGATCCATCTCCGGTTTTAACAGGTCAATAAATCTCCGCTTCCAAGTCCCACCTCTCAGTTTCATGCTGCAAGATATTTCAAGCCTGAAGAGGGAGGGCCATTAAAAATGCAAGGCTCTGAGCCGCTGGGTAGTGATCCGGGGCTGCAGGAAGGCAAAACTCACCCTTCCCCCCCTTTTCTTCCTAAGGTAACACTAATGTCTCAGCAAATGAAACTGATCTGTAGAAAACGTAACTTGAAAAAAGAGACATTGCACATACCTTTGTAAACCAAGAAATCTTTAATAAAAATATTGTTTTTTTAAAAAAAGACGTTGGCCATGTGCTTGAGTAGTGAAATGGGACTTCAGTGGCCCACCTTCCTTGTTCCCTGAGACCACCTCCTCTTTCCATGTGTGAGGATAAGGAAATATGTCTTTACAAAGCGGATTTCAGTTGAGAGTGGCGCTCAGAACTTGTTGGGAATTTGATGGCCTTTCACTTTGGAAGAGTCCTGATCCTGCAACCCAGTTGCTAAGACGGTGGCTGCCAAAGTGACTACTTCTGGCCCTTGGGGGAGGGGGTGCTGACGGCATAAATGGCTATCAGACTCTGAAAAGCTGGTATCACTGGATCACATCCATCAGTTTCATTGTATTAATTAGACTAAGTAGTTTTAATTAGATTTTGCAGTAAAGGTGTGATGCATTGTTGCAGTTTTGAATTTTATTGTGTTATTATCTTCCTTGATGGGTCTTGCATCATGCTTCTTCTGAATCATGCTTCTTATAGGGCAGGGGAGGGGACACTTGGGGTGAATTCATGGAGCCAAGGGGGGCAGTGGCTGGGGAAAGTGTGGGGCCCCCTGCTCTGAACTCTTATGTGCAGCAAACCTGCTACTCCTCCCTGGAGTGGAGAGGGAGGAGAGGCAGTGGAGGGGCATTTCTGACTTCCCGCTGCTCCTGCTTGCAAGAGAGTCGTGTCAAGTGGCTGAATGTGCCTTTGCTGTGTGTAAAGGCTGCAGGTGTGGGGCCATTAATGGCTGCCTTGCCAGCTGCCCTTACTAAGCCTCCGAGTAAGCGGAGAAGCTAGATTTTTGCCATCCACCGTGAAAACATGCTTAACTTTTTTCTGTACTGAAAAGAAAACACAGCTAATGTCATTTTAAGAATAATTTAAAACGTGTTACCCAATTGCAGCCCATTTTGCATCCTTCTCCAGGTTGCATATATGGGTTTGTTTTTTATTTGAAAATAATGATCTTGAGCTTATTACAGCATTTCAGAGTACAGGACGATACTTAACAGTCTAAAATGGAGAAAGGGGGAAAGTGGAGGTCTGAGTAAACAGGGATTCTTTATAAGGGGTTCTTTCAGTTGCAGCAGAGACTTTCCTGAGTCCTTTGTATGGTGCATGAGGTTCTCCCCCTCCCCCCTGTCCTCCTGCCCACACCCAGAGTGCCTTCTTGTTCCTGAACAACTACAGTTGGTCTTCTTTCTCTGTGGCAACTAGTACTTAAGGGGCATATCCTGATGGGGTCAAAAACTCTGCTTTGATCCCTTGCAAGCCTGTAAAGGAGGAAAGAGCTGGCCTGTTGCTAATGCCTTGAGAAAATATGTGACTCTCTGGACAAGCTGCTATGCCAAATATAAATGACAAATTGCATTCAGGACTTTCCAGGCAAGCGAAGGAGCGAGAGAGGAAGGACATTTCTCTCCTTTTTCTCTTGCCTGGTGCATTCTTTGGGAAAAGCTAATATTCCTGCAAGGTAATTCAATCAAACAACGATTCCTGTCTGCAAATGCGGCAGAGAGGCAGGCTTATAAAAGCCCCTGCTTTTATTATCTCCTGCTTGCTCGAGAATTGCTTTTCTCCCTCGAGTGAGCTGGCTAAAGCTGGCTTTATTATGTTAACCTATTTGTGTGTCAAGAGCTATTGTGCCGCTCAGTATCTCTGTTTGTGTTTGCTTGGCACTGCAAAGAAAAGGGCAAGGGAAGGGAGAAGAGGAGGAGAAATGGCCGGCTGGTCAGTGCCTGGCACTTGGGGGGGGGCAGCACCACTTGCTTGCGTCTCCCATGATTGCTCAACCCCCAAGGAGGGGTCCGCCATGATTATCAGCCTGCTGCCTAATAATGTCTCCTAAAAAGCGCACCTCTTTGAGTTTTTGTAGTGTTTGCGGCAGGGATGCTATTTCTACTTTGGTTGTGCAACCTTTGCTCACCTAGTGCCCCTAAATGTTTTAGCCTGCAGCTAGAGGCTACCAAGGCTGCTGAAGGCTGCACCCCTATCTGCATCTAAGTCTCCCCCCCCCCGGTTTTGTAGTATCTGACACAGACCAATGGTCCTTCTAGTTCAGTATTGCCTACACTGACTGGCAGCAGCTCCCCAGAGTTTCAAATGGGTCTCTCTTAGATGCTGGGGATGGAACCTGGGTCCGTCCTTCTGCATGCAAGGCAACTGCTCTACCACTGAGTGAGTTATGCCCTTTCCCAGATCATTAGCCCAGCTGGGGAAACCCAGTCAAATGGAAAGGGTATAAATAAAAAAATTACTAAATGTATAAAATGAATTGGGTGGTATAAAATATATGCAGGGGGGAAAAAGAACCATGGAGGTGGAAGTCTTTTGATAAGAAATTAGAGAATGAAAATGTAAGATGTGTATTATAGGTCTTTGAAAGTGCATAAATAAAAATTCAAAAAACTAAATAAAATATTATTATTATTATTATTTGCCAAGTCCAGTCGGAGCAGGAGTGTCTTAAGTTCTTGGACAGAGAAGAATTTCCCCTCCGTCTTCTTGCCTTTGCTGTCCCAAAATATTTTTAACTGGATGTGCCCACCCAGAGGAGACCTCCTGCCCTCATTTCTTTTGTCAGAAGAGCTCAGGATAGTGAGCTTGATGCTTTTCTGGTGTATCCTCACAACAGCCCTCTGGGGTGGGCCATCCAGTGTGCGAGCAAGGATCTGAGCTGTCCTGTCCAACATTTAATCCCTTTGCCACATGGGCTGGATGTTAAATAACTGAACCTCCAAAATGTAAAAATCATGGTGGTTCCTTTCCCCTCAGCTGCTCCTCTGAGGATTTAAGTAAAATGATACTGTGCTTCAATAGACCTCCAGTTTGGAGAAAATGAAGAAAGATGTTGGGTTGAAAGTACTCCAGGATGGAGAAAGCTCTTGTTGTTTTGACTGAGAAATAATTAATTAATTAATACATACTTTTTATTATTTATACCCTGCCCATCTGGCTGGGATTCCCCAGTCACTCTGGGTGACTTACAGCATATATAAAACATTAAAATACCAAGCATCAACTTCCCAATACAGGGCTGCCTTCAGGTGTCTTCTAAGAGTTATGTATCTTCTTGACATCTGAAGGGATGGTGTTCCACAGGGAGGGCGCCACCACCAAGAAGGCCTTCTAAGAAAGCACTTTAAAAAGAAAGTATGAAGGAGCCGGTGGTCTTTTTGATTCACACGTCCCAGGAGTCTGCAGGTAAAGGGTGAAAGTGCATGCGACAGGTGTATTGGGGTAGCCCTACCCCCACTGTTAATAACTGGGGGGGGGGTTGCATTCAGTTGCATTCAAATGCCTTTCTTTTGAAATGAAGCAAAATGCTGTCACTGAATTGATCTTTGCTTGATCCCATTGTCAAGTTGGCCCAAGTCCCTTTTCCCCGTGTTGTGGAGGTCAGGGCCCAGTGAGATTGTGTCTCCTTTTCTTAGATTCTGGAATCCTGAGCGGCTGGTCTTTTCTTGCACGGACCTCACCAGGTCTAAAACGGATTGGGATCCCCAAGTATCCTTCAAGATGGATTGAGTCATCCAGACTCAAAGGCGTAACTAAACCCCGTTTACCTTCCTGGGTGTGTCTCCGGACTTTTAGTACTGTGGGGACTTGGAATAATTTTGAAGGCTCCACCCAGGGTGGGTGCCTGTTGTGACCCTGTCTGAGTGAATGGCCTCGCCTCCTCCCAAAGCAGGTGGAAAATCCTGCCTTGTGCCTCCTCACGGGATGCCATGGAGCCACTCGGACACTCCCTAAACATGCAGCCAGACACCTTACTGCCCCCAAGGAGACTCAGAAATGGGGGTGGGTGGGGTGTCAACTCTTCCATGTGCAGGGAGCCTCCACAACCCAGAAGGGCTACCTTTTCTTTCCCTTTTTCAGATACGCCATAGCAAGTTATGATTTATTGATACGCCGTCTTTCTGCCCAGAGGAGACTCCGAGGCGGCTCACAATGCAAGTGCAGTTAAACACGTAGCAATATAAATGCGGTGAGAATGAGACAGAAGAGTAACATTTCCAGAGTATTTGAGGGCATTCATTTTCCTGCCCAAAAGACAGCAGATTGTCCCCCACAAAAACATGAAAAGAGAGAGCCACAGGGAGGACTTAAAGTAGCAGCTCCTCCTTTTAAGGGTCCAAGGAAGGCGCTGGGAGGCAGGTGCAGCAGCCTCTGTCCTTGAGAGCGAGTTACAGGTTCCTACTTTGGATCTAGTATGAAAGCTTCCTCCAGCTGCCAGAAGTTTGCAGACGCCTCTGGTTGGGAGGCCAAATTGGATTCCCTTTCCTTGTGACATGGCATTAAAAGCCGGCGGGGGGGGGGGGGAGATGTTTGTTTAAGCCTGTTATGGTTCTCTTGGTGACCCCGAGTGCACCCTTCCACCGGGGCACATGAAATTCTCTCTTGGCCAGAGGCTGTGGACGCACTTAGAGTTGGGCTGAACGTTACCTCACTTAGCTAATAAGCTGACGGGGGGGGGGGGAGGTTAGGATGACCTTTTGAAGATGCACACAGCCGGATGTGCCCCCCAGGGCTGTGAGCTACTAAAGATGGAAAGGTGTTGCAGATTCCTCACTCAAGACAGATCTTTCCTGAATGGCAGATGATGGATGCTGTCTCTGGTTAAAAGGGGGAAGCCTACAGCCCAAAGGGTGTCTGGCTTCTGTGGAGGAAGGACACAGAGCCCCAGGGGCCACTGAACTGCCTGGGGGCCATTTCTGGAAAAGTTGTTTTGCTCCTTGGTAAGAAGCAGCCAATTAATGAGCATCAGGAGCCCCAGTTTGAAAGTCCTTGGTCCTCATCGGCTGCTGGAATTAAGCCAGGGGCACATTAGCCCAGCTTTTGTCCATCCTCTTAGCTTGGTGGCTTCCATTATCGCCTCCCGTTACAGCTCTCCTAGAGGGCTGTGGTGGGACACATGGGAAGGTTAAAAGGGTGTCTCTGTACATGTGCTGTTGTCCTGCCCTGATTCTAGAGCTGTGGTTTTCTTGCTGTTTTGTGCATTGCTTTGATTTTGTAGCTGTAATGGAAATGCTCCCTTCCTCCTAGAGGTTTTGAGGCCCAGCACTTACTATTTTAGAAATTGAGCATCCAGTGATTTCCCCCCCCCCCAAGCCACCTTACAGTAAATGCTGTGGGAGGATTGCAGCACAATTCCATTTCTGTGAGCTGATGGGGGTCCTTAAAACAACGCCTTGTAAATACCTGCCCCTCTTTGTCACCTGGAGGCGATTCTGATTGTCCCCTGGGTGCTCCCTGGCTCCTTTTGCAAGGAGCTAGCTTGGTCTCTGGGAGCAGAAGTGCCCCCTACTGGGGCTTTTATTTAACCCTCTTCTTCTGCCGTATCTTCAATGGGCAACCAGTCACAGGCCAAACAAGGTGCCTTTGCTTCCCTTTGCGTTTATTGCAAATGCAAAACCAGGGCTTGTGGGGTTTCTGGAGGGGAAAACGCAGCTCTGCGCTGGGCCGGAAGCCATGAATGCAGCAGCTCAGTCCCAGCCTGTTCCTCCTCCGCCCACTTCTTTCGTCCTTCCTCCCTCCCTCCATTTCAGGGTCTCGTGGTGGCTTTTTCCTGGAGAGGCGCACAAACGCATCTCTTTATGGCTGGCTGTAAACAAGCTTCCAATAAAAACAAGTTAATGACCTGAAACCGACAAGAGCCTGCTGGGGATTTTTTATTGCCCTGGAGACTCCTCTTGCCAACGAGGAGACGGAGCAGCAGGGCTGTCGTGCCACCCCCACCCGGCGCCCCAGCCTCCTCCCACCCCTGCAGAAAGGCCAGATGATTTCTGGTGATCTCTGCAGGGGCCACCTCAAGTGCTTTAACTGATTCCGACCTTCCTTGGGCATTTAGTTCAATAAAAGTTGCAGAAAAGGGCAACTGAGGAGCCGGAGTTACACAGAAGATGGAGCAAGCGTGTTTTCTCCTGCTCTGGAGGGTGGGACTCAAACCAGTGGCTTCAAGCTACAAGAAAGGAGATTCCGACTAAGTATCAGGAGGAATTTCCTGGCAGTAAGAGCTGTTCGACGATGGAACGGACTCCGCCTTTGGAAGAAGGTGCTGGACTCTCCTTCCGCGGAGTTTTTTAAACACAGGTTCATAGAGGAATAGAATGGTAGAGTTGGAAGGGATCCCAAGTGACAGGAGCGAGTGAGCCTGGGTTCTGCTTGCCAGTTTCCTACGGGCAGCTGGGACCAGGATGCTGGGGTAGATGCCCCCCCCCAGCCTGATCCAGTGGAGCACAGGGCTCTTCTTGTGCTCTTAAACTTGCCCAATGTCTCTTGCTGGCAGTTCACTGTCCCATTGTGTGTATATGTTACTGGGGGTGAAAATGAGTCTGATCCATTCCTACTAGTCCATAACTGTCTTGTGGACTCAGAGTATCATGGAATGGTAGAGTTGGAAGGGACCCTGAGGGTCATTTAGTCCAACCCCCTTGCAATGCAGCCATGACAGAGGGCCATCCAGCCTCTGCTTAGAAGCCTCCAAGGATGGAGTATGTTCTTCTGTCAAACAGCTTTTACCATCAGAAAGTTCTTCCTGATACTTAATTGGAATCTCCTTTCTTGCAACTTGAATCCATTGGTTTGGGTTCTACTCTCCAGAGCAGAAGCAACAAGCTGGCTCCATCCTCCATGAGACAGCCCTTGAAATATCTGAAGATGTCTTTCTCATGGGGTCGGTCAGAGTGAAGTATGTGAGGATAAAAACTGTCCATAAGATATCCCTGCCCCTCTGGGTGTTGCCTGGGAATGGCCTTCCATCCTTGCGCTGCTCTGCCTTCAAGCTGCTTCTCCTTTTAAAAAAGAAGCCTTTTGTTTCACCTGCCTAACTTCTGTAGGCCATTTTTTTTAGCAGCAGCAGGAGAATGCCATGGGGTTGCGGGGGGGGGGAGGGGAGCTGGGAGCAAAGCTGCCTTTGTGGTTGGTAAGCAAGCCCTAATAGAGCAGTAAAACCTTACACTTCAGGGGCTTCATCTGCCCCACACAGTGGCCCTCCTACTCATATCCCATAATTTGCCAGCTGTGTTAGTGCCCTGCTTTAATCTATGATCCCAGGCAGGTTATTGAGTGTGCAGTTAGTCATCTGAGAGCGACTTTATGTTTTAGAAGACCAATTAAACAAAAGCATGCTTCTAGACCACATGGGACCAGAGATGTAGGCAATTGCAGGTGAAATATCAGGTATCTGAGAAATGTTGGGATGGTGTGTGTGTGCTCCAGGCAGCCTTTGCCCTGTTCCACCACTGCAAGAATAAAATAGGTGAAGAAAGCAGAAATATGCATTGACAGTTAATTTTCATGCATTCTCTTGGACACGGAATGTTGATTAAGAATCTGGATCATTTTAAATATTGAGGCCCTGCCGATGGTATGCAAAACAGAGAGTTCTGTCCACAGCGGAAGAGTTCCATCACAAAGAAGGAGCTATTGCTACTTCTGCCCCAGGTATAAAGCCTGCCCCCAGTCCCAGGGTGCAGTGAGTGGAATAGCCGGGCAACCAGCAAAGCCTCTTGCTGAATGACGCTAACAAATCAGTGGCTTAGAAAGAATTAAATTTGCAGCGACTGTAGCTAAACTCCATTCACATGTTGAGAATAACAAGTTAACACACTGAGGAGGTGGTGAGAGAGGCTTGAAGCTTTTGATGCCTGGTGCACCTGGCTGGATTGGGTTGAATTGCTGTGTATATGTTACAAAGCAGCTCTTCCCGCAACAAATGATAGATCGGTTTGCCTGTTCATCATGACTCAAGGATCCCCCATGGAACTGGGGCAGAAAAGCACAGATTCGGTGGGACTAGTTGTGCGATTAGGCTGCAGGCTGATGTTTGTCATTGCAGGGGGTTGGACTAGAGGACCCTCGGGGGCCCCTTCCAGTTCTGTGAAATGTGGCTGGAGTCATCAGCTGGGGGTGGCGGGGTGAGCTGCTTGCTTTGCTGGATTCTTGCATGGACCCCTTCCTAACTGTGCCCTCGGCACCCTGATGGGTGTGCCCCAAGCCCCAGCTCCAGGGGGGCGGGCAGAAGCTGCTGGCTTTCTGCACCTCCAGTTGCCTGGGCAGTTGGGTGCGGGGAGAGAGGGATAGAGAAGATTGAGGCTGGGGACCATTTTTCTAACTCAATAACTGGCAAGACAAGACGGAGTCTGCAGTCCGGAGATATAATTAGTTTGCAGCCACTGCACTTCCTTGATTTAGCTTCCTCGAGCTGAACAAGACAAGGCTGCTCGACCCAATTAGTGGGTACATCCCAGCAGATAAGAGGCTGTTTCTCTGGTCCAGAAATCGGGGGGGGGGGATAAAAGAGTGGGAGGAGAAAGAGAGGAATTGTTTGGGGGTCTTTATTCCTCAGAGTTGGAGAGATCTGTGTGGTTTCCTATAAACAAGATAAAATTTGTTAGCTGAAAAGTTAGCAAATTGTCAACTGTAAAACCAGTAAAACTGCTTCTGACCTCAGGGAGTCACCCCAGACCACTGAGGGCCCTCCTGGCTTGGACTGGAAGGTTTGCTTGCCATCCTGAATGGCCAGTTGTTTTGGGGAAACCCCCAGCAAGGAAGCAGGTGAGCCGCCCCTGGTGCCTTGGGTTCAGCATCCCAGTGCTGCTGCTGGGTCAGACTCCAGCCTGCCTTGTTCACCCTGCTTCCAGCAGTGGAAGCTGAGTGCAGAAGCAGCGCCCTCCTCTCCCTGAGGGTGGGACCCAAACCAAGGGGAAGACAGGGGAACGGACTCCCTTGGAAGATGGCAGGTGCTCCTTCATTAGAGGCTTCCAGGCAGAGGTTGGGTGGCCGTCTTGGCAGGGATACTTCAGCTGCGATGTCTGCAATGCAGGGGGCTGGACTAGATGACCCTCAGGAGTCTTTCAACTCTACGATTTCTTGTGATCCCAACCATCCTGCCTCTGACAGTGGAGCTAGGAGCCATTGATGACCCCATCCTCCATGAGTTTGTACAAACCCCATTGAAGGCCCATGAAGTTGGCAGCCATTGGTACATGTTGCCCCTGCAAATGGATTTGCTGCCCAAAGAAGCTCTTCTTGTCGTTGGTGCTGGACCTGCCTTTGTCCATCCTCACAGCACAACCACACCACGTTTCACACCTCTCTCAAGGGGAAACATGGTGGCAGTGCATGACATTATGTAGTACATAGTTAAACTATGAAACTCCCTCCCACCGGAGGCAGTAGATGGGTCAGCCCCTGCCGGCCTCCCCCAGCTCTGAACCAGAGTGTCTCTAGAGATAGCACCTCTTTCTGTATCAGGGAAGGTCAGCTTGAGGGGACAAATTTGGCCTGGCCCAGGGAGGGCCACCACCTTGGATGGCTTTAAAAGAGGATTGGACAAATTCATGGAAGAGGGAGCCATCGGTGCTACTTGCCACAAGGACCACTAGCCACAACCGTTAGGCTCTGCCTCCAGTAATGCTTCCACCTATCAGCTGCTGGAAACCGCAGGAGGGGAGAGGGTTCTGGTGCTCGGGTCCAAATTTGCAGGTTTTCCACAGGCACCTGGCTAGATGGGCCACTGGCCGGAACCACCAGGCTCATCTTTTCTCCTTTTGCTTGGCATCCCAAAACGTTGCAATGGTGCCCCGAGCTACAGTCCCCAGGGATGGGGGCTTATCCAACCACTCCGGGAGGGGACCAGGGGTCTCCCTGCAGCTGCCAGCACCCTTTGCAAACAACAGCTCCCAAGGTTCTCTGGACAAAGCCAGGATTGTCTGACGTGGCATCATAGCGCTTTCAACATATGTCGTGAGAGGGCTGGGGTTGGCAGGGCGCTGGGACAAGTGGTGCAGCCCTTTCTGTCTGTGTGCATCCCCTTTGTAATGTTGTGCATCCATTCCAAAAGCGTGAAATAGATCCTGAAGCTCCAGTTTTCCTTTGTGGTGGCGGGGGGGGGGGGCTTAGATGCACTCATACCTGTTTTTTGAATTCTGATCCCTCCCTACTTTCCTCTCTTGTTTGGAGGCAGTTTTCTGGCTTGGCTCCCTCGCATGTGTCTCCTGGATTTGTGCACGCCGTGGGTCCTGTTCTGAAGGCGCTCAGTGGCAGAGCGTGGCACAAGGCTGCAGGTTGAGTCTGCGATGGCTACCAGTTGAAAGACTCTCCGGGGATAATACTGCATCTGATGTTGTAGGAATGGTATAAGGCAGCTTCCTATAGTCCGTGGGGGTGGGGGTGGGGGAGACAATGAAATGATATTGTTTTCCCTCCCCCAGCCAAGATCTCACTCAACCCCTGGTGAAGTTGAGGCTGGGCAAATAAATTAAAGCCGGCAACAGATCAAATGGCTGAGAAGACAGAGATGATGGATCGCCAATGCTCGGTGTTTTGGAGAGGATATTTAAAAGGGAGTTGCTAGAGCTGCCTGAAGCTCCATCTGGTCCAGCTTCCTGAATCCAAAGCAGATGCCTCGAGGACGTCCACAGGCAGGATAAGAAAGCAATAGTAGGTCTCCCCTTTAGCACAACCCATCAGATTGGCATTTGGAGAGGGAGAGAGAAAGTGCCCCAGAACATGTTTATTCTGTTCTCGCCTAGTATGAGCTCCCCGAATTTGTTTACCCCTTTAAAAAAACCTAACCCACAAGCAGGAAATGAGGACAGTAGCCCTTTCCTGCTGTGGTTCTCCAGCAAGCTAGACTTTGGTAAGGACATTCACTGGCCAGAGTGCTGCTGCTTCTTTATTTATTTATTTATTTATTTATTATTATTATTATTATTTATATTGTTAAGCTGTGAGGGTGGACATGGATAGTCAAAGAAGGGGTTTGATCTCTGTTAAAGCTGTCTCAGTCGGTTTCCCACACCATATCTTGTGGCAGGGAGTCCCTGAATAACTCTGGCCCTACACATAGCAGTCAACATGCCTTAGATCTGGTGTTTTGCCTCTGTGAACGTTGGTGTTCCGACAATAAGTTCCAGTGGAACAAAAGAAGTGCCATGGTCAAATCACTTCTTGGTGCAATTGGACTTCTCTGCAACCCTTCCCCTCTGCAGGGAGGTGGGACTGATTTGGGTGGTCCACCCCCACCACTTAATGGATCCAAATGGTTTACAGAGAGTGGTAGGGGATGCCTTATCCTATGTTGATGGCCTCTCAGCTGATTCCCTGGTGGTCCGCTGGAATGCGGAGTTAACCTGGCTCTGAAGTGTCCGATTGCATGGAGCTCAGATGGTTTTCCCTGGGGCTGAGGGTGTTGAAATGGCTAGAACATCAGTGGCCAAAAAACTCATTCCAAATTGGGCTAAACATGGGTTAGAGCTCAACATTGAGTCGACCAAGTGATGGCGAAGATGTTCTTTGCCGCCTCTATTGCATCTGCAGAAAACAGTTGCAGGAGACTCAGGTGATGCGTAGGGTGATAGAAACACCTTTGCCATCGGGATCCAATAAGAACTCCAAGATCTCCTGCAACAATTTTTTTGCGGGTAAAGTGACTCAAATTTGGAGGGAGATAGACTCCACCATGAGAGTGGAGCCAGGCAGGAGATTCCCAGAGCTCTGTCTAGTCACGTTGTATAGGGTCGGTTTCAACCTGTTACCTTTGAGGATGTGGACAGGCTGCCTGGCCTAGTGAAACAGACCCTTGCCCACTCTGGCTCATAAAAGCCAAGCCTCTTGCT
Source organism: Podarcis erhardii (assembly GCF_964252035.2). NCBI lineage: Eukaryota > Metazoa > Chordata > Lepidosauria > Squamata > Lacertidae > Podarcis > Podarcis erhardii. The sequence continues at coordinate 53,806,999 of NC_138502.1, read as the reverse complement.
GGATCCGAGCCAGGATGGCTCTGCCTGCCTCCCCAGTCAAGGCTGCAGTGCTGGAAGGTATGTGGGGGGGACGGGACGACGCTTGTGCTCAGGTCCTGCTTGCGGGCTTCTCAGTTGGGATTGGGGCACCTGGCTGGCCACTGGAAGAAGAGGATCCTAGATTAGACGGGCCATTGGCCATACGCCATTATGAGCGGAGCTGGCTGGCTGCCAACCTGACAGCGTTTCAGCTCCCACTTAAAATCTCTGATCGATGGTCAATTGATCCTTCTCTGAAAATCAGAGCCACTCAAGGCAACATGAGGGTGCTACGTGAAAATGTGTCTTTAGTTTTCTTTCTTTCTGGACTCTTTCTTCTTTCCCCTCCTGGCTGAACATATATCCACCTCCTGCCTCATCCCCCCCCCCCTTACAATGTCCGTTGTTGCTGCTTTTAGAGAGGCACTGACCCTTGTCCTGTTCCTGCTCCAAAATTTGTTACTGCAATAAAGCCAAGAGGTTGTTAAAGGATGTCAGGGATATAAACTGCGTACTAAAAGTTCCCTGTCGAAGCTTTAGATTGTACGAAATCTTGGTTTAATTGCCTCTTTGCTGGATTTATGCAGCTTATTCAGTAACTCTTTATTTTGTGTGTGTTCCAGTTTTCTTCCTCCCACTCTTCTGTCCTTTACTCTTCAGGTGTAGTTGGAATCAGCTTTGCACTCAAAACATCAGCTGCTCCCAGAGAAGACGAATCACACCCACCCACCCACCCACCAGCTCAAACCAACATGGGCCAGGAGTCCAAGGGAACGTAGAAAATTAGGCTGTCAGCTGCAGACTTCTGCTACCTAAGAACCTCCTGCTTTTTTGTTTACCATTTTACTTATCAAAAAAGGCCAAGTCTCTAGTCCTCTTGACTGTGAAAGCATGCTTGGAAAGTGCCTGTGTGCAATGTTTTCGGGGATCCAGGAGCCTGGGCTGGGGGAGAGATGCCTTTTCCTGCAAGTCTTTGGCACTTCTTTCCTGTGGCAAGATCTGTTGCTTGTAAGATGGGGGGGGGGTCTTGTTCCTGCTGGTTTTGTTCCCTTCCCACAAGCAGTGGGAGTCTCTGCCTGGTTTCTTGGCAGAAAACTCACTGGGTTGGCTGGCACCCTTTTCTTGGCTCTCCCAGTTTTTTCCTCTGGCAGCCGTCACAAGAGCATATGCCACCTCCCTCCCTCCCTTTCTCTTCCTCTTCCTCTTCCTCTTCCCTAAGTAGGTAGCAGGGGAAAGGGGTGTTCTTTGAAGTTTGAGACCTGGATCATGCAGCCCTACTGCTGTGTGTGGGTGTGGCAGTCTGGGGGCCACCTTATCAGGCCCCCAGGACTCTTCCCACCCACCCCGCCCCCCGCACCAGCCCTGTTCTGTGCCTCCATGGAGTATTTTTGCCTGCTGGGAGGTGTCCTTGGGCAGCAGTGATGCCCTTGGAGGATGGAGAGGTGCGGGGGGGGGTGCTCAAGCCTCTGACTTTGTATGTAACTGGAATGTAGCTTTCTGGAGTGAAGTCTTTGCAAAAGGAAGGGGTACATTTAGTGCCCTGGTGCCACCCGTGCCACATGGCTGCTGGAAGCTGCCCACAAGGAAATGTGGCCCTTCAGACAGAAAGGGCTTTCTGTCCCTATTTTAATGCAACAGGGAGACAAGTCATTGGTTCTTCGGTGAATGACTCTTCTATTGCTTGAGAGCCAGTGGCACAGTGGTCAGTGTCAGACTAGGACCTGGGAGACCAGGGTTCAAATCCCCACTTGGGTGTGAGGCTGGCAGGCTGGGTGTCACGGCCCTCATAGGGCTGTTGTGGGGTTCAGATGAGGAGGGGGAGGAGAATGCTGCCTCCTGTCTTGGGCTCCTTGGAGGAAAAGTGGGAGATACATGCAATGAAAAAGCAAGATGCCGTCCCAGACAGCCCCCTCAATTATGTGTGCTAATTCTGAAACAGAGGTAGACTATAAATAAGTATAACTTTTTTTAAAAAATTGGGGGCATGGGCGAGGTCCACGCTGCCCAAATTCTCTGGGTTTGCAAAAAAAAAAAAAAAAGGAACAGAAAGGGCCTCTGTCCAGCAGGAGGTGGACTCAGTGCAGCTGATTTACCTTCTCTGTCTGTGTGTGTGTGTGTGTGTGTGTGTGTGCGCGCGCGCGCATGTAAATATGTAAAATGCGCACCCCCCTTGCACATGCATGCACCCCCCACCCCCGGTGGAGGGGGCCCCTGCTCCCCACCACAGGCCTGCCCGCTTGCTTGCCCGCCCAGCTGTTCCTGGGTTATTAATGCACGACGCTGATCATGGGCTCCCGTTGTAATCATTAAAACTATTAGAAGGGAAATGTTCGCTTGAAGCTAATGTCAGCCTCTCTCTGTTCTGCTTTGCAAACGCTCACAATTAATGCCAATCAGGAGCCAGGAAGGAGCCAACTTGAAATCGCGTCTGTTTGATCTCATTTGTCAGCTGTTGCCGTTCTGTGTTGTACATTTTCATACAATTGCTATAAACATAGAAGGGGAGCTGGGGGGGGGAGTGCCTCATTCTCTCTCTTCTCCACCCCCCTTCCAAGTGAGCATTCACCATTGTTCTGTATGTTCATTTTAATCATTTTGTATTTCTCTGCCTGTCATCTGGTCCTCGCAGGCAGCCTCAAGTGGGGAGAAGAAAGTGGGCCTTTGTAAAACAAATACATAGATCTTGATAGATGCCTCATTTTCTGATCCGGTGGCTGTGCGAGATTATCTGCAGCTAAATAGGAAAGGCCTGTTTAAATTCCTCTTTTCCGCAACGAGCCGCTCGCTTTGCTCTGAATGTAGCAGATGTTTTACTAAGGCTTGTGGGGGGGTTGGGGGCTCAGTCTGCATCTTTTTTCTTTTAATGTTTTAAAGGAAGTTGTTTATGTGTGAGGAGAGAAGTGCAAAATCAGAGATGGTTTGACGGGGTTTGCAGCACTGCTCTGTTAACCTAAAAATAATAATAAATTGCATGAGGTAAGCAAAAGGAAAAGTGGACTTTTTAAATTATTTGGTAGATTGGACCCGTTTAAGCGTTGGGTCAGTGCAGCTGCCACACAGGTGAAAGAAGGGGCTTCTCAGGAGGCACCTGGCTAGCCCTGCCCCCATGACCCACCTTCACTAACCTGGGGCCTCCAGGTGTTTGGGGCACAGCTGGCATCAGCCCAGGGTGCTGAGGCTAATGGGGGATGGAGCCCAGGATACCTGGAGGGCACCAGGTTGGCCCAGGCTTGTCTTGATGTCACTTTGCAAACCAGCCACACTCCTGGACAGTGCGCTGTGAGTCCTGCACGGCAGGGGTTGGGTGACCCTCCGGGCCCCTTCTGTGCTGGGTGCTCCCTGGTCTTGGAGTCCTGGATTCCATGCAGCTTTTCCTCCAGCAAAATCTGGGGCAGCTCTGTAGGAAGAAGAAGAGTGTGGATTTGATATCCCGCTTGATCACTACCCAAAGGAGTCTCAAAGCGGCTAACATTCTCCTTTCCCTTCCTCCCCCACAACAAACACTCTGTGAGGTGAGTGAAGCTGGGAGACTTCAAAGAAGTGTGACTGGCCCAAGGTCACCCAGCAGCTGCAGGTGGAGGAGCGGGGACGAGAACCCGGTTCACCAGATTACGAGTCCACTGCTCTTAACCACTACACCACACTGGCTATCCTGTGTGTCCTGTTTTCCTACAGCAACCCTCAGTCCCTCTTCATAGCCAGCCCCATGGGATTTGGACACAGGCTGCCCCTCCCTTTATCTAGAAGGGGCTCATCGACTAAGGTTACCAGATTTTTATCAATTAATCCAAGGACACTTTTCAACTTCAATGGATTTTGTACTGGGGGACTGATTTGTAAATCCGGGGACTGTCCCTGGGAAACGGGGATGTCTGGTCGCCTTATCATAGACCCCTCCCCACCTCCCAGATTGACCCGTTTCAGCACCAGCCTGCCAGCTTGGCAGCCAGCGAAAGTGGCTTGATCTGACCAAAGAATTGTCAAACTTCACAGTCCTAACAAAAGCACCCTAAAATTTAAGCTCACTTCATTCTAGCAATTTTGATTGGTCTTTTTTTAAAAAAAGTGAGGAAATATGTTAAAGGGACACAAAAAATAGATTTTTTCAAGCAGTAATGATCGCCCAGGACCGGTATGAGGAGCAGACCGTGATGTCGGCTTCGCTCAGCGGTATATCCCACTCTGCCCTCATATGGCAGCGGGGAGGGAGAAGCCGGCTGTCTTGGCGAGGGGCTCAGGCACTTTGTCCCTCCCTCTGCATCCGCTGAGCAGTTAAGGGAGCCCCGCGCCCTGCCCACCAGCAGCAGGAGCGGGCTGGGGCTGTCCCTTCCCGCTCTCCAGCTGAGCTGCGCAAACAAGCCAGTGAGCGCCTGGGTGAAACCGCCTCAGTTCCCCAGGTGAGAGCTGGGCAGTTTCACCTGGTGTCTCACAGGCAGAGGCCAGGGCAGCTTGTTTTTACAACATCACAGTATATATGTTTGGCTGGCGATACACCACAATGTTGAAAAGCTGATATTGCCCAGCCCTAATAGGTGAGCGGAAGGTAGATCAGGACTTTCAGTAGATTACTAAGGATTTCTGAATCCTGCTTTGTTTGCAATAGTCGTCGGTGGGCCTCAGGGATCTAGAGTAAGGGAAGAAAACCCAGGTCCCTCAAGGGGTCTTGAAGTGCACCCCCTCACCCCCTGGGCTCGATTGCCGTTGGAAGCTGTTGGCCATCGCTCCATCTCGTGGCACATGAGCTGTTGTGTGAATGATCAGGTTATATTCTCCGCTCTGCATCTGCTGCCTTCTGATTTCCATTGGGTGACCCCTGAGTTCTAGTATTGTGAGAGACGGAGTGGGGGGAATTCCCCTTTCTTGTTTTTCTGCAAACTGATATTCTAACCTCCTTGCAGTCCCCCCCCCCCAAGCTCCTCTTTCTAACCTGGCAAACACAAAAGTCCAAAGTGCCAAATGACTGCAGTGGTTGCCTTGGACGATGACTTTATGTTGGTGTCCAGTGAGCCTGTCCTACAAGTTCATTTCTTGGCATCTTTTGGTCTTTCTTTTGCAGCAAATAATGATTTAATGTTTGAATATTTCCTGACAGAAACGAACCACACCAAGCTGGCTCTCTCTGTTCCAGTGTTTTTTAATATTTCATTGTTCCTGGCAAAAGTTATAATTTTATTTGCTCCAGAAAACCCTACAGCAACCTCCTAAACCTGTCTCTTCTCTCTCTTGCTCTCGCTCTCGCTCTCCCCCCCAACCACCCAGCTGAACTGTCTCATTTAAAGAATTGCATCCATTGTAGAAGGGTTAGGGGTCTGGCTGTCTTAGAGCTTTGTGTTGCAAAACAGTGTTGGGGGTGATGGACGTCCCATCAAACCGTAACCCGATTAGGCAGGGGAGGGCCACAGCAGAGGTTGGGAGCCAATGGTGCTTGAGGACATTCTTCCCCAGGAGCCCCTGAATGGAGACCCCATCTGTCGACTGGTAAAACCTTTCTCTGCTCCCGCTGTGTGCCTCTGATAATGGGGGCCGCCTTCAAAGGAGCCCCCCTCCTCCCAAGCAAGAGTTGGATGCTTCCTGAAGGCCCGTCCCAGGAGGGGAGAGAACGAGTGGTGGGTGCGCTGCAGAGACCCTATTGTGTGCGTTTGCCCTGCACGAGGGAGATGGGGCGAGTCCCAGACGCCCCAGACAGTGGGAGTGAGTGAAAAATGGCCCTTCCATTCAGCCACGACAGCTCCTTTTTGCAGGTGGCTCCGGGGGCGAAAGGTCATGAAGTCGGGCTGCTGGCACAAAGGCGAGGCAAGGAAGCCGAGCATGAAGGCGTCGGGAAGAGATGCAGCCAGTGGGAAGGAGGGCCAGGAGGAACCACACTGGTTTCCAGGCAGACGGGATACGAGGTGCCCTCTCCACTTGCATGGAGTTTCACCCCCTGCCACTAAACTGTGCGCCCGCCAGGAATGCCCCTTCGTGCATCATGGCCGCGTGAGCCACATTCCTGAGAATCAGAAGCGGAGCTCACTGCCCCTGGGCAGCCTCTGAGAATGCTGGACCAGATTGGCCTGTGGTTCCCCCCCTCTCTCCAGTTCCCTGCTGAAAGTGAATAATGATGAAGAGGCCGGTGCAGTTCACCAGGAAGGGTACTTCACAATCGGGGAGCCACCACTGAAAAGGCCCTGTCACAGGCCAGCACCAACCAGGCAGCCCCTGGTGGTGCCACACAAGGATTTTAGGTAGCAAGGCTGGGCAGGACTCTTCTCTGCCTGAGATTGTTGAAAGTTGCTGTCCGTCAGAGTAAGTGCTAGGTGAAATGGGCCACTGGCCTGACCTGATTATCAGGCAGCTGCCCATCTTGCCCCAGGCAAGGGACTGAGGCTGAAATTGCGCACTGTGGCACACAACAGGCTTCCGCTGCAGCACACAGGTGCAGACTTCCAAGGTGCCCGTCTCTGTCGCAGGAGGTCAGGACACTTCCTCCGCTATGACCTGATCCAGGGGTCAGCAAACCTTTTCAGCGGGAGGCCAGTTCACTGTCCCTCAGACTTTGTGGAGGGCCGGACTATATGGGGGGGGGGGTGAATGAATTCCTATGCCCCACAAATAACCCAGAGATGCATTTTAAATAAAAGGGCATGTTCTACTCATGTAAAAGCATGCTGATTCCCAGACCATCCGCAGGCTGGATTGAGAAGGCGACTGGGCCGCATCCGGTCCCCGGGCCTTTGGTTGCCTACCCATGAGATCAGTGCATCGCTCAGCCCTTTCAGCTGTTCTCCAGACGTTCCAACCAGGTACTCCAATACAGCTCCTACCAGTTTGTGCTGCCTGGGACTAAGAAGCATTGTCGTGCAGAACACCTGGAGGGCACCAGGTCGGCAAAGCTTGCCGTCATTTCCTCCTGTCCCTTGCAGGAGTTCTCAGTAGGGGGATTTGCCTCCTTTTTTCTTCCAGAAGTGGCTGGATGCAAATGACCTTTTTATTTGTCTAAAGTAGATCTTGGGTCTCTTTGCTAGAAATTGCCCTGATTAGATTATATATAGTGCTAATTCTGCTTTTCTTAATTAAAAAAAAATCAAGAGTGCCTCTGAAAGTGACTGTGCCCAATCAATAGGCTGCTGACAGTGGCATAATTTGTAATTCCATTTGTAATTTTCCATCAGACATCTGTCTCGGTTCCTTGTGAGTCAACATAGATCTGTGCAACTTTATGCAACTGGCTCTGTTCCAGCAATGTGGGGTAACTTCTCCCCCTGTAGCTTAGATGGATCTCTGGCGTCTGTCGCCATCAGGGTGAACACACTTTCCCCTGGTCCCAAATGCTGATTTATAACCAGAATGGTAAGCACTATGTGCCTTAGAAAAGCCCAAACCCAGCCCTGGAGGACCCATAAAGAACAGAATTCTGCAATCTTGCAGATCACTGAACTTGACATGATGTTGAGCTTCGGGCAGTGAAGCCTCTGGCTCTGATTGATTGAGCTTTTGTGACCCTACAGAACAGAGCCTGGGAGCTGGGGTGGGGGCAGACTTCAGACTTGCAGGGTCTACTCAATGTTGCCCCCTCCCCAACTGGAAGATCCATTAATTGGAGCTTGATCCAAAAGGCAAAAGGCAAAACTTGGAATAAAAGTATTCTGAGCTCAGGAAATTGTTTTTGAGTACCAGAACTGAACCTAGTACATAGTACTTTGTTATCCACAGCTTTCTATATTTCAGTGTGGTGTAGTGGTTAAGAGCGGTGGAATCATAATCTGGTGAACCGGGTTCTCGTCCCCGCTCCTCCACCTGCAGCTGCTGGGTGACCTTGGGCCAGTCATGCTTCTCTGAAGTCTCTCAGCCCCACTCACCTCACAGAGTGTTTGTTGTGGGGGAGGAAGGGAAAGGAGAATGTCAGCCGCTTTGAGACTCCTTCAGGTAGTGATAAATCATAGAATCATAGAGTTGGAAGAGACCACAAGGGCCATCGAGTCCAACCCCCTGCCAAGCAGGAAACACCATCAGAGCACTCCTGACATATGGTTGTCAAGCCTCTGCTTAAAGACCTCCAAAGAAGGAGACTCCAATTTATCCGCTTCTCTGGAGCAGCAGAAAACAACCTTTCTCCCTCCTCTATGTGACTTCCTTTTATATATTTGAACATGGCTATCATATCACCCCTTAACCTCCTCTTCTCCAGGCTAAACATGCCCAGCTCCCTTAGCCGTTCCTCATAAGGCATCGTTTCCAGGCCTTTAAGCATTTTGGTTGCCCTCCTCTGGACACGTTCCAGTTTGTCAGTGTCCTTCTTGAACTGTGGTGCCCAGAACTGGACACAGTACTCCAGGTGAGGTCTGACCAGAGCAGAATACAGTGGCACTATTACTTCCCTTGATCTAGATGCTATACTCCTATTGATGCAGCCCAGAATTGCATTGGCTTTTTTAGCTGCCGCGTCACACTGTTGGCTCATGTCAAGTTTGTGGTCAACCAAGACTCCTAGATCCTTTTCACATGTACTGCTCTCAAGCCAGGTGTCACCCATCTTGTATTTGTGCCTCTCAATTTTTTTGCCCAAGTGCAATACTTTACATTTCTTTACATAAAGCGGGATAGTACTTTACATACTTTACATAAAGCGGGATATCAAATCCAAACTCTTCTTAGCTAGTATGGTGTAGTGGTTAAGAGCAGTGGACTCATAATCTGGTGAACCAGGTTCGCTTCCCCACTCCTCCACATGCAGCTGCTGGGTGACCCTGGGCTCGGTCACACTTCTTTGAAGTCTCTCAGCCCCACTCACCTCACAGAGTGTTTGTTGTGGGGGAGGAAGGGAAAGGAGAATGGTAGCCGCTTTGAGTCTCCTTCGGGTAGTGATATAGAGGGGTATCAAATCCAAACTCCTCCTCCTCTTCTTCAGCAGTGTAATTTGGAAAGGGGGGGGGATTTTTGCCCCTTCTACTTTTATATGGTATGGTGGGGATTTAGAGATCCTTGATGATCACCTGTAAACCACCCTGAGATCTGCCAGTAGGTCCCAGTCCACCTTCTCCCCCCCCCCCCGTTGCAGATTGACATACAGTGTATTTATTTGTCTCTATGCAGATTACATTCTGTGGACATCATTCACTTCCTGGGGCTCCCACGGGAGAAGGGCAGCATATAAAAACAAGCTGTATTTGAAAATAGTAAAACAGCCAAATTTAAAACACTTGGACAAGCAGATATGTTTTGACCAGGGTTGAAACCATTGTAAAATCCGGTTCCTGCCTCGCTTGGCCGACAAAGAGCCTCTTTGGAAGATGGTCGGGTGTAGAACAGGGGTTGTCAACCTGGTCCTTGCCGCCCACTAGTGGGCGTCTCAGGATTCTAGGTGGGTGGTAGGGGGCTCTACGGGACAAGCGCTGGTGGGCGGTAAGGAAATTTGACCATCAAGAAAGATGCATTGGTGGGCGGTAGGCATAAAAAGGTTGACTACCCCGATGTAGAAGAGCCTGCCGGATCAGGCCAGTGGCATCCGGCATCAGCCTGCCGGATCAGGCCAGTGGCATCCGGTGCCCATGAGTCCACCATGAGATGCTTGTGGGAAACCAGTAAGCAGGACCTGAGTGTGAGAGCCACTCTCCCCTCCTGCAATCTCCAGCAGCTGACATTCGGAAGCATCTGTGCCCCGTGACTGTGGAGGCAGAGCACAGCCATCCAGGCTAGAAGCCGTCCATTGCCATCGCCTCCTCATTCCTCTTTTGCAGCGAGTCTCATAGTCACACCTGGGTCCCAAGCGCTTCGGGGTTCTTCTGCCTGTTTTTTTCTTTTTTTGAAGCAAACCATCGCTAGGTTTCCCATTCAAAGTGTGATTTGCCCATGTGGACAAAACGGGCAAATGGCAGTGGGTTCATTCAGACGCAGGAAACACTGAGCTTTCCTGATCATAACGCCAGCACTTCTTCTTCCCCGTTTTCTACCTCTTGTGTGATGGAACTGTGACTTTTTGAGTGATGTGCTGGAATGTGACAATAAATACCTTTCCCCCCAGTGGGTGTGATGTGGCACAACAACAACCCCCCTGCCTTCCACACAGGCATGCTTTTGTTGCAGAGAGAGCCCCCCAAGGGGTGCATCTTCCAGGTTAAAGAGACTTTAAGTGGATCTTTGCTGGAATCAAATAACATGGATGTGAGCACTAAACGTGGCCTCAATTCCACTAGTTTTCCAGAATGGCTTTTATGTTAGGTGAAAACTCAAGTATTGTGCGGAAATTAACAGTCAGGGGAAACATCAGGGGAATGGAGCAAACTGCTGTGTGAGTTCAGCCTTGGCTTTGCTTCAAGCTAGACGCAACAGGATTCTTCAGCTGAGATGCCTCCATTTCCAGGGGTTGGGCTAGATGACCCCTGGAGTCCTTTTCAACTCTACAATTCTACAAAGAGAGAGTTGTTGCACACAGTAAACCAGAGCGCATTAGCTCATGCATATGGAAACTGAAGGCTTCTTAAGGTTTGTTCTTGCTGCTCCAAGCTCTGGTTTGCATTTTGGCTGCCCTGGGCCAGTCAGTTGGGTAGGTCATAATTCAGTTTTTAGGGGGCAAGTGCAGAGTTCCAGCTTGCTGGCATTCGTGTTGAATTTATGTTTTACTTTAAACCAGGTTTAAAGGGGCATTTAGTATATTTGAAAAATGAAAATAAAGCATGCTTGAAGTGGGATTTTTATCTGTTCTCTGGCAGGCTGCAGGATGAGGCCAGTGGGTGTTGTTTACCTTGCTTGGGTCACATCCTGCACAGGCCAGCTGCAGCTTCCTTCAGCTTTTGTGCCTCTGCTGCTTTAGACTTTCCTTTGCTGATAAAGATCAGGTTTGAATGGGAGGCCTGCCTGGGCTAAATGTATGCAAACTAAATCAATTTGCAGATAATGATTTACTTTGCTTAGTTTTGCTCTTTAGAGACCTGGGGGGGGGGGTTAAACTGTGGCTTTCCCCCTTTACTTTTGCTGGGGGATGGAGGGGAAAGTGTGCTCTGTGGATGGAAGAGATAAGAGCGGTTGGGAGCCTGAAGTACATGGAGGGATTAGCTTGGCTGTCTTTGCTCCATGTTCATATGGGCAGATTCAGAATCTTGAGTGCCTACGCACACCAGAAGCTACTGTTGCTGCTCATGTGGCTTTCTCGCAAACCCCACCAGCCCCACACTCCCCTTGCCAACCCACAGCCTTCCCTTTACACCTCACCCAGACCCCCTAGCCTCACAGCTCCTCTGTGCCCCTCCATCCCTGCTTTAGTCAAAACTGCCTTCTTCTCATGCAAATGAAGGACTGTGGCACTGGGATGAGGCAGATCAGTTCCTCCAACGGGGACTGCATGTTGACTGCCTTACAGACAGATAGGTGGATAGATAATTAGAAAACGAAGCGTTGCTGGCTCTCCTGAATGCAAAGTGAAATCCTAGAAGTGGGGGGGGGGGGCTAAGCAGTTCTCTCTTCAGATTATGTCTTTTGGGCTTTGCACCTCACCGTTCACCTCCTTGGAGGAGCAGATGCAGCCATGCAGAATTAGCAGCTCTATGCAGGTGACATGATTTACTCAGCTTGCAGAATCCTAGAAGCCAGAGCTTGGCAGAGAATGTTAGATACTTCCTCACACAAATAAAGATGCAGCCTTGACGATAGCTGGGATAGCCTTCTGGAAGTGGATATGCAGCTGTTTAGATATGCTGCAGGGCTTCAAAATGAGAACTCTTGGTTTCATGAACTCTCCAGACCACACATTTTCCTCAAGTTTTCCCCATAATCCATGAGAACTAGGAACTTCCTTTAAGAGAGAGAGAGAAATTACCGTAAGGTCGAATTCCATGCCTTGCTTGGGGAAAATGCTGGTGTAAGGAATCTACAGCTGCTGGCCCTGGGTGCCAGCCCCTTCCCACTCTCGCCCTGCGACGTCTCCAGTCCAAAGCCTGGTCTTCCTTCATTTTGCCAGCCAATTATGTGCCTTTGCTTTGCCTTCTGATCCTCTTGTGTGGCTTTTCTTTTTAATCTTGAAATGTAAAGATTCAGACGTAACATCTACCACTCTCTCCTATATAAATAAAGGCATAGGGGCTCTTACTTGCAGAGCAATCTTAGGCATGTCTACTCGGAAATAAGTCCCATTGAGGTCCCTAGGACAAGCACATGGGATGGCAGCTTTTAATGCCTTTGCAGACCCACTTTGTCCCTCCCTCTCTCCCTCCCTCCCTCTCACTTACTTGTCTTGGGCTGAGCTTTACAATAGTCACAGCCCAGCTTCAGCAGAGAAGAGCTCCTGAGGCAGCATTTTTAATGCAAATGAGGCAGAAGAAGGGAGTTACTGGCTGTATTATGAAAATACACTGTTGGAGCAGGAAGGATTTGGGGAGACCTCCCATATTGTATACATGAAGGAAAGTCGGGACTATAGAATGGTAGAGTTGAAAGGGACACCCAGGAGTCATCTAGTCCAACCCCATGCAATGCAGGAATCACTGGCAGATGGCCACCCAAACTCTGCTTAAAAACCTCCTAGGAAGATGATGGGAGCTGGTCTCCCTCCCAGTAGCAGATGGAGGGCTGCCCCACAGTTGTAGCTGGGGCACAGGGGAGGAAAACTCAAGGAACATCCATTTTTGCAGGGTAGGGGTTGAGTGATTCCCCCCCTGCTGCCGCCGCCCAATGTTTTTGTGAAGGAGACAACCGAGCTTCTTTAAATTAACAGACTTAGTGGAGGGGGGAGAGGACGGCCCTGGTCCCCCCCCCCAGGTATTATCTGTGGAGAAGCCCCCTCTTTTAATCAGCAGTGTCTGTGTCTCTTTAAGATCACCAGGCTTTTAAAGATCACACAAGGGGTTAGAGGAAAATTACCCTTGACTCTTAACATGCTAATATAATCTTGAACCACATCTTCAGAACGGCAGCTAAAATTGCTTTTTAGATTAACATTTAATTATTAACAGGTCTCTCTCTCTCTCTCTCTCTGAGCTAGCAGGCTGCTCCCCCCCCCTTGCTAAATATATTAGGCGGGTCTGATGGAGACATTTTCAAGTGAAGGTGGGGGGGAAAGAGGGTGGCAGGGAGGAAGGTCAGCCATGCCTCCGACAGGCCCCCCCCCACCTGCTTTATTGCAAGCCGTTGGCAAGGTGCTAGTGAACTTTCCCTTTTGGGTTTTTTATTTTATATTTCCCATAATTTACAGAGGGGTGACCTTTCCCCAAATTAACTCATTCCACCACCCAAACTGTCAGGTTTGCTAATTGAGTCGCCACTCATTTTCCTTTTCAAGGTTGAGCATAAATTACACCGCATTTTCCAGTGTAGCAACCTGGGGGGAGGAGGGAGGGACACCCCCCCCACAAACACGCACAGTAATTCAGCAGTGACTAGCCTTGGAACATGTGAGGAAGGAACAGAGGGTCCTTCTGAACATGTGCAGAGTGCATTGCTATCCTTTCCCAGTGTTGCAGCTTGGAGTGGGCTCAGGTGGAGTTGCCCCATGTGGTCTTGAATCCTCGAGCCTCTTGGGACGTTGTTGGGGTTTTTGAAGAGGACGTGAGGAGCTGAACAGTTGGTGCCCTTAGGATCATCAAAATGTAGAGCTGTAAGGGACCCCAGCGGTCATCTAATCCAACACCCTGCTTAGGAAGGCCAGAACAGCCTGGCTTAGGAAAGTTGTTACAGGTTGGGTTTAACAATTGGGTGAGGAGCCTCCAAACTACTTTTTTGTGCTGACATTTGTTTCCTTGCAAATGGCTCTTGAGCAGTTTTCCTGATCAAGCCAAAAAGAACATTTTGAGAAGACGGGGCAGATCACAAGAATTCGGGTCATGTTGAATTTGGTGAGTTGCTGAGCTTGCCAGATGGGATTCCACTGAATGTGAAGCTTTAACACTTGGCTGATGGTAAAATCTAGATCTGATGAGGCTTAAAACAGACCAGAACTACTTTCTGTGTTGAGGTTTTACCCTCCAAATGACATCCTCACAAGAACCTTGCTGGGTAGGATAAGCTCTGAGAGAGGGGGGGGCCTGTCATAGAATCATAGAGTTGGAAGAGACCACAAGGGCCATCGAGTCCAACCCCCTGCCAAGCAGGAAACACCATCAGAGCACTCCTGACATATGGTGGTCAAGCCTCTGCTTAAAGACCTCCAAAGAAGGAGACTCCACCACACTCCTCGGCAGCAAATTCCACTGTCGAACAGCTCTTACTGTCAGGAAGTTCTTCCTAATGTTTAGGTGGAATCTTCTTTCTTGTAGTTTGGAGCCATTGCTCCGTGTCCGCTTCTCTGGAGCAGCAGAAAACAACCTTTCTCCCTCCTCTATGTGACATCCTTTTATATATTTGAACCTGGCTATCATATCACCCCTTAACCTCCTCTTCTCCAGGCTAAACATGCCCAGCTCCCTTAGCCGTTCTTCATAAGGCATCGTTTCCAGGCCTTTGACCATTTTGGTTGCCCTCCTCTGGACACGTTCCAGTTTGTCAGTGTCCTTCTTGAACTGTGGTGCCCAGAACTGGACACAGTACTCCAGGTGGGGTCTGACCAGAGCAGAATACAGTGGCACTATTACTTCCCTTGATCTAGATGCTATACTCCTATTGATGCAGCCCAGAATTGCATTGGCTTTTTTAGCTGCCGCGTCACACTGTTGGCTCATGTCAAGTTTGTGGTCAACCAAGACTCCTAGATCCTTTTCACATGTACTGCTCTCAAGCCAGGTGTCACCCATCTTGTATTTGTGCCTCTCATTTTTTTTGCCCAAGTGCAATACTTTACATTTCTCCCTGTTAAAATTCATCTTGTTTGTTTTGGCCCAGTTCTCTAATCTGTCAAGGTCGTTTTGAAGTGTGATCCTGTCCTCTGGGGTGTTAGCCACCCCTCCCAGTTTGGTGTCATCTGCAAATTTGATCAGGATGCCCTTGAGTCCATCATCCAAGTCGTTGATAAAGATGTTGAATAAGACCGGGCCCAAGACAGAACCCTGTGGCACCCCACTAGTCACTCTTCTCCAGACTGTGGTGGAGCGGAGATTTGAACCCAGGAGTTCCCTGCCCTACTCCAGATTGCGACACCACACTGGCTCTTGTCTGGGGTCCAGATTCAGCCCTTGACTGTTCAGCTTACCAGGGGACGTGGAGCCAGTCTACCTCACAGGGTTGCTGGGGACTGACATGAACTTGTGAAATAACCATTGTGGGAAATGGTATTAATGTTCCTGGCTGCTATATGTAATGACCTGTCTGTGCACCAACACTGTGCTAGTGCTGTACAGACAAGGGAACTTTGGGTCCAGGTCAGGGGAGGTAATAGTCCTTCTCTCTTCTGCCTCGGTCAGAGCCCTCCTGGATTCCTGTGTCCGCTTCTGGGCTCCCCACTTGGAAGAAGGATGTGGACCAGCTGGAAGGTGTGCAGAGGAAGGCAACCAGGGGGATCAGTTATCTGGAAACTGAGCCTTACGAGGAACGGTTGAGGGAGTTGGAGATATTTAGCCCAGAGGTGAGAAGACTGAACGGTGACAGGATCACCATCTTCAAATACCTGAAGGGTTGTCACATGGAAGATGGAGCAAGCTCCAGGACCCCAACCAGTGGATTGAAATAGCAAGAAAGAGATTATGACTAAACATTAGGAAGAAATTTGTGACAGTGGGACAGACTCCCTCGGGTGGTGGTGGACTCTCATTCTTTGGAGGTTTATAAATAGAACTTAGATGGTCATCTGTCGGGTATGCTTCAGCTGTGATTTCTGCATTGCAGGGGGTTGGACTGGATGACCCTTTGCGGTCCCTTCCAACTCTACAATTATGTGATTCCGTGGAAGCTTATGGACCTTCTGCCAGATGGATTTAAAATTATGACTAAGAATAAAAATGAAAAACCAGGCAGGGGAAATGTTGTGTATCGGTGGAGATGTTTGAATGGTCTGAGGACCGATTTTGGTAATGAAGGTCCTGCGGAGGGAGAAGGCATCATTCCAAAAAGGGACAGAGCTTGGAGAAAAGATTGCTGCCTTCCTGTCAGGTAAACAGAGGCAGCCAAAATGGCATGGCTTTGAGGCTGCCATGGATTGTGCCAGAGCAGGATGCCCAGCTTTTGACCTGCTGGGAGAACCTTTTGGGATTTTCTCCTGCGCCAGCCCTGCCAGGAGATGTGCAAGGGGATAGAAGTGCGGAAGGTTGTGCAGGAGAACATCCCAAAGGGGATTTGGCTCCCGTGTCAGTGAATGCTCTGGTACTACCATTTTCCTTTTCGTTTGCCAAGTTCTGTTGTAGCCCTGAGTGAAACTTGGTGCTGTCTGAATTGGGCGCCTTGCTATTGGGCACCTCTGCTTTTGATGGGGTTTGGGGAACTCCTGAGCATATCTGTAGGGGGAGGGCACCAAATTTGGAAGATTTGCTCATGATGCACATCTTGGATTGGGAAGATGAATTGGGAGCCCTGCCTTTTTCCTTTGAAGTCTTAAACCACCTGTCCCCGTGTGACTGGCAGGCAGATAGCCCTGCTCACTTGCCCAGGTGCCCGTGGGTGTCCTGAACGCGTCTCCTTCCGCAGCCCTGATTTTGATCCCTTTATCCCTAGAAGTCCAGTGTGCCCACTATCCATTGTGCCACGGAGCCACCTGTTTGGCCTGTTGAGATTGTGGCAGTTCCCAAATCTTCAGAAATCGTCTTTGGGTTGGTTAGCGTTTCTCCAGCAGCCTCTCTGGCTCTGAATGTGTCTCTCTCCTCCGCTCTGGCCTCCACCCCCTTTCCCTTTTATCTCAGCCTTGCTGGGCAAGGGGGGAGAGAAGGGCATCGACAGCTGTGCGGCGCCTTATCTTGCCACGGGGACCTTCAGCGCTGGAGATAAGGCCCATCTTATCGCCTGCAGATGTCAGAAAAAGTGCCAAAGAGTTCTATCATTGGCGCATTAGATGTCGGCTGGGTTTTTTTCTTTTATTAAAAAAGTCACAAAGACCTTGGACTTATAAATAGCCTCGATTTTAACGATAGGCTTTCAAAATTAGCAGGCGTTAAGAGAAAAGGCTGTGAAATGGGAGCTGAAAAAAACAGTTGGTTGCCATAGGGTAACTTTTAGAAAGGCAGCTATTTTTAAAAACCGGAGAGTGGTGGATATTGAATGCATTGTGTTGTACCGTTGCTTTACGGGAAGCCTGAAGGCAAAAAGGTGCAGCTGATCTGTTTTGAGTTGGCAGGTGCGATTCAGACCCTCCACCATTGATGGTCGACAGAAAATGCCTCCTCTTGTCCAGAGAACCTGGGGTGGAACTCCCCCTCCCTCCCTTTCTGCCTCCTTGGATCCTTGGCCCCTTGCCCACATCCCATAATAAGTTTATGGAATGCAGTGCCACAAGCTGCTTGGTGACAGCCACTTGCCCAGAGAGCTGTAAAGCACATAGATCTCTGGAAGAGGAGGGGGGAAATGTCTGTCCGCAGGGACTTGCCATGTACAAGTGTCGTTCCCCCCCCCCTTATGTGGGGGTCGCATTCTGGGCCCCTGCGCACATAAGTGAAATTGCATGTGTGGGGAGGACATAGAGAGAGACTCGCCCTGGAAATCAGTCAGGCCGCTGCCTCCCTACCTGGGGGGGGGGGGAGCCTGAGCAAGTGGCGGCAGCGGCCACGGAGGGCGAGGGCCTAGAAAGGGGCCCAGCAGGGCCTTTGGTCTAGCGTCCTTTCATGGAACCTCCATGTTCAGAATCGGTGTGCCTGTGAGTATGAGCTCCTGGGGATGAACCACAGAGGAGCCCTGTTTCCCGTGTGGCTTCCTAGGGGCACTTAGCTGATGACTGCGGAAGGGGGCAGGACCTGGCCTGATCCAGCCCTCCTGCAATGCACAGTTTTCCTTGCCCTTGAGTCCTGGGAGGGAGTCTTTCTCTCCCCAACCCATTTCTGTAGGTGACCTGCTATATTCAGCCCAGATTCAGCACTTCCGATATATTTCAGGAAGCTGTTTGTTTGCCTGTGCTCTGTGCATTTGGACAGCTCTTAAGATACCATAAACAAATTTGGCATGGTGGTTCCTGAGATCAAGGGGCAGGTTTTAATTTGTGCTCAGATAAGATTGGACACCATTTTGAATCAAGGCTGAACCTTTGAAAACAACATGGATTTTAACAATTGATGTCAAAACTGCATTATTTGTTCCTGAGCCATGGCTGCTGGTTCATTGCAAGAGGGGTCCTCCTCAGCCTTTTCTGAGCTGCAGCTTGCAGGGCAGAGGGCCCCCCATTTCTCAATATGCCTGCCTCCCCCCTTCTCTCTCCCTCTGTAAAACAAAACCAGAAGGAGCTGTGGGCATTGGTGCTGACGGGCAGCGTGCCTTAGTGTGGCCCAGTGGTGGCTCTGGCCTCACCAGGGTGCTGGCCAGGGTGCAACGGAGATCTTGTACCTGTAGAACAGCCTCTTCTTGAGGTGGGCAGAAGATGCTCTAGGAGACAGGGGGACCAAAGCATCTCTCCAGGTTCAGGTGGTTTGAGGTTTTGTGGCTAATTAAGAGTGATGTGACCTTTTCTAGGAGAACCTGTCAGCGGAACTTATTGGGGGGGGGGGCATGAGAAGGATGTTGGCGCCCGCGGCACCCTTTGCCTCTTTGCCTTGCCACGTGAGTTTAGTGACCCAGAGAAGGAAATGGGGATCCACAAATACAGTTGCTAACAAACGGTGATGGCTGGAAATTTAATTTTGTTCTGGAAAACCTGCTGGGAAGACTCTCAGAAAGGCAGTGTCTTGTGCTCGGATCAGCGTCATGTAGGTTGGATGCTTTTGAAAAACACCTGGTGCACTTAAACTTTGCCTGTGTGGAGCAGAAAGCTCAAAAAGGCCGTCTCTTTTTCTGACTAGTGAAAGCATTCAGTGGCTTCCCAATGCAGCCGCCGTAATTTGTGGGTCCTTGGAGAGAAGCCTCCCTTCCTCCCTCCCTGGAAGACCTGGCCTTGTGGGATCATGAGGATCCCCAGGCTGCTGCGAGGACGGAGGCTGTATTTCTGCACGTAGAGAGCACCTCCATCACATTCGCTGCATCTCTGCTTTCAGAGTTTCATCAGAGGCAGTAAATGCTTCTGAGTAGCCATTGCAGGAACTGCAGGGAAGGAGAGTTGCTCTTCTGCTGGGGTCCTGCTTGCAGGTTTCCCATAATGAGCATGTGGCCGACCATGGTGAGAACAGGGTGCTGGAGTCTTGTCAGCCTTGTCCTGCAGGCTCTCTTCCTTCCTATCCATTGCAAGGGTGACCTTCTGCTGTTGTGCAGTTCTTTATTTCAGGTGAAACAGAAGGCCAGCTGTCCTTTTCCATCTGAGCCGATTACCCCAAGTAGACCCAACTGGAGCCTGGTGCAAAGAGTTGTGGGAGCTGGGGGGGGGCTCCAGAGCATACCCCTTGTGGCTAGTGGCCATCAGTAGCCTTATCATGTAAAAATCTGTTCAGTCCTCTTCTTAATCCATCCACACTTTGTGGCCATCCCGGCCTCCTGCTGCAGGGAGTTCCATAACTATGTGCCGTGTAAAGAAGTCTTTTTTCTGTTCCAAGAAAGGCTGGAGCCTTTCGCTCTCTTGGGCTGTTTTGTGTCCCAGTGGCCTGCTGGATGAGGGAACTGGTGGGAAGTGGAGTCAGCAGCAGCTGGAGGGGCTGCAAATGGGTCTCCAGCCTCCATCTCCACTTTCAGTGTCCATATTATAAAGCCCAGACAGCAAACTCTGGCTAAAGTGGGCAGGAAGAGAACTGTGTGCTGAGCATGGTCAATCAATGACAGTCAATCAGGACAGTCAATCAGGATAGCTGGCTTCTGTGCCCCATCTCGGCCCTCCCATGTGCAGACCACGATAGGTTGACGTTGGGTGGGGGGGTTCTCATGCTGGATCTCCTGTAGGAATTAGGGATGCAGAAGGTTACAGTTTTGCAGGATTACTGTTTGTGCATTTGGGGTGGGATCCTAGAAGGGTCCCCAAGGGACATCTTGTCCTGCCTCCAGAAAAGGAGGAATCTCAGCTAAAGCACAGGTGACAGGTGGCTGTTCAACCTCTGCTTAAAAATCCACCACCTTCTGAGGGAGTCCATTCCACTGCCAAACACTTCTTACCCTCAGAAAGTTCTTCCTGGTGTTTAGCTGGAATTGCCTTTCTTGTAACTTGGCTCCATTGCTTCGCGTCTTCCCCTCTGGAATGGCAGAAAACACAGCCCTTCAGATATTTGAAGATGTGTTTTTATGTGTTTTTAGATTTCTGGATTTTGTCTGTGTTGCTTTAACTGATGTTAGCAACCTTGAGTCCTGGTTGGGGGAAAAACATGGAGTATAAATAAATGTTCTAATAATAACTCACCTGCAGCTTAAACTCCATGTTGGGAGATCCCATCTCTGCCCCATTCGAGACACACAACCCCCACGGTTGGCCCAGTGCATTTTCCTGCAAAATCCAAGCAGCTTTTCAATTTTGAGGCAGTAGGGTAGGTCTGAAAGTGAGAGCATTTGCTGCCAGTCAGTGTTGACAGTACTGAGCTGAATAGACCAATGGCCTGACTCTGTACAAAGCTTAGCCTGTTCCTAGTAGGTTTGCTCCTTCCATAGGTTTCATGGCAGCTCATGTCTGGCAGTGTACCTTGAGCTCATGCCGCAGAAGCTGCAGTGGACCCCTGGCAGGGGTGGGGGGAACATAGCAGATGGAGTAAACCAAATGCACAAGGTACCCCGTTAAAGACGTGGTAGCCTGGCTAGTTGGTCTCCCGCCATTCTCTGGTCCACAGCCTCCAAAGCTCCCTCAGGCATTTCCTCCTCTGCCTCATACCAAGCCAGACCTTCATGACCTAGACCACCAGAAGAGCCCCTCTGGCTCGGGACAGCGGGGTCCCCTTCAGCACAGCCTCCTGTTCTCACGGTGGCCAGCCAGGTCCCTGTTGTGGGGAAGAGCCTCTGGCCTCCTTGGGCTTCCAGCAACTGGCATTCAGAAGCGTTGCTGCCGTGCAAAGCTAAAATTTGCATTTGTTGCTTTGCCCCCCTTTTTCTCTGGCGTGGGGCTCCTGGAAGGCTGCCCATACGTGCTCTTGGTCTGCAATAGGGTCCCTCCAGGCAGAACTGCATGGAAAGAGACCCTGATGCTTCCTTGCACTCGCATGGTTGCTGAGCAGTTTTGGGTCTGTCTGTGCATGCTCCATGACATCACAGCAGATGAGCCAATCCGATGGGGAGCCTGGCAGGCCCCCGTGCAAACCAGCTTGACCTTGTTACCATATGGATATAAGAGGCAACTGGTTTTGCGTTAACCGGCGCCCTGTCTTCAGTTCCAGGAGTGGGTCACCTCTCAGGTTTGAGGTCTGTCATAATGTAGCATGTCACTCTTTGTGTGATGAGGAAAATAGGAAGCTGCAGTTCTAAGAGTTTTCGCTCCCCAGAGTTTATTCCCCAGCCGCCTTTGCTCCGGCTTCTCCAGGTGGCAGCGTTCGTCTCCGGGGAGAGGAGGGCTGCCTGTGGATTTGCCAGGAGGATTAACACAAAGCGCCAGGCAGGCAGGGAGGGCCAGCAGCAGCACCCTCCTGCCAGAGACCCAGATGGCGAGTACCTGTTGGCTGGTCATCAAGAGCTGGAGGAGACGGCAGGTGGGATGAGGCTTAGGACAAGGAGGGTGGGCGGGGGATTGGAGCAGCGCCATGGCTGTGCAGGAGAAGCGCTGCGGAAAGAGGACGGGCGGACGCCTTTATTTCAGGGAGCATCTCAGCTCTGCAAATAAAGAACGCTGTATCTGTCTACTCCAGGGCTATTGTTATTGCTATTTATTTACATTCGGCATTTTCCCCAGACCAGGACTCCAGGCAGCTTATGGATAAAAATGCAAAAACGGAGAGAAAACTGGGAAAGCTAAAAACATAGAAAGGATAATAATTTTAAAAAGCAATTACAACAATAATTTTAAAATGTTTTATTTTTACACACACACACACACACACCAGCACAATTGGACAAAGCAGCAGTGGCCTGACCTAGTCTTGATACTTAAAATTATTATTATGGTCACTTTCCCTCCCCCCTATGGTCCCCGGGCTGGGTGCAACCTTAAAAGACAGTAATAAAAGCAAGTTTAAAGCTGCTTACAGTCACAGAAATAGGGTGGATTGTGAAAATCTGTATCTCCAAATGTCCAATGGAGGTAAAGAGGCACATCTTCTGCATTTGCCAGGAACTGTATAATGACAATGCACCTCTGGGGGGCAGAAGTTCTTCAGCTGAGGGGCCACCACAGAGAAGGCCCTCCACTCGCAGGCCACCACTCCCTGCCACTTCTCAGGGTGGAGGAAGTACTAGGAGGTCCCCCTCTGCTGATGGCAGCACCCAAGTGGGTCTGTAGGGAAGGAGGGGGTTTTTCAGATATTGGAGGCCTAAGTTGTTTAGGGCTTTGGACGTTAACGTGAGCACCTTGAATTGGGCCCAGAAATGAACTGGCAACCAGTGCAGCTCGTTTAAATCGGGTGTTATGTGGATCTAAACAACACCGGCTGGTAATCTGACAGCTGCATTTTGGACCCATGAAAGTTTCTGAGTTGTCTGCAAGGGTAGCCCACATAGAGCGCATTGGCCTCCCCACCCTTTGGGAGCGACCAGGGATTGAGCCCAGGACCTTGGAAATGCTTTGGTGGAGCACTGGCTGCTTCTCATTCTGCTGGGAGGGGCTGGCTGTGTTCAGGACACAGGAACCACCCGAGAATTGGAAACTGTGGACCTAGTCCAGGTGCAGCCCCATGGCACAGCCCCACTGTGGCTCAGCCATGCCTGGGGAGTGGCAGCAGGAGCCACAAGGAGCCTTGTGTGGCCTCGGTCTTCTCTCTGGGAACTCACTTGTGGGCCTAGTGTGATGTGCAAACTGGGAGTGTCAGGATACCTTAAGTGAGAGGAACATAGGCCCCTTCCTGCAAAATCTGCAGCACATGCATCCCTCTGGCTGGTTTTTTGCACCTTGCATGAATTGCATCTGATTGTGCCCTAAAAACCCCACCTCCTGCCTTCCTTGTGGCTTTTGTTGTTGTGGAGTTAAGCTGCTTCCCAGCACTCTAGCGGCTTGCTAGCTCCCTGTATGACCAGGCCAAAGTGGAGGTGAGCAGCTGGCTGGCTTATCAGTCAAGTGTATTCAATTCCCAAATAAGCCCTGCTCTGTTCTCGGATGTGTGCGCGTATATGTATTTTCTTCTCTCCAACTACATAATTTCTGACTGATTGTGATATCATATTTTAAAATTACCAGAAATCAAAGCCGGGAAATGGATATCACTGCTTTTTACCACGAGCTGCATTAACGAGGGACATATAACAAATGCTCCTTTCTCTGTGTCTCGCTCCTTTTCTTAAAGACAGTAATAGGAGAAAATTGGTTTTGAAACAGAATAAAAGTCCCTTTCAGAGGAAAATCACTTCTTTCAAGGTACCTTTGCAGAAAGTAAAATAGTCAGTGATGAAAGGTGGTTGTGTGATTGTCTTCTGCTTTTAGAGAGAGTCTGCTACAGATGGGGAAATACAAGATTGGGATAATTACATGGTAACGAACTCTTGTTGTGAAATTAGCATCTTAAGAAAAATAGTGAAAAAGGCTTTTATTCATGAATACTTCATTACTAGGAGGAAAGTGGACCAATTTGGCAACTCCAGGCACCTGTTCAGGATTAAATAACTTTTTTCTTGGCGCACCTTTCCCTCGCAAGTGTAGCATGTTTTTGCCGAACTTTTTGGCTGAAGGAGAAATGGATCCTTTGAGGTGGTCCGGAAAGGGACAGCGGAAGCAGCCTCTTCAGCCCAACTGGCCCTTTGGGAATGGCTTCAGAAAGGTGCAAACACTTCTGTGGTTTTTGAAAAATACCAGAAATCAAGTCAGGTTTCCCTACGCACAAGGAACAGTTGTTCAAACTTTGGCACACCACATGTGCTGTGCGCCTTGATTGCTTACAAGAACGGGCAGAGGGGGGAAATGTATACTTGTAAAAACTGTTTAGGAATAAAAAAAATGTACATTTTGGAACTGGTTTGATTTCTCCTTTTTGTGAGTGTTTTGCTTTTCAATATTTTTAAATTTGGTTTTCTACATCTTGCTGTTTCTCCACTAACTCAGTTTTTAGCTACTCATTCTTTTTTACTTTTTCAATGAAATCTGATATAATATGCACACATTTATAAGGCACCAGTGTGACCTGGTTTTGATGCAGGGACTTGAACCTCCCATCCCCACAGGACAAGAACCCACAAGCAGGATTTGTGTTGAGAAACAAAAGATTGCCTCTGTTGTTCTTATAATAAACCGCAAAGTGTCTAAGTGCGTACTGCTGTGCAGCAACTGAGTTTTAAAAAACTATTTTAAAGCCTGCATATATACAGTCATTTAAAAATAAATACTTTTATCATTCTTATTATTTTTAAACTCACTAGCTACCTTTTTTGCCATTGCAGTCCAATGCAACTCGCAACAATATGTAGATAACATACATTAAAATCATCACAAAACAAAAGCGTAGAAAAATAGAAAACACATTCATGGTTTTAAAAGGCAGGATTAAAATATCCTACCCATCCAAGGGGCCACAGGTAGTTAAAATACCAAAGCTCTGGTGAAAATGAAACGTTTTTGCCTGGTGCCAAAAGATGCGTAATGATGGCGCCAGGAGGGCCTCTCTAGGGAGAGCATTCCACAAGTGGGGAGCCATCACGGAGAAGGCCCCATTCTCGTGTTGCTAGCTCTGGACCTCCCGTAGAGGAATGCGGGAGGGACAAAGGGCAGAATAAACAGCAAGAAGCAGCAAAGGTTGCAGGCAGCATAAAAACCTGTTTGAGCCCAAGCCTGTGCTGAGCTGGCTACAGCAGCAAGCCAGGGACATGAAGTGCGGCCTCTGAACATGTGTGCAGAGACCCCATTCAGTTGTTGTTTCATTCCATTTATGAGATCTAGGTGGGTGGGGTGCTTTGAAAATGTATTTTTCTTCCTTCCTTGGTTTTAAATGTACCCGTCTGGTTTTTTGCTTGCTTGCTTGCAAGTTGCCTTAGAACTGTAGAGGTGGAAGGGGCCCCGAGGGTCACTCAGTCCAACCCCCTGCAATGCCTTGAGTTGCCATTGGTAAGAAAAGGTGGCCCATAAATTTACTGTGTGATAGCAGCCCTTGTTAAGGGAAGGGTCTCTTGGGGTAGGCGGCCTCTCTGGCTGACTGCTCATGGCTGCCCTGCCTGCCTGCCTGCCCCCTGTTTGAAGGCCAGAGTTCCCTCCTGAGGTTGCCTTTTCTCTCTTGGGGGACGAGTCACGAGGCAGCAAAGGACACAAGTCTGTTTGGAAGGGAGGAGGACGATCCGCAGGGAGGCTGAGAGCGAGCAATTCCTTGCTGTCCATGCTAATTTATCAGCCTGGAGAGGAGACGGCCAGCCATTTCCGCTCACGCCTGTCGGCTGCATTCAGGGGGAAAGACGTTGGGCTAAATCGTGCTGACATAACCATTAACCAGTTCACTCCAGTCAGAGGGGACGGACGGTGTGCAGTCTCCCACTTCATGAGCCATGATGAGGAAATGTACCCGGGGGGCAAAACACCAGAGCAGGAGGGAACTTCCCTGCCTTTCCTCAGCACCCTTCCTTGCACTTCTGGGCAGGACGGGGGCCGGCCGTGGCCCCTTCTGGGCTCCCACCCGCAGAAACATCCCAGGAGGGGTGACCTTGAGCCTGGCCAGCCAGCAGCCGCCCCATTTTGGCCAGGCACTTTACTCGAGGACCGCTGGCGGTTTTGTTTGCTTTCCATGCAAATGGAGTTGGCGCAGCATGGGATTGCAACTGCTTTCCCTCAGCTTTATTAATTTGAAATTTTGTCTGCACAACAATCTTCTTTTAAAAGTAACCAGAAGTTTACTTACATTCAGTTCACAGTAGGTTCCCTGAAGGCAGGCTTTAGCTTGTAGTTACAGAAGAGAGTGTGGGTTCATCCCATATGGGGATTGAGCCCATGTGTTGCTGGCTGAGAGCCAGCAGACAGCAAAGGGCCTCAGGATGGAATAAAGCGAAGAAGAAGAAGGGAAGATGGATGTGTGACCAGCCCTTTTATGGGGTCTCCCAGGGTCACGCCCATCTACTTGGTCACATGTAGGAGGAGGATGCTCCAGACAGGTGTGACAGAAAGTCCTCCTGGCTGGAGTAACATCCCCCTGTGGGTCTACTCTGGACAACAGGAAATGTTGTATTTGACTGCCTTCTGTGATGTTACATCCCACGCAATTTAGGTTTTCTTTTTGTTTCCCTTACCACCACTCTGAGATTTTAAGGGCCTGCCTTAGTTCCACCTGTGTAATTTCTCCTGGGGACGTTTTGCTCGCAGCCTTGGGGAAATGGTGCCTGCTTCCATTTGGCATATCCGAAGGAGGAGATTTGGTGGAGGCAGAGGGAAAGGAGTAGCTGCAGGTCTTGTACCTGTTCTTCTGCCTTCGTCCCTGTTCCGCTCCGCCCATCCCTCCAGCATTTCTCAGGTGGTTGCTTCTAATTAGCAGCCCAAAAAGGTTACCATGAATTGTTTGAAAGTCACCCGGAGCAGAGCAGGACACTGTTTTATTCCAGTTCCCTCTGCAGTCAGAATTGATGATGAGGAAAAGGGATTTGCACACAAGCTGCTCCTGCACCTGCCATGCTGAGGGAGCTAGAAAGCCGCAAGGGTGGGAATCCAGACTGAAGGATCAGGAAGAAAGGGGTGGAGATCCGCTGCAGGGTTTAATCTGAGCCCAGGACAAAGAGCTGATCTTTACACGGACAGCAGTCACGTAGGACCCTGATATTTGGGACTTCACTGCTTGCAGATTAACAGGCTGCATTTTTTTAAAAATGGCCCCCTTTGGGGAAGGTGGTACAACTAGGGCAGGGGTAGGCAACCTAAGGCCCGGGGGCCGGATGCGGCCCAGTCGCCTTCTCAATCCAGCCCACGGACGGTCCAGGAATCAGCATGTTTTTACATGAGTAGAATGTGTCATTTTATTTAAAATGCATCTCTGGGTTATTTGTGGGGCCTGCCTGGTGTTTTTACATGAGTAGAATGTGTGCTTTTATTTAAAATGCATCTCTGGGTTATTTGTGGGGAATAGGAATTCGTTCATTCCCCCCCCCCCCAAAAAAAAATAGTCCGGCCCACCACATGGTCTGAGGGATGGTGGACCGACCCACGGCTGAAAAAGGTTGCTGACACCTGAACTAGGGGGTTAACATTAAAGGGCAAAGTGCAGCAACCATTTAGTTATCTGTGTGTGTATTGGGGGGGGGCACCATTTATTTTGTCTTTTTACCTTGGGCACTAAAATGTTTTGAGCTGTCTTGTGTTCTTGGTGGTTAAAGAAAACATACACGGAGAGAGACAGCATCCCTGCATTTAGAAATGAGCAGCTAAGGGAGGAAGGCTGTAGCTCCAACTTTATCCATTACCTGCTAATTTTCTAAGTGTAAGGATTATTTTATTGTTAAAAGAAATGAGAGGGAATCTAAACATGCAATTCCCCACCTACAATCATGGTAGTAAAGTTCAAAGAAATAGTGCACAGTTGTTCTAAAGAGAGGAAAATCTGCTCCAAACCTATTTATGATGCCTGGGCTTAGACCAGGAATATGTTAGGGAAGATCACATAGCTATCTATCTAGATCAAAGGCCAATTAAAAAAACAAAACCTCATATTTCAAAAATGCCCATCCTATGAAGTGTCCCTTAGGAACAACTTTTAAAAATGCAATCTGAATATGATACAGTCCAAACATTTTCAGTCATAATATCTTAAAATAAAATCCATGAATTTTTATCTAAGATATCTAGATAAAAGTCCGTTTTTCCATTTAAAAGAAGTAGTGTGACTTTTTGAGGTTAACTGTACATCAATATTTTGTAGGTTTGTTGCACTGGTTAATATTTAGACCAAGATGGGGGAACCTGTGACACACACACCCATCTCCCACCCCCTTGAGCCGACATGCCAAATGGTCAGAAATGGTGGGAGGTGCATCCAGCAGCGTCTAGAAAGTCACAGGTTTCTCACCCCTAATTTAGCCCCCGAGGTGTTTACTTTCTGGGCCATGGGAAATCCGGCTCTGGCTGCTCCTGGGTTCGTTCCAGTGAGGCTTTCTGGAGCAACAAACCAGACATCTTAATTCTTGCAGCAGGCAACAAGTATGCATGCCTCTTGGGTGATTTGCATGAATCCGGATGTTGGAAGGCTAATTTTAAGTCAGTCCACCTGGAAACAAGCAGAGGCAGTTGGGAAAGAGGGAGACTTGTGCCTTTCCTCAGAGACAGCCAGGCTCCGGCACTCCTGAGACCAAGAGGCAGCCTTCCTGATCAGATAACCTGTCCTTCCAGGCATATGCTGAGTTCTTGCAAGCTGTCTGATGGTTTAAGCGGACCTCCCCTTCTTTCTTCTCCCCCCATTTGCTTGTTGCTCCCTGGGTAGGCCAGTCTTTCCTCCAGCAGCCAGAGATCTGTGTGTGATGTGATATATGCATCCTGACAAGCAGCTGTCAGTGGATTTCAGCATGGAAGCATAATGGAACAGAAACCTCCTCTCGGAAGGACACTGTCTGCTCCTTGTACATTGCCAGCCGACCTTTTCCCTGCGCCTGGTTGCAGTGGCAAGGCCATTCCAGACGTCACTCAGGGTGGGGAGGAACAAAGCATAATTTATGCCATGCGCTGCACTTCCCAAAGGATAGTGCTGTGTGCTGAGCTCCAAAGGAGCAAATCGGTGGCTTTGGCCTCTTTCCCCTCGCCTTGACTTTGATCATCTGGATTTTGAGGGCAGCCTGAGATGGGGCAGCTGAAAGCTCCTGAGCCTGCATTCCCCTTTTGCCAGAGGGAGGGAGGAGCGAATGCTGCATGCTGGGGGGAAGCATTTGCTACTTTTCAGGTGGAGGGGGGACATCCAGTGTGAGTTGAGTGTTTTCTAAAACTTGGGGAAAGTTTTGTGTTTTGTTTGTTCCCATCAGGTGTTGCTGGTAAAACCTGCCCTTTTGGGAGGACTGTCCTATCAAACAAATACAAGGATTCTTTGGTTGTGATTTCTGCATTGCAAGGGGTTGGACTCTGGGGTCCCTTCCAAGTAGACAGTTTTAGGATTCTGTAATCTGCTGGGAAAAGAGCCCACATTTGTGCCACTTCAGCTTTTATTGATGCTTCTGGGGTTATCTGTCGTGTCCTTGGATCAGCCTGCTGAGTCCTCCCTGGTGCACACATTTAAATTGTAATGCTCAAACCATTCTGGAAGTCACTCAGGGCTGGGACAGAAGGCAGTGGGGTGGGGGCGGGTTGATTAAGCATAAGTAATTTAAATAATGTTGCCAAGACTGTCCAGATTCTGCACCAAGAAAAACAATAATAAAGCTGGATTCAGCAAACTGTGTGCATTATGCAAATTAGGCAACTATGCACAATATGTCTTATTTGGTGTAATTTATTTTCCTCTCTGCCATTCTGCATACATTATTCTGGCTTTGTTAGTCATGGTTAGGGCCTTAGAAATTCCCTAGAAAT
Organism: Podarcis erhardii; assembly: GCF_964252035.2. NCBI lineage: Eukaryota > Metazoa > Chordata > Lepidosauria > Squamata > Lacertidae > Podarcis > Podarcis erhardii. The sequence continues at coordinate 53,777,520 of NC_138502.1, read as the reverse complement.
ATCATTCAGCAACTTCTGTTGTTTTGAGGCTTCTGGCAGTATCTCCCTCGTCCTTTCAAGCACATCTCCACCACCATAAGGCCTATGTCCTTCGTTTGTCTTGAATTCAGCTGCCTGGTGCTGCACTCTGAGCTATTCTGTTTAGCAATCTTCTTATTGACTCAGTTTGCAAGGTCCTCTGAAGTGGGAGAATCATACAACTTAGTCTGCATTCACACAGCAGTTTATTCCACAATATTTCCCTCTTAATTTCTGCATTATATTTGAACTTTCATGCAACTTAAAAGCCACTTCCATAAATTTAGCAGAATATAGTGCAAGTTTAGTGCTCATTTCAGTGTTATTTCCAACAGATTTTTTTACTGGAAACAAATTACATGGGAATGAGTGCTAAACTTTCACTATATTACGCTATATTTCTGAAAGTAGCTTTTACATTGTTTGGAAGCTCAAATATCTCGTGAAAGGTAATAGCTAGGGAAACATGAAAGTGGAAATAAACTGTTGTGTGGATGCAATCTGCATTTTTCCTAGGCTGTCTGTGATGTCTGTTATTACTGACTAGTGAGGTTCTAGGGGTCTTAGTGGACCACAAGCTGAACATGAGGCAACAGTGCGATGCAGCAGCCAAAAAAGCTAATGCTCTTCTAGGCTGCATCAACAAAAGTCTTGTGTCCTGATCAAGGGAAGTAATAGTCCCACTCTCTTCTGCCTTGGTCAAAGCACACCTGGAATATGTTGTCCAATTCTGGATGTCACAATTTAAGAAGGATGTTGACAAGCTGGAACGTGTGTAGAGGAGGGCAACCAGAATGATCAAGGGTCTGGAAACCAAGCCTTAGGAGGAATGGTGGTGGGAGCTGGGTATGTTTAGCCTGGAAAGACTGAGGGGAGATGTCTAAAGGGTTGTCCCATGGAAGGTGTAGCAAGCTTGTTTTCTCCTTCTCTGGAGGGCAGGACCAGAACCAATGACTTCAAGTTACAAGAAAGGAGATTCAGAATCAACATCAGGAAAAAGTTTCTGAGAGTAGGAGCCATTCAACAGTGGAATGGGCTTCCTCGGGGGGGGGGTGGCGGCCTCTCCTTCCTTGGAGGTTGGATGGCCATCTGTCAGGGATGCTTTAGTTGAGATTCCCGCATTGCAGGGGGTTGGACTAGATAATTCCATGATGCTATGACTCCCTCCAGTTTTGCTGACTGACGCTCTTCTGTCTTTTTGGGTCCCCCACAGCGCACTCTGGATTGACGCCACTGGAGCCTTTTCCCTGCCACCAGTCATGTTGGCCTGCCTGCAGAGGACACAGAACCCGCCCAGCCAGCACCTCACCTGCCCAAACAAGGCCCTGGAGCCACGCAAGTGTGAGTAGACCCCCTCGCTGGTTCTTCTGCGGACTCGACTCACAACTGCCTTCACACAAACCAAAGCTGGTGTTAGTCGTAACGATTCCCATTGTGGGACACTTTCCAAGGTGTGCCTCTGTGGCCACATCTGCACCATGTGGGTTAAATCGCTATGGAACCATTTCCAATAGCTGCAGCTTCCCCCCAAGAGTTTTGGAGCTGCGGTGTGTTGGGGGTGCCAAGAGTTGTTGGGAATGCGCAGCGCCCCCCCCCCCCCACTTAACAGAGATTGATTGTGAAGCCACCCTGGGAATTGTAGTTCTGGGAGGGAAATTGCTGGGACAGTTATCCCCTAACAACTCCCAGCACCCTTAACAAACTACACCTTCCAGAATTATTTGGGGGAAGCTTAAAGTGGCGTTGTAATGTTTCAGTTGTATGGTTTGAAGGGAGCTCAGCCCGTGTGGCCAAGGAATGGCCAGGCATAAAGGGGGAGATCTAGGTCCCTAGAGCGGAGGAGAGAGTGGAAAGTGGGTGGGTGCTCAGGGGTAGCCTGCAGTCTGGGGGTCATGGCAATCGGCCTAGTTTCCTCCCCCAGCAAAAGTGCAGCCATTGGTGGCATGGGAGCGGCGCTCTCTCCATCCCACGAGGGTTCTGGGCTGCTGCTATTTTGGCTCAGCATCCCTTTGCTGGTTGGTGGGGGCTGGGAGCAGGGAGCCGTTTGACTGGAGTGGGTGGGGTGGGGGTCGCGCTCTTCTGAGTCATGTCACATGGAGAAACACTGCCCCCTGAGTGAGCTTGACCAGGGTTTGGCGTGGAGAAGGATCCCTGGGCTGAGAGCAAATGCGAGGGTGGCAGTCGGAAGGAGAGAGAGAGAGAGAGAGAGAGAGAGAGAGAGAGAGAGAGAGAGCGCCTGTGCTTTCTCTGAGCAGGGAGAACGGCTGGCCCTTCCTGCTTCCCCTTGATGCTGTCTGGCCATGTTGAAAAGTATATTTATTTAGCAAATAAGAAGAAGAGGAAGGGCAGGTGGGAAGTGGAGCTGGGAGCTGGGCTTGGATGGGTGGGGGAAGTGGGTTCCCGTGGCTGGGCAGTGCCCCATGGCTGGGGTGGGGAGCACCCTTTGCTGCCGTGCTGCGACTTGGTGCTCGCCAGCCAGGGCCCCATGCAGCCAACGCCCCGAAGGAATTGCTTCCTGCCTCCCCATCCTTTTTATTTCCTTCTCAGGCCCCTGTAATTATTTCTCTGGGTTTTGCTGTGACTCTGCGGCTCCTGATGAGTTGGCCTTTCAGATAAGCCGTAAACTAGTTACATTAAAATAGGTTCCGAAAGGTCACTCATCAAAGCACCTGTTCCTTGCGGTCTTTGTCTCTCCATCCAAAGCTGTGATTAAATTGTCTATTTAATGAGCCCGGCTGAGGCAGGCTGCGGTGACCTCTCTGGCTGCAAAGGCGCATTAAGAGTCTCAAGTGATGAATGTGTGTTTTTAAACTGGAGGGCTGGGTGTTGGGGGTTCCCCCCCTCCCCTGTCTTGCATCAGGAGCCCTCTCTCCTCTTCTCCCTTCAAGTGTTTGCCGTGTTCCAGGCCTGGAGATGAACATTTCTGCTGCTTTGATCACTGAGACCCAGCATGGGTTTCTCAAAAACAAATCATGCCAGACAAATCTCATTTCTTTTTTTGACAGAGTTACAACCTTGGTGGATCAGGGGAATGATGTGACGTCATGTATCTTGATTTCACTAAGGCTTTTGACAAAGTCCCCCAGGATATTCTTGCAGAGAAGCTGATAATAATAATAATAATAATTTATTATTTGTACCCCGCCCATCTGGCTGGGTTTCCCCAGCCACTCTGGGCGGCTTCCATAAAAACCAGAAATACACTAAAAATACACTGATCGAATGGTGGCCTGCACAGCATTTGAGGAACTGAACTTGCAGTCCTTCCTCCCCGTCCTCTGATGAACGGTTGTTGGGGTAATCGGAAAAGATGGCTCTTCTTAGAACTAGGCACGATTTAGAAGCGACTCTGATTACTTAATTTGCTCCTGAGTATCTCGGCAATTATCTTTATGGGCCTTATTTCTTGTCCTCTGGCGTCGTTTCCGTCGATATTAAATGAGCCCACCTCGCAGCGTGGCAGCGGCTGGCCTGCCACCACCACAGAATCCTATTATCCTGCCTGTGCTGCTGAATAATTTTTGTATTAATTTCACATCAAAGGTGAGCCTGTTAATGTTGGCCTCCCGCCTGTGCTGGAAGGCACAGGGGATGTTGGCATTTCTGAGGCTCTTCCTCTGCCTTTCTCCTCCTGCTGTGGACACGCTGGCTGGCTGGCTGGCTGCCCTGGGGGGCTGTCAACAAGCACCCCTCTCTCTTCCCAGTTTTCCTTCTCCCGTTTCTCCTGGGCTTCCTTCGTCTAACATAGTGGTGCATTTGCAGCAGGAACGATGAGCTTGTTGCCCTCCATAAGTTATCGTTATTGTTTATTAAATTTGTATAGCATCCTTCACCTGTAGATCTCTTCAGAGGGTCTCCTGTCTGTGCCCCACATGTGCCCCAATGCAACCAGTGCTATGCCCCTGGTAGGTCTGGAAGCTTGGCAGTGAGGTCCTGCTCACTGTTGTGGCTTCTGTGGTCCCTGCCACAGGGCGAGGGGGCAGCCTCAAGGAGGTAGTGAGGGCCAAAGAGTCAGGGCTGGTTGTGAGCCTCAGTTGTCCATTTGAGCCTTGTGGGTATAGAGCAATATATAAATTCTAATAACAACGATGGTGGTGAAGATGTTTCGCTCAGAGCCAATTCTCCAGCTGCAGAATCCTGGTTTATTTTTAAAGAGGTAACTGACCTTGCACCCGTCTCTCCTCCCCCTGCCCCCCCCCCATGGATGCATCCTCCACAGAGCTGGATCCTCCTCTCTCTGCTCCCACCTGCAGGAGGACAAGCCTTGGGGCCGCCTTTCTTCTTCAGCTAGGCACCCCCTGAGTGCTGTGCCGCTAAAAATCGGGGCAGAAATCAGCCTGCCCTTTCCGTCTCTGGGGGGAAAGCACTTCTCTCTCTCTCTGCATCAATAGGAGTATTGCATCTAGATCAAGGGAAGTAATAGTGCCACTGTATTCTGCTCTGGTCAGACCCCACCTGGAGTACTGTGTCCAGTTCTGGGCACCACAGTTCAAGAAGGACACTGACAAACTGGAACGTGTCCAGAGGAGGGCAACCAAAATGGTCAAAGGCCTGGAAACGATGCCTTATGGAGAACGGCTAAGGGAGCTGGGCATGTTTAGCCTGGAGAAGAGGAGGTTAAGGGGTGATATGATAGCCAGGTTCCAATATATAAAAGGATGTCACATAGAGGAGGGAGAAAGGTTGTTTTCTGCTGCTCCAGAGAAGCGGACACGGAGCAATGGTTCCAAACTACACGAAAAAAGATTCCACCTAAACATTAGGAGGAACTTCCTGACAGTAAGAGCTGTTTGACAGTGGAATTTGCTGCCGAGGAGTGTGGTGGAGTCTCCTTCTTTGGAGGTCTTTAAGCAGAGGCTTGACCACCATATGTCAGGAGTGCTCTGATGGTGTTTCCTGCTTGGCAGGGGGTTGGACTTGATGGCCCTTGTGGTCTCTTCCAACTCTATGATTCTATGATTCTATGATTAATTTAGTAATGGATTTCTCCCTTCTCCTTTAATATATGATTTTATATATTTTTCATACCAGGCAGCATTAGTGTGCAAAGCAGTGAAGTTTTAGAAGCAATCAATATCCCTGAGCTGTGGAGCATGTGGAGCATTATTTCCAGCTCTGATTTGGGGACTAGCTGGTCCTGCAAAAGGAAGTTTTTATATATCTCCCTTTAAAAGGGAGATCACAGGCTCATCACAGCTATCTGCCAATCACCCATTCCCACCACCCTTCTGAGTAATACCCCTCCCCACCTTCTCACTATATAGAAGGGTCTGGAAACTTCTGTTTCAGTGTATCTGAAGAAGTGTGCATGCACACGAAAGCTCATACCAAGAACTGACTTAGTTGGTCTTTAAGGTGCTACTGGAAGGAATTTTTTTTATTTCCTTTAAAAGGAGTAAAGGAAAACCAATAGTGGGTGAGTCCAACGGTCAAGAAAGCAGTTTCCGCCCATGCCATAGAGGGAAGTGAGGGGCAGATGGGGCTCGTCCGCCTGGGAAAGGAGCCCATCTAGGAGAAGGAAAACTCTGATCCTAAACCTCCACTGCCTTGCAGGATATCTTCAGGAGAAGAAAAGGCTCAGGAGGAAACCCTCCACAAATCCAGGGTGGAGACTCTAAGACAGTTGGGTGGTGCCTTGTTTGCCTCCTTCTAGCAACTCCTGCAGCCAAGCTGGTGCCAAACGTCTGGCTCTGCTTTCTTTTGGACCACAACAGCGTGGCTGAGAGCGGGTCTTGTGTTTGGGCTGCCCAGGACCTCTGTACACACTGCCTAGGCTTGTGCCCAGGGGAGGGGGGTTCATTTCAGTGCTTCTGACACAATGGCTTGACTTCACCCCCAGACGTGCACTCCATTGTCTCTCAAGACAGATGGATGCCAACAAGTTATATCCCACCTTTTTCTCTAAGGAGCTCAAGGCGGCGTATGTGGTTCTCTGCCTCCTCCTTTAATCTCCACAACAACCCTGTGAGGTGAGTTAGGCAGCGAGGCAGAGACTGGCTCAAGGTCACCCAGTGAACTCCATGGCGGGAGTGGGGATTTGAACCCTGGTCTCTCCCAGGTCCTAGTCTGACACTCTGACTTCTGTACCACTTTGGCTGCCAGCTGCCCAGCCTTGTTTGACGCAGCCTGGATTTATAGCCTGGGAATGTTTTCTTGAAACAGAGTAACTCGGCCTAGCCTTCCTTGCCACTGTCTGTCAGCAAAGCAAGGTGGACCACAAAAGGGGTGGTGACCAGACTGAATCTGTGCCCTCTCTTTAGCTGTGTCAGGTGATGGTCTTTTTATCTTCAATTTCTCTCCCCCCACTTCTGTGTTTATAGGAGCATGGGGCTTTACTTTAAATTATAAATCAAACACCCCCTCCTCTGCTCAGCTGCCCTCTCACTCCTCTGCTGTCTCCCTGCAGCTGCAGAGCCCTGGCTCATATTTTAATTAAATGTCACTTTCCGCATGCCTCTGCCTTTGCACTTTGTCTGTGCCTGTATCTGTTCCTGGAACCCCGGCTGCTGTTTCTACTACAAACGCAGGAAGTCTGTGCTGCCGCTGTAACGGCTGGAGATCACTATTCTTCTCCTGAGCTGGCTGGTGTCTTCTTCCACGAGCAATTAAAAAATACCTCTTGGAGGGGTCTCAATGGAGCCGATCAGTGGGGCATCTTGAGTCTGGGACATGCATCTCCTGTCCCAGGTCCTGGTGCCTCTCCTTGAGCTTGCGGTCTCTGCCTTCCACTGCTCACAAAACGTCAGGCACCCCGGCCGGCACCACTCTTGGACGAGGCTCCCTGCTCCCTTCTTTGGCAGGGCTCAACTTTCCTTTTTCTTGGAACGAAACTGTGGAACAAAGTTGGTGGCCCTTGTTGCCCTTCTGGCCAAAGTTGCCCCCTCCAACGCACCATCTTTAGGGGTTAGTAGTTTCAGAGATGGCCTGCTCCAGAGCCGGGGGAGGCTGGCAGGGTCGGCCCCCGGCAGTTGTGCTGGACTTTGCAGCAAATGGCAGGAGCCCAGGAAGCGTTCTTGTCCCGTTGGTCCATCTAGCTCAGTATGGCCTACACTGAGTGTTGGAAGCTCTTCTGAGCTGCTGCCGGGAGACCTTTCTAGCCCTACCTGGAGATGCCAGTTTTTAAACCTGGGAGCTTCTGCATGCAAAGGAGAGGTCCTGGCACTCAGACCCAGCCTAGGCTCATGAGAGGTGGAGGGAAGAGGGGGTTTAGGCCATCAGACTTTTAAAAATGGGCATGCGCTTGTGGAGGTGGCTGTGCTGCTCAAGTGATGCATCAGATGTGATCCGTTGGCTTCCTATCAGGGACTCCCTGCTGTTGGTCACCCTGGTGAGCTCCTTCCAGAAGATAAAAATCTACTTGTCAATAATAATAACAGCAACAGTTTTAATACAACAATCATCAGCTGTGTACAAATGCTGCTGGGTATTCCAAGAATACCACTGTACAGATTTCAATATTTTATTTAATATCCTTTTCCCTTGATGATAGGAGCTAATAATCCCCACACACCCCATAATTACTATGTTTTTCAAACCTTTTTTGCTCCCACAACATTAAGGCTTTGAAGATGCTTCCGTGTTCCTTGACAGTGCCTCATGGATTCATTGACCAGATCCCTTTTTGGCTGATCAGATTCCCAGCCCTTAAGTGGTGGGTCATTTTTGCAGGTATCAGAAGAGACTTGCTGGATCTAACCAAAGGTCCATCTCAGTCAGACCCTGTTTTTCAACAACCCCCCCCAAAACATCCCACTGGAGAAGGCTGGGGGTGTCCACAGTAGCTTTGGGGTGCTGGGTGGCTGTCTCTCTCCTGGGGGGAAATGAAACCCCATGAGGTGAGGAATGGGGGGTGGACTGGGCCCGCAGTACAGCTTATGTGTTTGTGGGTGGCTTGCTGGTCCCATGGGTCCATTGGTGCACCTTCATCTGCACCTGAGCACTTTCAGTTTTATGCCTTCCTAGCCATACTAGTGGGGGGGGGGCTTGACGGGACTTATTCCTGCCGTGTGTTGCTGTCCCCTCCCCTTAATTAGTAAGAACACAAAAAGAGCCTCCTGGATCAGGCCAGTGGCCCATCTAGTCCAGCACCCTGTTCTCACAGGGGCCAACCAGATGCCCGTGATGGGAAATCTGCAACCCCCAACACATATGTTGGGTCACCCCCAGCCCCCCAAATAGAATCAGAGAGTGTTATCTTGCGCAGTCTTCTCTGTTTCCATCTCTTTGCCCGCCCCCTTGGATGGAGGCTGATCCTGGCCTGCCTTCTCCCCCATGGATGCAGAGAAGGATGAAAGGAGGTGGAGGAGGAGGAGGAGGAGAAAAAGAAAGACAAGAGGGAAAGAAAAGTAGCGTGAGCGTTGACAAGACTTTTCAGAAGTCCTCTTCCAAGGCCCCATCACACAGTGTCCTTTTGTGTTCCCTGAAAGTATTTTGGCAGCTTATCTGCCAAAGGTTTTCAGCCTCTGAAATGCTCAAGTGGGAGGTTCAGGGATGCTTTTGAGGCATCTGCTGCTGCTGCTGCTGCTGCTGACTCTGAGTGGGATAGCCTTTGGGTACTTTGAGATCCTGCTTTCGAAGACTAGAGCTTAAGTGCCCCTGCCTGTATGCGCCAAAGACCAACAAAAGCTCTTATGGGCATTCAGAGGCACACTAATGCGTTGCGCATGCATGAATGGCGCCCTTTTCTGAATTGGGGGTGTGTTCTGCATTCTTCCCCAGGGCACACACAAAGCTTCCTTGGGCATAAGGGGGTCCAAGAGACTTCTTACAGAACGCCATTGTGCAAATGTCGCCTCGGTTGAACCACGTCATGTGACTGAGTCCAATTTCAATCTCAAAGTGCTGGAGACTTTTCAGTTCAGTGAAAAGTCAAGTAAGAGGTGGCAGGATAGGATCGTAGAATCGTAGAGTTGGAAGGGACTGAAAGGGTCCTCTAGTCCAGCCCCCTGCATTGCAGGAACCTCTGCTAACTTGCACCCCCTTCGCTTAAATCCTATGCAGAAAAACTCAGAATCCTGCCAAATGTATAAAATTAGGTGGGGCCTGGAGAAAGAGGAAAGAGAAAAGTTTTTCTTGCTCTCTCATAACCCTGGAACTTGTGGACATCGAGTGAAGCCAGGTGTTGGAAGATTCAGGAGTTTACCTCTATTTATTTTCAGCTATAATTCATGCCATACTGGCTGCTCTTAGGGGGAGGCGGAGCTAACAAGTCAAATTAATTAGATCAGGGGTTCCCAGTTAGCTAGGTACTGCAGACCTTATTTTTCCAAAGCCAAACCATGGACCCTCCACTTTGGAAAATGTTGATATCTCCATGGTAGGTTTCATTATGCGAATGGTGCCACAGATCCCCTGGGTGGATCACGTGGACCCCCTGGGTTCCGTGGACCACCAGCTGGGAGCCACTGCATTAGCGCAACAAAGGAAGTATCTAGGGGCTGCTAAAAAGGTCCGGAAGAGGAGGCAGTGCCTTGGTGGGCCAGTTGTGGCCTGTTAGATGTGACAAGTCCTCGGATCTTCACAAACTCTTTCCTCGTGCCTCTGGTGGCAGCAAACCTCTTGCTTTCTTTGTGTGCTTCCAGTGCGCTGCTGCCCTGGTGTTTCCTCCCATCACAGGTGTGTCTCTGAAAGGGGAGATAACAAGAGCTGCTTGTTTACCAGAGCCTGCCAATGAACAAAAGGGCTTTGACGCTGTGCTTCAAATGCCACCTCTTGCAGTGAAAACACTGCTTTTGAGCATGATTGGATTTCGTGCCCAACCAGAAATAGGAATATTTTCCTAAATGTGGCAAGCACTGCACTCGCCGGTCTTTCCAGCACATAATGCTCTGTGTCTCCCATGTTCCCTTCCCAAGAGTCCCCTCCTCTGCAGGGCAAAAAGAGAGAGGGAGGTTCAGGTATTCATTAATCATAGATAGTTGTGTTAAAAATATAAAGGGAACAAAACCAACAAATCAGGTTTCTGTACAAAAATCTGGGCTATTGCATGTAAACGATACTGCTAGCCTAATCTGCAGAAACCTTTTTGTGTGTGTTGTGGATACGGGGCAGTGGGGGGCTGCTGCTTGGTGTGGTCTATTTCCCTGTGGCACACCCCGCCAGAAAAGTTTGCCTGGCCAATTCTTGGGCTCAGCCAGAAATGCCCCCGGCCCACATGCCCTTGGTGGGCAGGAGCCAAAGGAACAAAGTAAGCGGAGCCACCAGTTCTGCTCTTACTCTTGTACAGCTGTGCAAAAGAGCAGAAGTTTCTCCATGCCCCCCCCATCTGTCCACCCTCTAGCCGAGAAAGTGGAATGGGCACAGCTCAGAGGCATTTGCTTGGAGCAAGGGGGGGACGGACCTGGGCAGAGTCTGGCGGGCCAGATGGATGGAGAATGGGGACCTCTGCCTGAGGACCCCCCCCCCAGGCAAGTTGAAGGAGGCTGGATTGCAGGGGGTTGGCCAGGGTTCCCCTCTGTGATTCTATGGTGAAGCTGCCTTGGCCCTCTGGATTTTAACAGCTGCATGCAAAGAATCCTGCCCTGTTGTTAGATTGTAGGATATTTTCAATTCTTTCTGTTGGGTTTTGTTTAAAGCTCTGCTGTGCCAGAGGTGGAAAATAAGATGACAAACTCCCACCTCCCCACCCTTCAAGAGCTCTGTTGTTTTCCACTCTGCTTCCAGCTGTGATACAAAACACCCAGCGAATCTGGGAATGTGCCTGCTGTACCTCAGAGACACAGGCTCTGCAGAACCCCACTTTCCAAAGCAAGTGCTCTCTCTCGCTCTCTCCCATCGTGACCTGCAAAATGGTGCTTTTGCAAAAGGTAGTGCAGTCCTGTGTCTCCCAGGGGATCCATGGCCGGGGGCGGGGGACATCCCCTTGGCTAAAAAATGTTGTGCCCACTAGGCCTCTCCCAACAATTGCTTGAGGGGGGCTTCCCTCCAGTCCCCTAGTAGGCAATTAATTCTCCTTCAAGCCCATTTCGTCTTGGGGCAAAGTGGGGGGGTTCATGAGGCAGCCTGTGGAATTTGCGGCATTGCATTTTCTGTGCTACCTTCGCATGTGATTTTACACATGCAAGCCTGTTTACCAAATCCATGTCAAGTTCACCTCCATGCCTTTTGCATCTGATTTTGCCCCAAATTGTCCACCTGTAGCAGACCAGCCAGGTCCTCTCACCCTTTTTAGAAACTCTGTAATGTTTCTTTCTGCATAAAATTGCAGGCAGCTGTGGATTCTTAATCTCTCTTTCTAGGAAACAGTCTTAAGTTTGTTGCAGAGCAGTGGAGCCGGGCTTTTTATGGTCCATCTGCAGAGGCAGCATGAGGGTGTTGCACTTGTGGAAATTCCCTCTGTTGAGTGATAAAAACTGTTTTAATTGCATCTGCATTTTTTAAACAACAACAACACCACCTCTTTTAATAGCTTCCTAATTAATATATTATACTAATTTTTTATTATAATAATTAGTTTTTACATATACTTTCTTACATAACATCATAGTGTACAAAAGTAAATAAAACATTTGGCTTCATGAGCCTAGAACTTCCCCCCTCCCCGACTGATGGTTTTCAAACCTATTCTCTATGTACTGCATTTTCTTATATATCTTTTGCTATTAAATCATAATCTTGTTTACATACTAAATTAACTGTAATAAGTTTGACCTTACAAAACTTCTTGTAGCCCTACTAGCGATGTTAGTTATTTACAGTTGTCCTTCAGATATAACACAAATTTATTCCAGTCTTTCAGAAAAGTCTGATCCTGCTGGTTCCGGATTTTTCCCATCAGTTTTGCCAATTTGGCATAGTACAGTAATTTCATCTGCCACTCTTCTTTTGTTGGCAAATCTTCTTGTTTACATCTTTGGGCTAATAACATTCTCGCTGCAGTTGTTGCATATAAAAACAATGTTTCATCCTGTTTATGTATTTCTTGGCCTACTATACCTAACAGGAAGGCGTCTGTTGTTGTTTTTTATAGATATATGTCACAGCCACCCAGGTGGGTCCCAGCTCACGAGAGACCTTACTCCGTTGTAGTTTACTTACAGGAAAAGTTTATTGAAGATAATTGCTTCTTTCACAGTTCAGCATTGTGGCTGTACGTCTGTCACGTTAGACCGCCGAAGTCCCCCTCTGACTCCTCCCCTCCTCCACACCAACTTAATAGCCTGGCTCTAGACCACCTCTTCCTCTCCTTTCTTTTCCGCAGGGTCTTTCTGCCCCCCTGGGTTCTCTCTTTCCGGGATTCGCCTGAGGCTGAATCCTCTGCCGCCTCCTGCCCCCTCCTTCTGGCTTTGGGGCCGGGCTCCTCCTCTGAGCTTTCCCCACTTCCGCGCGCCTCTATGTTTGAACTTGGCGCGCGTACGTTGCTTTTGACCTTTCCTTCGTCCTCTATACTGCCCCCTGTTCCACTCTCTACCCTTTCCGGCTGAACACCTTGCTCCAACCCCCTCTCTCTGTTTTCTCCTGTTCCTCCTCCCTCCGAGAGGCTGACAACTCCACCCCCTTTACTCCGTTCCGGCTGAGACCCCTCTGACAGCGTCTGTGCTTCACTGGGCTTTCTCCCCTCCTTCCCTGACTTTTCACAGCTTCTCTCTTCTCCTGCTTTTCGCCTGATCATGCTAGCTCCCTTTTGGGAATCCTCTGACTCACTGCTTAGGCTCATAGATTCCCTTCGAATTCCGTCATCTTCTTCCTCGTCTCTCTCTCCCTCCTCCCACTCGCTTTCCGTCTCCTCTGCCATCTCCTCACTTCTCCCAGAAACCCTGACAATATATATTTCAACATTTTAAAAATTTCATTATATATCATTTCCCAGAAGACATTCACCTCCTTTCAGGTCCACCACATATGATAAAAGTACCCTCTTTTTCTTTATATTTCCAACATTGATTATTTGTTCTATATATTTTTGCTAATTTCACTGGTGTTATATACCATCTATACATCATTTTCATTATATTTTCTTTAAGTGAACTGCATGCGGTAAAATTTACCCAATCTTCTAACTGTATATTATGACCAATATCATTTGTCCAATGTATCATTACAGATTTAACTTCTTCATCTTTCGTATGCCATTCCAAAAGTAACTTATACATATTTGACAATATTTTAACTTTGCTGCCTAATAAATCCATTTCAAACCTAGATCTTATAAATTCAAATCCATTTTTCTTTTTATCTTCTCTAAACACTTCATTTATTTGACGATAATGCAACTAATCTTTTACTGACTCTTTTATCTCTTCATAAGGTTTCAATTTCCACTAGTTATCCATCTCTTTCACCAAATCTCCACAGATGGCCTATTTTTGTTCCATATTTAACTTTTTTATAGATGTTGCCTCTAATGGCGACAGCCACCATGGTGTTTTACGTTTTAATAAACTCTTATATCTACTCCATACCTCATCGATTGATTTTCGAATTATGTGGTTCATGAACTTTTACCATCTCATACCATAAATATACATGCCCCCTAAACCTATTGTCAAATCCTTCCAGAGCTAATAGATCTGTGTTTTTTAACAATATCCAATCCCTTAACCAACACAGGCAAGAAGCTTCATAATACAATTTCAAATCTGGCAGGGAGAAACCTCCTATTTCTTTAACATCTGTACGCAATTTGAATTTTGTTAGATAAATTTTGTTATTACTTTTTGCCACTCTTTGAAATTACCAAGCCCATTTATAATTGGGATTGACTGAAATAAAAATAACATTTTGGGTAGCACATTCATTTTGATCACTGAAATTCTACCCCATAGAGATAATTTCATTCTTCCCCACACTTCTAGATCTCTTTTAATACCATTCCATACCAGTATATAATTATCTTTAAACAAATTTATATTTTTTTGATGTTAGCCAGATTCCTAAATATTTAACCTTTTTTACCACCTCAATACCTAATTTATGTTGCAATTTGTCTTTTACATATTACATATTGATCCATATTTTTAACAAGCATTTTTGTTTTGTTTTTATTTAATTTAAAACCTGCTACCTGTCCACATTGTTCAATTCTTTCCAGTGCTTCCATTGCACTGGTTGATGGGTCCTCTACTGTTACAACTAAATCGTCTGCAAAGGCTTTCAATTTATATTCTTTTCGACCGACACCAATTCCTTTAATCTTGTCAGTTTTTCTCATATTTCTTAGAAGGACTTTCAGGACTGTTATAAATAATAATGGTGATAATGGGCAACCTTATCTGGCATTCTAGCTTTTTGGTCTGAATAGATTGCTCTGATCCCTTTTATAAAACATTGTCCCATTTCCATTACAGTGGTACCTCGGGTTAAGTACTTAACTCGTTCCGGAGGTCCATTCTTAACCTGAAACTGTTCTTAACCTGAAGCACCACTTTAGCTAATGGGGCCTCCTGCTGCTGCCACGTCACCGGAGCACGATTTCTGTTCTCATCCTGAAGCAAAGTTCTTAACCTGAAACAATATTTATGGGTTAACGGAGTCTGTAACCTGAAGCGAATGTAACCCGAGGTACCACTGTAATTCCAATTTTTTATTATAAATTCCCAAGAAATATTATCAAAGGCCTTCTCAGCATCTATAAATAATACATTATACTAATACCCATGGTATTTTGACAAAGTTGCAGGAGGAAAGTTTTTCTCTTGTGCGCACCCATAAAATATCACCTTAATTTCCAAATGGGCTTACACAGGAGTCGAGACAAGATTCCCAAACCCTCCCTTGACTCTGCCCTGTTCAGCTGCATTCCCAGGTGTCCCTGGCAGCTGCTCCTATGTTAGGACCATGGAAATAATTTCTCTGCTGTAGTTGAAGACAGGAAGTTGGGTGGCCTGGAGCTGACCCCCAGTACTCTTCCATCTTGCCAGGACTTTGCTGACTGACCCCCAGGTTTTGACTCAGCAGAAAGCGTTTGGAGTCTCCATGTTCTTTCTTGGTTATCATTGCATGGGGTGTCATTGGTCCCTGGTAGCTCCAGGTAGGACTTGGCTGAAACACTGGAGAACCACGCACCAACTCTGCATAGAACAGTTTCCCAGTATTGCTGTATCTGTATTCATTCCTCTTAAGTGCATTTTATTGTTGGTTTGCATAATCTTAATTTATGGCCCAAATGCTTGTCAGCCTTCACCTTTATCTTAGTCTTATCGTGGTCCTCTCTGATGGGCATTGCTGTTTTTCAGCGAGAGGGACGGGGCTTTGTCTGTGGTGGCACCCCACTTGTGGAACTCCTTGCGCCTTTGGAGGTGCAACCGCCATCCTCATACTTGAGTTTTGACCATCAGCTTTATCCACCCAGGCTTTTCAGATAAGCTGGTGTTTGTGCGGTTGTATGTGTTGTTCTATCTGCTGCCTCACTAATATAAAGACTCATGCATTGTCTGGGGTTTGATTTATTTAGGCATTTTCTCTCTCTTAGGGTAGTTCGGCTTTTGTTGTATTTTATGTTGGAAACTTTCAATAAAAAACGATTAAAAATATATAGGCATTTTGATGATTGTTGTTGATCTGGTTTATTGTTGTGAACCAACCTACAATCTGAATTCATTTTATTTTAATTTTTATTTAAAAGCATTTCCTTTGCTTTAGATTTTGAAATTCGTAATTGATGCAAATCAAATAAACAAATGCATAGGTCATTCTCGCCCTCTCTCCTCCTAATCTCCCTTTCCTGCAGCTTGGCTTGCTTTGGCTTGCAAATTCTGGCCCCTTTCTCTCTGCTTGCAGCCCTGTAGTAGTTGTGTTGCACATGCCGGGAACAGGTGGGTAGATGGACCTTCTCCACTATTGCATGGCAGGTAGTGACAGAGATGCTGTTTTGGGGTTTCCTTATTCTCCATTTTACCAAGCTTAGTGGGGGGCGGGCTGGGGGAGGGGGCAGTATCCACTGCACTCGCAGCCAAAGCCACAAGCGGGGGGGGGGGGGAAGCTTGTAAAAAACAAGACTGTGCATTTTTACTGGTCTGTTTTGCAATGTGCCTGCCCTCTTGCTGCCCTGATTTATATGCCCATATCCCTGGCCATAAAAGGTAAAGGGACCCCTGACCATTAGGTCCAGTTGTGGCCGACTCTGGGGTTGCGACGCTCTTCTCGCTTTACTGGCCGAGGGAGCCGGCGTACAGCTTCGGGGTCATGTGGCCAGCATGACTAAGCCGCTTCTGACGAACCAGAGCAGCTCACGGAAACGCGGTTTGCCTTCCCGCCGGAGTGGTACCTATTTATCTACTTGCACTTTGACGTGCTTTTGAACTGCTAGGTTGGCAGGAACAGGGACCAAGCAACAGGAGCTCACCCCGTCGTGGGGATTTGAACCACCGACCTTCTGATCGGCAAGTCCTAGGCTCTGTGGTTTAACCCACAGCGCCACCCACGTCCCATCCTTGGCCATAAAACATGTTGAATTTCCCTGCCCCCCTTTCTCTCCCCCTTAGTTTCACGAGCTGACCTTGGGCCAGTCACCCTCTCTCAGCCTAACCTACCTCGTGGGGTTGTTGTGGGGATTAAGTGAGGAGGGGGAGAACCCTGTTTGCCACCCCTGAGCTCTTTGGAGAAAGAGGGGGGAGTCTAAATGCAGTGAGAACATTTTTGCACTGGAGGCTCTGCTCTTGGTACGGCCCCTTGCCAGTGAAAGGAGCCTCCAGTTAAAAGCTTCAGGCGCCGCTGCTGCAGCCCTTTGTACCGGAGTGTCGAGTGTCTTCCGAGAGTTCCCTCCACCGCGCCTGACCAGTGGGGTCCGTCAGCGCAAAGGAGGCCCCTTCCCTTCCCGCAAATCAAATATTAATCTGCAGCCATTCAAGGAGGATGTTGCTTAAATGGCAGAACAGAGAGGCTGGGAAGTGCCTCCGGCATCCTGCAGGGCCCTTCAGTTGCGTTTATGCGCGTCCTCTGCGCAGCCTCTCCTGTCGTCCTGACATCTGCCCGCCCCTCATCTCTGCGCCTGATGCTTCCTTCCCCCGCTTCCCTCAACTGGGTGGCAGAGAAGGCCAGCAGCTTCACAAAGGCAAAGCAAAGCGTTGCTGCTTCTGCAGCTGCAGGTACCTCCCTCCTCAGATCCCTAAGCCCTTCCACAAAAGAGCTGCCTCTCTGTGCAAAGTTCTGTGGGGATTTCTGCCTCACGTAGAGCAGCATGACCTGGGAGGAAGGGCATTTCCAGAGACTCACAGAGGCAGGAATGCTTCTGAGTACCAGTTGGTGGAAACCACAGGAGGGAAGAGTTACTCTCGTGCAAGGATCCTGTTTGTGGATTTTCCAAAAGAGGCCTCTGTTTGGTGGAATAGATGGGCCCCCATTGGGCTGATGCAGCATCCAGGCTCTTCCTGGTTTCTCAGATTGCACCTCTGCCACGGACTGCAAGGTGCTTGGGCGGGTGTCTCTCTCTCTGTCGCAGTGCCTTAGCTGAACCACGGGCTGCTGGGCGGCCTCACAGGACTGCTAGAAAGAATGGAGTAACAATCAACGTGTTTGCATCTCTTTTGCATACAGAGATTTGCTTCTTCCTTTTATAGATTTAGAGGGATTTCATGCGCAAGTGCTGGTCTTTAAAGCAGAGGGCTGAAGGTCCAAAGTAACTTTTGTCCCATGCAAAGTCTGTGGAGAGATGTCCTCAGGTAGCCTGCAGCCCCTGCAGCCCCCGTGCCAGGGCTTGGGGAAGGGCATCTCTCTCTTGCAAGCAGGGTCCCCTGTGGCATCTCCAGGAAGGGCTGGCAGAGGCTCTGGCCTGAAACCTTAGAGAGCTGCTGCCAGTCAGAGTAGACGAGACTGAGCTAGATGGACTAATGGTGGCATAAGGCAGCTTCCAACGTTTTCTGCCCCCACCCACCCAGCTTCTTCTCCCCAGCTCAACCCTTCAACTCTTAAGCTAACTGAAGAGGCAGGGCACTTCCAGATGGCTGTTTGTTGCAGGATCTTCAGAGGATCTAGGCATAGAGGTCCAGCCCATATGTCCAGCTCCCCCCTCCCAGTGTTTAATCCAGATTTACCTTTGGGGGATGGGGGACCCAATAAGTTGTCAACAACCCACTTGCAACCTGCCTGAACAACCTGCCTCCCAAGAGCAGCCCAGAGAATATAGCCAGTGTCTCCATTGCTATGGAGGGGTCAGTTCCTTGCATCCTGCTCTCCTGCCAGGTGGGACTCAGAGAAATTCTTCCCTCCCTGTTTGTGGGCGCGCGCGCACACACACACACACACACCCCGCAGGAGCCACATAAGGAGCTATTGACAAGACCGGCTGGTGCAGCCAGGGCGGTGATCTGTTTTGTGGCTGGCACAGCACCCTCCAGCTCCTGAGCTCAAGCGATCCTCCAGGAGAAGCTGAGTTGCAGGCCCTCTCTTGGGGCTGGTTTCGCTTTTCCCCTGAGATTTAGGTCCCCAGAGGTTATGCAGAATAAACTGGTGCAGACAACTCTTAATCTATGCTGGTTTGCTCCAGTTTACAGCCTCTGGGCTTGCAGTTGCCTGATTTTGTCCTAATGGGGCCTGCCAGTCTGTGCCCTGCTAGATTACTGAGCCCAAGAGGGTTCCCTCCATCCCTACTCCAGGAAGCCCTCCCCCCCCCAACATCTTTCAAGACCTGATGGAGACACCCAGCTGGAGGTTGTTTTAAGGCGACAAGGCTGCCCAGGAGGAAAACACTCCTGTCTCTCTTATTCTGAACCCCCCAGACACACAAACACATAGCGTTTGTTTTCGCGCTGACCCTAAGTGGCACAGCGTGTGGCATCAACAGCACCAATTCCCCACGAGGAGACAAATGCAACATGGCACACGTGCGTAGCAGTATCTGCAGTGACACTTTGGCGGCAGATAATAAAGAGCTTGCCCTGAGGTGAGCAGATCTGGCAATGGCGTCTTGAAAAGCCTCTCTGTTAACGGACGGGCTGGTTGGGGTGGCAGCGGTGGAGTCGCCTCATCTGTTCCCTTGTGTCTCGTTACGCAGGAAAGTTGGGAGGGTGTAGCAGCAGGGCCTTGTTTCCTGGGCTCTGCAAGGCTCCCTCAGATTTGGAGAAAATTGGGAGGACAATCCTGAGAAAGCTTCTGGGATCTCTTGACTAGAGAAAAGAGGGGGGGCACTTAGAATCATAGAATCACATAATTGGAAGGGACATCTAGCCTAACCCTTTGCAATGCAGGAGCCCCAGCTAAATAACCCCTGATGGATGGCCACCGGGCCTCTGCTCAACAAGCGCCCAGGAAGGAGAGCCCACCACCTTCCAAGGTCCTCTGTCCGCAAGGAGCGCTTTGTCCTTTCAGCCGTCCCAGCATGGGCGCTTCCTTACTCAGGGTCCGTCCTGTAGCTCCTCGGTCTCAGTCTGCCCCACAGGAACAAGCAGCAGTGGCTCTCTGGGGTTTGGCAGGGCATCTTCCCTAGCCTTAATTGGAGATGCCACTGGGGACTGAATCTGGAACCAGCAGGGGATCAGCTGCTGTGCGCCAAAGAGGCTTATACAAAGTCAGATCTTTGCTCTGTCTTAGAATCATAGAGTTGGAAGAGACCACAAGGGCCATCAAGTTCCAACCCCCACTATTGTATGTTCTGGTCAACAGCAGCTCTCCAGAAATTCAGGGAAAGGGGGGGGGGGGTCTTTCCTAGTCTTAAGATCTGGGTTTGTTTTGGTTTTTTTAAGGCAATATTGGTCAGCCATCGAACAAACCTGAAACTTCCTTTGTGCCAATCACTTCCTCAGCTATAGAGCTGTCGCCCCACCCATTAGAGCAGTGTTTCCCAACCTTAGTTCTCCAGCTGTTTTTTGGACTACAACTCCCATCATCCCTAGCTAGCAAGACCAGTGGTCAGGGATGATGGGAATTGTAGTCTGAAAACAACTGGAGACCCAGGGTTGGGAAACACTGCATTAGAGCACAGTGGATAAGATGGGCCTTAAGCGTCCCCCCCCCGCGCGCCCCCGTAACTTCAGCATACGCTGCCGTTGCAAATGATTTCTCAGCCTGCATCCTGAGCACTTTCCTCTTTCACCAAGGCAAGTTGTGTTTTTGTCTTTGTTGCTGTAGCCGCTGCTGCTTTTGGAAGTGAGCAGTGATGAGACCCTTCAGGAAGGACCCTGGCAGCGCAGTCAGCTGGCTGTGCACTTGCCATCTCTTTGCTGCAGACCAGCAAGAATAGTCCCCAGGCCTGCTGTGCTGCTGCCTTCTGGGGTGGGGCAGTGGGGAGAGCCAGCCGGTTTGTACTTGGCCCTGGTGCCCTCCCTCTCCTGCTGCTTCAGTGCCCATCCGGCATCACCCTTTGCCATCATCATTCTGGCTGCACACACTCTCTTCCTCTCCCCTGCTGAGGCAGCTTCCCATGCTGAGAGATTGGACCTTGAAGCTCTGTTTGCCTTAATTTGTAATATTTCCAGCCTGGGGGAGAATGCAGGGAGCATTGATTGCATTTCAGCAGGCAGCCTCACCCAAAGGCCCAGTGGCCTGACCAGCTCCAGTTGACTTAATTGGAACCTCTGCTCTCTCCCCCTCCCCCCGGCATTTAGCACCAGGACCTTTGTTCTGTTTCAGGCGAGCAACGCACAAAGTCATCAGAAAAATGTGGAGGGAGCATTCTGCTCCACCTGAGGGGGGGGGGTCTCCTGTGCACTCTGCCCTGCTGAGCTTTGCGCTGCAAGTACACCTTTGCGATGACAGGGGCTATGTAGCTTGTATGGGTTAGGGGTCAGCAGCTGGCCAGCCTGAGGGCTAAAGCTGACCACCCACAACAGGAACTGGATGCAGCCCCTTGGGCCTCCGTCTGCACTCTCCCAGACTCACATGCCCAGCTCCACACCCCGGAGAAGTTTAACCGTCGGTCCTCTGCATACGGGACTCTGGGAATTGCAGATCTGTGAGAGGAAGAGGATGCCTCCCAAAAGCTCTCAACCCCCTGAGCCACTTCCCAGGATTCTTCAGGGGACACCGAGGCTCTTTAAAGGGGTGTCAATAGTGCTTTAAAGCAACAGGGAGCCTTGTGCTTCCCCCTTGTTCAGTGTGAGGCCATAAGATACTTCTCCACACACAGGCCTTCGGCGTCAGAGGCATCACTGCTGTTTTTGGCCTCCGTGAAGGTGTTGGATGGATTATTATTTTAAAACATCAATCAAAGATCAGTGTTTGATTTTATCCCCCAAGCTGTTTGACATCTACATGAAACCGCTGAGTTTTGGAGTATGTTGTCAGCAGTATGCTGATGACACTCAGCTCCATTTCTCCTTTACGTCTTCAGGTGAGGCAGTGGAAGTGCTGGACCGATGTCTTGCCTCAGTCATGGACTGGATGAGAGCCAACAAAGTGAAGCTCAATCCAGATAAGACTGAGGCACCCTAGACCAGATGGCTTGGAGGTCACTTGCTGTCATTGGGATTACCCTTCCTCTGAAGGAGCAGGTTTGTAGCTTGGGGGTCCTCCTGGATCCTCGAGGCTCAGGTGGCCTCAGTGGCCCGGAGTGCCTTCCATCAGCTTCGGCTGGTGGCCCAGCTACGCCCCTATCTGGACAGGGACAGCCTTACTACTGTTCTCTATGTTCTGGTAACCTCAAGGTTAGATTACTGAAATGTGTTATAAGTAGGGCTTCCTCTGAAGATGGTTCGGAAACTTCAGATGGTGCATAAATTTGGTGGCCAGGTTGCTCACCAGAGGAAGACGGTTTGAGCATATTATACCGATCCTGGTCCAACTACACTGGCTACTAATTAGTTTCTGGGCCAATTCAAAGTGCTGGTTTTTTTTATTATTATTAAAGATTTTCTTGATTTACAAAAGTGTGTGCAATGTCTCTCTCTCGTATATTTTTTTCCCCATGTACCACTTTTACAAATCTGTTTCATTTGTTGAGACATTGGGAAGAAAAGGGGGAGATGGGTGGGGGTGGGTGGGGTGATGATGTTTCTAGTTTACTTAATATATGTGGGGTTTGGTGTCAGCGTTGCTTGTGCAGGTTCTTTGCTGTTCACTTGTGTTCCTTTGGTGGTGAGAGGGGTTGGGGTTGGCCCAGGGTGTGGTTGTTCATTTGTGGTTGGCTGTGGTGGTCTTTGTTTTCATGTGTGAGTGGGGTGGGTGGGTGTTTTGGATCAGGTTAGCCATATTGATTTGTATGCCGTTGGTGGATTTTTGTCATTGTCTTGTTGGGCTGTGTATGTGATAAAGGGGAGCCATACCGGGGTGAAGGTGTCTTTTTCCATTTGTCTCCATGTCAGTTTCAGTTTCTTGGTTAATTTTTCTAGTAGGGCTGTTTCCCATACTATTTGGTACCATTGGTCCATGCTTACTCCTGACAGGTCTCTCCAGTGTCTGGTTATGATGCTTCTGGCTTCTGAGAGTAGGTGGGTTATGAGTTCTTTGTGGTGCAAGTGGGCATTATTGTCTTGGAAGATGTTTAGTAAGGCCAATTCTGGGATGATTTCTAATACTTGTTTGGTTATTTTACTTATTTCTTGTATGGTTGTTGTCCAGAATAGTTGGGTTTTAGGGCACTCCCACCACATGTGGAGGTATGTGCCTGTGGAGGTGCACCCTCTCCAGCATTTTGGTGAGGTTTCTGGGTGTATTAGCGCTAGTTTTCTTGGTATTAGGTACCACCTGTAGGTGAGTTTCAGAGTGAGTTCAAAGTGCTGGTTTTGACCTATAAAGCCTCAGGACCGCAAAAGCTCAAGGACCGTCTCTCCCCATAGAAACCAACCCGGGCTCTGCAACCATCATCTGAGGCCCTTCTTTGTGTGTCGCCTCCATGAGAGGTACGGAGGGCGGCAACATGAGAACGGGCCTTTCTCTGCAGTGGCTCCCCATTGGTGGAATGCTCTCCCCAGGGAAGTTCGCCTGGTGCCTTCCCTACACAGGCATTATTTTAGACATTCAACTGATTAACATTCTATGGTTTTTTAAAATGTTTTTGTGGGAGGGGGAGTTGTTGGTGTGGTTTTGGTTTTGTTTTACTATGTTTTATCTGTTCTCATTTTGTGTTTTTTCTGTTGTGAACTGCCCTGGAATCTTTGGATAAAGGTGTAATACAAATTTAATATAACAACAATGAAGAAAAAGAAGAAGACCATGACTTTTTGGAATTTATTAACTGTCGTTTTGTAAGCTGCCCTGAGACCCTAAGCAAGGAAGGACAGGGAACAGATGGAACCAATAATCCAAAAGGCAGCCCCTTTTCCCACGGCTCCAGTCAGCCAGGGGTGCCAGCTCAGCAGCCAGGGAACAGAAACTGGTGCCCAGAGAATGAAGGGAGCTCCTCTCTTGGCACCATCTAGTCGCAGGTAGGTAGCTCATGAGAACAAGCCCCCTGCTTCTAACAACACCCGGCTCCTTTCACCCCCTGAGCCCCAATGGGCAAGATGCTTCTCTGTTTACTCTGGCAGTAGCCCAATTGCTCTGGTCGTTGAGCACGCAGATTCTCGCAGAGTTTTAATTTCTGTCAAAGCAAGGTTGTGAGTGTGAGGCTGGGCTGAGATGGAGCCGTGGGCAGGGCTTCCTTGCCACTTGGTGTGTTCTCAGGAGGTTGGGAAGTTGGGTGTCTGAGAGTGAAGCAGCAGCCCTTCATTGGAGGCCCCCATGCCAGCTTGTGGCTCTGGCACCCGCTCTGGTCCTGTGAGGAGGAGGGAGGGAGGGTGATTGCCACCTCCCTCTATTTGCCTTGAGCCTAGCAGCTCTTAGCTGTCAGCATCCGGATGAGCCCTTGCTCCTTGCTCCTTGCTGTAGCTTGAGCTCCTTGGGAGCCAAATCGCAGGACAGGCTGACAGCTGAGCAGTGGGGGGACGGACCCCTTCCCTCCCCCTCCACAAGGGCCTCTGCAATTGAAGGGGCTCCACGATTAACCCTGCCTTGTTCTCCACTTTGTAACTGATTTTTGGCACATTTTTTTAAAAAAGTATACTGTTAAAAACCAGGGTTAATTAGGCGCCCTGGCAGCTGGGCCTTGGCGGAGGCCATTGTGTGCCTGAATTTAGCCGGAACTGGTTTCACAGCGTAGTCTGCTTTAATTGGTAACTGTTGTGAGTTTGGGCAAGCCGACTGCCGCCTCACGCAGGCCTAGCCAGCCTCCCAATTAGGGGCTTCCCCCTCCTCTCCCCACAGTAAGAATGCTTCTGTTGAGCCCCTGTGGGATGCCTTCCCTCCAGCCCTCTGCCGGTTAATCTGATATATACAATGGGCTGAAATTGGTGCGTCTCCTGGGAGCCGTCCTCATTAGCCCTGACTCCTGTGATGTCACGGCATGTTCACTGCTGTTGGCGAAGGTTTCCTGGCTGCAGAATGTTACTCAGAGGCAAGGGCTCTGGGGGGAGGTGCAGAGATGGAGGGTTTTGGAGGAGGGTGCGGGGAGCCTCTGCATTTTGCATCTTGAGTCCAAGTAATATGCGTCTTGGCTGCTGGTCTGTTTAGTGTTAACCTTTTATTACGTAGCCCAAATATACTCCTCTTTCTGTTTTGGGCCAAGTGCTTTCTCTGCTTAAATGGTCGCTCCTGATAGATGCTTTCCCTGCAAGAATTTTGTTTCCCCTCAGTTCCGCTCAATGCCACCATCTCCCACAGCAGCAGCTCCTTTTCCCCTGAATGGAGCTCCTTTTCTGCTTCACGTGGGTGAAGCCCACCAGACAGTCATAACGATAAATAGCTGGCCGTATTTGTCCACGTCACTGAGGACAGATGTAGTCAACTCAGCGACACTTTCTGAATCACTTCCAAAGCAATCGCTGAAACATTTTTTGGTTGGGAGAATACTTTTCGACATTGCTGAAAACGTTCCTGGAAAGTAGTGAGTCCTTGTTAGCTCAGCCCTTGTTATTGCTGCAAACCTCCTGGGCTGGGTATTTGCAAGGGAGCTCCCAAGCATCCCTCTGGCGCCTGAGCATTCACCCCAGGGGAAGGAGGCTGCTATGGGCATCAGCTCTTCCATGCATCTCTCTTCTGTGACAGTGCATGTGCTCGTCAACCTGTCCAGGATACATTGCAAGTTGTCTGTGCAATCTGTGGCTGACTTCACTTGTGGTGGTTGGGCCACAGTCCTAAACAGGAGTCCTGGGGGCGCAGCAATGCTTTTGAATGCCAGTTGACGGAACCCATAGTGGAGGAGACGGCTCTTGTGCCCAGGTCTTGCTTGCGGGTTTCCCACAGAAGAAACCATTGTGGCCATTGTGAGAAGAGGGTGCTGGGCAAGATGGGCCCCCTTGGGCCTCATCCACCAGACTCTTCTCATGTTCTCCGTATTGCTGCTGCGTTGCTACTTGTGCTGTACAATGTGAGAGTGCTCCAGATTTTGTGGGGCAGGGGCCTTGCTTTTTATATTTTGCCCCTCCATTCCAAAAAATGTAGAGTTGCTTGGCTGGATCCAAAGAGAGATCTAGTGTACAGACCAGCATTTGGCCTCCATGGAGAGCCAGCCAGATGAGGGGGCCTTGACAGCCGCAGGCCTCTCCCATTGCTGGGTTTCCATTTCCTAGAGTTACCAGAATGGTGTGAGATGCAGTCACACACTTGTGTGAATGTAAAGTTGGCCTTGGTGCACTTTGGGTGTGTGCATGGGGCTTGGCCTTCCCCCGCATTTAACCTTGACTTTGCCACCCTTCCTACAGCCCAGGGTGCCAAATGATGGTTGCACTCGATGACATCAAATAAACTCACAGTCCATGCCGTGTGTAGTTCAGACTAGATGTACCAAATTAGACGTTGACGGTCCATGGGCTGGCTTGGCATCCATCAGCTCTTCCCACCCCCAGAACTTCCTTCACACACCCCAATCAAGTCCTAAGATTTATTTCCCATTGCAATATTCCCAGATCTGGGCCTAAATCTGCCTCCGAGCCAGCCTGTTGGCCAATTTGCAGGGAGCAAAACGCTCGCCTTGCTGGAGGCATAATCTCATAAGCCTCTGCTGCCATCCTAATGGCTTCTCCTGCCTGCCTGCAAACCGCTCTCCCTCCAGTATAGATTCGCAGAGTAATATAAAAAGCCATCGGATTATTACTGCAGGCGATAGGTTTTCCATTTACAGTAATAAAATACTGAGGAAACAAAACAATTTAAAATTCTAATAAAATTCAAAGCAAATCTTCAGCAGCTGAGATGATTCAATTATTTAGCTCTTATTGAATGCAAAGATGGGGGATAGGGAACAGGTTGTGGGGTTGGGAGACAGGAGGGAGGACTGCTGGTTTGGGGTTTGTTGTCCTGGGCAGTGTCTTCTGTGCCAAATAAAAAGCAAGGTCACGCCAGGGAGCCAGCAGCCAGTCGTGAGAGGTGAGCATCGTGGGAGGCTGGGGCAGAGGCCCCAAAGGTGTGCCATTGGCTTTTCTGCAAGGAAAGGTCAAAGCATTTTGAGGCTTTAACCTCTTCTGGAGAAACAAAAGAACAGCTTTCCCCAACAATGGCACCCTTCTACTCTTTGGCACTACATCTCCCGTCGGTAGTGCTGTCTGCGGCTGATGAGAGTTTCAGTGCACAAGAGCTGCAGGCCTCTAAACCCAGTTTCCTTCATCCATAGATTCTTTTTTTAAAAATGAATATTTATTGGCATTTTCAATAGCAACACAAAAACAAAAAAATAATACAAAAATACAAAACTTAAAAACAATTAAAAACACATAAAATTTAAATTGCTTATTTTCTTTTAACTTGCTTCTCAGACCTCCTCACACCTCCCCTTCTTGTATTCCAGTTCAAATTATTAGTTCAGCAAATCCTTTTTACTTATTTCTCAACTTTAACTTAATAATTTATTTTAACATGTTGTTATTTTATTTTTTCTCTTCCATCTATTTCCTCAATTTACTTTTACAAACCTTATTTTCATTTAGTTTAGATCGTTTTAAAGACCAGTTTTAGCTTATCCAAACTTAAACATCAATACTTATACATCAATGCTCATTCTTAAACATTTTTCCTAAAGTCGACCAAAATTCCCTTCCACGACTTTCCCAATTTTCATACGGATAACAAAACAGAATAGAACACAAACAAGTTATAATTATATACCCTTTGGATTCCCAGACTCCACCCGCCCCCTTCCTGGTTCCAGTCCCAACAAATGTCCATCAGTCTCAATATACTATTAGCCTGGAGATCTCACGTCCGAGGCTCTTAAATCTCTCTCAATTCCTCTCTGCCGGCCTTTTTGATATTCCTTAATGTTGAACCCCAAATCTCGGAGAGGCTCCGGCCCAACAGGATCCATGTTTCTTCCAGCCAGACCTCCGTACTTAAAAGTATAGCCTATGGGGTATTCCAACTCTTGTTTCATACTCCTTTCCAGTCCAAATGTCCCCAAAGCTCCAACTTCCACCTTAATCAACTTTATAATCCTTCGGTCTTCAGATCTCCACATAAGGAGATCTCTCAATTTTTCACTCTCCAATTCAGGCCAGACTTTCCACATCAAGTTTTTATTTTCCTTTACTGCCATCATGTCAGGCCTCAAATTACAGCTCTCCTTTGACATCTGCAGAATTACAGCTCCTCCTTCCTTCTCTTCAGGGGCAACATATGTTTCCTTTTCCATGTTCTCAAAGCTCTCAAGTTTCTCTATTTGTCCAGTTGGATAGGCTTCCTGTTTCAAATCCTTATCAAATTCAACAATTTTTTTTACTGTTATGTCCAAAGTTGTAACATTTGTAGCCAAAACATCGATTTGGCCTTGTAACTTTCCCAAGAGAACAAATGCTCTGTCCAATTCAACCTGAATTTTCCCTCCTCCAGCCATTCTTGTAGTGTCCCTAAACCCCCTCTAGAGGGATTTTGGTTCCTTAATGTTCCTTTCAGCTTAAATCCAAAAAACAAGTTAGTTTGTATTAACCCTTCCTTATTTTCAACAAATTGTAACAAATATAGCCAGCAGAAGCAACAGAAACAAAGTTTTCTTTTCCCGTCTTGACAGCTAACTTGACAGCTGTCAAACTCGTCAACAGGCTCTCTCGCGGGACGCTCCCGGGTCCGGGGGGGGGGGTGAAACTTCAACTCCCAAAATAATTCTTCATCCTCCAGTAAAATTTCTTATAATACCAAGCCGTGAAGTTAAAGTCTTTTACAAGAAAGAAAGAAAAAAAAAGGATTCTCTCGACCTTAGTTAGCAGGTCCTTTGCTTTAAATTATTTACAAGGGGGGGGGCGGACTTCCTTTTTAAACCTTCCCCGCTCGTGCCTAATTCATCAAAATTTCCTTAAAATTCCAATTTCCGTACTACTCACGGGTTGTTGCTTTAGAGTCCAATTGTTCAAAGAAAAAAGTCAGCGCTCTCCGACAATGGCGTTGCGGCTTCACTCCGCAGAAGAAGCAGTCTACTCTCAGCACCGCGCCACACCTCGTCCCCGTTCCGGAGCCTTTAAAAAGGCTCCTTCGCAGCTTGGCGGGCGCAAATGGTGCCCGCTGAGTCACCACGCTCACAGGCATCCGCGCCTGTGATTTTTAAGGGTCCCCGCGTCGCCGCCGCGGCAAGACCCGATCCTGCGGAGCCGGTTCCCTCCGGAGCTCAGAGGGAATCTGCCATTAGTCGATGGCGCTAACCCAGAAGTCCCCTTCATCCATAGATTCATTCATTCATTCATTCACTGCATTTTTGCCCCACCTTTTTCTCCGAGGAGCTCAAGGTGCGTGCATGGTTCTCTTCCTCCCATTTAATCCCCACAACAACCCTGTGAGGTAGGTTGGGCTGAGAGAGATAGTGACTGGCCAGGTTCGCCCAGTGAGCTTCAGAGCTGAGTGGGGATTTGGACCCAGGCCCTAGTCTGACAATCACACCACCCCTGGCTCTCAAACCAGTGCCAGTGGGTAGTGAGAGAAGTTTTGCCCACCTGCAGAATGTTAGAATTCAGAGCCACCCAGTGAAACTGATTGGCCCTGGCTCAGGACAGACGACAGGAAGGACTCCTTTGTGGGGCTCACATAACATTGCAGGGGGTTGGTCTAGACGACCCTTTGGGTCCCTTCTGACTCTCCAGTTCCAACTCTACAAAACATAGGACCCGTGGGGTGCAGCAGTTGAGGGTGCTGGGCCAGGGAGACCGGGGTTCAGCCCCCCACTCAGCCATGGAACTCCCTGAGCCACCTTGGGCCGGTCACTGCCTCTCTGATTAACTTACCTCACAGGATTGTTTTGAGGATAAAATAAGGAAGGAAAAGACCCATGTATGCCACCTTGAGCTCCTTGGAAGAAAAGGCGGAATATAAATGTCTTGCTGAATAAAGCTGCAGCCACACGTTGTGGTGGCTGTTAGTGTTGGGTGTGTTCACAGTGAAGTTGTATGTGGCTTGGGGGCCATTTCACAGTGCTCCCCCACTTTTCCTCACATCAGCAGGGCTTCATTGGCGTCAGATTCACCACACCAGGAGGCATTGACAGGCCAGGGCTGACTCTGCCCCAGGCCTGCTTGTCGCCATCAGAGACACATGATGCACCCAAATGCACCTTCGCCTCTCCCCAAACATCCATGAGATCTCACGATGCCTCGTACTTCCAGGCTGGGAGGAGTGTGAGGTTGTTGAGTGGCTCAAGGGAGAGACGAGGCCAAGTTCCCTGAAAGAAGGGCTGCAAGAAGGGGTGGGGGGGCTCCCATTATGCACACAGGTAGGAGCACACAGCCCAAACCCTCAGCCCCACAGAAGGTTTTCACAAAGGTCTTTGCAACTTGGCTGGTGACCCTGTCCAGCACCTGAGTTTTATAAAAAAAAAGAACAGGATTTGCGTGCATCTCGGACAAAGTCGTTTGAACTCAGATTAAGAGCCCTGCCCTGGAAACGGAGTGGGTGCCCAGTAAACAGCTGGGGGAGCACAGCCTTGGGTGGCTTTAGAAGAGATGTTCAGTGACTGTTTAACAAATGGCACCAGCAAAGTGACTTTTCTGCCTAAATTTGGCTGCTGAAACGAAGAAGGCAAACCAGGTGCAGGTTTTTGTATGAAAGGGCTCCGGGCTCAGTTCAGTTCCAGTGTTGCAAACCCTTTGCTCAGAGGCAGCCTTTTCTTCCCTTCTCACTGGTCTGTGATCAGTAGGTTTTGGGATCTGGCAAGACACAAGTGGGCTCAGCCCTGCCCTGCCCAATCCAGATTTCTCCCCCCAGGGTACAGCGTTTTCCAGGCCATAAGACTGTAGAGTTGGAAGGGACCCCAGAGTCATCTAGCCCACCCCCCTGCCATGGCGTTTCTGAAGCGCCGGAGCAGATGGCAGCAGCAGCCTCCACGGAGGAGCACCTGGTGCCTGGGCCAGAGAAGGGCTTGGCTGTGCAGCCGCTGACAGCTCCGCTTGCAAGAGGAGAAGGGGTGAGGGAAAGGGCAGGCCGTTGGTGCTGGCAACCGCGGCTGCGTGTCAAGGCGAGGCTGCCTTTGCATGACGGGTGACGGGGTGATTGGGGAGAGTAATTACGGCCCGTTAGAAAGCAGTAATTACTGCAGGGAGGGAGAGGCGCTTGCCAGCGGAGTGCAGGAGTGCGCCAGGAACCCTCTCGGAAATTGGTAGCTCTATAATTTTCCCAGGGGGGGTTCGCTGCGTCACCCTGAGATGTGACAACACATGGAATTTGCAGCTTGTCACAGCGAGCCCAACTGGTGTTAAGGCAGTGACACAGCCTCTCTCCCTGACCCCACCCCCCCCCCTTGATCTGGGAGTGATCTTCCAGGGGCTGCTTGGTGCGTTTCCTGCACTTGACTCGCGGTGGCAGAAGGCTGGCACCCAGTCTGGCTTGTGCCAGGGCAGGTGGGCACTGCAGCCCAGGCACAGAAGGGCACCAGTTGCTGCATTAGGTGCAGGAGAGGAGCTTCCTGGGAATCTGTGCCTGTAGTTTAAGGAATCAGGAGCAGGTGGGGCCCCTTGTGCATGTGTGGGGAGAGCTTTGGTGGCCCCTCGGGAGCAACTGACGGTCAGAGGGGCAGCCCTTCGGTGCCCTTCTCAGTACTGTACCCCTCCCTCCTGAAGGCTAGGGAAAAGCAAGCTAAATTATGCAAGTCAGTAAAGAACTATGGAATAAATTATGCAAAATCAGAGGAATTAAAGACATAATTTATTCAGGGTCATAGGGTTCAGCTCTTTTTGGCCCAGGATTTGGATAGCCTGGGAGTAGAATGTTAATAGCTTTTAGCCTGGGCGACTCACGACCCCAGCTTGAAATCCCATGGAAGTCAACGGGGATTTGAAAAGAGGGAATAAGTGCACAGAAGAGTTTGCATCGTTCACAGATTCCTAAGAGCTGGAAGGGGGGGGGAGAGACCATCTAGTCTGTTCTGAAACAGACACAGAATGATCTTCACAATCCAGGCCCCAAACAGGGAGCCATGCACCCCAGTGAATGATGCCTGCAGAGCAAAGGAACCCAAGCTGCTTGTTTGGGGAGGCCAGGCGCCTCCGTTGTTCAGGTGTGGCTCTGCGGCTGTTGCTCACCAGCATTGTGACACAGAACAGGAGAGTGGTTTGTGCAATTCCTGCCTCTGCAATGGGCAGGTCGCAGTGGCCGCAGCCGGTCTCTCCTCCTCCGTGCTGGGGAGGCCTACCTGCCCTCCTCTGGCTGTGGGGCTCAGAAACGCTGGAACAGCACAGCTGGATCCTGCAGGGCACCACGGAGCTTGACCTTGCGGGCACTCACCCTGCTGCCCCCACCTCCAGACAGGAACCTTTCCCGCCAGCCCTCTCACTGGGAGCCATTTTCATTAGGGATTCTGCGAGTGTCACCAGTTAATTAGTGTCATGTTAATTGAGTATTTGCCATGCTTCCTCCTCCAAGGACAGCCGCGCTAGCATGGAGAGGAATGCAGATGTGTCGTCCGGAGGGTGGTTGGGGTGGCAGCCGACCTTGTCCTCCTCTAGCCCTGGGTCCCGGCAGCAGCCAGACCACAGGGCAGACCCCCATCCGAGCACTGCCCTTGGGTAGTCCACAGTGTGGCAGGGCATTCCTGCAGGGTGAGCTCTTGGGAGAGATCATACAGAGAGCTTGGCTCCTCTGGAAGATGTTTAGGGCTCCTGGGGCTCTAGGCAATGTCTCTTTTGTGTTGTTTGCTCTGCCCAACAGAGCAGGGATACTGAGGCATAACAACTTCTTCACATGGCACATCATTAGACTATGGAACTCCCTCCCACAGGAAGTGGGGATGGCCACCAACTTGGTTGGCTTTGAAAGAGGATTAGGCAAAAATCACGGAGGAGGAGAGGGCTCTGGAAGGCTATTAGCCAGGGTGGTCATGGTTTGCTTCCAGGGTCCGAGGCAGTTGCTGGAAGCCATGGGAGGCGAGAGTGTTGCTCTTGCTTGCAGGATTCCCCTAGAGGGTGGGCTGGTGGCCTCATCCAGCAGGTGCTCTTCTGATGTTCAGGCCAGGGGCCCACCAACTCCAGCATCCTGTTCTCACAGGTGCCTGAGGGAAGCCTGCAAAGAGGACCCGGGCACAAGAGCGCTCTCCCCTCCGGCACTGCTGCCTCTGACGATGGAGGCAGAACACAGCCATTGTGGCCAGTAGCCCAGAATCCAAACAAGCACCAGGTGCGTCTCGGGAAAGTGCAGGATGCAATTGCCTGAGAATCTCCACTTGCCTTACCTGAAGAGAACACAGTTCTTGCCCTTTTAGGGGTTGGGAAGGTTTGCTTGGATGCCTGTGGGCAATGCCTGCTGAGAAGGAAGGGGGGCAGCAGTCACTGCCATGCATTCCTCCTCCCATGGGATGGCGGCAGCGGTGGCATCCTGCTACTGCTCATTGTTGCTTGTAATTATCTTTGTACCCTTAATGTGCATTGTGACAAGACAACCTCAAGGAGGTTACTGTGTTTGGATTTTGACATTGGAAAAGCAGTCGAGAGATGGGAGGAGACGAGGTCAGGAGGAGGGTTCGAGTTCAGCGCAGTGGTGCATGCTGAAGATTATTTGCAAATAAGGGGTGCAAGATGGCAACCTTCTCCAGCCAGGTGCCCCCCAGATGTCGGCCCCAGCCAATCTGACCATGCTCCCACCATGAGGACTTTGGCATGTGCCCACAGGAGCTAACTCCTAGGGGCCGAGGTCCCTTCACCCCCCCCCAAAAAAAATTGAGGGGGCCAGTCACCCCCCCCCCCCGTTAATAGGCATTGCCATTCAAATGGTGTACGTGTGACGTGTCATATTATGTGGGTTAGGGCTTACCTGAACACCCCCCCCCCAATATTTTATTCAAGCTGGCACCCCTGTGTGTGTCCAAAGACTTCAAGGAAAGGTGGCTTGGAGGATGAGAGGGAGGTGGAACTGGCCAGCCATCATCTCTGTGATCAGATCAGCCTCTCTTTCCTGCTCCCTGGCCCTCCCTACCACAGTCCACAAGCACACGGGCTGGTGTGGTGCAGTCCTGGGAAAGGCCAGGGTTCAAATCCACCCTCAGACGTGAAGCCCACTGGGCCTCTCTCAGCCTGAGCTACCTTGTTGTGCAGATAAAATGGGGGGGGGGGACCATGTACCTAGAGCACCCTGAGCTTCTTGGAAGCAAGAAAGAAGCAAGTCTTTCTTTGGCCTGCCTCTGGGGGGCTCCTCTGGGAGGCCTCCCTTCCCCATCGGCCTGTGTTGTGTCTGCAGCCGCAGAACCTGCCCAGCCTAGACAGACAGACAGGCTATTTTCCTCCCTAAGTGATAGGCTTAGCTGGGCCTTTGGGGTAGACTATTGACGAGATATTGGCAGCCAAGGATCAAGTGGCAGCTGGATGTCCTGGGCTATATTTGTCTTGCTGGCTCGTGATGCGGCCATAATCCTCACAGAGAGCGGTCAGGGTGAAGACACCAAGACGTGTCTTGCCTTGGAGGCCTCCAAAGGCTCCGAGGGTCACCGGCTCCGTTCCCAAAGGCAGGTGCTGCTGGGCGGGCCAAGGGGCAGGTGTCGGCTCCCGGCTTTGGAGGGGCCCTTGAGCAAAATGCTCAGCCGCCTCTGCAGCAGATGCCTGGCCATGCCAACCCTTGGCGCCAGCCCTGCAAGGTGGGCCCCTCAGCAGCTGTCCAGGTGCTGCAAGCGGCTCTCCCACGAAATCATATAATCATAGACCGGTGGAGTTGGAAGAGACCCCACGGATCATCTGCTCCAACTATTTGCCTTGAGCATAAGGCACTGATAATGAGGAAGGCCGTCTCTGAATATGGGCGACGTGTTCACTTATCACGGTTAATAACAGACCCCTCCTCCAAGAAAGAGGTCTGCCTCTCCTCTTTTGAGAGGGGCCACTGGATGCCTCTGCTCACAAGCAAGTCGTAGGGTCATCAAACATTCCTTGCTATTGCCTCCCAGAACCTGGTGCTCTTATTTATCTATCTATTTCGGAAGATTAATGCACTTAAAGCCATTTCCAAAGAGAATAAAACAAGAAAATTAGCAGTAAAAACAAAACATTTGAAAGATAGAATCAGCAATAATCTAAAAAGAGATTAAAAGATACATCAGCATTCTACATGTCTGGGTGGGTTTATCTAAACAAGGATGTTATTTAGCAGGCTCCGAAAAGAGTTCAGCGAAGGCAGGGAGTTCCAAAGTGAGTGGCTGCTGCCACACTAGAAGATTGATTTCTAACAAATTGGGAACGTGTGTTATGTGGCACCTCAGATCAAAGTGGGCATATTCGGGGTAAGGCAGTCCTGCAGGTAAACTGATCCCCAGTTGTTAAGGGCTTCACATTTTAATAGTAGCCCCTTGCACTGGGCCCAGGGGCACATTGGCAACCAGGGCAGCTCTCTGAGTGCAGGTGTTGTACAGAGACAGGATTTAGCTTGTCATTCCATGCTAAGAGCTGCCAAGAGACAGAGGAAGTTGCTGGTTCTGAGTCAGACCCTCAGTTGTTCTGTTGTGTTGTATTGGGTGATTTTTCTTCTTCTAATATATGTTTATTGATTTTTTTCAAAATGGCAACAAACAATAACAAAGAAGCAGAGGACAAGGACTGTGTGGAGCACATTATTGAAGTTGGAATAAAATGAACAGAAGGTTCAGGACACTTGTGCAGACGTCATAATAAAATAGATTCTGCTAAGGGACATTGGGCTGCCCTGCATGGTGACATTTGCTGAGAGAAAGACAGTGGAAATGTGTCCCTGTTAATTCTCTTCAACCTCCAAGCGGTTTTCAGTACAGTCAACCATGGTATCCTTCTGGAGCGGCTCTCCGAACTAGGGGTGGCTGGCATCGCTTTGCGGTGGTTCCAGTCCTACTTGGGTGGTCGTTCCCGGAGGGTGTGACTTGGGGAGTGCTTTTCAGCCCCGTGGAACCTTCAGTGAGGGGTTCCGCAGGGCTCAATCCTATCCCCCATGTTGTTTAACTTCTACATTATTATTTATATTATGTATTTTGTGGGTTTTTTATCTTGTAACTTTATGGCTGGACAGTTTTATCCTAACGTATCTCCTTATATGTTTTGTTAACTCTGTTGTGTTCTAATCCATGTATACAGTGCAATTTTACTATGCCAATAAAGGAGATTGATAGATAATTTTATGTTGTGAACTGCTCTGAGATCGACGGATGGGTGGTGTGGAAATTTAATAAATGTAATAATTAAAATCATAAACAGAACATTAAAAACACAAATTAAAAACCCACCATAGCACCTTGAATTGGCTACTCGTATTAAGTTGACACCACAGATGACAATCTGGGGCTCTTCTGGAGGGTCCTGGGCCTGTGTCCTAAATTTGTGTTTTACAAATTTAATAAACAATGGTGAAAATAGCCATAATTTTGGAAATCCGAGTCTCAGGTGCCCCATAGAGGTGGGTGTTGTTGGGGGCCTGTGCAGCACCTTCCTTTTACCTACAAAGTACAGGAACGTCAACCCTACAACGTCAAGAGGGCCTCATTTAAGAGTAACCTCTTAAAATCCTCCTTCTCTTTGTTGCATGCTCAGACAAGGCAGTATTCCACCTCCTCTCAATTCACCCCCCCCACCGGTGGAGGCTTCTGCGCATGGCATTGCAGACCTAGCAGCTTCTTGCAATCAAGGAGTATTATTGTTATCTTATTTCATTTATTTATATCCTGCCTTGTTCCCAACGGACTCAAGGCGGCTTATAGATAAAATAAATAAAAAAACCACACAGGAATAGAATTAAAACTTTATACACACGATCTATTAAAACACTACAAATCATAACAATAGAAACATTGCAGCACCAATCCTTTCCTTAAAAACAGCCTAATCCTGAAAGTCTGTTGAAATAAGAAAGTCTTATTCCACAAGGAGGGAGCCAGTCAAACCTCTCCAAGGAGGGAGCTCCAAAGTCAGGGAGCAGCCACCACCGAGAAGGCCCTCTCCTGTTTCAGTCACTTTCAGTGGCCAGGGCAGTTAATCCTGGGTCCAGGGCCAGAGATGGGTTTCTTAGTACAGAAGGGTCCCCAGGGTTTTATGCAGGGGCCTTTGATACGCAGGGGATGCAAAACGGATGTGCAGAGCACTGAGCTGCCACCCTTTTCCAGGGACACCAGGAATTTATGTCATGCTTTAGAGCAGCTCCCCCCCCCGGGGGGGGGGGGCTTTACAGATATGTTTGTCTCCTGTCAACACTTCCCTGCTGACTGGGGCTGAGGAGATGTTGGTGCAAGCCATCTTCGAGGCATGGCATTTGAGAAAGCCACTTAAAGTCCATGCTTCTGAGATGTTGCCAGCCAGAGCTTGAAGGCAGCAACTTTCCCCTGCTTTGATATCCCTGGCACCTGGTTTTTCTGAGGTAGGCTTTATCCTTCGTTATCACAACTCATAGCTCTTGAGAGACCAAGAAGGCTGATCCTTCCCAAAGGATCCTGGGACAGTTGGCTGTGTAGATCAGTGGTGCCCAAAGAGGGATTACCGGGGGGGTGCTAAGAGGCAAGAGGGTGGCAGGGGGCACTGGAGGTGTAAATGGCTGTCAGGCTTGGAAAAGTTGCCATCACTGGATCAAGTTCATCAGTTTTCTTGATTTAGTTTCCATTGGATTTTCAGCAAATCCTTAGTGGGTTGTGCAGGCCACTGTTCTGAACAGGGGCTTTTTGTAGGATAGGGGGTGCTGGGGAGGAGTTTATGGAACCAGAAGCATGGGGGGGGCTGGGGGGAAGGGAACCCCTGGTTCAAATGCAGCTGTGGATCTAGCTCATTCTTAGCTCTCCAGGTTAAAATGGGTGAGCATTTGGACACCCCCCCACACACACCTATTTGGGCTTCCTGGTTTTCCTGGCTGTGGCAGCAGGACACAGCTAGGGCGGACCTGCCGTCCTCAGAACAACAGCAGGACGTGGCATCACCCTGCGTGCAAAATGTGTGCTTGTCCACGTGCGCTTCACTTGAGCAGCTGCCCCTCCCCCAGTCCATTAATCGCAGGCTTCCATTAAAACCCACCGCAGCAGGTCGTTTGAGAAGCGAGGCGAATGGGTTCACTGGCCATTTCCCCATTACATTAATGTTATGGGCTTTTTACAGGTGTCTTAAATAGACATTGTTATTAACGAGTCTATTAAGTCAATTAAAACCCAGTCCTTTGAGCTGGATTTAATATAGCCACTGGGAGAGATTGGGGGGAGGGGGCTAGAGGTATTTTTGGTTTCCTGCCATGGTATAAGGAGCAGCCGGCCATTGTAGTTTCTTTCTGCTCCTCTGCTGCCTGCCTGCCTTTCTTTCTTTCTTTCTTTCTTTCTTTCTTTCTTTCTTTCTTTCTTTCTTTCTTGTGTCGTGTCTCACATCCATTTTTGGAGATATGCCTCTCCATTCCTGGGAACCAACTTTTCATTTTCATTATTATTATTACTGTTATATATTGCATATATATCGCACCTTTTTCTCCAAGGAGCTCAGGGTGGCCTGCATAGCACTCCCCTCCTCGATCCCCATAAAAACCCTGTGAGGTTGAAACAAAACAAATTCCTTCCAGTAGCACCTTAAAGACCAACTAAGTCAGTTCTTGGTATGAGCTTTCGTGTGCATGCACACTTCTTCAGATACACTGAAACAGAAGTTTCCAGACCCTTCTATATAGTGAGAAGGTGGGGAGGGGTATTACTCAGAAGGGTGGTGGGAATGGGTGATTGGCAGATAGCTGTGATGAGCCTGTTGACGACTCTTAACGACTGCAATAGGTCTTACAGGAAAAAGCAAGGGGTGAAAAGGTGACCATTCCCACCACCCTTCTGAGTAATACCCCTCCCCACCTTCTCACTATATAGAAGGGTCTGGAAACTTCTGTTTCAGTGTATCTGAAGAAGTGTGCATGCACACGAAAGCTCATACCAAGAACTGACTTAGTTGGTCTTTAAGGTGCTACTGGAAGGAATTTGTTTTGTTTTGACTATGGCAGACCAACACGGCTACCTATCTGTAACTGAACCTGTGAGGTTGGTTAGGCGAAGAGGCCAAGCAAGGATTTGAACACATGGATCATGGAATACAAACCCGCTTTTAAAACCCTCCGGCCTCTTGTGCCCGCGGGAGGGAGCCGGGTGCCGAGGCAGAGCAGCAGCACAGGCCAGGTCTGCCTCCCTCCCTCCCTTGGCAAGCAGGAGACGGTCGAAGCCCAGAGAAAGACTTGGCATGTTGTTTTTAAATGACTTGGTAGCAGCTCTCCCCTTTTTTCCGCCCTCTCTCAGAGGCAGCCTTTTCAAACACCTAATTTATTCCATCTATTAGATAGATTTTGTAGATTTAATCATTTTCACAGTTGGTGGCTCATTGGATACTCAAGATAAACTCCAAATGAAAGTATAATGGGAACGACAAATGAGTTTTTGCACCAGAAATAGCAGAAACTTGCTCAAGAAGGGAGTTTGAGAGGAGCAAAATATATATAATTTCTCCTTCCGCCCCCCCCCACCCCTTCTTGGCGCTGCCTTTTGCTGACTACAGTAGGTTACCACAGTTAATTTCGCCAGTTTTGTTCATCTGTAAAATTGCATAAAAGTGACATTTTTGTGCTCATTATAAGAAGTGCTGATTTATAGCTGGTAAATGGAATCCCCCTCCTTTTTGTGTGTGTGTGGAGCTCTCATAGTAGCGTAAAGCACCCATGAAATTGCTTGTATAATGTAGTTTAAATCCAATCTCCGAGAGAGATTCCCTCCCTCCCCCCTCCTTGGCTAAGGAGATGTTTCCTCTCCCCACACCAAGTTTATTTAGGCTGCTTGGAGAATGAGGGGGGGGGGTCATGTGTTTCTTTTGGTTGCTGTGGTCCATTTCAGAAGAGTGAGCCAGCTACTCATAGAAATGTGGAATTGGAAGGGACCCTGGAGGGTCATCTCCTCCACCCCCTGGACCACCGGCCAGGCTGACGGGGGCTGGCGTGGTCTTCAGAAGGACGGATCTGCTGTATATGTAATACAAAAAGGGCAAAGCACATTAAAAGTATCTGGAGGTTTCAGTCCTTCCTGAAGTCACAAATTAGGCACAATCTTCTCCATTATCCCAGAGTGAGGGGCGCCAAGCATCCAGCATAAGATTTTGGGCTGTTTCCAGCTGAGTTGCAATAACTGTTTGAACTGATTCTTCTGACAATATGTTGACATTGGTATCATCCGAAAATATTTGGCAACATTAATTTTTGACAAGCAATAGTTGGTTTACGGAGAGAATAAACCAATTATGAAGGTGTTTTTTTAAAAAGCAGTTTATTCGCGAAATAAATAGGCGAATGCTCACTTAACGCTGCTGCCTGCCTTTTTGTGTCCTAGGTGAAGTCATGGCTCCCCTGCATTCCCCGCGATACCCCAGCCCAGCTGAACTGGACGCCTACGCGCAGAAAGTGGCCAACAGCCCCCTCACCATCAAGATCTTCCCCGCCAACATCAGGGTCCCACAGCACAAGCACCTTAACCGGACAGTGAACGGGTACGACACGACGGGGCAGCGCTACAGCCCCTACCCTGTGCACGCCAGCGGCTACCAGGGACTGCTGGCCATCGTGAAGGCTTCCTCCTCCTCCTCCTCCTCCTCCAGCAAAGGCGTGGTGAAGAGCACCGAGGGCAAGCGGACTAAGATGTCCCCTGCCCACGTGGCCGTTGCCCCCTACCCTGTGACGAGCACTTTAGCCCCAGGCCCCTCCTGCGCAGCGCAGCTGGGCTACCACAGCAGCCAGAAGCAGATGGAGGCCCCTGCGGCCCCCAACGTCACGGTAGCCACCTCGACGATCCCGCATGCTGGCAGGAGCCTGGCGCTGCCCCAGTCCAACCTGCCCTCCATCCAGAACATCATTTTCCAGATCAATCAGCAATGCCAGGCGCAGGCCAGCCAGCCGCTGTGCCAAGGGGTAGTAGTAGCCAACCCCAGCCCCGCCAAGCACGGCGCCGCCACCGCCGCCGGATTTGCCACCATGGCGACGGTGGGTGCAGCCGTGGCGTACGCGGGTGCCGTGCTGCCTGACTGCCGCAAGGGGGCTGAGCTGGTGGCAGGCTCCCATCCGGGTGGTGGGCACCTTGGTGCCAAGGCCAGCCTCTACCCCGACGGCATGGACTACCTGCTCTGGCAGCAGCAGAAGCCGCAGCAGCAGCAGCAGCTACGCATGTACAGTGCGGGCAGCGGGGGTGGGGGCGCCGTCAGCAAGTCCCCTGAGGTGTGTGCCGGGGTCCTGCGTGCCTATCCCATGACGGGCACGGCTGACAAGGTGAGCTCATCCCCGTTGAACTGCGTGGGCATGCACGGGAACTTCTCAGTGGGGCAGTACTTTGCTCCCCCCTGGAACAGCATCCTGGTCACTCCCAACAGCGACTGCTACAACCCCCCGGAGCTGGCCAATGGGCACCGCGAGCTGGGCGTCCAGCCCTCGGACGGGCTGCCCAGCTTGCCCAGCAAGACGCTCTGCAATACCTCTGTCCTCAGCAGCAGCCTGCAGTCGCTGGAGTATCTCATCAACGACATCCACCCTCCGTGCATCAAGGAGCAGATGCTGGGCAAGGGCTACGAGACGGTCTCCGTGCCGCGGCTCCTGGACCACCAGCACGCCCACATCCGCCTGCCCGTCTACAGATAGGAGCCGCCGGCACTCTGCTCTGAACCTGGAGGGCAAACCGCTTCAGCTACGGACCCCCCTTTCCCCCTGCTTTGCCCTCCCCAGCACCGCCAGGGCCCAGACGGCCGCGGCAAGCAGGGGCCCCAAGGAACGTAGGCAGAGGCAGGCAGCAGCATCCAGAGACTCGCTGGGATCATAGAGCTTCGGTTGTGCAACTGGCTGCCCTGGGATGGAGGAAATTGCTTGTCTATATAGCTCAGAAGTTTTTGTTTCTATTTCTTCAGAATGTGAACAGGGAGATGCTGTCCAATTTTGCTGCTAATCCAGGGAGAGAAGGCTTCGCTCTGTGTGTGTGTGTGTGTGTGTGTGTGTGTGTGTGTGTGAGAGAGAGAGAGAGAGAGAGAGAGAAGGAGGGAGAGAGAGAGAGAGAGAGAGAGAGAGAGAGAGAGAGAGAAGGGGCGTGTGAGTATGAGTCTGTGACCAGTTGGATTTGCATGTGGAGGGGTCCCTTTCCCCTCTCCCAGAAAGAAGTTTCTGTCCTGTGCTGAGTTCAAGTGGGAGCTTTACGTGCATCACGGTGAGGGGGTGGGCGGGAGTGGATCGAGCCCCTTCCCCAGCCTGCTCCTAGGCATCCAGGTGGCTTAGTTGTGTAGCTTTGCCTACTTTCTAGTTGAAGTCTGTAACTTGCACTGTTTCGATTTAAAGCTAATAATTGGGGAAAGGTGTGAAGCCTATTTAAGGAAGGAAGAAGAAAACACTTGAAAAAAACTTGAAGAGACTTTTTTGTTTTGTTTTAGTTGAATCTACTGTACATTTCTGTGTTTGGCTGCTACACAACGGAGTCCCTCTGCCCTATGTCAGCATAGCCCTAGGTGATTTTTTAAAATTAAAACCTTACATTTTATTGTTATTATTATTGTTATTAATATT
Source organism: Podarcis erhardii (assembly GCF_964252035.2). Lineage (NCBI taxonomy): Eukaryota > Metazoa > Chordata > Lepidosauria > Squamata > Lacertidae > Podarcis > Podarcis erhardii. Next base: position 53,735,730 of record NC_138502.1, on the reverse strand, counting down.
AATATTATTTTTAACGGCAATATTGCATTGCCTGTTTTTGTCTGGGAAGCCAGCCTATTCAGCCAGGAAGTTGTGCTAGAAAGAATGAGAGGCCATATTGGAAGGATTGCCCCCCCCAGCGCCCCCCCCCCTTGGCCATTCATTTTGACTATTTCTGCCTCTTTCAAGCCCACCTGTGTTGCACCTGCCTGCGGATGCACAATTTGAAAGGGCAGAGTGCAGGAAAGAAACTAATTTACCTTTGAAATGTCACAAGCAGAAGACTTGCTCCATTTTTGTTTCTCCCAAAAAGTTAATGGAATCGGACCCACAAGGGCCCATGTGACATCATGCAATAGGTCCCCCTGCAGCTTGGCTTGTGGCTCGTGGTTTTTGCATTAGGCTGGACCCAGGTCTAAATCAGGTCAGAAGCGTGGCTGGGCAGCGGGACAAGTGGGGTTCGTAAATGATTTCAGAAGAATTGGAGGTGAGTGTAGATTTCTCCTCAGCCCAGCCAGTGTCGTGTCCATTACACAACAACTCCTCGCCTCCACCTGCTCTGATCAAGTTGCAGGAGCCTTATGGGTTCTCAGGCAACACATGCGGTTTCATTGTTGGCAGTGTCTACTGTTAGAGAGGCAGGTTGCAGCTGAGAGGAGTAGGACTAATCCCATTGAATGCATCCAGTGTGTTGTGTTTAGTTTTTCTTTCCAGCATATTATAATTTGCTTACTTTAATTTCCTTTTTTTAAAAAAAGAATTTTCCAAAAATATTCCTTCTGCTCTTGTCATTCAACCCATGTAATTTATGTTTGAATAAGTTTTATTCAAGGGACCTGCTTTGCGGGAATCACAGAGGAGTTTCCTCCCTCCCCTCCCCACTGTTTAAAAGAAGGAAAAAATAAGAGTGGCCCAAAAGGGGTTGTGCTCTGAATATAGAGGTACTGTGTCCTTAACCACCTGTTCCAGCACTAAGTGCATTTACAAATCTCTGAGAATGTGTTTTTTATATGAAAAAGTGACCATTATATTCTACTGTGAGAAGTGCATTGTGCACTATATTGTTTTAAAAATGAGAGAAAACAAAAAGTTGGAAAAAAAACAGCAAACGATGTCTCTGGATGTTGTCTTTCTTTTTTCTCTACCCCCCCTACCCACCACCCCCACCACCACCAAAAAGAAAATTAAACCTGGGCTTTCACTGGCTGTCTGGTTCTGGAATTTGCTTGTATACCTTTTGCTCTCCCTTCCTGTTCTTCAGTGGGCGGGGGGAGGAAGCAGGGCAAGTCACACGGAGGGGGGACCCCTTGGCCCCCTTGGTGGGAGCGCCCTTGGCCACATGGAGTTCCTCCGTCCACAAAGGAAGTTTCCCACCCATTTCAGCAGAAGAAGCAGGCCTGCCTGGGTCTCCCTAGACGCACTTGGTGCTTGAGGAAGCATTGGGGAGCCCCACAGCCTCACCAAAGCACATGTGGGTCCCCAGATGGGGAGCAGACCGCTTCTGCCCTTACTGACCGCAGGGGAGAGCCAGATCACCCCAAGGAAGGGGGCTGAGGATGGATCCTCTGTCAAACTTCTGGTGTGTCAGATTTCCCCCCGTGTGTCATTTTATTTGGAAATGAGTCTTCATAAGGAAGTGTTGAACTTTTGCAGGGAGGGTTTTTCTATAACTTGATTTATTGACATTCTGAAGATTCGTACGGCATAAGACGTCACCCCTCATTTTTTAGTTTTGCTGTTCCCCTCATGTGCTCCCTCTCTCTAGTCATGCAAAATATTACCACACAATTTGGAAGCCATGTTTTCTTCAACATTTCCTAATCCCCTTCTCTTTCTTTGTGAGATTTTGCTTCTCTTAGCTGTGCCTTGCTTGATTCAGCATTGACCCCATAATTAAAACACTGATTTCCCTCATGTTTTGCTCCAGATGAGCTTGCATTGTACTCCTCAGAATAATGTGTAAATTAGAGGAAAGTGTCAACACTGAATGCTGAGCTACCTCTGCTAGTGCTGCCACCCCTGTTCATTGTTTGGATGAAAAAACAGAAAATAGATGGCAAATTCTTCAGTGATAGAGGTCTGTCTACCACAGTTTTACCACACCAAGGAAAATTTTATAATGGTGAATCATTACAAAACAGTTTTCTCTCCCGCCTTGTGGTGTTATTTCCCTGTAGAAAATGATCCCCCAAACCCCTTTTTCCGTTGACTTTGGGACATAGGGCGGCTTTTATTTATCTTCTGAAAGGATTAAGAGTCCAGGGCATTTCCTTGGCAACCGCAAAGGTCAATAGATAATTTATATGATGCATAAGAAGTGGAGCTTTTAGCCAAACAGGAGGACTCTCTATGCCGGCTCTTGAAGTGGGTTTTCAGATCCAGCTGGTGGTCTGGATAAGCCCCCCGCCCCCAAAGACACACAGCCATGTCGTCCTCTTAAAAAAACCCTTGTGCTCCTTTTCTTAAGACAAAGACCACAAGCTTCCTCCCCACACCCCAAGACACTTTCTCTCTGAGGTGAATTTATCTCCTGTCAGGAAAAGCTGTGATGGAGGAATGTTATTTTTTTGTCTTTTTGGGGGGGGGGGATTGCCCAGCAGGCTCCTTCCTTCTTGCTCCCTGCAGGGTCTGTCCTCTGGGGTTCCCAGGCAGCTGAAACAGCGCCTTCTCCCTGCCATGACCCCATCCGCTGTGGGCGAGGGGGCAGATTACTGCCCCAAACAATGAGCTCCTTGCATTGGGGATAATAGTATTAAATGCCAAAGAGGTTTCAGCACAGGGCTGCTATCACTCACGCCCTTGTCTTCCCCCTGATGCGGCATATGGTGCGCCATTATGTGGGCCTCTGGCCTCGCAGAAAAGCTTTTGCGCTTGGGAGGCTGGCAGGACTCTCGCTTTGAGGCCGAGACTTTCCCATACTGCCTCTCGCTTTTTCGTCCAGAGGAAGAAAGCGGCACCTCTTCCAAATAAAGACCTCAGATGGAAATGTGGCAGCACCTAAAAAGGGGTGGGGCGCTTCATGGTCTTTTAAACTGAAAAATGGGCCCTTGGCTGAAATGATGCGCAAAAGCCCCAGAGGTAATTTTGTTGAATCGGGGCTTCCCTGGCTGATCCTGAGAGGAGGGAGTCTGGTGCTCTCTCTTCATTTCTGTTTACTTGTTTTTATGCCGTGGCCTTGAAGGGGGGAGACTGGCCTGGATGAAAATATGTGCTTGCTACCAGGAGAGGTAGGCTTTGTGGTGTGGTGTCTTCTCCTCTCCCCACATGAGCCTCCCAATTCCCAAGCGCTCCCCTTTCTTGGAAGAGGGGTGGTGCTGCTGTCGGTTTGACTGCTCACACAAAGGTTATTCTATATCTGGGCAACGGCTGCGCCTGTGGGATGCTCCTCAAAATTGCCTCCATTTGTCTTTCCTTGCACACATAACAACCTGTCTTCAAATTTCATGCTCTGCATGGAGAGGGGAAGGCAGATGAGCCAGGAATCCTGAGAAACGTAGAGTCTGGGTGTCCCTCTGCTGGCAGAAAACGGCTTCAGACTTCTTGGAAAGAGGGTCAGAACATGGCCCAGGAAAACAGCGCATGCGTATGGCCACCACTTGGCTGCAGTTGGAGCTGGCAAGGCAGCTTTTCAAAGGCATCTCGTTAGATGCTGTAAGAGCATCGTGTGTACTTGTGTCTGGGTCTGGTCAGTGCCTGGGTGGGAACTGCTTCGGGTTCCATGACAGAAGGAAGGTGGGCTATAAATGTAAAAGATGAGAGAGATGTCCATTTCAACAGTCACACAGGACGGCATGTCTCTCCCACCAGGATAACCTGCCTTGGCCATTGCCAACTTCCCCACTGGAGATGGCAGAGGCAACGGCAGGAGGAACACAGGAAGCTGCCTTGCACCAGGTCGGACCCTGGCTCTGTGGAACCTGGTTTTAGGAAGCCCTGCCTGCCTGGAGATGCTGCAGGGGGTGGAGACGCAGATGATGTACCCACTGAGCCGTGTGGCCCTTGCCAACCATACAAAGGATGGGTGCTGAAAGTACCAGTCAGCAGTGGTTCAGGCCAAAGGTCTATCTAGTTCAGCCTTTCACAACCTTCGCCAGACGTGGTTGGACTACAGCTCCCATCCTTCTTACCCAGCATAGCCATTGGCCAGGGATGATGGGAGCTGTAGTTCGAGAACATCTGGCGACCCAAGGTTGAGACAGGCTGATCTAGTCCCACGTGATCTTTATCACAGTGGCCAACCAGATTTTTCAACTCTTTTGATAAATCTTATATCTGTTTTTTATGTATATTTTATATTTTTTATGTAAAGCGCAGAGAGGTTTTGTTCGCTTAATGGTCTCTGTCGAGAAGCAGGACAGAAAGGCAGTAGTCTTATCATGATGTCCAGTGACTGGCATTCAGAGGCTGATGTATATAGAGCCATCACGGCTCATTGCCATTGGTAGCCTTGGCCTCCGTGAATTTGTCTTACTCTCTCAACTATGCACTGTGTGGTTTGGGCATGTAGAACACACACAATGCATGCCAGAAGCCTGATGTGACACTTGCTCTTAGGTGCATGCAGAGTGCTTTGTCTTCATTCAGTACAGTCCACATGCACACCATCCCAGCAGTGGCAGACCTTAGGGTCTCAAATTCCACCGCCTCTTGCCTTCTACATCCTAGCTGCGTCACCCCTTGCAGAACCCCCGAGGCTCTGTGCCCAGCGGACTGAACTCTGCTAAATCCACCTCTGATCCCAGGGTCAAGGGAAGGGTTTCCATTGCCGTGATTAACCCTTGCCTCCACTATGGGAAATGTCCCTGGATCCCATGGCTGCAATTTGGGCAGACTTCTTATCCTCTAGAAGAGTTCCCCTCCAAGGACAATCTCTCAGCAGGGAAATCTGATTCTCTTCCTACCCTTGTTCCTCCCAGATGCATCAAGCAACCCACTTCCTCTGCCGCCTTACCAAGTAGGAACATTTCAAGGGCAGCTGGGGGGAAATGGCTAAGCCTTGGAGGGCCTGCGGATCTCACTAGCAGGGGTGCAATGGGGAAGTCTCTCATCTCAGCAGTTGCTTTTCATGCAGCCCATAGAGGGGCCAGAGGCTTCCTCCCTCACCCTAGGAGGACGCAGGACCCCTTCCAGTCCCACTCTTGCAGCCTAAACATGGAAGAAAGGGCAGCCCTTTAACTGCTGCACTTGGATGCCAGGCCAAGAGTTGTGCCAGGGAAAGGTTTGTTCCTGCTGTGGTGGCTGAGTCGAGAAGCACCATGGACACCCAGCAAAGGACATCCAATGAAGCAAGCGCACCAGCTTGCCCCCGCAATTGGGGGAGGGGGCGCTGCCAGGCGACGTAGGCATGCCATGTGCACACGCCATGCAACATGCTGATATCACGCGTGCTCTGACTTTGCTTGTGGGGAAGTGGAGAATTTGCACATGACTTTCCCACATCTCTGCATTCAATTCCCCAGCTTCTTTTACTTTCTTATTCGCTGTGATTCCTGCCTTGCAGGGGGCTGGACCAGATGACCCTTGAGGTTCCTTCCAGCTCTACTTTGATGTCTCTGCTCTGCTCCGTGTTCAGGAGACCCAGCAGGAGGCCAGGTGGGAATGCTCCCCAGGTGAGGAGAGGAGGAGGAGGAGGTGTGGGACCCAGGCTAGTCCTTCTGGAGGACGCAGGAGACAGAAGGATTATGGCCTCTCCCCGCGCGCTTCCTGTAACTCCGGCTCCCGGTGTTTCTCTGGATATTTATGGCAAGCTGGGAAGGAAGCGCTCGCTCAGTGGCACTGTAGCCACCATGACAGCCAATCAAGGGAACAAAGAAGGATTGGCACAAAGGGGGGAATTTCACTGAGGCTCATGCTACGGGGGGCGGGAGGGGCCGGGGGAGAGAAATCAGCGCAAGAGATCTGACTGCCTTGTGGCATGTTCAAATTAAATTGTCTTCAGGAAAAATATTTGCTTAGATCTTTTTTTAAAAAAAAAAAATGTCAGGGGGAGAGAGGCGAATAAAAGACACTGGAGGTGCTGCATTCTGCGGAGGAAGCGGGGGAAATGGAGGCTGGAGGAGTTTCTCACGGCCAGAGACAGCCACTCGGTTCAGTGTTGCCACATCAAGCACTGTGAGCCAAAGCTGCGCTCGCTTGGCCCAAGCTGGGCAGTAAGAACAGCTGGGGGTGGAGCAGCCAGTGGTGTAGCGTGGGGGTGCAGGGGGGGTCGGCCGCACCGGGCGCAACATCTGGGGGGGGGCTCGCACTCGCAGCTCTCTGCCCCCTGCTAAAATCCATGGGTTAGGGGGCGCAAATTACTTGCCTTGCCCCGGGTGCTGACAGCCCACGCCACGCCACTGGGAGCAGCTGCTGGGCATGCAAAGAGCCCCCCCCCCTTCAGCCCCAGGTGTCTCTTTGTCTGCAGTCCTGGAGAGCCGCTGCCAGTCCGTGAAGACACTGCGGAGCTGCACCGGAATAAGGCAACTCCTTTTGGGAGCAGCTGCTTGGCATGCAGAAGGTCCCCGGGCTGACCCCCGTCTGCAGTCCTGGAGAGCCACTGCCAGTCAGTGTAGACAATACTGAGCCACGTGGACCAGTGGTGTATTGCAGGAGGTTGGACTAGATGACCTTTGGGATCCCTTCCAACTCTACAATTCTGTTCTATGAACTTCCCAATTTCATTTTTTAAATGGAAATATTTATATACCTCTATCATAAAAGTATATCAGAGCGATTTGCAACAGTATAAAAGCATAAAACCAAACAATAAATCACAAAAAGTTAAAAAGAAGTTGAAAACCAAAAGAAGTTAAAAGCAAACTTCAGTAGACCTTGTGGGGAATGTATTCTTAACAGTCTGCATCGGAGGAATGGGAAAGTTTTACAGCCTCTCCTAATTCAGATGTTCTGGACAAGCAAAGCTGTGCCTCAACATCAGCATCCTGACATCACGTTGCTCCCAAACTCCTGGTGCCCGGTAGCGTCATAGAACACTCAAGCAGCAGGTGCAAGAAAAGTACTATCTCCTCTGAGGATTCAGCAAATGAAAACAGTTTTTCTTTTGAGGCTGTTTTAACAGCAACAACAATATATTAATTTATTACTTGTACTCCCACCTATCTGTCTGGGTTACCCCAGCCACTCTGGGTGGCTGTTTCATTATTTAATTTGTTGAAAAATAACTTGTATACTTATACATACATTTCTGAACAATATCTGGTGCTAGCAATGTGCTCCCCCCCCCCGCCCCGTCTTGCTAAATGCTTCTTCCCACAGATTCCCAACAGATGGCCAAGTGCAGAGGATGGGCTTCCAATTTTGCCTCATACAGGCAGCAGAATTACACCGCTCCTCCAGTCAGCAGGGTGCCAGCAAAGCACTATCCCCTATTGACTCCACAGGGTGCAAGCAAATGCTCTCTTCCGGTGAAGCTGCATGGTGCAAACCAAGAAAGGAACAGGCTCAGTACACCCACCTGTCACACTAAGAGAAAAGGGATTTTGCAAGGGGCCCTTCCTTCTGTGGCTGATAGAAACAGGTGATGTTTATCTGGTTCTGAGACAGGAGGAAGCAGCAGCAAGTCTCTAAGGCTCTGGGCCCTTAAGGGTTCAGCCAGCCCAGCTCTGCGAATGAAAGGCTTTTTCTCTTTCTCAAGCAGGAAAGCAGGTCTGTCCCTGCAATGGAAAGACTGGGCTTTTCTGATCCTACAGAAAAGAAGACAGAGAACACTTTTCTCCAGTTACATTTGCAGAATGACATCTGATTTACTGTGGGATCAGCCTCTGAGCTGGGTCAGTTCCTTTGCTGCCTTGGGTCTCACTTCTGGAGGGGGCCCTGGGGACGGGAGAATACGCCTGTAATGAATCTCCTAGAAGAGGCAACCCAGGTATGATGAAGCTGTCCTCTGACCCTATAAATTCTGCCAGGCACTGCGTTTCATCCTTCTGGCAAGAAAAACTAAAGAATGAAGGAGGGAGGGAGGGAAGGAAGGAAGGTCTGTCTGGATCCAGGTTAATGCTGCATGTACAAGGTCTTAGCCTTGGGCTTTTACGTTAATTAATCTACAAGAGCAGAGTCCCCCCCCCCCCGCACAGATTAGCCTCTCTTTCCTGCTCCCCGGTCTCCTCACCACAGTCCGCACGCACATGAGCCAGTGCAGTGTAGTGGTTAGTAGTGTCAGGCTAGAACCTGGCAGGGACTGCCTATCAAACAAAAACCCAACCTTTGGGTACCTTTTTGAATTGCACTGGTCATGCACAGGGCTAGCAATCAAAGGAACAGGCTGAGCAACTTGTCTGCATGCTAACAACTTCCAGAAGGGGACAGCATTGTTCCCGTGCAGCAAAAGCAGCAGAGTCCTGCTGTGGCCCCTTAACCAACTTGATTGCATACCCTCCAAGTGTCCCTATTTCCCAGGGACAGCCCAGCAATTACAGAAGCCATCCCAGATTCTGAGTTGATCCTGGAATGTCCCTGTTTCCCCTGCCAGTGCTGCGGAGGGTGAGCTGGTCCTCAGCGGTGGGGGCTGCAGGGGAGCATCCCGGTGCCTCTCCACGGTCGCCCCGCCAGCCGCCTTCCTTGGGCAGCTGATAGCAGCCAATGGAGAGCAAGCGAGGAGGAGGAGGAGGCTGCCGCTGCCAAGGCCCAGCCCTGCAGGGTGTGAGGTGCAGGCAGAGGGCAGAGCTGCCCTGGACGGGAAGAACAGCGGAGAGCAAGGAGGCTTGGTTTCTAAAAAAGAAAAAAGCTTTGTGCATCCACATCTAATCTTATCCCTTTATAAAATGCATTTATTGGAGTGTTTTTATTTTTGCTAATCTACCAAAGGATAACATAAAATCAGAATTAAGGTGTTTTCTCAGGATGGCGGAGAGCAGGTGTGCTGCGTCCCATTGGTGTCGTGGTCGTGACACTCGCCCTTCTTCTGATAGGAAATGCCGGGGGGGCGAAAATGGGGGGTTGAGGAGGGTCAGTTGCGGGGGAGTGAGCAATGTCCCTATTTTTACCTGAGGAATGTTGGAAGGCATGTTATTGTGGGCTGGGTTCCACTTTGGCACTCATCCTAAGATGCACCCAAACATTCACTCCCCCTTGCCTTGTCCAGCCGCACAGTGACTGCTGGGGCCTCCTCTGCAGGGGGCGCTCCTCTTTTTTGAAAGGCCATCAGAGGGCAGCCCTGCATTTGAAGGGCTGTCCAGCCCAATAATGAACCCTGAAGAAAAGGAGGCATGTAAATTGCCATATGCAAATTTTACGCAAATTCACATGTTCTAAAACCACCCACCCCCAATGTTTTGATGATGCAAAACATGCTGCCCTCCTCTGAATACCTGTGTGCCCCGTTGTGCTTGGGTCCTGCTTGTGGACTTGTTATGGAGGCAGTTTCGGGCCTGGATGAAGCTGGTCTTTCGGCAGAGCGGGTGAGATGCCCTCTGCTTTCTGCCTCTCCCACCACTGCTGCCATGGCCTCCTTCCCCACCTTTCCAGGCAGCTTTCTGATGACATTCAACAGCCGTCAAAATGGGTTATTTATTCCCCCGAGCTGCGCACACATGCCCTCCTTCCTAAGCACATTATGCTGCAAATCCTGTTAAACTAACGTCACCCCGCTTAGGTGCCTGGTGCTCAGAGGGCATTTCAGCCCAAGCCCTGAAACTCGCCCTACCTCTTCCGCTTGCCAGCCACCCAACCCAAGGCAAATGCTTGTCCGTTGCCAGTGGAGAAGTGTGTCTGGTGTGTCTGTGCTGGCATGACGTTCCCTGGCACTCGTGAGAAGCTGGTGCTCTCCTCTGGCACACCCAGGGGCAAAGGCAGCGGGTGGGGTGGCTGCCCTCCCTCCTTGCCCTTGGCCCCACAGATGGGACTCGACTCCCCTGCCAGAGCTGAGGCCTTTAGGCTGCATTGCATACACAGAAATCTCATTACCTGCATTAGGAGAGTTACTGACAGGAAAGCCATAAGCAAGCTGGCTTTGCAGACTCCTTTGAACTTTGCAGAGCTGCTGGCCTATATCTCAGAGCCGCTCTGGTGGGGGCGGGGTGAGGATTGTGCCCCCACTGGCCGCGGCTGAGGCTCTGCATCAGGAACACGGCTGCTGTTCCCTGGTTTGCAGGGTTATAACTTTATTGGGGAGGGCTGTAGCTCAGCAGCAGAGCACCTGCTTGGCATGCAGAAGGGCCCACTTTCAATCCCCGCTGGCATCTCCAGGGAGGGCTGGGAGCGACTGGGAGCCCAGGAGAGCTGCTCCACTCAGTGTGGACAATATTGAGATAGATGGGCAAGTGGGTCAGCTCCTGAGACTCCTATTATGTATATTTATTTTGACCAAAAATCAAAATTGTTTGGCCTTATCTTTGCAGTAACAGGTGGAAAGTCAGCAGGGCTCTGCCCTATGCACCATTCCAGCCTGGTTGGCAGTGGGAAGGGCAGCCTGGTTCCTGCCAGGTCAGGGCTACAAGCGCAGCAGCCCCATCCAAAGGCATCCCTGGCCTGAAAGGGAGGACCAGATATTGCAGCCAAGGTGCCTGGAAGGAGTTGGGTGCTGGAGGAGCCCCTGAGCTTGGGCTGACTTGACTCCCCCTGCCCGTGTGTCTAATGTCAATTCTCTTTGATCTCTCCCCAGTCTCCAGCCCCAGCTGACTGTTTCATCTCAGAGTCTCTTCCTCCATTAATCTGCCCCTTTGAACTGGGGAGCAACCAATGAGAATCCTCAGAGCAGCTCCCGACATATGGCACAGCTCTGGAAAATGCATGTGAGTTTGCTGGCTGTGTTTAAAAAGTTCCTTCCTTTGGGAAAGGGAAGGCACATCTCGCTTTCCCCCACACTGGCCCCTGAGCTCTGCCACCCGCTGCCTGCCTTTGCTGGCACCAACGCCAAGCAGGCCAGGCTGCCTCCTGCGCTGACAAGGAGCAGAGCCACACCATGGCAGTTTCTCCATCAGGGAGACTGGGAGGAGATCTAAGGGGAGGGGGTCGCAAGCTGCAAGGGCCAGTGGAGGGGCATTGGTGAGGGGCACAGCACTCAGTGCCACTGAGGGACAAAACACCCACATTCCCTCCCGGAGAGGATTAACAGAACCGTAAAGTTGGAAGGGACTACCAAGGGTCATCTAGTCCAGCCCCCTGCAATGCAGGAATCACAATGCTAAAGAATCCCTGGCAGGTGGCCACCCAGCCTCTGTTTAGAAACCTCCAGAGGTTTAGAAACTTAGCAAAATAAGCAGAAGTGTTGATGGTGTCAAGGCAGGCAGAAGCTGCGTCGAGGCTCCAAAATACGCTCGGCAGGAAGTAGCCCAGAAGGCTGATGTGTCTCGGGGACATTTCTCATTCATCTCCCAAGCATCCAACTCTCTCTTGCCAAGCCAAGAGTTGCGAGGCTTTATAACGTGCCAGGGGATAGCAGCATTTCCCCCTGCAGACCTGGCCTGATCAAAATACAGTCAGGAGGAGAAAAATAATTTCAAGGGAAGCATCTGATAAAGCAGGGTCTCAGGAGGCGGCTACTGTAAAACTGCACAGCTCAGAAAATAATTTAAACGGGGAGGGGGGAGCCTCCGTTCATCTCTCACTTTGATTGAATGTTCGTTTCCAAAATTAACCTTCAAATTTATCTAAAAATAAATTTGCCGCTGTGCTTGGCATTTGCTCAGCTGCATGCTGTCTCTGACTCCATGAGCAGGTCTGTCAGCGCTGGCTGGTGGCTGCAGGTCTTTTGAATTGGGGGTTTCGGGGGGGGGGGGAGTTGTAATCCAAAACATGGGTGGTGTGCCAGGTGGGGGAAGATGGGTTGGCTTGGTTTAAGGCAACATCGCGTGATCTTGTGCATTAGGCCATGTATCTGAAGCGCTATGATACTATTTTGGACAGGCATGACTTCTCCCAAAGAAACCTGGGAGCTGTAGTTTGTTAAAGGTGCTGAGAGCCATTCGGAGTTGCCTGTTACCTTCAAAGAGCTACAATTCCCAGCGTTCCCTTGGAAGAGGAATTGAGTGTTAGACCACCCTGGGAATTGTAACTCTGGGAGGAGAACAGGCGCCCCCTAATAATTCTCACCTCCCAGAATTCCTTGACGGAAGCCGTGGCATTTAAAGTGTCATCGCAGTGCTTTCAATCCAAGTACTTTCTCATAACAAGCAGAGCCTGCATTAAAAAAACCACTCTTCTATATTCCCGTTAAAGTCTCCCATCCCCGTGCTCTCTCTCCTGCTGGGGGGTGGGGGTGTTTGTGTTGGCTGCAAAGGTCAGTTCACTCCTGCATTGACTATAGAAGATGTCGATACTTGTTTATTACCCAGGACTGTTAATGCAGTGCCATTTTTGTGGCTTTGGGGCAATAGACATCATATTGACTGTGGCCTGGAATGTGCTTCGTGACCTCCTCCCGGGAGCCGCACTTGGCCCAGGCCAAAGGGGAGGGGAGCCAGGCCTGAGGCCCAGGAAACATCCCCAGGGCAACACCTTTCACCTGCCACAAATCCCAGGAACTGGCCAGAACTGGCCAAAATAAACCCCCACTGCAGTCCCAGAGGCTTTGTGGTGTTTCCTAGGCATCAGGGTTCACTACATTGAGCCCCCAGACCTGTTTTCACAGGCTCTTAGAGGCTCAGACTTGCGTCCCATGAAGGCTTTATCTCACAACCTGACACAGTGGGTGCTCTTCACACACACACACACACCCCATGGGCTCCCCAGTGCAAAAGCATTGCAAGGGTTAAGGCTGTTGCTCCATTAAATAAATCTTGCCCCCCCCCCCAAGTCAACTGAAACTCATAATTAAGGGACTTGGGCCCCATCTGCCCCACACCTTTAAGGCAGTCACAGTAGCTTATTCCCCTTTCAGAGTTACAATTTTCAAATTGGTTGAACATGCCATCTTCCCCTAGAGAACTCTGGGAATTGTAGCTCGGGGAGGGGCAAGGGGAGGGGAGGGGGTGCCGCCTCACAACTCAGCCCCCTGAACAAACTACAGTGCCTGGGATTCCTTGTTTCTGATTAAAGTGGTATGATACTGGGTTAAACAGAGGTTGCAGGTGGGGCCCAAGTCCCTTAATTAGGAGTTTCAGTTGACTGACTAATCTACATCTGCGTAAATCTACGCATGAGTAAGCCAACAGTTCTGAAGCAAAAAAGTACTTTTTTGGATTTTACTCTAAGGCTATGAACACACTCCCGTTTACTCCGCATCCACTGGCTTGGAATGGGGTGGACACACAATGTTGGCCCTGATTCATATCTATCTGATGTCCATCCTTTTGTGGTTTTTTTATAATAATTTTTTATTAATTTTCCAACACAGATTATAAGCAAAACAACACACACAAAGAAACATACAAAAACATATAAACATGTATAATTTCAAAACCTCTTTTTCATTAAACTTACTTCCCGGACTTCCCCTTACCTCCCCTTTTCTGCATCCTGTTTTGAACTTTTTTCCAACAACTCCTCACGTCAATCAAATAATAACATTTTCTTATTTTAATTTCATTCTCATACTTATTCAGTTACGGCTGTAATTCTATATTTTCCTTTCCCTTGACATTTTAGTCCTCATTAATTTTGCAATAGTTCTTAAGATATACTTTAAATTTCTTCCAATCTTCTTCCACCGTCTCTTTTTCTTGATCACGGATTCTGCCGGTCATCTCCGCCAATCCCATATAGTCAATCACCTTCGCCTGCCATTCTTCCAGCGTAGGTAGTTCTTGTGTCTTCCAATACTTTGCTAAGAGAATCCTTGCTGCTGTAGTAGCGTACATAAAAAATGTTTTATCCTTCCTTGACACCAGTTGGCCGACCATGCCCAGGAGAAATGCCTCTGGTTTCTTATGAAAGGTACATTTAAGTACCTTCTTAATTTCATTATAGATCATTTCCCAGAAGGCCTTAATCCTCGGGCAAGTCCACCAAAGGTGATAGAAGGTACCTTCAGTCACATTGCATTTCCAGCATTTGTTGTTGGGCAAATGATAAATTTTTGCAAGCTTGACCGGGGTCATGTACCACCTGTAAATCATTTTCATAATATTTTCTCTTAAGGCATTGCATGCTGTGAATTTTATACCGGTGGTCCATAACTGTTCCCAGTCAGCAAACATAATGTCATAACCAAAGTCTTGTGCCCACTTAATCATAGCTGATTTAACTGTCTCATCTAATGTATTCCACTTCAACAGCAAGTTATACTGTACATTCTTGATAGATTCTTAGTATTGGGTTCTAACAGTTCTGTTTCTAGTTTTGATCTCTCCAACTGGAAGCCAATTTTCCTGTCTTGTTTAAACACCTCCATTATTTGATAATAGTGAAGCCAATCTCTTACTTTAAACTTCAATTTCTCGAAACTCTGTAATTTAATTTCCCCACCATCTTGCTCTAAAATTTCGCCATATCTTGGCCATTTAGATTCCATATTAAGTTTTTTCACCTCCTTAGCTTCCATTGGTGACAGCCACCTAGGGGTTTTATTTTCCAGCAAATCCTTATATTGAATCCAAACATTATACAATGCTTTCCTAACGATATGGTTTTTAAATCCTTTATGAATTTTAATGTTGTCATACCATATATATGCATGCCAACCGAATCTATTATCAAACCCTTCCAAATCCAAAATGTCCGTATTCTCAAGAAGTAGCCAATCTTTCAACCAGCAGAAAGCTGCCGATTCGTAGTAAAGTCTTAAGTCTGGCAGGGCAAACCCCCCCTCTATCTTTTGCATCAGTTAATATCTTAAATTTTATTCTGGGCTTTTTGCCCTGCCAGACAAATTTAGATATATCTTTCTGCCACTTCTTGAAACAGTGCATTCTGTCCACAACCTGTAAAGTCTGAAACAAAAATAGCATTCTAGGCAATACATTCATCTTAATAACAGCAATTCGGCCTAACAAGGAAAGTTTCAAATTTGACCATATTTCTAGATCTTTCTTTACTTCTGTCCAACATTTATCATAGTTGTCTTTAAATAGATTCACATTCTTAGATGTCATGTTGATCCCTAAATATTTCACTTTCTTAGCCACCATTAATCCTGTCTCACTTTGGAACCTCTCTTTTTCTGCAATTGTTAGGTTTTTCTCCAAGACTTTAGTTTTTTGCTTATTCAGCTTGAATCCTGCTACCTGACCAAAAATTTGAATTAATTCTAAAACTCTTTTCGTACTAGTGTCTGGCTCTTGTAAGGTCAATACTAAATCATCTGCAAAAGCCCTCAATTTGTATTGTTTAGCTCCGACCTGAATTCCTTTAACCAGCTGGTCCCCCCTGATCATATTTAACAAAACCTCCAAGACAGATATAAAAAGTAATGGGGATATTGGGCACCCCTGTCGTGTCCCTTTTTCTATAGAAAGTTCTTCAGTAACCACATTGTTTACAATTAACTTTGCTTTTTGTTCAGAATATATTGCACCTATACCATTTTCAAAACCTTGACCTACCCCCATCCCATGGAGATTCTTATTCATAAAACTCCAAGAAATATTGTCAAAGGCTTTCTCCGCGTCCACAAATATTAATACTGCCTTCGTATTAATGTTAACTTCTAGCAATTCCATAATGTCTATTATATTTCTCACATTATCTGACAAATGTCTCCCTGGGAGAAAGCCCGCCTGGTCCTTATGAATCTCTTCCACCAACACCTTCTTCAGTCTTTTTGCTAAAATGTCAGCAAATATTTTGTAATCCACATTAAGTAATGATATAGGGCGGTAGTTCTTAATCTGGTTCTTTTCAGTCTCAGTTTTTGGTATAAGCGTAATAAATGCTTCTTTCCACGATTCAGGTGCCTTTTTCCCCTCTAAAATTTCGTTACAAACCTCCTTCAGTGGTTGTACTAACCATTCCTTCAAAGCTTTGTAATATCTGGAAGTCAATCCATCTGGTCCTGGAGATTTCCCCAGTTGCATATTTTGAATGGCACCCTCTATTTCTTGTTCTGTTATTTTCTCATTCAAGACCATTGTACTTTGTTGTGAAATTTTTTGTAATCCATAATCATCTATTTCTCCTTCTTTCTCCGGCCCTCGTGCATACTGTCTCCTGAAATAACTCTGAAAACAATTACTAATCTCATTTGGTTTATAGATGTTCTTTCCTTCCACTTCCAAATTTGTAACTGTGTTCAGTTTTTGTCTCTTCTTCAGTTGCCATGCTAGAAGTTTCCCACATTTGTCTGCTGATTCAAATGTCCTTTGTCTCATTTGTTTAATTTTCCATTCTATCTCTTGATTCATCAATTCCATATTCTGCAACTGGTAAAATTTAATTTCTCTCAAAATCTCATGAGACTTTGGTTAGGGTCATGACTCAAAACCATCCTTTTGTTGCCTATGAAATAGCTGCATTTTAATGCCTTTTCCCCAAAACTGGCTTCGAATGAGAAAAAGAACGACCTAGTTGTGTTTTAAGCTGGTTTTAAGCCTAAGAGAGAGATGGTTCTTATAAAAAAACCACAGAAACAAATCTGACCATTTTATGGGGGGAGGGGGCTTTTTGTCAAAAAGTTGTGTGCATCCGTGGAGCCAATGAATCAATTTAACACGGCAGCCCTAATTTAAGTTGGGGAAGCAAAATCAGGGGAGGACCCCCTCCCTTCCCCTTCAAAGTTTTGCATAAGTGAGAATGTGGACGGCAGCAACTTCTCTGCCCCCCTCCTTCTCTCCCTCTGTCTTTGGCTCCTGCATTAAGCACCCCCTTTCTTCCCACCAATGTTCCTGCCTCCCCCCATCAGTCTGTCTCGCTTTGTTATGCCAGGGGAGGGGAAATGGGAGGGATCCGATGATAATAAAAACGATTGTGTGTTGCATTGACAGGAGGGGCTTTTAAATCCCTTCTTGACGTTCTTAAATTACAATAGGAGAATAAAGAGCTGGGGGGGGCGGGGAGAGAATATGGGACTTTGGTAATGTGTTAATCTTAATTGAACAATTACCTCCGCTCCTGAAGCGTTCATTACTGCAGCACTTATTGTCAGCTGTTTTTATTGTCTTGCAATGAATGCTGGAGAATCCATTTCTTGAAAAATGAAAAGCAGCTTCAGAAACCAAGCTGCTCCCTGCTCTCTTCACCGCTGTCCCCACCCCCCTTTCTCTCAACTTTTACAAGAAGAGGCTGCTGGATGAGGCGGGGGGGGGCATGTCGTCCAGCCTCTGGTTCCCGCAGTGGCCCCCCAGGTGCCTCAAGGAGAGGGCAAGAGGCCCTGGGGGAGGCAGAGCCCAGAGTCATCGATAGCCCTCTCCTCTCGGAACTGGTCCAGTCCTCTTCCGCTGCGGCAGCGAGTGCCCTTCTCTATGTGGAACATGAAGAAGTCCTTTCTTTCCTCTGTCCTCAGTCTTCCAACATTCACTTTCGTTGGACATCCTCAAGTTCCAGTGTGACGAGCGAGAAGAGCTTCTCTTGGCAAAACGATCTGGTCCGTGGCCTTCATTAGCAGGAGGGACCTGTTGCATTTGCGCTCTGGGCACTTGTGACTGCGGGCAATAAATCTCCCTGGCATCTTTCTCTCTATCCTAGAAATCAAATACATCGTTTCCCCATGTCTTGCTCTTTCCCCCAAGTGATTGTTGGGCGGAGGCCTGCTTGGGACAGATGCTTAAGCCCTGCCTGGGTTGGGGGACAAAGAAAGACCTGCTTCACGGCCTCTGGAAACCCCGGGGTTCTCAGTTACTGGGCAATTAGGCCACGCATGACCAAACTGGAGACAACTTGTTTGGGCAGCAGAAGCAGTAGCTGCAGAGGCCATCAAATTCCAGGAGAGGCAATCAGGCTTGTTAATGAATCCCCTACAATCTGTTCCTGCGTTGCAGCAGAATGGACTGAAACTAAAAACTAAAACTACAGTTTTGCCAAATAAATTTGCCAACGGTTGAGGGAGTTGGGCATGTTCAGCCTGGAGAAGGGGGCCACCTTCAACCATCTGCATGGCTGCCGCCACATGGAAGGGGGTGCAAGCTTGTTTTCCCCTGCTCTGGAGGAGAGGATCCAAACCAATGGAATCTGAGGTCCCTTCCAATTCTAGGATTCTAATCTCAGGTGCCCCCTGAAGCAGTTTTATTTTACATTTTCAGGATTCTGAGTGCAGGGTGGTAAAAGTGGCTGCTCAGCTGCTGGGGTGGGGGTGTTGCTCTGACCAGAGTCAAATGTGTCCAATACTGTACTAATGCATCACCTATGTATTTATTTTTATTGCAGCAGTTTGGCTGGCGGAATAATGTGCAACCTTTTGCGTCTCACTGCATTGTTCAGCAGGCCAAGCTGTTAAGCCCCAGATAGATCTCTGTTTTAGAACTCTTCCAAGAGCCAGAGCTCCCTTCAGAAATCAACACGTGTTCCCACACATCAACCCCGAGCCTTGTTAGAAGCAGGCTGTCAGCCTCTTCCCAGGTCTCCTTTAAGAGAGCAACTGAGAAAATCCTCATCAGTGTCAAAAATGAGATTAACGCTGGAGCTGTAAAGATGCAATTCGGAGTTTTCCTCTACTGCACTTTGGGCTAGTCAACTGCTTACCGAGGAGAGAGAGAGGGAGGGAGCCTTCCTTGGAATATTTACTCTGCAATTTCACATCACTTGCTTAGTCCATTGCCGGCAGACTCCCCTGACGCGGGCGATTTATGCTGCGCTCCATCATCGCCCAGGCGCCTGTCATGCTTCAACGTGACAAAGCGCCATTGTGACCCCCAGCAGTAATTGACTTTCGTTGGCTTAAGATGCTGCCTCCTCAGCCCTTGGATCCCCACGTCCGTCTCACTCCTCTTCCTCCCCCATTGCCAAACCATCAGGACACAAACCCAGGGGGGCTTATGGGGGAGAAGCACTGTGGTGGGATTCCTTTCTGCAGAATGGCACTTCTGTGCTTGTGATGGGAATGCACCCAGTAGAGCAACTCTCAAAGAAAGCTGCTTGCTGGTTGGGAAAGGCACTCTGCACATGCTCAGAGGGACCATCTCTCTTCCCTGGCAGGGGTGGGGAGCCCGTGGTCCCTCCAAATGTTGTTGGGACTGAAGCCCCAGACAGCTTGGCCAGCGCGGAGGGGGCAATGGGAGAGGCAGTCCAAAGCCCACGGCTTGACTCCCTAGCCCTGCTTTAACAGGTGTCAGCTCCAAGCAGTCATGGGAATGCCATACCTGTTGGATGCCTGCCTGCCACAAGCTGAGGAAGCGCCAGCAGAACTGCTCTCTCTTTAAATGGATCCCAGCAGAGACTGTACCCGGGGCTGCACTGCCCCTTGTGGTTCAGAGTTGCAGTTGCAGGCTGACACTGTGTGCTCCTGTCCAAGGCTGTGAGTTTTACTCAAGTATTTATTTCAACGGTTAATATATTATTAAGCAACATTTATTAACCATTCTAATAGGCAGCAACCCCCCCCCCCCGCTCCATAGCAATGCAGAGGCTTTGCTGTGAGCTGCTAAGGGTAATGTCTTCTTCTGCCCTAGATGTGATTTTAAAACTTCACTGTACACCACGGATGCCAGACTGCCCCCCCCCACACTTGGATGTGGGGTTATTTTTTCCTGCCCATTTGTTGCCCTTTAACTAAAGCTGCTATGCAGGATGAACTAGGAGAGGCACCTCCGCCTGCAAATCCTGTGACAAAACTAAAACTACAGTTTTGCCAAATAATTTTGCCAAAGGTTGAGGGAGTTGGGCATGTTCAGCCTGGAGAAGGGGGCCACCTTCAACCATCTGCATGGCTGCCACATGGAAGGGGGTGCAAGCTTGTTTCCCCCTGCTCTGGAGGAGAGGATCCAAACCAATGGAATCCACTTACAAGAAAGGAGATTCTGACTAAGCATTAAGGAGAGTAAGAGCTGTTCAAGAGTGGAACAGACTCCCTGGGAAGGTGGAGGACTCTCCTTGGAGGTTTTTAAGCAGATGTTTGATGGCCGTCTGTCAGGGATTCTTTAGCTGTGATGTCCTGTATTGCAGGGAGTTGAAATAGATGACCCCTGGGGCCCTTCTAACGCCACCATTATCTGATTCTAGTATTCTGATTCTGGGAATGGCAGCATGCAGCTGAGCCCCAACACCCCATCAGCTGGACCAGGGTGGTGCACCTCAGAACTGCATTGTTTTAGCAGAAGCTTTTCACCAGGCAGGGTCCCAAAGTCCAGAAGGTGGACGAGGAAGCCTGTAGGCCTCCTGATGTTGATGGACTGCAACGTCCACCATCCCTGACCATTGGAGTTGGGAGTCCAACAACATCTGGAGGGCCGCAGGCTCCCCATCCCTGGCACACACAACCCCTGCACTGTTTCTAAGCATAGGACCACATGATTGTGCTGCTCACAAACTCAGGAGCTGTTGTGGGGGGTGCAGACTAAACAGATCTATTTGGAAGAACAGTGTCTCTGGAAAAAAAATGGCACAAAGAAACTTTGGGTTTTCTGTGCAAACTGAGCAGCTGAGAGGGAGAAAGAGGCCTCCTTGGGAAGGGGCTGAGGGGGCCCAACATGGGGTGAGATGCAGCAGTGTGACTTGCTCCCAGTGACCCGGCAGACTCCCTGCCTGTTGCACGCTTGCCCCCCACGCTCTCCACCAGGCAAGACAAGGAGGGGCAGCTGACATACTTTGGCTTTTATTACTAAATAAATAATCAGATAAAACCTGTGCAAAATAAAACTATTTGGAGTAAGAAATGCAGCAGCCCTTGGGCCATTTGCCCCGGCTCAGCATCACAGAAGTTAACCCTGAATTTAGAGCCCGCTTGGACGCAAAGAGCCACTCCAGGAGTCACTGGCCACTTCAAACAGCCCCCGCAAGAGTCACTGTCGCCACCCAGCCTCCTGTAACGTCAGTGCCATGGAGCTCGTAGCCTGACCGCACAGGATGATGTTCCCAGTCACCAGCCTCTGCAGCTTCCACCCACTGGCGCATAAATTGGTATTGTGACAACTCTGTTTTTTGTGTTCAAAAGCAAACCCATAAAGATGTGCCTCTGCTGTCCACCTCAAGTTGATAACCTGGGGAAGGCTCCTCCCCCTGCATGCTGCTCTGGAGGAGGCAGGTGGGCCACATTCTGCAGACTACAAGTGGGACCCTCGCATGAAGGTGCAGGAGCAAGAGGAAGCTCCCTCCACATGGGCTCCAAGCGGTGCTGTGCCCGCCAAGCGCTTGCAGTGGCAAAGAGGCTAGGCAGCTTCTTGATCCCAGTCCAGAGACCAGCTCCCTCTGCCCCTGCTCCTTGCGCATCCATTAGATGTGGGAGTCCTCCTTTCTCCAGCTCTGGGGGTAGCTGGGCTTGTGCTCATTTGCTGCAGGGGAGCGCATGCTGTCCAGGGGAACCACCACCTCATCTGGCTGCGAGTTCTTGTTCAGCTCCACCACCCGCGGCACCACGGTGGACCACCGATCTACAGGGAGAGAAAAAGAATCACAGAATCATAACACTGTAGGGTTAGTCCAATTCCCTCAATGCAGGAATCTCAACTAGATCATACATGACAGGTGGCCATCCAATCTCTGCTTAAACACTTCCAGGGAAGGAGAGTCCGAGGTTGTCCATTCCACTGTCCAACAGCTATCACTGTCAGAAAGTTCTCTCTAATGTTTCGTTGGGATCTCCCACTTTGCCATTTGAGTGCATTGGTTTGGATCCCACCCTCTGGAGCAGGAGAAGACAAGTGGGCTCCATCTTCCAGGCAGCTATCCTATCCTGTCCTTCTTTCAGTCTCCTCTTCTCCAGGCAAAACCTTCCCAAATCATAGAATCAGAGAATCAGAGAGTTGGAAGAGACCACAAGGGCCATCAAGTCCAACCCCCTGCCAAGCAGGAAACACCATCAGAGCACTCCTGACATATGGTTGTCAAGCCTCTGCTTAAAGACCTCCAAAGAAGGAGACTCCACCACACTCCTTGGCAGCAAATTCCACTGTCAAACAGCTCTTACTGTCAGGAAGTTCTTCCTAATGTTTAGGTGGAATCTTCTTTCTTATAGTTTGGATCCATTGCTCCGTGTCCGCTTCTCTGGAGCAGCAGAAAACAACCTTTCTCCCTCCTCTATGTGACATCCTTTTATATATTTGAACATGGCTATCATATCACCCCTTAACCTCCTCTTCTCCAGGCTAAACATGCCCAGCTCCCTTAGCCGTTCCTCATAAGGCATCGTTTCCAGGCCTTTGACCATTTTGGTTGCCCTCCTCTGGACACGTTCCAGTTTCTCAGTGTCCCTCTGCCGTTTCCCACAAAGGAGGCTTGGCCTCCACCGTTCCACTTGGGCAGAGCAGAGAAGCCTGCCCTGCCCCCTCCCTGGGTTCTGCACAGCCTCCAGCACCAAGTGCCTCTGATTTGGGGCAGGACAGCTGCCTCTGGACTTCTTCATCCCCCCAGCAACACTTTTGCTGTTTCTACCAACCTGGTGCCTACCAGGTGTTTAGAACTACAACTCCCAACCACCCAGATCTGCTGCAGGGCTCCAGGATGGCAAAGCAGTGGATCACATCCCCCATCCAGCTGCCAGAGCCTCTTTAACCCTCATCTCCACCAAGTGGCATCGGGAATCCTTCCTGCCTCCAACTGCAGAGTCAGCGCAGCCTCTTCCATGAATTTGTCCTGTCCTCTTTTGAAGCCATCCAAGGGGGGGGGCATTGCTGCCTCTTGGGGGAGCAGGTTCCTCCGTGCAGACTCTAGAAGCACCCCACTCTCCTGTGAGCAAGCTGACAGCGCCTGCTTCCAGAATGCCCCCCAACCCGTGACCCCTTCCAGCCCTCCCTCCTGCAATCAGCAGCACCTACCTCTGCGGAGGCGGCCCACTGTGTGGGAAAAGCCATAGTACTGGTAGGTGTCGCTCTTGCCAGGGTCCTCATTGATGATGCCCAAGTTCTGGTTCCAGTGAGACCAGTTCACCTCGTCCACTCTAGGAAGGAAGCATTGTGGCATTTGAGGTATTGGCAGGGGGAGCGGGGAGAGAGAGGTCATCCTGGGCGGTCTGAAATGTTTAGCACACCTGGTTTAGCAGACCTGGACAGTGCTATAGAGTGGTTAGAGTGCTGGACTAGGACTCCCTGCTCAACTGTAAATCTCACAGTGTAACCTTGGGACTGTCACAGCCTCTTGGCCTCACCTACCTCACAGGGTTGCTGTGAGGATAAAGTGGGGAGGAAGAAAGCCACATCTGCCGCCTTGAGCACTTTGGAGAATATGGTGGGGCATCGATGTGATAAGGGCGGGCAGGCAAGGCATGTCGCTCCAGAGCAGAACATCTTCCTTGAATGTTCAGTCTCCAGCAGCATCTCCAGGGAGGGCTGGGAAAGGCTCCCTCTCTGAAACTCTGGGGAGCCAGTCAGTGAGATCTGACTCTCTGCAGAAGGCAATGTCCTGCACTCCTGTGCCAAGAAAGGGCCTGGGACCATCTTCCCTCAAAGCTTCAGACCTGGTTCAGGGTCTAGATCCTCACCCCACCCCTCCAATGCCATCCCAAACACCCCTCACTTCTGGCTCTCCTATATCCCTATGTTGCTCTCTCTGCACCATGAAGGGTACTGACAAAAAACAGCTGGTTTGGGAGCGCTGTCTAATTTAAAACAGGCATTGCCTGCCCTGGTCTTAAAATTATAGGGCAGAATACAAAAAAGAAAAAAGATTCCATTTTGGAGAGCACCTTCTAAATGTTGGAAAGATCTCTCTCTGCTGATGTAAGGCTTTCTGCAAAGCGTCCAGAACCCACAGCATTTGCTGAGGCAAAAAGGAAGGCTGTGCGTTTCAGAATGGGTGCACCCGAGGCTTTTTTCAGCCGGAACTGACCAGAACTAAGTTCTGGCACCTCTCAAGGGGGCACCATTGCCATTCTAAGAGAACAAGGGAGGCGTTCGTGGCAAGTTCTGGTGCCCCTTTTTCTAGAAAAATAGCACTAGGTGCACCTGTGTGCCTGTAGGAGTGCAGAAAATGTAACCCTAATCCAGGATGCAGTTCCCTGAGTATCTCAAGTGCCTAGTCCTCATGGGTGTGACGAGATGGGTGGTTGGGAGGGCACGGGCAATGCCTGCTGACACCCCAGGTGGGGGGAGGTTTTCCTTGGGGCAAAATTTGGTTTGTCACCCAGACTGGCGCAGAATTTCCAGCAGACAACTCTGGCTCAAGGGCCTAATCCAGAAATGGAAAGCATTCAGTCAACGTCTCCCTCTCCCATGGGGACTCTCGCCCTTACCTGAAACACCACCTCCGGTCCGGCGTCCCATCCAAGGACTTCCCAACGGTGACCATCTCTCCTGAGCGGAAGGCTTTCCTGACAAACACGGGGAAGAACCTCTCAATATCCAGAATGGTGGTCGCCCACTGCAAGCAGAGAAGTCAGGAGAAGTATGAGAGTCCACTCCTGACCGGGTCTCAGTGGCTCTACTGATCCAGATGTCAGTCTCAGGATGACACCCTCAGGCTAATCCAAGGGCAATTCAGGCAACCCACTTGATGCAAAGAACTTGTTAAATTATTTTTTTGAGTATCTGAATTATAGCCAGTCAAAACTATGTTGTCGGAAGTGATCTATTGCCTCTGCAGCCTTTTTGGATGCTACCAATGCTGAGGTCATCTTAGCATGGAGCCAAACCACACGAGAAAGTCCATTTGTTGGAATCAACCTTATTCAAACTCAATTTCATACTATTCATGAAAACAGCAAAAAACAAACATCAGCAACAAATCCCCACCATAATGTCTTCTACAACTTTTGCCTACACTATAAAGCTCCAAATTTATCAAATCATACTAATTTTTTCCAAGAAATGATAAAGGAATCCCGCATTGCAAACCTGTGATTTCTTGTATTGTTTTGACAGTGCACTGCCTTTTACTAAGCCACCCCCTTACAACTGGGTTTTGTCCAGGCTTTAATTGAGATCTGAATGGGGCACCGGCGGCCCTCTTGCCGGAGTCCTCTCTGCCCCAATCAAGCAGGGCGGGAGTTCAAGTCTAGAAGCAATGGAAGAGATGCAAGCGTCCCATTCCTGTGCTATGAAACTTCAACCTATTATTATTATTTATTACATTTGTTACCTGCCCTTCACTAGCAGATTCCAGGGTGGGTTACAGCAGCTTAGAATTCAGAACTCAAGACAGTTAAATTGCATTGCATTCACGAGCACAGGGGCGGTTCCAGAGCATCAAGGTGTGTTCTGGCCCTTTGCAAGCCCACCGGCTGACTCCACCGCAGCGACTTGCCTACCTGCAGCTTCCAGATCTGCTTGCTCTCTTTGGACACCTGCCCCACGGTCTCCCCCATGAGGGCGATCAGCATGTTCAGCAAAAGGACGAAGGTGAGGATGATGTAGGTGACAAGGAGGATGACAAAGACCCCAGGGTACTTGGCGTTCTCGATCATCTCCAGGTCCCCCATTCCGATGGTCAGCTTGAAGAGGTCCAGGAGGAAATTGCTGAAGGTCTTGCTGTCCCGGCAGGAAGGGTAGGCAGGGGCTGTGCAGTTGGAGCGCTCCTCGTTGCAGGCCTCGCTGCTGGGGCAGGGGTTCAGCAGGGAGACCAGCGCTGCAGGAAAGCCAAGGAGGCAGCACTGAGCAGTTGCACTAGCCAAGGGAGTCTCCCTGGGAGAGCTGCTAGGCCAGGAGTTACCATCCAGGGGCCCTCTGGGTGCTGCACACTGAGCACTGGCCATTTGGCTGACTGGGGCTGATGGGAGCTGGAGTCTAAATGATCTGGAGGGCACCACGTCGCCTTCCTCTAGATGAGAACGTGGTGTCAAGGCTAAACAGTCCCAAATAGAGTCACACTTCAAAAGCTGCATTCATAGGACAGTTTAGTCCATTTTATTCTTATTGTCATTTCATCACTGAATTTATATTCCACCTTTTTTTCTCCAAGGAGCTCAAGGTGCACAGGTCTCCTCCTCCTCCTTTAACTCCCTCAATAATCCTGTGAGGTAGGTGAGGATGAGAGTCACCCAGTGAGCTTCATGGCCAAGTGGGGATTCAAACTCTGGTCTCCCAGGTCCGATCCCAACACTCTAACCACTGCGCCACACCACCTCCCATTTTCCTGAAGTTTTCCTAACTGCTCAATTTCTGCCTCATATTTGGGCTTTCACATGATGTAAAAGCCACTGCCAGAAAACTAATGTGTTATTTGATTCCAGCAAAAAACAAAAATGGTGCCGATTGTCGGGCCTCCCCCCCCCCCCCCCCCGCCCAGCATGAATGAAATTTAGCACATCTTGGTCACAAAGCCATAGTTCACAGCAACAGGCATGTCGTGCAGAAGGCTAATCAGAAAACAGGGCAGGAGTTCTAACCTCAGGAAAATTTGCACAATATTCACAATGTCTGAAGGCACCCAAAGTGGTGTTGTCCCTTCTTTGAATATTTTTTTACAGCAGTGCTTCTAGTTTTAAATATTGTTGGATTTAGAAGCTGGGAGGGGGGAGAAACAAGGTTTAAAAATACCAAGCCTGTCATCAAACTCCAAATGTTTATCTATAGGAATTAAACCTGCCTGCCGACTGAGCGCCAGAAAAAATTCAACCAATTTGAGCATGAAAATTCACTCTATTGAGCATGCAAAATTCAAATCTCAGCTTTAGGTGGGCAGAAAATAGCAACACTAGGTCATCCCACTTCTTTTGAACAGGACCATTTTTAAAAATGCTTCTCCAAATGATTTTAAATATCGACCAAAATGTGGCAATGCAACACAATCCTGAGGGTGACCAGAGTGCAGAAGAAAAAGGACTCATTTGGGAAAATATGGAAAGTGTTTGTTTACTATACAATTGTAAAGGCTAAGTCTGCCCCCCACCCCGATATACTCTATCCCAGTGGCTCTCCCCTTAATTCCATAAACTCGTCCCCAGCACCCCTACCTTACCCTATAGAAAGCATTATTCAGTATAGCGGGTTGCATGACCAACCAAGGAAGGTATTAACAAAATAAAACCCCAAACCGCAACAATTAGTTGCGCCTTTATTCAAAATCCATTAAAAACTATTTTGTTTAATTACGTCAATAAATTGATGGACTTGCTGCAGTGATGGCAGCTTATGCCTCCAGCGCCCCCTGCTGCCTGCCTGCCTCTTATGTCAGGGACTGGGCTGAACAGGAGGAATGGGAAGTGAGGCCTCGTCTGATCAGCTCCTCTCAGAAGAGGAGGAGGAGGAGGAGTGGGGCGTTTCGACCCTGTGTCTCCAGCAGTTTCAGGAGGAGAGGGAGACAGGTTGATGTACAGATGAATGAGAAAATCCCTAGTTACAAGATGGGGGGGTTAGAGAGCAGACAGCAGAGACCTCCCTGGAGAGTCTGGGAGGCCCCCCTGGTCCAAGGGCTCGCTGGTCCCTCCATGTTCAAGAACAGAAAATGCGGGGATGTGACTCCTGCGACTTCCCGTAGGTTTCCAGGATGTTGTGGGAGACGGAAGAAGAGGGACTCAGAGAAGCCAACGTCTCCTATGCGTGGAGACATGGATCCTCTGTCTTGCAACCAGATGACTGAATAAAAAACCATAAAATACGAACTGTGTGTTCTTCTTGCCTCTGAGGCTGCTGGGGGAGGGGAGGATACTCCACGACTGACATCTTAGCACCCCTAGGAAATCCCACGGCCCCCCAGTGGGCAGGAGACCCCTCTTTGGACATTCTGAGTTATCTCTCCATTTCAAAACTCCATAAAATACAGAGGAAGGAAGTTATAAGGTTGTCTAGTTATTGAGCTGCTTCAAAACTCCAACATCAGTAACTCACCCTTTGCAGCTGTCTCATTTCGTTTTTAATTTGTATTTCATAACTATTCAATAAATAAATATTTTTAAAACAAACCAGCATCTGCCTGGGTGGGTAAGTTCATTCAGGAAAAGCAGTCGCAACTTGGCTGTTCAGGAATGTGGTTGGGTGACTGAAATGTTCTTTCTGTTTTGCTGCTAACCAGACTTGTTAGATTTGCTGTTTTGAGTTTTGTGGTTTCCAAATTGTAATTGATTTGTTTTAATTTATGTGCTAATTGATTGCTTGATGTCCAAGTCTCACTAATAAACATTTGGAAGCGCCATAGAGCAGCTTGTCAGAGTCAGCATCTTTTACACCTTGGAGGCTGTTTTTGAAAACCTCAAAATCCAACAGTATTTGTGTCAAGGAATGTTGCTGCCCAAGAAAAGCCTTGGCAATGCCCCTTTCAAACTTTGCAGGTATGTGAGGAGCTTGCTCAGCTGAGCAGCAGGACACAGATTTTCAAATATAGGAAAACCAAGGAGCCCAGTTACCAGCACTCCGAAAAGGGCAGCCATCTTACCAGACGCGTAGCCAATCATGAAAAGCACATAGACCAGCAGGAAGCGGAAAAGGTCCTTGAACAGGATCTGCAACCAGAGAGGGAAGGCAGCCACTAAACACACCAGGCTGAATGTTTGCAGGCAAAGGCTCAAGGCAGCTGCTTCTGGGATGAGCCCCACATTAGTCGCCTAACAGTCTGAAGCCAGAGTGAGGAGATTCAAGGACAAATGTGTCCTTCAGTGCCGCTCCCTTCGGCCCTGATTCACACCCCCGTGTTCCTTCCTGACTGGGATGTGCTCACCTGTCGCAGAGGCAGTAAAGCACACCTGGAAACTGCCTCTTGGCTATGGCCAGAGATGTTGGCAGGCCCTGGGGGGCCAAAATCTGGCCCTCTGTGCTGCTCTGTCTGGCCCTCAGAACCCTCCCCAGGGCACACCTTTCACTGGCCCCAAATGCCTGCCTGGAATGTGTCTTTGACCTCTGGTCAAGCCTCTTGCTTGCCAGGAGTGAGGGGGGCATGGGAGCATGTGTAGAAACGGAAGATAAAAATTGCATTTGTTGCTCTGCCCACTTCCGCCTCCAGCCCCACCCATCACTGCCAAGCGGCCCTTGGGAGGCTGTCCAGAAGGGAAAGTGGCCCCTGGGCTAAAAAGGGTTCCTGCTTCTGATCTGAAGGAACGTTTGCAGCAAGGAGCCAGAGCGAATCTTGAACGATTGGAGGGGTGGTGGCAACACCCCACATTCCACAAGTGTTCCACAACTTGGGGACCAAAACAGCTGCTTGACACCATCAGTCCTTAACCTCCAGGAATCAGCAGCTGTATATCTGAACACAGGGCATGTGCAGAGGTTTCTTTGGTCCCCCCTGTCAAGCAAGCGCAGGGTGGGGGGCACTCCACTCTTGTTCTCCAGCAACGCTGGGGGAGCTTCAGGTTCTGAGGATCATGCCAGCCCCTGCGCTGCAGAGTTCAGCACTGCCCAGAGTGGCGGGGGGGGGGGGGACCAAGGCTTCACAGTGCCCTTAGGATAAAGTTTGTTTGAGACTCTGTTTACTAAGGCAAGACGGTTGCCCCAGAGAAGACCCCATCAGCCACACCCTCTTCTGAGCAGATTGACAGGGTGCTCTGCTGAAGCTTTTAGAGGGATGACAAAGCACAACCTGGTTTCTAAGAAACCATGAAAAATTGGTTTTGCAAGGATAAGCACACAGGAATGCAGCCTTGCTGGTCAAAACCCTCAGGCATCCCACAGTCCCTTCAGCTTTTCACCCACCTTCAAATAACCGGCCAGACCTCCTCCAGCCCAAGGTCCTCACAGGCCCCGGACACTGCGCTCTGCTTTGGCTCACCTTCTGGATCATGATGCTGTATGTGCCAGTCAGCTTGAGGCCGCGGGTGAAGTAGAGGGCATTCATCCAGCCCAAGACCAGGGCAAAGACCATGACAGCCAGGTAGGCTTCGATGCCCGCCAGGTACAGGGCAGCTGCCACTAACACCAGGACCGAGTAGATGAAGCTGGAGGCAAGAAGCATCAAAGCCCAGTCAGGGGCGGACAGGTGGGGAGCAGCGGGGCAACACTGCAACCACCAGGTAGCCTCACCCAGAAGGGCTTCCAAAATCTATGGGCAGATTCACACCTTAGTTTTCAAGCACATCTAATGTGCATTTAAAGCACATGCTACCCCTCCCATTGTGGGAACAGTTGTTTAACCCCTGGCAGAGCTGCAATCTGCCAGTCCCCTTAGCAAACCACACCCCCCCAGGAGTCTTTGGGGAAGGTCATGTGCTTTAAATGTGCATTGGACGTCTTTTCTGGCTCCCTCCCCCAAATGAATTGAGGGGGGAGCCAGAAAGCACCCCAGCAGATGCCCTGGAATGTGTGGCAAAGGGGCCCCCACACTCTTAAATGCAGGGGTGGCTAGCCTGAGGGCCTGAGGGCCACATTTGCCCCTGGTTGACCTGTCGGGGGCCACACACAGGCCGCAAATTTGATTCTGCTGCACTCTGGTTTCTTTCTTTTACTTACTAGAGCAACTGAAAGGAGCCATCAATGAAGAAAGAATTCACCCCGGGGCACTTCTTCATGAAGAGGTCTTTTATCTGGGGAGGAAGAGAAGACAAAATGTCCACAATGGAGAAGAGGCAGAAGCTACTCAAGGAACTTGGCATTTTTAGTCCAGCCTTCATCCACCTGATGGCCCTCTGGACATTTTGCACAGCAACTTCCACCCATCTGAGCTTAGCCACCCAACTCTCTTCCCAGGGAACTCTGGGAATTGTAGCTCTAGGAAGGGAACTTTAACCCAGATTAGAGAACTCTAACCCAGAACTCTAACCCAGATTAGAGAACTGGGCCAAAACAAACAAGATGAATTTTAACAGGGAGAAATGTAAAGTATTGCACTTGGGCAAAAAAAATGAGAGGCACAAATACAAGATGGGTGATACCTGGCTTGAGAGCAGTACATGTGAAAAGGATCTAGGAGTCTTGGTTGACCGCAAACTTGACATGAGCCAACAGTGTGACGCGGCAGCTAAAAAAGCCAATGCAATTCTGGGCTGCATCAATAGGAGTATAGCATCTAGATCAAGGGAAGTAATAGTGCCACTGTATTCTGCTCTGGTCAGACCTCACTTGGAGTACTGTGTCCAGTTCTGGGCACCACAGTTCAAGAAGGACACTGACAAACTGGAAGGTGTCCAGAGGAGGGCAACCAAAATGGTCAAAGGCCTGGAAATGATGCCTTATGAAGAACGGCTAAGGGAGCTGGGCATGTTTAGCCTGGAGAAGAGGAGGTTAAAGGGTGATATGATAGCCATGTTCAAATATATAAAAGGATGTCACATAGAGGAGGGAGAAAGGTTGTTTTCTGCTGCTCCAGAGAAGCGGACACGGAGCAATGGTTCCAAACTACAAGAAAGAAGATTCCACCTAAACATTAGGAAGAACTTCCTGACAGTAAGAGCTGTTTGACAGTGGAATTTGCTGCCAAGGAGTGTGGTGGAGTCTCCTTCTTTGGAGGTCTTTAAGCAGAGGCTTGACAACCATATGTCAGGAGTGCTCTGATGGTGTTTCCTGCTTGGCAGGGGGTTGGACTCGATGGCCCTTGTGGTCTCTTCCAACTCTATGATTCTAGGATTCTATGGAACTGGGGTCTCCTCACAACTCTCAGCACTCTTAACAGACTACAGCTCCCAGAATTCTTTGGGGGAAGCCATGAATGGGTGGTGTGATGGGATAATGAGCTGCTTGTGCGTAAAAGCTTGATCCCTCTGGGGTTTGGCTGGTCATCCAAACCGATGCACTAACGGAGCCCCCAAAGCATGACTCCATCAGTCGCTGGTAGAATCTGACAGTGGGCGTCTACGGAATCTACGCCAACATAAAAGCTGTTTGACAGACATGCGCTTTCGTGACTCTCTGCGTGACAGTTTCCGGCGAAGGGTGGGCGTTCCCAACGGGGGTCCCGTTACCTCTCCACTACTCTCACTGGAAGCATCCCAGAGCCTCCCCTCCGCTGTGACTCCTGCACTCCCCCTGCTGGTTCCCTCTTCTGCTGCAGATTCTCTCCTATTCTCCTGGAGCCTGTCCACCACCTGTCTCTCCGATGGCAGTTCCCTGACAGGTGGCTTGGGGGGGGGGCAGAGTGTCTTTGTTGACTTTCACCATATAACCCAAAAACCAAATTGGAACTTCATGAGTCAAAAGCATATAAATTAAACCAGCCCAAACCAAGGTTGGCAGGGGATGTTATATTCACAAGAAGAAAAGATAAAGCTGGTTATCTGGATGTTTGTGATGAGATACAGACAGGTAAGTGGAAAGAAACATCCTAAGAAATGAGAGCTCAAGCAATGTGGCTCACAGGAGACGCCAGAGACACAGAAACATGAACGTGGCACTGAAAGAATAAAAGGCTCTCTATCACATCAAGAAATGTATTAACCAAGCAAGTTACTTATTCCAGATTTTTTGACAGATTTCTGGAAGAGACAAATGCAAATTTTCTTTTTATGTATTCAATAAAATCACACCAAAGTGAGACAAAAGAGGTTAACTTTGTTTTTCCTTTTAAAAAAAAAGGGTGCGCCAGGTAAACCAGGACTGTTTAAAGTAGTACCACAAAGCTTTAAACGCATGGTGTGGATGTAACCTTTGTTCCTTCAGTCCTGCAACTTTGTTAAGAACCAAAGCTACATTATCATCCTCAGATCCAAGCAAGGCCCCTTTGCAGAACCCCAGTGCAAGCATGCATGGTGCGCAAGACTGAGTGTGATTTGATAAATCCTATGCACACCGTGACAAGGGACGCAGGTGGCACTGTGGGTTAAACCACAGAGCCCAGGACTTGCCGATCAGAAGGTCGTCGGTTTGAATCCCCGCGGCGGAGTGAGCTCCCGTTGCTTGGTCCCTGCTCCTGCCAACCTAGCAGTTAGAAAGCACGTCAAAGTGCAAGTAGATAAATAGGTAAATGGCGGGAAGGTAAATGGCGTTTCCGTGCGCTGCTCTGGTTCGCCAGAAGCGGCTTAGTCATGCTGGCCACATGACCCAGAAGCTGTACGCCGGCTCCCTCGGCCAATAAAGCGAGATGAGCGTCGCAACCCCAGAGTCGGTCACAACTGGACCTAATGGTCAGGGGTCCCTTTACCTTTACCTTTTATGCACACCATGAAAGTAAAGCACTCTGGCAGCCCTGCAAACAGTCATGGCTAAAGAGGGACCCCTACTTCCCGCCCCACAGAGCTACCATTTCCACAGAGGCTTAACTGTCAATCCTTCTTCCCAGGGATCTCTGAGAATCGTAGGCCTTTGAGGGGGAACAGGGACTTGCTCACCACTCAGCAACTACAGCTCCCAGAATTCTCTGGGAGAAGCCATGACTGTTTAAAGCAGTATCAAAGCACTTTAAAAGTATGATGAGAATGTGGCCTGCAAGCTCTGTAATCAGGCCACAGAATGGCAGGAGGAGCCCACAAAAGGGAAAAAGAAAAACACATCTGCTAAATTGGTGAGGAAGAAGTGGGCAACGGTGGGGGAAAGGAGGAGGAGGAGGAGACCCCTTTGCCAAGTAACACACGGCTCATACTTACGTTGGTGAAGAAGAAGAGGACGCCCGTGAAGAGTGTGACAATCTCCCCGGCGAGTCGCAGATAGTCGGTGGTGGTGGTGTACGGGTACGGGGGCTACAGAGGGGAAGAGACATTGCTGAGAGGCTGTGCCGAAAGACACCTGCTAAGCACGCAGCAATGGCCACGCTCCAACGGGATGGCCAGCTTCAGCATGTTGCCTTCCCAACAGCAGCTGGGTAAAGAGCACCTCTGGGAAGGTCATAAGGTGATGGAAGGGACTCATGGGGTCATCTAGTCCAACCCCCTGCAATGCAGGAATCTCAGCTAAAGAATCTCTGGCCACCCAACCTTTGCTTAGAAACCTCCAAGGAAGGAGAGTCCTCCACCTTCCAAGGGAGTCTGTTCCACTCTTGATCAGCTCTTACCCTCCTTAATGCTTAGTCTGAATCTCCTTTCTTGTAACTTGAAGCCATTGGTTTGAGCACACACACCCCCTCCAGAGCAGGAGAAAGTGATCTCCCTCCCTCTTCCCTGGGACAGCCCTTGAGATATAGGAAGATGGCTTTTGTGATGCTCATGTGATGGAAACAGCTCCCCCTGCCTCACTCTCAATCCCAAGTGTCTAATCAATGGAGGCCTTAAAGGAGCAATGCAAAGAAATAGAGGAAAACAACAGAATGGGAAGAACCAGAGATCTGTTCAAGAAAACTGGAGATATGAAAGGAACATTTCGTACAAAGATTACCATAATAAAAGACAAAAGTGGAAAGGACCTAACAGAAGCAGAAGACATCAAGAAGAGGTGGCAAGAATACACAGAGGAATTATACCAGAAAGAAATGGATGTCTCGTACACCCTAGGTAGTGTGGTTGCTGACCTTGAGCCAGACATCCTGGAGAGTGAAGTCAAATGGGCCTTAGAAAGCACTGCTAATAACAAGGCCAGTGGAAGTGATGATATTCCAGCTGAACTATTTAAAATTTTAAAAGATGATGCTGTTAAGGTGCTACACTCAATATGCCAGCAAATTTGGAAAACTCAGCAGTGGCCAGAGGATTGGAGAAGTCTACATCCCATTCCCAAAGAAGGGCAGTGCCAAAGAATGCTCCAACTACCGCACAATTGCACTCATTTCACACGCTAGCAAGGTTATGCTTAAAATTCTTAAGCAGTATGTGGACAGAGAACTGCCAGAAGTGCAAGCTGGATTTCGAAGGGGCAGAGGAACCAGAGACCAAATTGCAAACATGCGTTGGATTATGGAGAAAGCTAGAGAGTTCCAGAAAGACATTTACTTCTGCTTCATTGACTATGCAAAAGCCTTTGACTGTGTCGACCACAGCAAACCATGGCAAGTTCTTAAAGAAATGGGAGTGCCTGATCACCTCATCTGTCTCCTGAGAAATCTCTATGTGGGACAAGAAGCTACAGTTAGAACTGGATATGGAACAACGGATTGGTTCAAAATTGGGAAAGGAGTACAACAAGGCTGTATACTGTCTCCCTGCTTATTTAACTTATATGCAGAATTCAACATGTGAAAGGCTGGGCTGGATGAATCCCTACCTGGAATTAAGATCGCCGGAAGAAATATCAACAACCTCAGATATGCAGATGACACAACCTTGATGGCAGAAAGTGAGGAGGAATTAAAGAACCTTTTAATGAGGGTGAAAGAGGAGAGCGCAAAATATGGTCTGAAGCTCAACATCAAAAAAACGAAGATCATGGCCACTGGGCCCATCACCTCCTGGCAAATAGAAGGGGAAGAAATGGAGGCAGTGAGAGATTTTACTTTCTTGGGCTCCATGATCACTGCAGATGGTGACAGCAGCACGAAATTAAAAGACGCCTGCTTCCTGGGAGAAAGGCGATGGCAAACCTAGACAGCATCTTAAAAAGCAGAGACATCACCTTGCCAACAAAGGTCCGTATAGTTAAAGCCATGGTGTTCCCAGTAGTGATGTATGGAAGTGAGAGCTGGACCATAAAGAAGGCTAATCACCGAAGAATTGATGCTTTTGAATTATGGTGCTGGAGGGGACTCTTGAGAGTCCCATGGACTGCAAGAAGATCAAACGCATCCATTCTTAAGGAAATCAGCCCTGAGTGCTCATTGGAAGGACAGATCGTGAAGCTGAGGCTCCAATACTTTGGCCACCTCATGAGAAGAGAAGACTCCCTGGAAAAGACCCTGATGTTGGGAAAGATTGAGGGCAGAAGGAGAAGGGGACAACAGAGGACAAGATGGTTGGACAGTGCTTTCGAAGCTACAAACATGAGTCTGACCAAACTGCGGAAGGCAGTGGAAGACAGGAGTGCCTGGCGTGCTCTGGTCCAGGGGGTCACGAAGAGTCGGACATGACTAAACGACTAAACAACAACAACAACAATCAATGGAGGTGGATTGTCTTTGAACCCGGAAGTGCCATTCTTTCCCTATCCATAGATACAATGTCTAATACAGACTTGTTTTATAAGTCAGAGTTTATTCATTGGTGATTTATTTATCTATCCTGAGCTTGACCCTCTCCAGGGAACTTACAAACTTGTGAGGTAAGTCACACACACACACACCCTCCCCGTCCCTTTGAACCCATGTCTCTCTGTGCTGGAGCTGCTGCACTAAACTAGGGTGTTTAATTAGCAAGGCCAATTACGAGCCCGTTGCTTGCCTCCCTTAAGCCTGAGGGGCTTCCTCCATTTCACTCAACTCCAATACTTCCCCCGCTCCAAGTTAAAGAAGCATTTAGAGATTATAGACTCATAGAATGATGGAATTGTAGACTTCGAAGGAAACCCAAAGGTCCCCTAGTCCATCCCCCTGAAATGCAGGGCTTTTCACTCCCGATCACTACTTTTCTTGCGGAATTGCTAGACTGAAGTTCTGGGTATAAATAAAGGAAGCTGATAAGTCATGGGTTCCTCATTATTTAACATGTTCAAATGCCTGAGAGGATCAAAGCAAATCACCGTACGTTTACCAATCTCTTACCAGCCCCAGCACAGCACAGAAGTTTTTTGCTAGGGCATCATGGGAACTGAAAATGGGAGGCTGCGCCCCAAACCTCAGAACCCTAATTTAAATCACAGCCACTCTGCCCCGGTCGGCAGCCTTCGTGAGCTCCATGGTGGAGTGGGTGCAGTACTCACAGTGCCCTCCAGGGGGCGGTAGTAGGCCACCATGGTGAAGATGATCATGGCACAGAGGTAGGAGACCACGCTGATGTAGAATGAAACGGCCCCAAACTTCCGCCACTTGTCCCGAAGCAGCTCGTTGATGGGCTCCACGGCCAACATCTCGTGGCGGTTCTGCGGGGAGAGGGGCCCGGTGAACAAAGATGGCGGCAGCCCCCGCTTGCCCCATCAAAGGCCCAGCACCGTCAACCTAAGCTGCCCTGATCTGCAGCTTCCTTCTCTGCCCACCTCCATCTTGCTGTTGTACACCAGGATCTCCAGCACGGAGACCTCCTCCCCACACGTGTCCAGCGAGGAGAGGTCGTAGAGGGAGGAGTAGACAGGGCCGTAGGCCCAGTCCTTGAACTTGCGGGAGAGGTGCCGAGCGTCTTCGTCCTTGATCTCCCGCCGGATGATGTGCTGGAAGGTCTGCAAGACAAGGGGGGAGCCGGGTCAGGCAGGTGACGGGAAGGCCCTCCCCTCACAGCGCAGAGCTGAACTGCGGAACTCCCTTCTGCAGGAGGCAGCCATGTCCACCAACGTGGAAAGGCACCCCAATTGCGGGACATCCTCTGGGACCTGAAACGGAAGATTCAGAACAGTGAAAGGGCTCCTTCACCATGCAGTGCATAGTTAAGCTCTGGAGCTCGCTTCTGCAGGAGACCACGGTGGCTTTGGACGGGGAGTGGAAAAATCCATGGGAGAGAAAGCTATGGAGGGGAACCAGCTGGGAAAGCCAGTTGGAAGAAAAATGTCTTCAGCGGTTTCCAGAAAGTGGGAGCCTGTCCTGTCGCGACAGGGATGCTGCTCTAGAGAACAAGAGCAGCCACACGACAAGTCCTGCCCCCGGTCACATGATGGCTAGGGCTGACGGGAATTGTGCTTGAAGGGTGCCTGGGGTGGAAGGCAGAGACTGCCCAGGGTCTCTGGCCGAAAGAGGCCCCTTTCTGTCACCCGCCCGCTCAGAAGCTCCTCTTCCCTGGAGATGCTGCCTGGGCAGCCCACCTGCTCCCTTGTGGAGCATGGCTCCTCCCTACACCCTCTAAGTCGCTCAGGACTTTAGGCATGGCTCCCCCCATGATTATTTTAATTTAATTTATTTATTTCATAAAAGTTATATACCCCATGGCTGTCAAAGCAAACCCTCAAAGTGGTTTACAAAAAGAATGAAACAAAAAAATTAACAGGAAAAGGATTTAAATACAGCAGATTTAAATATTCAAAAAGTAATTAAAATCAGTGATAAGCTAAAAAACAAACAAACCAGATGTCAACAT
This sequence comes from Podarcis erhardii, assembly GCF_964252035.2. Lineage (NCBI taxonomy): Eukaryota > Metazoa > Chordata > Lepidosauria > Squamata > Lacertidae > Podarcis > Podarcis erhardii. The sequence goes on along the minus strand of NC_138502.1, from coordinate 53,698,046 downwards.
TCCCCATATCCAAGGAGACTTGTCTAAACACAAATATTTTTGTCAGGAGCTGAAAAGAGTGGCGTGAAGATGCCTGCTGGAATCCATAGTCAGGCAGTTCCAAAGCGGCCACTTCTTACATTCCTATCCTCACAACAACCCTGTGAGGTTGTTCGCCTTGGAGCACCCGGTTGGCCCCCGGGCCTTGGGCCAACAGGGCTGGGTTTTTTCCAAGCAGCTCCCCCCCCCCCAGGGGAGGGATCTCACCCCAATCTTGCCCGTCTTGGCAGCCATCATCAGCGGCGACAGACCGTCGTTGTTGAGCAGAGCCTCCAGGTTGGTGTCTGGGAAGAGCTTGGCGCATTTGATGAGGAGCAGGTCATACATCTTGGTGACAAACTTGGTGTTCTCACGAGTGTTGTCTGCGATGGCCACCAGGGCGTGGAGCACCGTGTTGCCACGAGAGTCCTGGCGCCGCAGGTCGGCCTGCTTGTGGGCGTTCTCTGTCAGGTAGTGGACGATGTGCGGCTGGTTGGTGCAAGCCGCCAAGGAGAGGGGCAGCTCACCTGGGCAGGAAGGCGGAAGGAAAGAGGGAAGATGGAAGACGGAAGATGGAGCAAGCTGGTTTTCTGCTGCTCCAGAGCAGGGGACCTGAGCCAACAGAGTCCAATGACAAGAAAGGAGATTCCGACAAGCCGTTAGGAATAACTTTCTGGTGGTCAGACTGTTGCACAGTAGAACAGACCCCCCCCCCCCAGAAAGGGGTGGGCTCTCCTTCGTTGGAAGCTTTTTAACAGAGGTTGGGTGACTGTTGGTCAGCAATTCTTTAGCAGTGACTCCCGCACTGCAGGGTTTGGGCTAGACGACCCTTAGGGTCCCCCTTCCAACTCTATAATTGTATGATTCTATGGAAAAGAGGTTGGACGCAGGTTGCGCTGTGGGTTAAACCACAGAGCCTAGGACTTGCCGATCAGAAGGTCAGCAGTTCGAATCCCCACGTCGGGGTGAGCTCCCGTTGCTCGGTCCCTGCTCCTGCCAACCTAGCAGTTCGAAAGCACGTCAAAGTGCAAGTAGATAAATAGGTACCGCTCTGGCGGGAAGGTAAACGGCGTTTCCGTGCGCTGCTCTGGTTCGCCAGAAGCGGCTTAGTCATGCTGGCCACATGACCCAGAAGCTGTTCACCAGCTCCCTCGGCCAATAAGGCGAGATGAGCACCGTCACGACTGGACCTAATGGTCAGGGGTCCCTTTACCTTTATATGGAAAAGAGAAAGACAACCAAATCAGTCACAGAGCACTCTGCTTCCAGGGCTGCTGGATGGATGTGTCACCACAAAGCCTGGGTGGAAAAGGGACCCCTGGCCTTTGGGTGTTGCAATGCACAGAGGCTCCGCCACTCTTGCAAGAGCCAACTGACTTTTATGGGGGTGGGGAGATGCCTGTTTCTTAAAATTCTCACTCACTGAATGCACCCCCTCCTTGAATGCTTACAAGGGGGCACTTGAGGTCTTTCCCTGACACCCACAAATCTTCTGAAATCATTCCCTTTGCTCCCTTGGTGGTGAGAGGGTGATCTTCCCACTCCTAAACACAAGAGCATCAGCAGAGTCTGCTGAACCAGCCAAAGGAGGCTCATCTGGGCCAGCACCTGTCCTCACAGTGGCTGACCAGATGCCTCTTCTGGACCCAAGGACAAGAGCCCCCTGCCCACTGCTATGGAGAAGCATGGCTGGCGCTGGCTCCAGCTGTGGAGGCAGAGCAGAGCCACTGGGTCTAGGAGCCATCAAGAGCCATCGCCTCCTCCAAGAATGTGTCTAATCCCCTTTCACAGCCATCCAAGTTGGTGGCCGTCACCGACTCCGATGGCAGGGAGTTCAATGGCACTTGCTTAAAATCCAAATGTGCCCATGGCAAAACTTGTCCTCCTCGGTGCCCCTGTCTGCCTCCAGATCTCCTGTCTCCAGGCACCTAAATGCACCTCCATCTCCAGTTAACCAAACCTACAACATCTGTAGGTGTGGTTTGTTCTCCTCATTCTGCCATGCCTTTCTCTCCTCCTCTCTTGTGTTCTCTGCTGGAAAAAGAATCAGATTGCAAGCTCCTCTTTTATACGCTTTTGAAAAAAGAACAACATTCATGAGGCAGCGGCTACTGGCAGAGAACCAGGACAGACCCCACGGAGGGATCTGGAGGCTTCCCTGTCCTGCTCACCGAAGTAGAAGTAGCCGCCCTCATCCTTGGGTTGGAAGAAGCGCCCCCGGGCTTGTGCGTGGACGTCTGCCCCCTTCTCCACCAGCAGCTCCACGTAGTGCTTGCAGCGCCGCTCAATCGCAATGTGCAGTGCAGTCTGGCCTGGAGGGGACACACAACCCGAACCACCATTCAGGCATAAGCCACTAGGCTTCACCACTAGCCTTGCCAGCCAATCTCCCATCTAGTCGCTGCCAAGCCTGTGGCCCCTCTAACATGTTTTCTTGCGATTCCACCACAAATCAGACCAGAGTGCCACCGCCTGGTCAATTCAGCTCACTTGGAATCTCGCCTGCCAGCAGTAGGTGTGGCCAGAGGGGAAAGTGGGTGGAGCATGAGGTGTGACCCCCCTGCCTTTGTTTATATGGCTCAGTACCCCAGTACCTCAAGGACCAGCTCAGTTCATGCAAACCAGCCCAGAGCCTGTGCTCATCACCTGAGGCCCTGCTCCGTGTGGCAAGACAAGAACGGGGTCTTTTCAGTAGTTGCTCCCTCCTTGCAGAATGCTCTCCCTGGGGAGGCTTGCCTGGCGCCATCATTACAAATCTTTAAGTGCCAGGCCAAGGCATTCCTCTTTCATCAGGCCTTCCTGCGTGGGTGGGATGTTTTAGTGTAGACTGGAGTTTGTTTTTTGATGCTGGCTTTAATGTATATATGTGCTTGTTTTTTGCTTAAAATATTATAAGTCGGTTTGAGTTTCTGTGGCAAGAAAAGTGATTGATAAATTTAATAAATACAGTGGTACCTTGGGTTAAGTACTTAATTTGTTCTGGAGGTCCGTTCTTAACCTGAAACTGTTCTTAACCTGAAGCACCACTTTAGCTAATGGGGCCTCCAGCTGCCGCCGCGCCGCCAGAGCACGATTTCTGTTCTCATCCTGAAGCAAAGTTCTTAACCTGAAGCACTATTTCTGGGTTAGCGGAGTCTGTAACCTGAAGTGTATGTAACCTGAAGCGTCTGTAACCCAAGGAACCACTGTAATAATAATGGTGTTCATTTAAAAACAAACAAACAAGTTTCTGGCCCTCAGGACTGAGAAACCCAGAAAGAAGTGCCTGGCGGAATCTCAGGGCTGGGCGTTCAGCTCTTTCCCACTCTCCTTGGATAGCAGAACCAAAGTAAAAAGATGGGGGAAAGGAGCCTGTAGAGAACTGGCTTGACCAAGACTCAAGGATGGGACTGAGGCCCCTTGGACAATCATTTCAAGGTGGGACTGAGGCCAAGCTCACCGCAGTCACCAGGCACGGTCCCCAGTGCCCCACCTTGGAGCAGCTGCCTCCCCCCCCCCGCCAACTGCTCCTGCCAGAGTCCCCCTCCCACCTCGGTAGTAGACATCCCGGAAGGGCGAGTTGATGAACTCCCGCGTGCTGCCTGTCTTCTCCGCGATGTCCAGCAGGAATGGGATGGTGTCGTTCTTGCCATTGTTGAGGTTCAGCAGGGCCTTGGGGAGGCAGGTCTTGCCAGTGGAGGGCTCTGGGGTGGGAGCAGGGAGGGAGGCACAGAACAGGATGTTGCATCACAGACAAGGAACTGAGCAATTGCTACTTTAAAATGTTCACCTCTCAACGTTTCACCAAGGAGTTCAGGGCAGTGTATGTTGTTACCCCCCACCTTCTATTTGTAACTTCACAACAGACCTGTGAGGTAGTCTGAGAGACAGTGGCTGGCCCAAGTTCACCTAGCAACCTTTGAGTCTGAGTGGGGGTTTTGAACCCAGGTCTCTCCAACCCTCATCAGGAACTGTAGACACTCTCCAGTCACTTTCTAGCAGTAAGAGCCATTGGACAGTGGAATGGTCTCCCTAGGAGGTTTTCAAACAGAGGTGGGATAGCTATCCATCAGGGATTCTTTAGCTGTGATTTCTGCATTGCAGGGGGTCGGACTCTACAATTCCAGCTCTACAATTCTATGGTTCTATATGTGCATTTGCATCACCCTCTGCTGACAAACTGAGGTCCATTCCCCCTCTCTTCTGCATGCTCCCCTATGCACTGAGCATGTGCAAAGCACGATGTTCCAGTGCCCTGGCTGCACATCATCAATAATGCTGGGCACAAGCAATTAAGTGCATTCTGAGCCATATTTTTGTGTTTTAAAGCTGCTTTCTACAGCTTATATTTAAAGAGAGAAACCTAAAGCTGGACAGAATCTTGGGCTCAGGACGGACTGTGGCTGTGAAGTGAGCTGAGTGAGAGCAAGGGATTGAACAGCACGACAAGGTATTTGTCAATCGTTTTGCTTTTTAAGAATTCTGATCCACCTGAGGAAATCTCATTGGAATGCTCTAAGAACAGCATGGAAGCCCTGGCTGGTGCGGCCAGTGGGGGCCCATCTCGTCCTGTTTGCACAGTGGCCACCAGGATGCCCCCAATGGGAAGCCCCCAAGCAGCAGCAGCAGCGGAGCGCAAGAGCATCTCTGCCCTCCTGCGCCTTCCGCAAGTGGCATTCCTAGCGTCCGCTGCCTCAGACTGCCAGGGGGCTAGGAGCCATGATCTAGTAGGTTGGGTCTCTTTCTCTCCCCACCCCACCCCACCCCCACCCCCCGCTGCTGGAGAAAGGTTTTTTAAAACAAAACAAAAAACCTGCATAAACAGGGGAAGTGTCTTCGCTTCTAAAAGCAGGCACAGACACACAGACGTCTTCTGCCCCACTGTAGTCTGTGGCCAAGCAGATTTTGAAACAATTAAAAAAAACAAAACAAAAACCTGGCCAACCTGTTAGGCTACAGGGACAAAAGCACGAGGAGCCTCCACAACACAATCCACAATTGATATTTGAAACGCCAGCCATGCTCTGGAAAAGCTCCTGCCCATCTCAAGCGGAGGAGGAGAACTGAGCAAGACTCCCAGCATCCAGTAGGCGGGAAAGAGCCAGTGTGCTGTCATGTCAGTCAAGGACCCAGGGACCCGGGTTCAAAACCTCTGCTTGGTCATGAAGCTCCCTGGGTGGCCTTGGGTGTCTGTCACTGCCTCTCGCCCAGACACACCACACAAGGAGGGGGAGAAGAGCCACCTTGAGCTCCTTGGAGAACACAGGGGGATACAAGTCCCTGCCTGGCGGGCAATTCGACAAGGGACCCTTTGAGTGCCTTTCAACACTACAAACCTGGGATTCTATGAAATGCAATAAAATAAACAATCCTGCCACGTGTACCTCAAGGACAGGGATACCCTGCTGCCCCCCTTTCCCTTCCCTTGCCTGGGGCTGATCTACACTCATGGTTTATCATGTTAAGGAAGGGTTAAGGATTGGTTTTCGTAACACAGATGGACACATTACATTCTGCTTGTAACATTCATAATGCATTATTAAAATGAGACACCAGAGGGCGCTGCAGAGGGACTTCCGGGTTGGCGCCATCGCCGAATGGCGGACTCCCTCCGAGTTCCGGAGGGAGCCTGCTCGGCAGGGGCTGGGTCCTGCCGCGCCGGCGACACGGGGACCCTCAAAAACCATGGGCGCAGAAGCCCATGGACCTGGTGACGAGGCGGGCACCGTTTGCGCCCCCCGACCCGCGAAGGAGCCTTTTTAAAGGCTACGGAGCGGGGGACGGGGGGTGGTGTGGTGCTATGAGTCCTCCGCTTCCCCTGCCGAGCGAAGCCGCATGCCATTTGACGGAGAGCGCTGACTTCTTCCATTGAAAATTTGGACTAAAAATAACAACCCGTGAGTAATTGGGAAATCGTATCTAAAAGGAAATAATTTTTTTTTAATTCGGAACGAGCGGGGGAGGTGCAAAAAGGAAGTCCGTCTCCCCCCTGTTGTAGATGATTTAAAGCAAGGATCTGACAACTAAGATCGAGAGAAGGGTCTGTTTTTTATTGATAAAAGCTATTAATTTCACGATGGGAAACTACATGATTGTGCTGGAGGAGAAAAGTGGATCGTATGAGCTAAAGTGCAACCCCCCGGGAACCGGGAGTGATCCGTGAGAGAGCCTGGAGAGGAGATATAGAGATTTTGACAGCTGTCAAAGCAGCTGTCGAAGTTGGAGAATAAAAGGAGAACTTTGTTACAATGACTTTGCCGGTTAGATTCGTTACAATTTGGATATAAATTGTTGAAAACAAGGAATAACAAGTTAGTTTGACTTTTGGGTGTGATCTGGAAGGAAACTAAGTTACTGTAATCCCTCTAGAGGGAGCTTTGGGACACTACAAGAATCGTTGTAAGTGGAAAAATACTCGTGGAATTGAACAGGACTTTTTATCTCCTGGGAAAGCTGCAAAAACGAAACACTATTTTGTCTACAGAGGTCTCTACACTAAAGGAGACAATAGATATATCTATTGAAGAACGGAAGGGACTTGACGCAAGTTTTTGTTCCTGAATAAATAAATAAAGCCTCTGTAGAGGAACTAGAAGCTTTTGGAATTAGAATGTTTTTGCAGCGGAACAGGAAAAGAAACCTGAGGAAAGTGAGGAAAGAGAACAACAAGAATTGGACTAAGCTGGAAGTGGGAGCATTTGGGACATCCAGACTTAAAAGGATTAAGAAACAAAATCTGAGTTTTACTTTTGAATACAGAGATCTGGATGGAAGAAAAATGGACCTTCTTGAGATAAAGCTTTTCCAAGATTTGGTGTTTGAAATTAAAGACTAATAAAAAGATGGCAAAGACTACTAAAAAGACGGCAAAGTGGAGCTGAGAGAGATCTGGACATGGATGTGGGGTCTCCAGGATGACAGTAGATAGATTGATGGACATTGGGGATCGAAACCGGGAAAGGGGGGAGGGAAATTCGGAATCCAAAGGGTGTAAAACTATATTCTGAACTATGTTTTCTTTATTTTTTTATTTTGTTCGGTTCGGTGTATTAAAGAGGGGAGTCTGTGGAAGGGAACAGGGGTCGATCTTAGGGGGGGCGATTTTAAGTTGAAGGACGGTGGAATTTAAAGGAAAAGTGGTCATATAAGATGAATTAAATTGAATATTGGGCCAATTATAATAAGCTTAAAATTTGGGGTAAGAACTTGTGGAACTAATAACTAATTTAATGGAAATGGAATACAAGAGGGGGCGGGGTGGGGAAGTCCTGGAAAGATGTTAATGAAAGTAAGGCTTAAATGTAAATGTTTCTTCCCCCCCCCCTTTTTTTTTCTTTTTTCTTTTATATTTTGGATTTTTCTGGAAATTCTAATAAACATGATTTAAAAAAAAAAAACAGAGGGCGCTGCAGAGGAACCAAGAACAGACAGTAGGAAAACTGTGTTTTATGGAGAAAACAAGATATGAAATGCTTTTAATTTACCCGTATGCCCTGTGACATTTTAGAATGATATATCTAATTTCATCCTACTAACATTAAACAGGTCAGTGTAGATTCAGCCCTCGTCAGGCTAAAGAAGTAAGTCTGCCTTTGCAGGATTCATGCCAGCTACAGGCACCCAGCTCCCCTGGCAGCACACCTCAGCCACTGGCTGCTCAACACCCTCCTTCCCCCATGGGTGCCCCTGCCTCTCGTCCCCCTCACCTCGAAACTCCTCGTCTGTCAGGCGCTTCTTGTGGGTCAGCAAGAAGGGCAGGAGCCCATCCAGGTCAGCGGTGGAGCCCCGGGAGACGATGTCGAAGAGGATGGGCCGGTTGAACACCTTGAGGATGGGGGGCGGGTGGGGGGCAGGCCCCTTGGTGCTGGGGGGTTTCTTCCTGGGGATGGAGCAAGCTGGTGAGCAAACCTCCCTGTGCTCTGGGCCAAACAAGCCTCAGAGGTGGCAGGCAACACAGCCGCCTGGAGGAATTGAAGTCCACTACAAAGTTGCCAGGATTTATCACACCCTGCAGAGTTGTCGCCTCAGCTTCCAGTCCTAGATGTGGGGGGGGGGCAGCTTTGGTTGTTGGGGGCTGCAAAAGGGCACTGTAACCCATATTCCAGGCCTTGCAAATAGGTTTTGGGGCTGATCTCTGGCCTCTGTGTTTGTTTCTATACACCCTGTACTTATAGATAGGGAGGGTCAGTCTGGACGATACCTGTGGGTTCCTTCCAAATCCATGATTCTGTATCCGGTAAGGTTTACAGTCTAGCAGAACAAGCCTCTAAATCAGCCACACAATTTTTGTTGCAAGGGAATGGCCTTGGCTGGTCAGGATAGTATCATCATTTACCTATTTGAAGGGGTTGCCATAGAGACAAATGGGCAGGCCTTTTCCCCACCTCATCCTAGGATGGGGAATAACAGGCCAAGGAGTTTGTGTGGGAGAGTTTTTGGCTGATGCTTGAAGCTGGAGACACAGAGGCTGGACTTACTCTGTGCTAGACCCCAAAGCTGTGCCTTGGGGCTTCCCTGAAACCCTAAAGGAGAGGCAAGATCTGCTGGGGTCTTGATGCTCTTGAGCCCCTCCTTCCTCTGTTAAGGTTGTACAGAGGTGCAAATAAAACACCCCAGTCTCTCCATCAGCCTTCATTCCCAGGAAACCAAACCTGGGAAAGCACAGGCACCCTTGGAGTTTCTTGGCACAGAGGAGCAAAAGGTGTATCTATCGCCTCCCACGATGAAGGCCCCCTTTCTCCACCTCATCCACCTTCTGTCTCCAAAGCAGCCTGGAGGAGGGATGGGGCTGGGCCTCAGAGAGAGAGAGAGAGAGGTGCAGTGTGCCCACCCCAGGCCTCCTGGCACCTTGTGAGGTTCTTGGCACCCGCGTGCCCCTGTTCCTCAAGCAGCCCGTTCATCTAGCTGGTGCAACCCTGCCTCTCCCCCCCCCCCCCGGCCCATCCACAGCCAAGGCAGGAGGACTCAACAGAGGACTCTTTGACCAGGCGCCACTCCTGCCACACCTGCCCCAAAGAGCCATGTGGGAACAAGATGGGAAGGGAAGGAGCCCTTGCTGGGTTTCAACAGGGAGGGCTATCCAATCCAGGTGAGGAGAGAGAGGGGGGGGCATTCTTCACATGCTCCAGTATCGCTTCCTAAAACCAATTCTCCCTCTTGCTTTTTTTCCTCTGTTACCAAAATGACCTCACAACAGGGTACATTTTTAGTGTCAGGATTTGAAAGAGGGGGGAATGAAACACCCTTTTTCATCCTGAATTTGATGTCCTGCCAAGTCAGTGCACACACTTCCTTTTGCAATACGTCCCACCAGAGCCTACACTCTGCCAATTGTTTGCTTAGGTGATAAATGGCCCCCATGGGAATGTATCCCACCACCCAAGGCATTCATTTGGAGAAACAGTCTTGCAAAAATGCCCTTTCGTGGTGAATCCTGCAAAATGCTTGTTTTCTAGTGGTGCTTCAAAACTGTGTTAGCGGTCATTCCTCACTCCCTTCCTCCCACCCCCAATTTTCCACTTGTTCAGGAAATTAACTGCAAAAAGTGGGAAGGTCCAGACGGAAATACCGAACTCCAGGGATCTTCCTTAGAAATTATGCATCTCATACCCAGGACAGACTTTTCAGACATTACAGATACTCTGTTTGTATTTTTATGTTGTGAACCACCCTGTGATCTTCAGAAGGAGGAGGGTATAAAAATTTAATAAGAATAGAAGAACAATAATAATAATTTAAGAGCCACCCTTCAGTGTAAGCTCCCAGGGGCAGCATATAGTTGCTGCTCAGCAGCCAGATTACTGGCCGGGGTTCCCTTTAGATTTTGTACAACCCCAGTTTGTTTCTGGGCCCAAATCAAGGTGTTTGTGTTTAAAGCTGTAAAGCACTCAGGTCAGCCCAGCTCCTTCCCTACAGACCCTCTTTTAACTCGTCCTGAGACCTGCTGGTGAAGGGTGAATCATCATTACGCTTTTTTCTGACTGCTCCCCTTTTCTGGCTTTTAAAAAAATGTTCTTTGGGATATATTCTGCAGATGAAAGGAGATTCTGACTAAATATTAGGAAGAACTAAAGCTTAACATTATGCAGAACATTCTGACAGTAAGAGCCGTTTGACAATGGAATGGGCTCCCTCAGGAGGCTGTGGAGACTCCTTCCTTGGAGGTTTCTAAGCAGAGCTTGGCTGTCCACCGGTCACGGATTCTTTAGCTGTGACCCCTGTATTGCAGGAGTCCTGGACTAGATGGCCCTTCCACCCCTGCAGTTCTGCATCCTACATTCTATATTCTGAGGCTGAACGGCTTGCCCCGACCCAGCACCAGCCAAGGGAGTTCAGCTCCCAGCCTCTTTGCAGCCCAAGAAGACGCCACCATCTAGCCGGACCAGCCGCCATACTCACTCCAGGGCCTTCTTGCGCCTCCACTTGTTGTCACTCGGGTGATGGCGGTAAGTGCCGTAGTCAAAGAGGGAGTCCATGGGGGCTTTCTTGGGTCCTGGCACAACCGAAGACTCATAGATGGTGGACTCCAGCAGGTCCATGGGGTTCGGAACACCCTTGCGGAAAGCCCCGTGGAATTTCATCCGGAGGTTCTGCTTTCCATCCCCGGCTCCTGGGGGGCTTCGCGTAGCCTCGGCCGAGGGGGCTCCCTCCTCATTCTCAAACAGGTTGGCCAGTGAGGAGAGTGGGAAGGAGTCGTTCTGTGGGGAAAGCTCCTCACTCGGACTCTCGGCAGACTCGCTGGGGCTGGCGTGGGCCGCGTCTTCCAGATTTGCCATGAGGGCTGTGGCGAGGGGCAGAGCGGGTCACACCTGGTCTGGGAGAGGGAAAAGAAATGGAATAAAATACAGAACAGAAGGGAGCATGCCACAATTTTTGCAAATCTTTCTTAACATTGTTAACAACCCAAAGGGGCAATAGCAGGAGATTATGACATACGGTATATACAAAGCAAGCAAGCAATAAATAATAAGAGAAAGAAAAGGTGGCATGTCAATATAAATTGAGACATCCAGATGTAGAGTGTGGGACATCTAAGTCCAAAGTCTTGTGGGTTCTCCACCCCCCTGGAAATGTGAGGCTTGTGTGCATTTTTCCCCAAATTAGCCAAAGTCCATAAGTTATATATATATTACACAGCCAAATGCAGATTTCTCAAGCTTTTCAAGGTTCAGAAAAGGGCCACTAAAAGGATCCTATGAAGAAAGGTTGCGGCATTTGGGACTTTTTAGTTTAGAGACAAAGTGAGTGAGAAGCTTTCCTCCCCCCCCCCCCCGCCCCCAATAACAGCTCCTGGACATCCCACGAAGCTGAATGTTGGAGGATTCAGCCAGGACATAAAAGGAAGTCCTTCTTCATGCAGCGCAGAGTTGAACTGGGGAACTCCCTCCCACAGGAGGCTGCGAGGGACACCAGCCTGGATGACTTTAGAAGAGGAGAGGGCTATCGAGGGCTGTTAGCCACCATGGCTCTGCTCTGCCTCCACAGTCTCTGGAAAGCAGAGGAGCGCAGGAAGCCCTTGGCAAATCCTGTCAGAACAGGAGGCTAGGCGAGATGGCCTCTGCCTCTTCTTATGTCCCATTGACAAGCTGTTGAAATCCTAGCTGCATCCTCACATCCGTGTCCAAAGACCTTTAGCGCATCCAAGCTTTCATGTTGTGTGCTCACATATTTAGTAATGACAGTTGGGGGCGGGGCGGGGTCCTAGGAAGGACTCTGTAAGCTCAGGGAATCCCTTGTCTTCATTTTTTGAAGACATATTCCAGACAAACATAGTCCTGCCTATGCCCCAAATGGCAAAATTTGGATACATCAAAAAAGAAACAAAGGGTCAGTTCCTGTAGTCCCTACGGAATCCCTATGGGATTTCTGCCACAGTCACCAAAATGTCTTGAAATCATTTCTACTAAAAGTGTACACTGGGGGAGGGCGAGAGCCTGTAAATCTGTATGGAACTGCAGTGCCAACTGCAGGTAGACTAATCTGCTTAAATTAAATTGATTTCACTTTTAAAACTTTCAGCGAACATCCCCCCCCCAGCACCAAGGGCTTGTCAATCACCTTGGAACTCTGTGGCGGGAGCAGTTTTAACTCTTACCAAGCCATTAGGGCAAAACAACACCTGTTTGTGCCTCCAGCACGAAGAGGACTAGAAACTTGCTGTGTTGGGTTCCTTTGGCTGTTTTAAATGAAAGCTGAACGTGCCGAGGGCCATAGCTCAGTGGCGCAGCACCTGCCTTGCATGCAGAGGAGCCTCGGTTCAATCCCAGGCATTACCACGGAAAGGGATCAGGAAGCGATGGCAAAGACCACTGGCTGCCTGAAACCCCCGAGGGCTGCGACCAGTCAGTGTAGACACCAGGGGTCTGACTCAGGAAAAGTCAGCTCCTGTGTTCCTGTGCCAAGAAAGGGTCTGGAAGATGCCTGCAAAGGCAAGGCCCCCCCACCCCAGCCTAACTTCAGACCTGGCTCTGGGTGCAAATCCCCATCTCACCTGAAACTCTAATTGCGTTCCAAATACCACCCACCTTGGGCTCTCAAGTGCAAAGAAGCTGGATTTGCCTGGCGCTCGTCCTCCTGGGCTGAAACGGCAACAATTTCCATGTGCCAGATGTGCTCCGCAGGCACACAGGAGAGTGATGTGGGGAGGAACTGGGGAAAGGAGGGAGGCTGGAGGAGCTCTACGCTGCTGCTGCTCTGTCCCATCTGCCAGCCGCCCCACCAGGGCCTGCTTCAAAGAGCACTGTGGGGAGGACGGTGGGGCTGGCCACCAGCCTACCCACGCCCAGATGTGGTTGCTCTACGGCACAGACGCCAGCAGGGCAAGGAAACAAGGGCAGCTTTCACCAGCCCAACCCCACCCAAAGTCCAGCTTCCTCGGGATGTAGAAAGGCAGGAGGATTTGAAGTTTCAGGGGGCCCTGAGCTGCTCCGTCACCAAGGCAAAGATTTCTGGAACAGCAAATTGTGTGCTAAGGAAGAAAAGGCTGCCTCTGAGCACATTCTGACAGAGGCAGATTTAGGGGGGCATAGCCAGCTCAGTTGCACTGGGCACAAAGTATTGGAGGCACCACAACCACTATTTAGAATGAAGTGTGAGAGGCAGCGGGCAGCACATTTGAGGCCCAAAGTCCAGCTCTGGTTCTGAGCCCAAGGATTTGTTTTCAGGACCAGAAAGGAACTGATCCTACCATCCTTTCCCACCAGAGTCAACTTCTGGCTTAGCTCTCTTCATTTCACCAGCCTAATGCGGAGCAGGGGAAGTCATTTTGAGGCTGAGGCTGTTAAACCCTTCCTGCAAGTTGCCCAGAGATCTACCATTACTTCCCAATCCACCTGCTGCTAACCTGTGTTCTCTGGTGGATGCTCTGAGACTGAGTGAGCACCTCTACACATCTCTGCTCAGGGCCCACTCCCACAGAGCTGAAAGAGGCCAACTCCCAGGTATTGCAGCTGCCGTCACAAACACCCCCGGGCAGCCTCCCCAGCTCAGGAAGCCTCCCCAATCAGCAGCATGTGACCAATGATACTACTACTAATAATAATAGAAATAGTTGTGATTCCTGCATTGCAGGGGGTTGGACTAGATGATGCTTTAGGTCCAGACTTCTGCAAAGGAAGCAGGCTAAATAATTAGAATCACAGAATAGTAGGAAGGTACCCCAAGGGGTCATCTAGTCCAACCCCCTGCAATGCAAGATTCTCAACTGAAGAATCCCTGACAGATGGCCATCCAACCTCTGCTTAAAAACCTCCAATGAATTAATAAAGCACTTTCAGAGCATTCAAAACACTTCACTCTAGAGTAAACCCAAGGTGGTGCTTTTAATTTTAACCATTGCTATGGTAATGAGGTCTGAATCCTTGCTAAGAAGTTGAAACCTGTTGCAGTGATGTAGCGGTGATGGGAAGGCCCTCTGCACATGCTTCTGATCTAGTAACTAAGCACCAGGATTGTAAACAAACTTCAGGGCTGAAACTAGAAATCTCCCCCCCCCCGGGGGGGTAGGAGAGAGAAGGAGTTTTGCCCTCTAACAGTTGGAGCCGCAAGTCTGACAGTCACAATAAAAGGTGAAGGCGTCTGCCAAAGGGCCAAGCCTCCTGCCTCTTCTCTTCCGCGTGTAATCAAGGCAAATGCAGCTCTGTGCAGCCTTTGCTCCAAGTTCTGGCAGGACAAGGAAGTGGGGTGGGGGAGGGCGGGGGCGGGGGGGGGAGACCTGCAAAAGCCACCATCCCCCTGTGATTTTCTACTTGGCGGCAGCCTTGTCTGACAAGCTCTCCCATGGGAGAGGCTGGCTTTGCATACTTCTCATTACGCAGCCTGTCATTACACTTGGTGGCTGCCAAGTCCCATCCAGTCCACTTGCCCAAGGGCTCTGCTCATCTGGGGTGGGGGCAGCCTGGGATCCCCCCTCCTTTTCACAGGGTGTTGTTTAGGGGTGTTGTAACAGGAGGGGAATCTGCAGCCCCCTGCAGCAGCCTTTTTCAACTCCCATCACCCCAATCAGCTGGGGAGCACCAGTTTAGTAAAAAGGCTTCTCTCACACAGCCCTCCAGTTTTTCTTGAAAAAAATGCACATTTGAGTGTGCCATGAAGCAGTTCTGCAAAACAAAGCACGTTTTCCTTTTCCTTTCCTATTCGATACACCTTCAAAAGCTTTCCAACAATGAGGGGGCAGGGGGCAAATTCTAGAGGTGAGAAGCAACCCGCCATGCAAGGTTGTCGTAGGAGCAAACAACCTGAGAATAAGCCCTGAAGCCGACCAAAGGGGCATCTCCTGCCATGGACAGCCAAGGACCTCTTGTGAAGCCCTCACGCTTGGGGGGGGGGACCTAGAGAGGGGAAAGAGGGACTTGGAATCACAGAATTGTAGAGTTGGGAGGGACTACCAAGGGCCATTTAGTCCATCACTGCTGCAAAGCAGGAATCACAGCTGAAGAATCCCTGACAGGTGGACACGCGACCTCTGCGTAAAATCCTCCAATGACTTGATGCAGCAAAGAAATGAGAGTGAGAAGCAGGTTCTCTGCAGAGTCTGGCAGGTTTTGGAAAAGCAGTTCTCTTCTTAGGGGGCAACCTGGGAAAACTCCAGGGCAGCAATGGGGAACCTGTATCTGCCCTTCCGGAGGCTGTGGGGCCACACAGCTCCATCACCAGCAACCTCTGGCCACACTGGCTTGGGGGGAAGGAAATAGTCAAGTTAAGACAAGTTTATTGCATGCAGCCAAGATCCTTTACAATATATAAAATATAATATTTTCGAAGCAATGTGTGAATTGGTCTGGTTGTGAGAACTGGATGCTAGATGCACCATTGGCCTGATCCAGCAGCCTCTTCTGATGCTCTAAACTACGGGAGAAATTTGTTGTGGAAAGACACAGGACTTCCTGCTATGTCTGCTGCCCTCCAGGGATAACAAAACACTGAATTAAAACCTTATTATA
The DNA here is from genome assembly GCF_964252035.2 of Podarcis erhardii. NCBI lineage: Eukaryota > Metazoa > Chordata > Lepidosauria > Squamata > Lacertidae > Podarcis > Podarcis erhardii. The sequence goes on along the minus strand of NC_138502.1, from coordinate 53,682,609 downwards.
ATTCTTGATATGGCAAGAATGCAAAATTATTTATTATTAGTTATTATGATGATGTTTTCACTCCATTCCTATGCCACCTTTTCCTCCACGGAGCTCAAGGTAGCACACCTGGCCCTCCCTCTCCTCACGGAATCCCCACAACAACCCTGCGAGGGAGGTCGGGCTGAGAGGCAGTGAGAGGCTTCTGGGTCGCTCCATGAGCCTCATTGCCAAGTGCACATTTGAACCCTGATCTCCCAGGTCCCAGTCTGATACACCACACTGGCTGTCCAAATTTAGCCACCAAATGCACAAAGGTTTATCAGCTAGAAAGGGTGGGAAATGGAGGCAGCCCCTGCCTCTAGGGAGATGCCAGGCCGTGAGCTCAGCCTGAAGGCACACAGAGGCCTGTTTGTTCCCGTTCCGTTGGTTTGCTGGCCACTGAAATTTGGGGCCACCCACTGGCCATGCTCCCGTTTGCTTTTCAGACACACCTGAAGCACCGATGATTCATTTCCCTTCCTGTTGCCGGTTGGCCCTGCCTGGCTGGAAGAGGCCGCAAGGACGGTGCCTCTGGATGACGGAGGGTTTGTGATTTCGAGGGCAGCAGCAAATGCCAATGCCTCTCCAGCTGCCCAGTCTTATTAAGAATAAAAATGTTAGTTCTTTGTCGAGGGCTGAGAAAACGAGGTGCTGTACAGAAGGCATCAGAGGCCTGGTCCAAACAGGCCAAGTTACAGTGGAATATAAGCAACATGGAGTAATTCAAAGGTGGTGGAGGCCACAGCTGTCTGCAAAAGACTGCCTGGAGACGAAACAAAGCTCTCCATCCCTAAGACCTTCCATGGGCCAGAAATGGAAGACACTAAAGGGATTAAACCTCTCATTGTGGTACCAGAATATGTGGACACTGGCTATGGCAGAGAAATGAACACACAAATTACGTGTCTCTGGGGGTAAGGAAGGCATTTCTATGCTGTTTGTTGGAATTTCATTTCTTATGCATCCAGTTGTTTTAGCTGAAATTCCTGCGTTGCAGGGGGTTGGTCTAGATGACCCTCGGGATCCCTTGTAACTCTACAATTCTATGATTCGATGAGGTTCAGAAACACAAAATGTTCTTTCCTCCACTGAAATGGAGAAATTTGGCTTTCACAATGTGATTTGCTGCATTTATTTTTCTACACGATCTTCCCTCTATTTATTAGTTTATTAGTGTTTATTAGAGTGTGTATGCAGTTTGGATCCGCCACAATTGGTATACGTAGATGGGATCCGCTACACAATTGATGGTAGCTATGGAATCCACTACATTTTTGGTATACAGAGGTGGGATCTGCTATACTCCTCCATCCCGTCCTCAGATTGTATATGTGTAAATAAAACCATGTTCACCTTCTTTCCAAGGAAACCCAACCCGGGGGAAAGTGCAGGAACTCCTGGAGTCTCCCAGCACTCGGAGACTGGCGTGCTGCAATAGTATTTTATTTTTGTATCGAGGGGTGGGGAGGGCTCTGGAGAGCAGGAAAGCAGGCAAGTTGTGCTTTCCCCTGCGCTCCATCCTTAATATTCCACAGATCTTAGAAGTCACTGAACATGGGTCTTTGCTGGGCAGTTTTAGGGGTTTAAAATATATATTTAGGAACCAATATATGCCTAGACACTCCCACAGCATACAGAAATCCCTACTATATTTATGGGCTGCCTGTCCCCCCCCCCCATCAGATGTTTTAAAAATTCTGCTGCTTGAGAATGGAATAAGTGCAACAGTGCGTGTGAGCACAGAGTTGTCTCTCTTTATCTCAGTCTTGCTGCTGTTTTTACATATCCTTAACTTGAAATTAGCAAAACAAAACAAATTCCTTCCAGTAGCACCTTAAAGACCAACTGAGTCAGTTCTTGGTATGAGCTTTCGTGTGCATGCACACTTCTTCAGATACACTGAAACAGAAGTTTCCAGACCCTTCTATATAGTGAGAAGGTGGGGAGGGGTATTACTAAGAAGGGTGGTGGGAATGGGTGATTGGCAGATAGCTGTGATGAGCCTGTTGACGACTCTTAACGACTGCAATAGGTCTTACAGGAAAAAGCAAGGGGTGAAAAGGTGAAAAATGGCTTTGTCATGTATAATGAGATAAGAATCCAAGGTCTTTGTTCAGGCCAGGTTTCTCCATGGTTTTAAGTTTGGTGATAAGTTGTAATTCAGCAGCTTCTCTTTCCAGTCTATTTCTGAAATTCCTTTGTAATAGAACAGCTACTTTGAGATCTTGTATAGAATGTCCTGGGAGATTGAAGTGTTCTCCTACTGGTTTCTCTGTCTTGTGATTCCTGATGTCCGATTTATGTCCGTTTATTCTTTGGCGTAAGGTCTGGCCTGTTTGTCCAATATAGAGAGCTGAAGGACACTGTTGGCATTTTATGGCATTGAAAATTAGCAGTTTAAGCCAAATATCGGAAATTTGATGGAAGCTGAGCGATTCAGGCTCATTAGGAGATCACTTGGAGAGTTTTTTGCCACCAGCCTTTCCCAGGACTGCTTCCCAGCCTGCCTGACACGGGGTCCTGACCGCACACAGGCCCCTCCCCATATTTGTCTGGTGAAAAGAGGCATGGCGCCCTCCCCATGCCACCTCTGGGGCCAGGGGTCGGTGACCATTGTTCCAGTGTCAGTTCTGATCTGGTGACAAAGAGTCCCATAAGTTTAATACCGGGTTGTTCTGCTTTCAGTTGGAGTGTTTCTGGGAATCTGTTATATATTCTTGCTCAGAATTTGCTCAGTTTCTCCGAGAACACACTTTGTCCCTGTGACTGCGTAGTTCCTCACCTGGGTTCCCAGACTAAGCTGTCTTCCTCCCAGTTTCGATCTAATAATTCCTCCTTTGCAACTATGCATTCCACTTGGCAAGAGCCTGCTCTGTTTTTTCACATTTTACTGTTGTCCAAAAAAACTAAATACAGTAATGATATTGAGTTTACATTAAATGGATTTGGGGGCCTTCTACCTACCCTAATTTTGTGACTTTTGTTGCAAAAAAAGTCCACAGAAGAGGTCATACCAGGTGGACCACTTTAGCCTTGCACAGACACACAGTATTTTGGAGAGTGGGCTTCTGGATAACTCAAGAGATGGCCACGGGCAGCTAAGGTGTTGCCACAGATACTAAATGGCTGGAGATCCTTCCAGAAGCAGGCATGTCTGGAGAAGAATGGGCTGGCAATCTTGAAAAACCAGGCCAAAACCAGGCAGTGGCCTGACTTGCCCTCTGAAACTTGCTCTCTGCAACAAGTCGTGGTGTTGAGTGTAGAGCAGGATCAATTAGGAGTGTTGATGCTATTGAACCTTCCATCTCAAGCACAGCCTGGATAGATATGCAAATAATGCCTAATATCACAGAAACAACATCAGCCTCCAGTCACCTTCCTTCCAAGGACACCAAAGTCAAGGCACACGCCGCCACTGCTCAGACACCTCACCACTTAGAAACAGGGGTGCATGGTGACCATATTTTGGTTTGGGCATAGAAACTGTAAGAAAGTAAGAAGAGCCTTCTGGATCAGGCCAGTTTGGCACTCTGTACTCATAGGCCAGCCAGATGCCCCAATGGAAAGCAGGATTCGAGCACAAGAGCAGACTCCCCCCAGAAGCATTGCTGGAGGCAGGCCACAGCCATTGTGGCCAGACGCCAATGAGAGCCCCCGACTCCATGAATCTGTCCAGTCTGGTGGCCCATTGCTGCTGTGAGTTCCATGGTTAAACTAGACACTTTATTTTATCTGCCCTGAATCTTTCAACATTCGACTTCATGGGATGCCCACAAGTTCTAGAGTTAGAAGGGGGGGGGGGGACTTCTCTCTCTCAAATCTCTCCAGGGCATCATTTTATAAACTATCAAGGTGGAGTGCATAGTTCTCCTCCTCTCCGCTTTGTCTAAAAAAATGTGTTTCATTGATTTTTAAGAAGGTATATTAATTCCAATAAATGCCCCCTCCCCTTCCCCTTCAGGACAGGGAATTTAGGAAAAGTGCCACCCCACATTGCTAGATGTGACTCTGGTGGATGCCCCCCTCCTCCCCGGTTTATCCTCACAACAGCCCTGTGAGGCTGAGAGGCAATGGCCAGCCCAAGGATACTCTGTGAGCTTTGTGGCTGAGTGGGATTCGAACCCTGGCCTCCCAGCCCTTAGTCTGCCACTCAAACCACTACACCACACAGGCTTTATGGCGGGACAGAGATTTCTGTGCTATTTTTCCTGCTGGTGATAGCCTAGAAGCACACATGGGGGGTTGGTTAACGGCAGCCTGCAGCTGGGCCTCCACCCCGTGTTACTATAGAAAGCAATCCAGAAAACAGACAGGGTTGCCAATGGTCAGATGGGAGGCGGCTCCCTCCATTCAGCCCACAGAACCACAAGGGGCGGGAGACCACATCAGAGGGAGCCCCGCGGTCTCAGGACACAGGCCAGGAGGAGCCTTGCTGCTTATTTCCAGCCTGGCTCGCCTCCCGCATGGCTCTGGGGCTGGGCCGTGGCGGAGCCTAATAGCGTGGTACAGCTGACAACGTTCTGGACTGGCTGCCCCTCGGCTGGAAGAAGTCGGCGTCCCCATGGTGGGGGGGGGGACAGCTTTTGTAGGAGGCAAAATCACATATCGGAAGAGAGAGGGTGTCCCCGGCCTCAGGGCTGGTGCTCAGCAGCTCTTTCCGATATTCTGAATTACCATGACTTTATTGAATTGCATTAACTGTTCCAATGAATGTGCTGCTGTTGTCTGCTTTGGTTTTATGCTACCCTGCTTGCAATGTTTGCTGCTTTTTGCTGCTGTTGTGACTATTGGGAGCCACCTTAATTATTATTATTATTATTATTATTATTATTATTATTATTATTATTATTTTATTATTTGTATGCCGCCCATCTGACTGGGTTGCCCCAGCCACTCTGGGCAGCTCCCAACAGAATATTAAAATCACGATTAAACATCAAACATTAAAAACATTAAAAAGCTTTGAACTCAACATTTGTTGTTGGAAAAGCGGAATCCAAATATTTAATCAAATCAAAAGAAATAGTAAGGTTTATGATGGATCCTTCACCAGAGCCCTGAAAACAGCCTGCAACTCCCAGCCCTTCAGTCTCTGCCTGGGGATCATCTTCCCTAGAGAGTTTCTGTTTGAGAATGGAGGGCATGGAAAGATGGAGGGTGGGGCTGCTGGACCAATGCTTCCAAAAAGTGGCGTAGTATTCAGCGTGTCAGACTAGGGCCTGGGAGAGACCAGGGTTCGAAAGCCCCTTGAACCTGAAGCTCAGGCCAGCCACTGCCCTCCTTCGCCTCACCTGCCCCACAGGATCAGGGAGAAGCATGTACACAACCTTGTGCTCCTTGGAGAAAATAGGCAGGATACAAATACAATCATTAAAGCAGAATCACAGAACTGTAGTTGGAAGCAGTGGCGTAGCGTGGGTTGTCAGCACCCGGGGCAAGGCATGTAATTTGCACCCCCTAACCCGTGGATTTGCGCCCCCTAACCCTAGCCCCCAGATGTTGTGCCCGGTGCGGCCGGCCCCCCCCTGCACCCCCCACGCTACGCCACTGGTTGGAAGGGGGACCTCAAGGGTCATCTAATCCAACCCCCAGAAATGAAGGAATCACAGCTGAATAAACCAATAAGAAGTAGGGGCTTTCAGATGCCCTGAAAATGGAATCCTACCCCAGTGTCAATTCAGACATGATCTTCTGCCCTTATCTTTTCTTTCTTTCTTTCTTTCTTTTTATAAAAGCGGAAACAGACTACAAAACTCAAAACCAAGCACCTTGGGCACTTAAAGGCAGGCAGCCTGTCTATATCGGCCACCCCCAACCTGGCAGAAGTTTTGAGCAGCAATCAACTGTGATCCCTGCATGACAAGGGGTTGGACTGAATGACCCTTGGGGTCCCACCCAACTCACTAACTATGTTGCCCTCAGCCCCAGCGTCATCTGGGTGCTGGAGTGCTACTGCTAGGAGCCGTCTCCCAAAGCAGCTTGAGGACACCAGGTGTGGGAAGGTGGGTGTGTATCTGAGGCCACACCCTCCAGTGCGAGGGACGGGGAGGGCTGAGGTGGGGCAGGCAGCACCCCAGTGGAGTGGTCAAAGTCCCAGAGAAGTGGCCTGCTCCAGAGGGAGGCAGTGATTGGAGCGCTGCCCCAGGCGGAGTTTGCCTGCTCAGCCCCATAGGCAGGAGGGCCGGCCTGCTGAGGTGACGGCAGCACAAGGGACTGATTCAGTCTGGCCTCCCCGTCCCCCTCTCCCCTCCTCCTGACCATCCTGTTTGCTTAAGCCGTTTGTAGAATTTCACAGGTTTGGGGATTCAGGCCTCATGTCCAGCTGCACAGAGCCAGGCTCTGTTCTCCAGCTCCAGGACAGCAGCGTGGAGGGAGGGAGGGAGGCAACGGCCCAGAGCAAACAGGGAGGTTCTGAGCTCCGCCAGGGAGTCACCATAGGCAGTGACTTCATCGGGGCTGAATGTCTGGCAGCACAGGATGGGAGAAGCAGCAGAAATCTATTCATCAGAGGATGGGGGGTCCTAACGCACCCCTGCAGGAGTCCCTGGCCAGCCAGCCTGGAAGGCTGCTTCCACCGGGCCTGGCCTGGATGGCTAAGCCAAAGAAGAGAAGACTGAGAGGTGACAGGATGGATAGCCACCTTCACATACCTGAAGCGTTGTCTCATGGAGGAAGGAGCAAGCTTGTTTTCTCCTGCTCTGGAAGGTGGGACCTGAACCAGTAGATTCAAGTTACAAGAAAGGAGATTCTGACTAAACCTTAGGGAGAACTTTCTGAGAGTAAGAGCTGTTCCACAGTGGAATGGACACAGTGGAATGTGGCAGACTCTCCTTCTTGGAGGTTTTTGAACCGATTTCTAGCGTTATGAGAGAAGGAGAAAACTATCCACTTCCTTCCTGCCAGGCATCATTTTATCAGCGTCTATCCTGCCACCTCTTTCATTTGCCATCCCAAGCTGGTGCTCAGCCCCCAAGCTGCAGCCCTCACTCATCTTCGCCAGCTTGGGCCCCTCCAGATGTTTTGGGCTGCAACTCTGGGTGTAGCTTGAAATGTCTGGAGGGCACTAAGCTGGGCCACAGATGCTCCACAATGTTTCCTACACGGAGGTCATTTCTGCAGAGGAAAAACGTAACTTTTGTACAGCTGCCTAAATCAAGTGTCAGAAGTGGAGTTAGATGGAAAAGAGGCAACTTAACATGGGAAACATTCAGTGGCGTAGCGTGGGGGGTGCAGGGGGGGCCGGCCGCACCGGGCGCAACATCTGGGGTTAGGGCAAATCCATGGGTTAGGGGGCGCAAATCCACGGGTTAGGGGGCGCAAATTACTTGCCTTGCCCCGGGTGCTGACAACCCACGCTACGCCACTGGAAACATTGAGAGGAATACCAACCAACCTCGTATTGAACTTTCTGCAATAGTGAATGCCCAGCCCAATGAACTAGAGTTTACTTATTATGGCGCCAGCCACCCTTAATCCTTCTTCAAACCCTGAGGAATGCAATAAAATGTGTGCGCAAATTCCAGGTGCTCTGTGACCCTTCTGTGAGTGCTCTTTCAAACTCCTCACTGAAAGTGCTGCCTGCCTGCTTGTATACACCAAACTTGGAACTGAGGGGACCTGGGTTCAGGTCCTGACTTTTTGGAATTCACAGTGCACACTTCCCCATCTGTAAAATGGTTATAGCTGTAACCTGCCTGTGGGGCTGTGGTGATGGGTGTGACATTAAATCTAGTTTTAACCACTTAAGGTCATGATTTGACATATGGAAAGGGGTGTCAAAAGTATGGATGAGCAGATCTGTCCACTTCCTCTGTTCCTCATTTTTCCCATCTGAAATTCAGTTGCATATTATTATTTTTTAAGTCCTCATGAAAATCCAACAGCATTTTACAGCAAATTTATCCTAATAAACTCATTTTTGTATGCACTTCTATCTAATATAGATAGAATTCCAGGCAAAGGCCTGGAAACGATGCCTTATGAGGAACGGCTAAGGGAGCTGGGCATGTTTAGCCTGGAGAAGAGGAGGTTAAGGGGTGATATGATAGCCAGGTTCAAATACATAAAAGGATGTCACATAGAGGAGGGAGAAAGGTTGTTTTCTGCTGCTCCAGAGAAGCGGACACGGAGCAATGGTTCCAAACTACAAGAAAGAAGATTCCACCTAAACATTAGGAAGAACTTCCTGACAGTAAGAGCTGTTCGACAGTGGAATTTGCTGCCAAGGAGTGTGGTGGAGTCTCCTTCTTTGGAGGTCTTTAAGCAGAGGCTTGACCACCATATGTCAGGAGTGCTCTGATGGTGTTCCTGCTTGGCAGGGGGTTGGACTCGATGGCCCTTGTGGTCTCTTCCAACTCTAGGATTCTATGATTCTATATACACATTTCTGAAGCAATTTCCCCTTAAATAATACAATTTTTGCATGCTATTTTCACCAACATACATACATGCATATTTTACCGATATAGACATTTTGGTACACGCTGCTTTGCTGGAGAACTGCACTGTGATCATTGTGATCATTTCAGAAATTGTGAATTAGGTGGGTTCACCACTAAATGTGAACTGATTCGAATCCCCCTCCCCTCATCAAGAGAGAACGGAATGTCCCACCCCCACAGCCCCTAGGCTGGTGTGCTCTGCTTTTCTGAATAAGTTCATTCTGTATAACTCATTCACAACTATCAATGGCAAAAGGTAGAACCCACCATTTTACAAGTTCAGACACTCAAAACACTGTGGAAAAGCTTGACGAGTATGGGGCAGGGGTGTCCTATCCCCCAAATATTGCACAGGCAGGTTATTCTCTCATGGATATAAACAAACATTAATTATTAACAACCACTTATCCGTTTGTGTGTGTTTGAAGCATTTCCACAAATTTCTTATGATTTAAATAAGCTATTGGGGGTGGGGGGCTGAGGTAGGTGCAAAGCTTCTGCAGGGTGACCTCATGAGTTGGGGAAGGACTTTGCTCCTTGTTAGAGCCTCCGTTTGCCTGCAGGAAGAAGCTCCAGCATCTCCAGAGAGAACCCTGCTGGACACCCTGGAGAGCTGCTGCCAGCCAGTGCAGGAAGTACTGAGCTGGAGGGACCAGTGTCTCACTCAGTGCAAGGCAGGTTCCTAGGAGTTTTGGCAGAGGTGAGATTTCAACTGGAGGTCTCCCAATTCACAGCTTGTGATCTTTGCTACACCAGCTGTAGTGATGGGGGAACAGGAGGCCAAGCAGAGCTGGCAGCAAAGCTCAAGCCCAGCTCTCCTAGAATCATAGAATTGTGGAGTTGGAATGGACACCGAGGGTCATCTAGTCCAACCCCCTGCAAAGAATGAGTCTCAACTAAAACATTAAACAACCTCATGGAGCACGTAGGACCAGGAGACAAGGATGGCAAGGAAACAACCACAGCGATCGCCCGTGCCATTTCTCTTCCTGCCAGAAAATGTGCAAAACTTCACCTGCAGTAAACCCAAGCTGGCTGCCTTGCTGGAAGAGAAGGTGCAGCTTCCAGAAACTGGAGGCCTGTCTAGCCACACTTTGACCTACTGGGTTAGATGAGGAATTTCTCAATAGAGCAGAGAGGGCTGTCCTGGAACAGCAGCGCAGGAGGGGGTGTCGCTAGGGAGAAGGAAGATTGCGCCGTGCAGGACATGAACCCCTGGAGGAACGTGGCGCACAGAAGCAGGACTGCCAGGAGCCATGCTGTGTCACTGGAGCTCACCTCAGACACCGCTTCTGGGCCAGATGAGCAAGGACAGTGGTTGCAGACCTCAGAACACACTGGTGTACACTTGTGAATACTTCTATGACCTGGAGCATGGAAGGCAGACTCAGAGTATATGGGTAAACATTGTAGGAGAGGAACAACGCTGACCTTACTGTGCGTGTCTGCTATAGACCTCCAAGACAGACTGCACTGATGCCTGGATGATGCCTTCCTACAGCAAACATTCATAGAATCATAGAGTTGGAAGGGACCCAAGCGTCATCTCGTCCCACCCCCTGCAATGCAGGAATCTCAGCTAAAGCATCCAGGACACAGGTGGCCGTCCAACCTCTGCTTGAAGACCTTCAAGGTAGGAGAGCCCACCACCTCCCATGGGAGTCTGTTCCACTGCCAAACAGATCTTACTGTCAGAAAGTTTTTCCGAATGTTTATTCGGAATCTCCTTTCTTGTAATTTGAAGCCATTGGTTTGAGTCCTATCCTCCAGAGCAGGAGAAAACATGCTTGCGCCATCCTCCATGTGACAGCCCTTAAGATCTTTGAAGACAGCCATCATATCTCCTCTCTGTTTCCTCTTCTCCTGGCTAAATATCCCCACCTCTTTCAACCGTTCCTCATAAGGCTTGGTTTCCAGAGCCTTAATCATCTTGGTCTCCTCTTCTGCACACGTTTCAGTTTGTCAACATCCTTCTTAAATTGTGGCACCCAGAATGGGACACAGGACTCCAGGTGTGGTCTGACCAAGGCAGAAAAGAATGGGACTTGATCTGGACTCTACACTTCCATTCTCGAGATTCCTTACATGGGGATGCTGGATAGCATCCAAGACTCCTGGCATGCAAGATGACTTTGCCACTTGAGATTCCACTGTTTGATAACAGTTATAGCTGGCCCACCCCCATCCCATCCAGGATTCAACAGAGTCCCTCTCCCCTTCCCAAATCGGCCCCACTTGTGCTTACCTAAATGTCAGGAGGCTGGCCCCACACACCAAACAGAGATGTCTCAAGGAGCTCCACAGAGGGGTTTCCTTGCCTCAGTTTCCCTGCGGCCAAAATCTCATTCCCAAGTGCCACACAGGACCACCAAAGCCGGCTTCTTGCTAGGTGCTCTGCTGTTGCTGAATAAATGTGACTCCTGCAAGCGTCATTCCAAGGAACCAGGAATGCGTCCAAAGTGGGGGGGGGGGGGAGAGAAGATTTGCCAAAGTCTCTCAGAGGAGATCAGCATTCAGCTCCAGTCCTAAGGAATGTTGACTCCACCTGCAAATGGAATCATCTGTGGCAACTCAGAGAACTCTAGACCACTCCTTGCTTCTATGGGGGCATGTAGGAACACACCGAGGGCGGCACCACCCACTTCCTGGTATGTCCCCACAGGAAAGGAGCTGCTTTCCCCACAAAGCCCACCCTGTAGCAGAAGCCCCACACCTGACCCTGACTCCTGCCGGCTCCCCCAGCAAGCCTCACTTCCTTCATACTGCCTGAACTGAAATGAAACAACCTCATGGAGCACGTAGGACCAAGAGACAAGGACGGCGAGGAAACAACCACAGCGATCGCCCGTGCCGTTTCTCTTCCTGCCGGAGAATGTGCAAAACGACACCGGCAGCAAACCCAAGCTGGCTGCCTTGCTGGAAGAGAAGGTGCAGCTTCCAGAAACTGGAGGCCTGTCTAGCCACACTTTGACCTACTGGCTTAGATGAGGAATTTTTCAATGGAGCAGAGAGAGAGCAGAGATTACCAAACATTCATAGAATCATAGAGTTGGAAGGGACCCCAAGGGTCATCTAGTCCAACCCCCTGCAATGCAGGAATCTCAGCTGAAGCATCCAGGACAGAGGGCCATCCAAACTCTGCTTAAAAACCTCCCAGGAAGGAGAGTCCATAACTTCTCGTGGGAGTCTGTTCCACTGCCAAATATCACTTACTGCTCAAATACAGCCGCAACACATGGCTAATAAGTATGGTAAATGTATTATTAGTAGAAGTTAGAATATAATCCAAAATTTACAAATCATAAACATCATTATATAATGTATGTATGAATCCATAAACAAGAAATAATCAACGTAATGAATTGCTGTCAGGGAACACCACGACGCAGGCAGAATGCCTTTCAAGAATAATGGATAACAGAACAGCTCTTACTATCAAAAAGTTTTTCTGAATGTTTAGTCGGAATCTCCTTTCGTGTAATTTTAAGCCACTGGTTTGAGTCCTATCCTCCAATGCAGGAGAAAAAAATTCTCCATATGACAGCCCTTAAGATATTTGAAGATAGCTATCATGTCTCCTCTCAGCCTCCTCTTTCGCAGGCTAAACAAACCCACCTCCTTCAACCATTCCTCATAAGACTTGGTTTCCAGACCCTTGATCATCTTAGTTGCCCTCGTCTGCACATATTCCAGCTTGTCAACATCCTTCTTAAATTGTGGTGCCCAGAACTAGACACAGTACTGCCAAGGGAGAATAGAGGGGGATGATGACTTCTCTTCAAATGCAGCCTAGAGTAGCGTTAGCTTTTTTTCAAAAAGGAGTGATGTAGTAAGCATGGGAGACTTGCAACTATCCTGATATCTGTTGGAACACATACTCTGCCAAGATTCCAACAAATTCCTCCGTTGCCTCACTGACAATTTCATTTCCCAGAAGGTCGAAGAAGCAACAAGGGGATCATCTATCTTGGACCTGGTCCTCACCAACAAGGAGGGACTGATGGATGAAGTGGAAGTACTCAGAAACTTGAGAGGAAGTGACCATGTCCTCTTGGGTTTCATTTTAAACTGGCATAGAATGGACTCCCTCAGGAGGTGGGGGGCTCTCCTTCCTTGGAGGTTTTTAAGCAGAGGTTGGGTGGCCACCTCTCATGGATGCTTTAGTTGATATTTCTGCATTGCAGGGGGCTGAACTAAATGACTCTCAGGGTACCTTCCAGCTCCACAAATCTATAATTCTATATTTCATGGCAAAAATAAAAATTGGAGAAAACCCCCTACATATTCTGAAATAATTTTTTATGATTTTAACAGAAAGCAAAACGGAAATATCAAAGCTTTTGGATCAAAAGCACACAGGATTGTTGTTGTTTTAAAATATATGTATTTTTTTAAAAAAAAAAAAACATACAGAAAAAACACCGCCACAATACTATGCAAACTTATTTGGAAGTAAATTCCCATTTGAGTTTATTCCTGAATGAACATGAATAAGGAAGGTCTGTGGCTCAGTGGCAGAACATCTGCTTTGTGTGCAGAAGGTCCCAGGTTCCTGTCTGAAACCCTGGACAGCCACTGCCACTCAGTGTAGACAGGGCTGAATAAGAGAGGCGAAGATTGCAAGGTGGGGTGTGAAATGTCACAGGAGCCGTCTCCCCTCCTGGGCTTGCCAGCAACTGGGATTCAGAAGCATGGCTGCCTCCAGCTGCGGAGGCAGAGCGGAGCCATCCTGGCCACTAGGAGCCACCGGCACCGTCTCCTCCTCCATGAATTTGTCTGAGCCTCTTTTAAAGGGGGGAAACCACCAAAGAGGAATTCAAACAAATAGCCAGCACGTGTAGACACAAAGTCAGAAAAGCTAAAGCACAGAATGAACTCAGGCTTGCTAGAGAGGTTAAAAGCAACAAAAAAGGCTTTTATGGGTATGTTCTTAGCAAAAGGAAGAACAAAGAAACAGTGGGGTCACTCAGAGGAGAAGATGGTGAAATGCAAACAGGGGATACAGAAAGGGCTGAACTCCTCAATGCCTTCTTTGCCTCAGTCTTCTCCGATAAAGAAAACAATGCCCGACCTGAAGAATTTGGAGCAAATGATTCAGCAGAGGAAACACAGCCCATGATAACTAAGGAGATAGTACAAGAATACTTGGCTAGTTTAGATGTATTCAAGTCTCCAGGGCCAGATGAACTGCATCCAAGAGTATTAAAAGAACTGGCAGATGTGATCTCAGAACCACTGGCAGTCATCTTTGAGAATTCCTGGAGAACAGGCGAAGTCCCAGCAGACTGGAGGAGGGCAAATGTTGTCCCTATTTACAAAAAGGGGAAAAGAGAGGACCCAAATAATTACCGCCCAGTCAGTCTGACATCAATACCAGGGAAGATTCTGGAGCAGATCATTAAGCAAACAGTCTGTGAGCACCTAGAAAGGAATGCTGTGATCACCAATAGTCAGCATGGATTTCTGAAAAATAAGTCATGTCAGACTAACCTGATCTGGTTTTTTGACAGAATTACAAGCCTGGTAGATGAAGGGAACGCAGTGGATGTAGCCTACCTTGATTTCAGCAAGGCATTTGACAAGGTGCCCCATGATATTCTTGTAAAGAAGCTGGTAAAATGCGGTCTTGACTATGCTACCACTCAGTGGATTTGTAACTGGCTGACTGACCGAACCCAAAGGGTGCTCATCAATGGTTCCTCTTCATCCTGGAGAAGAGTGACTAGTGGGGTGCCACAGGGTTCTGTCTTGGGTCCGGTCTTATTCAACATCTTTATCAACGACTTGGACGATGGACTCAAGGGCATCCTGATCAAATTTGCAGATGACACCAAACTGGGAGGGGTGGCTAACACCCCAGAGGACAGGATCACACTTCAAAACGACCTTGACAGATTAGAGAACTGGGCCAAAACAAACAAGATGAATTTTAATAGGGAGAAATGTAAAGTATTGCACTTGGGCAAAAAAAATGAGAGGCACAAATACAAGATGGGTGACACCTGGCTTGAGAGCAGTACATGTGAAAAGGATCTAGGAGTCTTGGTTGACCACAAACTTGACATGAGCCAACAGTGTGACGCGGCAGCTAAAAAAGCCAATGCAATTCTGGGCTGCATCAATAGGAGTATTGCATATAGATCAAGGGAAGTAATAGTGCCACTGTATTCTGCTCTGGTCAGACCTCACCTGGAGTACTGTGTCCAGTTCTGGGCACCACAGTTCAAGAAGGACACTGACAAACTGGAACGTGTCCAGAGGAGGGCAACCAAAATGGTCAAAGACCTGGAAACGATGCCTTATGAAGAACGGCTAAGGGAGCTGGGCATGTTTAGCCTGGAGAAGAGGAGGTTAAGGGGTGATATGATAGCCATGTTCAAATATATAAAAGGATGTCACATAGAGGAGGGAGAAAGGTTGTTTTCTGCTGCTCCAGAGCAGCGGACACGGAGCAATGGTTCCAAACTACAAGAAAGAAGATTCCACCTAAACATTAGGAAGAACTTTCTGACAGTAAGAGCTGTTTGACAGTGGAATTTGCTGCCAAGGAGTGTGGTGGAGTCTCCTTCTTTGGAGGTCTTTAAGCAGAGGCTTGACAACCATATGTCAGGAGTGCTCTGATGGTGTTTCCTGCTTGGCAGGGGGTTGGACTCGATGGCCCTTGTGGTCTCTTCCAACTCTATGATTCTAGGATTCTATGATTCTAAAGCCATCCGAGTTGGTGGCCGTCACTGCCTCCTGTGGAAGGGAGTTCCGTAGTTCCACTATGCACTGCATGAAGAAGTAAAGCCATGATTGGCTTGCAAAGGCACATGTGTGGCCCAGGGGGATGGGATCCTTGAAAGACAAGGCACAATCTGGACACCCAGATACCAGCCACCATTTCTCTACACAAACCATCTGCTAGTCTTCAAAACCATCTGCTAGCTGTGTACTGTGTCACAGTTAGAGGGATGGACCTGGGAGAGACCCGGATTCAAATCCTCACTCAACCCTGAAACTCCCTGAGTGACCCTGGCCTACCTGGCAGGGTCGTGGTGTGGGTTAAATGAGCCAGCAGGGTTAGCTTGGTCAGAAGAGCAGCACGTGTGAACAGGAAGACTCTAAGAATAGCGGGGGGGGGGCTGGATCAGAGCAGGGGTCATCCTAGTCCTTCCCAACCGGGGGCTCCATGGATCGGATCTCCTCCCCTTTCAAGAGCGGGTAGAGGGCTTCCCCTGGAGACGCTGCCTCTGAGCGCGTGCAGAGGGCACTTGGCTCGCCATCAGCTCAGGTCCCCAGGCAGGCACGTGGCCAAGGCTCGAACGTAAAGTTTTGCGTCCGGGGATCGGGCCCTATCTCCTCCTCCAGGGCTCCCATTCACGCGCCTTCAAGGCTTGGAGAGGTTGGGGGGCGCCCAGCCCGGGAATGCGCGGTGGGGGAGGGGCAGGGCTTGACCCCCCCACCCCCACCCCCCACGCCTTGGCTAAAGCAAGAGGGACCAGCTCCCCACGCCCCACGCCCCGCCGGGGGAAGGCGCTGGCCCCGATCCCCTACCTGGAGCCGCGCCGGAGGAGCCGTCGCCAGGTCTGCCCACCGCGCAGGCAGCCGGCCGGCCTGCCTGACCTTCCGCCCCCCGGACGGGCGGGCCATCCTCCTCCGGGCAGCGCCTCCTCCTCTCTGCATCCCACGTGAGCCGGGCGCGCAGGGGGCGCAGGACGCCTGGGTCCCGTCCTCCGCCGCCGGAGCCTTTGCTCGGAAGGAAGCAAGATCCGATCCGCGACGGGGCTTCCCTAGGATGCGAGGCGGCAGCGCTGGGGACTTTGCAGCTTAGGAAAGGCGAGAGGGAGGCGGCACGAGAGAAGTCTCTAAAATTCTGCCTGGCGTGGAGAACCGGAAAGTTCTCCTCCCTCTCGCATAACTCTCGAACTCGCGTGGAATTGGAAGTTGGACCATTCAGGACAGTACTAGCTAATCTGTGGAACTCGCTCCCGCAGGAGGCAGCGATGGCCAGCAGTTTGGATGGGCTGAAAAGAGGACTCGACACCTTCATGGAGGAGCGGATCTCGAGGGCTGCTGGCCAGGATGGCTCTCCCCTGGCTCCTGAATCCCAGTTGCCAGAAGCTGCCGGAGGGCAGAGGGGGCTGGGGCTCAGGGCCTTCGAGCGCGCCGGGCGGGCCACTGAGAACAGAAGGCTGAATCCGCAGCAGCGCCGTTGGCTTGATCCAGCCGGGCGCCTCTTCTCTTCTGACACTGGGAGTGTCAGCCCAGTTCTCCACACTTCTTCCCTGGAAGTAAGACCCACTCAGTTCTGGCAGCTTACTCTCAGGTAAGCATGTGTGGGATCACAGCCTCACCCAGAGCACTTTATTGCCTCTTGCCAATGTTAAAAATGGGACCTGGCCTCCATTTGTTGTTGTTTTAAAAGAGGCTTGATTCTGCTTGACTTTGCAAGCTTGTCAGTTTCATAGGATTCTTTGTCAGGAGGAGGAGAAAAGAAACATAGGAAGGTGCCTTAGTGGTCCATCTGGCGCAGTGCTGTGGACACTGGCCAGCAGCGGCTTTTCAAGGTTTAGGCATGGAGTCTTTTCCAACCCCTAACCGGAGATAGGGCCTTCTGCAGCCCCAGCAGCTGCTCTACCCCTAGGCTCAGGAACATGTGAAGCCGCCTTATGCCCAGTCAGACCTCTGCTCCACCTGCACAGACCGGCAGCAACTCTCTAGGGCTTCAGGCACGAGTCTTTCCCAGCCCTGTTGGGGACTGAACACGGGGACTTCTGCAGCCCAGGCTGCTCTGCCACTGAGCTGTGGTCCGGTGGGTGAATCAGGGCACCTTGAGTGGACAGCAACTGCGGTTCTGCTTCCAGCTCCCCCTGCCCCCTTTGCACTCTTCTGGGTGATGGCAGGTGCTGGGGAGCTCAGCCCTGCCTTGCCCAGTCCAATCAGCTGATTACAGTTATCCTTCTCCTTCTGTGGTCAGTGTGGTGCAAGGCTTAGAGTGTCGGACCGGGACCTGGGAGAGACCAGGGTGCAAATCCGCACTCAGTCATGAGGCTCACAGGGTGACCTTGGGCCAGTCACTACCTCTCAGCCTGAACTACCTCACAGGGTTGTTGTGGGGATTAAATGAGCAGTTGGAGACAACCATGTACACCACCTAGAGTTCCTTGGAGGAGAGTGGAAACACGAATTAAACAAACAAACAAAATGGCCTTTGCTCAGGATACGGGCCTGGCTGTCCCCAGTGGCGGAGCAAGCCGATTGGGCGCCTGGGGTAGTGCAAGTGCCCTGCACCCAGGGGTGGGGGCGGGGCAAGCCGGGGCAGGATGCTCTGTGGGGCCTCCAAGGAGTCTACCTGCCTCCTCCCACTCAGTCGCCCTACAGCTGAGGGGGAGGCAGTGGGCGGACCATTTGGACAGCGCAGAGCCTGCGGGCGCCCAAGCCACCGCCTCACTCCCAGGCCCCACGGTGAGTGCCACCTGGCATTTTTTCACACACCCCCCTCAGTGGTGACACCTGGGGCAGCCTGCCCCCACTGCCCCCCTTCCTCCACCCCTGGGTGTCCCCCAGCTCTAGATGGGGTCCGATCCCCACCCTGTCCATTGCCCAGCATGGCCAGTGGTCAGGGGTGAGCAGAGCTCTACTCCAGCAATGTTTGGGGTGGAGTCACCACAGGCTCCTCCTTCCAGGCCTATGTCTTGGGCAAGCAACCCACCATCAGCTGGAGTAATAGGAAGTGAGGGGAGTGTCTCTGAGGACATGCAGAGTGTGTTTTCCCTCACCTCTCAGTAACCAGCACAACTGGTAGCTGCATAATTGGCATTGTTAGGTCACTCTGGGCCTGAGACCCTGGACAGCTGCTGCCAGTCAGTGCTGGCACTGCTGAGCTGTCAGTGGACCCAGGGCCTGCGTTGCTTGGCAGAAGGCACCTGCCTGGGCTTTCCATCTCTGTCCACCAGGCTGCTTCCAAAGTCCCCTCTGGGGCCACCCCAGCCCTGTTTCCAGAGAGCAAAAGGCAGGGAGTTAATCCCCACCGGAATGCAGCAAGAGCACAAGGATTAGGGCAGACAGGCTGGGAGCCTTGGCAGGACAGAAGCACCAGAGCCTGCTGCCCCCCTGGCTGAGTCTGCCTTCCCCCATCCGTCCTTGAGCTTCTTTCCAACCCTGCAGCTGGAGAGAAGGATCCAAACCCCTTTGGAAGGGCGACACCTGGTCCGCTTGCTGGAGGGGGGCTGCTGGCTTCTCTCCCTGAAGTCAGTGCCCTGAAGGCTGCAGGGGAGACAAGAGGAGACTGGAGAGGAGCAGGCGGTGGGTGAAAGTGAGGGAGGCAGCAGGCAGCACCCTCGTCAGGCCCCCAACCTGCTGCCCCTCCCAGCTGCCCAGAGGTCTTAGGGTTGTGGGGGATACCGCAGTGAAAACATGGACTGAGGTAGCATTGTAAAAGGCAGATTTAATGGTCAATATTATTTGGAAAGAGACTGGAAATAAGGCAGCCACTATTGTTATATATTTATGTGCATCGGTGGTCAGTGTTTGAAATTCCCCACATTTTGCTATTGTCACTGGTCCAACTGCAACTACGTGGAGATTTCTGGGCACCCGGTTGGCAACCGACATCTCCATCGAGCCAGGAAAAGGCTTGGCTCCAATGAAATGCTCTTGTGGGCACACACACAGAGTATCCCTTGATGGTACTTTCTGAGCCAGGATGGGGTTGGGGACAGCCCTGCACTTAGCATGCAATGGGCTAGAACTCTCAAGGGAAGGATTTCTTAGTCAGCCCATGGAAGACATTGGTGATGCCGCCCACTGAAGTAGGACAAAGCTACATAGATGATGCGATTAAGCTGGCTCACAGCCCCATTACATTAGTTTCTAAACTCTGGCAAAGAATGCAAAACAAAATGATGTGGTGTTTAAAAATAAACACAGCTTGAAAAGGTACCTGAGCGATGGAGAAGTGGCGCCTGCAACAAAATGTTGCAGTGCAGTGGGCTGCTCCAGTTCAGGATTTCAGGGAGGGAGGGAGGGAGGGAGGGAGGGAGGGATGGATCTTTCTAGGTTACTCAATTCCATTTCCTCTCCACTCCCACAGCCATCCAGCATTCTGAGCAGGCTCACTGGGTTGTTCCCTCCCCCAAGTCAAAACAAAACAAATTCCTTCCAGTAGCACCTTAAAGACCAACTAAGTCAGTTCTTGGTATGAGCTTTCGTGTGCATGCACACTTCTTCAGATACACTTTCATGCACACGAAAGCTCATACCAAGAACTGACTTAGTTGGTCTTTAAGGTGCTACTGGAAGGAATTTGTTTTGTTTTGACTATGGCAGACCAACACGGCTACCTATCTGTAACCTCCCCCAAGTGTTAGGGAGTGTGGCATTCCTGCCCCCTTACTTCTGCAGACCTGGGGTTCCCCCAAGCTCACTAGCAGCTAGCTACCCGAAGGGGCAGCTTCACGGGCTGGGGTGCTTCTGGATCCAGCTCAGTCATGGTAGGCTCAGGTGGACTGTGGGTAAAAGTGCCATTTTCGAACTGCAACTAGTCCTGGCCTGGGAGAGTCTGGCCACAGGAGTTCGTGCACAGGTTCCTTCAAGACTGGATTACTCTATGTGGGGCTTCCCTTCCACTTGATCCGGAAGCTACAGTTTAGTGCAGGATGCTGCAGCATGATGCTGACAGGTGTGACGCCTTGCCAGCACCCAACCCCTGTGCTCAAGAAATCTACACTGGCATTGCCGTCATATATAAAGGCCTAAATGCCTTGAGACCAGTTTGCCTGCAGGATGGCATCCCCCCATAGACACCCACCTGACTGCTTTGATCAGAACTGGCACTGTGGCAGATGCCACAGTCAGGGCCGTCTTACCCATAGGTGCTAGGGGTGTGGGGCACCCGGCCGCCAGGCTCTCAGGGGCGCCAGGCCGAGAGTCCGAGGCCCGAGAGTTGAGTCCAGGGAAGAGCCTGCCCGTTGGTCAGAGCTCCGTGGCAGACTCTTCTGCTGCGGGCAGCTCTGCACCGCAAGTTCGGGCGTGACTGAGCCAGCAAGACTGCCGGCTGGCTCCGCACTCCTGTGCGCCTGGGACTGGGCAAGCTGCGGGGGGCGCTGGGCAGATCTTTTCACCCCGGCACTGCATATGCTTAAGACAGCCCAGGCCACAGCTGTAACTTGAGCTTTGAGAGTTCCAGCACCCAAACTCTGGAACTCCCTGCCTCTTGATATCAGGCAGGCACCTTCCCTGGACTTTTTATGGCTACAAACATTTTTTGTTTATACAAGCCTACCCAGATGTTTAGAAAGGCAACACAAGTTTTAAGCTGTTTTCAGTCTATTATTATTTTAATTTTCCAAAAGTCTTTAATCATTGTTAATCCTTCTTATTGATCATTTGTTTGTTTTATCCTTTGTAAAACTTTTTTGAGGGTTGTTTCCCCCCCCCACAATCAAGCAGTGTATAAATTTTATTAAATAAATAGTAAGGGTCTACACCCAGCACAGAAGGGAATGATAAAATTTGTGGAACAAGTGACAGATAACAAAATGTGCTGATGCAATAAGGAAGTTCAGGCTTCAGGAATGGAGAGACGTCCACCTGCCTTGGAGATGCCACAGGGCTCTTTAAAGCAGTTTGTGGCAACCAGGTTCCTTCCAGATGTTTTGGACCGAAATCCCCAATAGTGTCAGCTCACACATCTGTGCTAGCCTGTCAGAAACATCTGGAGGGCACCCAGATGGCAAAGGCTGATTTAGAGGAAATTGGAGGAGCTCCCCAACATCTTCAGGTCTGCATAATTTAACTTTTTTGCCTTGTTTCCTTAAACAGGCAGCAGGTCAATGAATGGAATTATTTCCATGGAGAGACCAGCTCTGGATCTAGAAGCACCGAGATGCTACAATGGGCGGCAATAGGCAAGGCTTCAAAGAATGCTTGGAGAACTGCAAAGAGGACTGGTCCCTTCTCAGTCACAGGGCCACCCTCCACATTCAGGGACAGCAGGCTGGGGCTCTCATGAGGCTGTTTGTTGCCAGCAGACTGATTACTGCATTGAGCTAAGCTGACCCAGCAAAGTCAAAATTGTACATCACAAATTAACACAATACTCTCCCTCGGCTGTCACCTGGGGCAGCCATTCCATCGGACGGAGAGATAGGAAGCGAGATTCATGCCATCAGCTTTGCTGAAAGCCCAGCTCCATCAGGCGCCTCCTGCCCCTGAACTGGGCCCGCTGCTCATTATAGGAACAAAAGGCTCTTTAGAAACTGGTGCCTGAGCTTGGTTTTTCTTTTCCTCTTCCCTCCCAGTCCCCTTCCCCTTGTGTGCTGTGGTTTTTTTACATTGTAAGCCTGGGGGCAGGGAGCGTCCTGTTGTAAATGTACGTAAATTATTTCCAGAGCCTTTTCGGCCAAAAACCAAATGCTCTCAATAACCATAATGGCTGGATTCTGCACCAAGGAAAGCCCAATTGTGCAGCAGGTGAGAATTACATAAAATTTGTTTAATTTTGCATTCCTCTCTCTATTTGTATTGATTTATTTTCTGCTGGTTTTACTATTTGACATCATGCGGGTGGTGCTGTGGTCTATACCACAGAGCCTAGGGCTCACCGATCGGAAGGTCGGCGGTTCGAATCCCCGCGACGGGGTGAGCTCCCATTGCTTGGTCCCTGCTCCTGCCAACCTAGCAGGAGCTAGGTACGTCAAAGTGCAAGTAGATAAATAGGTACCGCTCTGGCGGGAAGGTAAACGGCATTTCCGTGCGCTGCTCTGGTTTGCCAGAAGCGGCTTAGTCATACTGACCACATGACCCGGAAAAACTGTCTGTGGACAAACGTCGGCTCCCTCGGCCAGTAAAGCAAGATGAGTGCTACAACCCCAGAGTCGTTCGCGACTGGACTTAACGGTCAGGGGCCCTTTACCTTTACCCTGCTTTTGCCGTCGCCAAAAGTGCTAAAGCCCAACCCCTAATCACTGGCACTGTGATTCTCCCTACCCCTTTTCCCTCTAAAAACTGGCCCAAACCTTCTCAAGCATATCTTCCACACTTCCGCTTGCCCCCTCCCTAGAAAGCACAGGGCCAAGTGGCTTTCTGCTTGCCCCAGGCTTTCTATGCACAGCTCAGAGCAGTTCTGCCCTTGCTCCGAAAATCCACTCTTTAGTGCTACATCAGAGCGAAGGTCAATCCAGAGAAAACTAGACAAAGTTTGCTCTGATTCAGCAGTAAGCAGCAGGTTTTCCATGGGGAACGCAGAAGTGTGGGTGAGCCCTAACCGTTTAAAAAGAAAGAAAAAGACTGAGGTTCTGTCCCTCAATACCTCCTTCTGCAGGCATGATCTGCTCCTGTGGAACTGCAGCCTACGGCCAGCCTTTAAACCTTCCAGGATGGGGGGGGGACCTCTATAGCAGGGGTTTGCAAAGCCCTCCCCTCAGTTGTCTGCAAAAGACACACAGGCCCCAATCACACCATACACTGAAAGCACTATGATACTACTTTAAATAGTCATGGCTTCTCCCTAGTCAATCCCTCTTCACAGAGAAGTCTGAGAACTGAAGCTCCGGGAGGAGAACTGGGGTCTCCTCCCAACTCTCAGCCCCCTTAACAGACTACAGCTCCCACAATCCTTTGGGGGAAGCCAGGACTGTTTAAAATGGCATCCTAGCCCCTTAAATGTGTGAGCATGGCTCAACTCTACAAATAAATTCACAGACACACATCTCCCCACATCAGACTTTATTTTATTTTTTTGTCTTCTCTGTTGCTACTTGAAGAAAATATAAGGCTTGGATGAGCAGTGATCCACTTAAGGCCTAAAATGGTTATTGTGCCTCAGAAACCAAGATATCTGAAAAGGCAACAATGGGGAAAGTGGGGAAAGGAGGCAGGTTGCAGGTAGTTCAAAGGGTCAGAAGTTATCCCTGAAGTAAACAGTTGCAAAAAGGAGTGAGAAAATATTTCGACTCCGGTGAGATTAAAAATGTCACTCAAGAAAGGTAACTGAAGGCTGGTTTTCATTATTACTTCTTTGTGCAAATCACACACACACACACACACACACACACACACACTTTGCTGGCATCTGTTGTGGAGAAACACCTAATTCAGTCAGCACATCAAAAACCCAGGTACAAACAGCCATACCTGCTGCACCATCGAAGCATCGAAGCTTCTAACTATACAGGAATCCCAAAATATACAGAGATTATAAAATATTGGGGGTTGGACTCGATGGCCCTTGTGGTCTCTTCCAACTCTATGATTCTATTATATATATATATATATATATATATATGCTATATATATATATATATATATATATATATGGAATACAGTACCACTTAGCTAAGCTTTATTGCCAGGTGCCCCTCATTTCCCGAGACTGGTTATAAATAAATCTGTTAGATAAAGATTATAAAATACTTTTTAAGCTCTTGAACGAGCAGGACAAAAGGTTCAGGAGGATCCTAGAGATGACCTCCAGGTTGTATTGCTTCAGTTTCGGTAGAAACGCATTTCTAAGTCGTGCTTCTCCAGAGGCTGAGACTGGCCGGAGGGGCTGCTCACAGTGACCAGGAGACCATCTGCTGGAGGAAGCGGGTGGGGCAGAGGGAGGCGCTTGGTCAAGCCTTGTAGCTCAGTTCAGCATTCATCTTTGTGTACATTTCGTAGATTGCATCCAGGATGGGTGTCGCCTTGGAGAGGAACTGGTGGATCTTCTCTAAGGTCTCCTCTTCCTTCACCTCTTTGCCTTTTTCCAGGGCTTTCAGCAAATCCGATTTGTAAGGGAGAGCATACACAGAGCCCTGGGTGAGGACAAGAGAGAGACAGAATAAACCCAAGTCACACGAAGCAAGAAACTCCGGCTAGCGCAGTTGGTTAGAGCAGGGCACTGAGAACGCCAAGGTTGGGACAGCTGCACATGCCTGCATCCCAACAGGCTGAACTAGATCAGGCATCTCCAACTTCAAACAGGCTGCGATCTACTCCCCAGTATAAAAAACTGGCGGTGGTCTACCCATTGTCATTGGAGGGACGAGGAGCATGCATGGGGTGCATGTGTGGAAGGAGGTGGCTAACTGGACGCAGGAGGGCGGAGTTAAGTGGGGGGGGGGAGGAAAGGGAGGCAAAAGTTCTCTCTTTGAGGAGCCAGTAGGCTTCTCTCTCCCCCACCCCCAAGCCAGCCCTCTCTTTCCTCCCTAAAGCAGCTGCTGAAGCATGGCCAGTCAAGAATTTAACGTGGATTGGTGACCTTTTCCTTCAAAATTATAGGCAGGGCTTCGTATGCCAGCTTCACCATTTCCTTCACTGGGTGCAGGAATTTTATTGTCCGTTTAAACAGGACTCTGTTTTTGCACCTACACATAAACACACACCACTTTTAATTATTATATGAGATGTGGAGGGGAGGGAAAAGGAAAAGCAGGACATTTCAGGACCAAATCAGAAACTGGGATGGCTTCAGTAATTCCGGGACTGCCCCTGGAAAATCAGGACACTTGGAGAGGATGTGAATCCCTCTCTTTAGCTTTGCACTCATTTGTCATGTTCAGAGTGAGGCTTCCTTCACATCATACATTTAAAGCAGTCTCAGACCACTTCAACAGCCATGGCTCCCCCCCCAAAGGATTCTGGGAGCTGTGCTCTGCACGGTTGCTGAGAGGTGTTAGGAGACTCCTATTCCCCTCAGAGGCCTACAATTCGCAGAGCTCCATGTGATGGTTGAACCACCCCAGGAATTGTAGCTCTTTGAGGGGAACAGGGGACTCCCAACAGCCCTCAGCATCCTTCACTAACTACAGTGCCCAGAATTCTTTGGAGGGAGCCATGACTGTGCTTTCGACGTCTGGTGTGAATGAAGCCTGAGTTATCAGAAGAGTGACTAGTGGGGTGCCACAGGGTTCTGTCTTGGGCCCGGTCTTATTCAACATCTTTATCAACGACTTGGATGATGGACTCAAGGGCATCCTGATCAAATTTGCAGATGACACCAAACTGGGAGGGGTGGCTAACACCCCAGAGGACAGGATCACACTTCAAAACGACCTTGACAGATTAGAGAACTGGGCCAAAACAAACAAGATGAATTTTAATAGGGAGAAATGTAAAGTATTGCACTTGGGCAAAAAAAATGAGAGGCACAAATACAAGATGGGTGACACCTGGCTTGAGAGCAGTACATGTGAAAAGGATCTAGGAGTCTTGGTTGACCACAAACTTGACATGAGCCAACAGTGTGACGCGGCAGCTAAAAAAGCCAATGCAATTCTGGGCTGCATCAATAGGAGTATTGCATATAGATCAAGGGAAGTAATAGTGCCACTGTATTCTGCTCTGGTCAGACCTCACCTGGAGTACTGTGTCCAGTTCTGGGCACCACAGTTCAAGAAGAACACTGACAAACTGGAACGTGTCCAGAGGAGGGCAACCAAAATGGTCAAAGGCCTGGAAACGATGCCTTATGAAGAACGGCTAAGGGAGCTGGGCATGTTTAGCCTGGAGAAGAGGAGGTTAAGGGGGGATATGATAGCCATGTTCAAATATATAAAAGGATGTCACATAGAGGAGGGGAGAAAGGTTGTTTTCTGCTGCTCCAGAGCAGCGGACACGGAGCAATGGTTCCAAACTACAAGAAAAAAGATTCCACCTAAACATTAGGAAAAACTTCCTGACAGTAAGAGCTGTTCGACAGTGGAATTTGCTGCCAAGGAGTGTGGTGGAGTCTCCTTCTTTGGAGGTCTTTAAGCAGAGGCTTGACAACCATATGTCAGGAGTGCTCTGATGGTGTTTCCTGCTTGGCAGGGGGTTGGACTCGATGGCCCTTGTGGTCTCTTCCAACTCTAGGATTCTAGGATTCTAGGATTCTATGATCTCTGCCCTCCTCGCCCAGAAGACCAATGCACAGGGCTGCCCTCCCTCATCCTCCCCAGGAAAAGTGCTAACATGCCAACCCAGTCAGACAACGGAAGGTGTGGCAAAACCGCCTGGAGTTAAACACCCACCCCACCTGAACTGCAGTGGAAAATAAATATTGTACAACATGGAGAGCAGACCAACATACTCTTAGGGATGATCTACTGTTTTGTCTTGTTTAAGAAAAAAAGATAAAAAAGAGGGGGGAGTACTTCTTTATCAGGTGAATGCAAATCTAGGGAATTCTCTGCCCCTGGATGTCTGGGCATGTCTGCGTTCTGCAACTGGCAAGCACAGAAATGGATGGCGGGTGGGAGGCCCAATGCTGTGAGAATTTCAGTCCTCATGACCAGCAAGAAAGACTTGAAAGCATGTGTAGAACAACAGCTAAAATCTCAGGAACCAGAGAAGTGGGGAAGGAGAGGAGGGGAGCTGGATTTCCATGATTTCCTGGATTTCCTCAGCACCTTGTGCTGCCTCACCCCTCCTAGTGACTAGCAGAATTACACACACACAGGTGGGGAAAAATTATGCCCATGGCAGAATTCACCTTGTTTTCCTGGTGCAAGACTCAGGTTAACTTAGTGCAGAATTCCTTCAAAATGCAAAACAGGTATAACTCTGGGTTAGATTTCTACACTGAGAACAGGTTAGTCAGTGGCTATTAGCCTTCCTAGCCTGAAGCACAGTCAGCAATGGGGTGTCCAGCAGGATTCTCCTTAAGACCCATCTAGGTCAGCATCCAACAGGGGCCAACCAGACCATTCTGGGGCAAATCCACAACCAAGGCATCTCCTGTAGCTCTCCCTGCCCCCGTAGCTGGCATTCAAAGAGAGACTGCTTCAGAAGAAGGAAGTTCCTTCAGCTATCATTTCTGGTTACCTCACAGCTCTGGCCACCTCACCACAAAAAAGGAGACTGCAGAACTGGGAAAGGTTCAGGAAAGGGCCACCCAAACAATCAAGAGGCTGGAGTGCCTCCCCCATGAAACAAGGCTGCAGTGTTTGGGGCTTTGTAGTTTAGAGAAGAGGTGCGTGAGAGGCGACACAACAGGAAGCTTATAAAATTAGGCACGGAGCCCCTTGGGATCAGGCTGGCTCAGCTGGGTGGCTCTTGTGAGCTCCACTCACCAAGAACAGCTTCTGTAGCATCCAGCCGTGGTACTTCCTCAGTGCCAACTCATAGGCTTTGGTGGCATTGACCCGGATGAGGTTTGGGTTCTCCTCGTCCCTCTCGCCATCACACAGGCTCTGCAGCAGAACTTGGATGAACTTCAGGCCCCTGCGGGAGAAACGGGGCAGGTGAGGCGGGGGGAAGACACCTGCCCTGCAAGAGGCACCTGCCAGGCACCGCCAGGAAACACAGCACCCGAACCTTTTGTCACTTAAAACAGGCCTGTTGTGAACTAGAACTTCCACTGCCCCTGACCACTGGCTCCACTGGCAGAGGCTGATGGGAGTGGCTGTTATTTGTATGCCGCCCTCCGTCAGACCATCCCAGGGTGGTTCACAACAGAAAAATACAAAATGAGAATGCAAAATACATTGTAAGACAAAAACAAAAACAAGCCAATGACCATCATCCCCTCCCAAAAAACGAGAGCAGCACAGCTTCCTTCATAGTGGAGAAAACGGAGCGGCTGGAATCCTCTGGAGACCCTGGTGGGATTGAAGCCCAGCCCTGTCCTGGTCTCTCTCGCAAAAGAAGTGAAATTGGACCGAGGACTGAAGACGTGATTGTTTTCATTCAAAGCAGGAGGGCTCTGGGGTACACAGATTAAAGTGGCTGCAGGCTGGGGGGGGGGGCAGAGGAACACAGTGAACAGGTGAGCTATGGCTACTAAGCCTTGAAGAGGCGCACAGCGTTGAGCAGTGTTCAACAGCACGTTGAAATGGATTAAAATAATAATTTGTTTTATTTCACTTATAACAAATACCTCTATGTGCATAGTATCATTTATATCTATCTATCCAACCCTTCCTAGCTGATGCATCACAGCTACTTTCCAGATTCTTACAAACCATCCTTTTACTATCGGTATTTTTTTTCATTCTTGTGTCACTATTAGTGCTTCTTTATGCTCCAGCTGATCACCCATCTATCTACCCAAAATGGGGTGGGGGGGTGGGGACAGGTTATCAGTGAAATCACTGATGCTAGCATTTCCCACCACAGGCAGTACATAGTATACTGAGACCATTTTTCTTTTGTATTTGTGCAGAGATTGGTCCCGATTAAAGACTTCACACCAACAATTCTGTTCCTATGTTTTCCTGCCAATTCTCATCCTCCACTCTCTCCTAAAGCTTGGATCATATTGTGGCAGGAAACACATTTTGGAACTCCCTGCCTTTGCCATGCTCTTTTCAGCACTGGCTAAAAATGTTTTTGTTTAGGCAAGGCTACCTAGCGATGCAGAATGTTGGCATGTGTTTCAACCTTTTTCTAGCTTTATCGTCAGTTTAAATTGCCGTATTTTTCGCTCTATGAGACGCACCAGACGATAAGACGCACCTAGTTTTTGGAGGAGAAAAACAAGGAAAAAAATATTCTGAATCCCAGAAGCCAGAACAACAAGAGGGATCTGGCTTCTGGCATAGCCTCTTGCTGTTCTGGCTTCTGGGATAACCGCCGAAGCCTCTCCCAGGCTAAGCTGCCCTCTGTCCCTTCCCCCACCTCCCGCAAAAGCCAGCCAAGAGCTGCACGCTCTTTAAAGGGAGCATAGCTCTTGCGGGCTTTTCTACGAGGTGCGAGAAGCCCTGTCAGCATGCCTGTCAGCATCTGCTCCATAAGACGCACACACATTTTCCCTTACTTTTTAGGAGGGAAAAAGTGTGTCTTATAGAGCGAAAAATACAGTAATTTCTGAAAGTTTTAAATAGCTGGTTTTTAATTGCTTTTTTGACAATTGTATTGTTTTATTCTTCTTGTAAGCTGCTTTCAGGTTTTTCTTCTTACAATCAAGCAGTCTATAAATTTCATGAAATAAATAAAATTATTTTGCAGAGTAAATAAAGACTCTCCTCCACTGGAGGTTTTAAAGCAGAACTCAGATGGCCGCCTGCCAGGGATTCTTGAGCTGCGATTCCTGCATTGCAGGGGGCTGGACTAGATGACTCTTGCGGGTCCCTTCCAACTCTACAACTCTATGATGCCAAATGTTGTCTTTCCCTTTGGCACTCCACACCCAGGTGGGGAGGGAACAAGGGCCTCAGCCATTCCCCCCGACTCCTTGTTGCATTTTCATAGCTCAGGGTTTGCTGGTACCTCTCGGGTCTTTTGGACCAGAACTGCCATCTGCCCCGGCCAGCATGGCTCTCCTGCTGGGACGGAGAGCAGTAGCGAGATGAAATCTTCTGGAGGATTATTCGTTTGGCAGAGGCTGTTGGGTGACCACATTACATCATCCCGTCAGCCCCCCAGGCGCCAGGGAGGCCTCCAAGCCACCACCCTCCAACCCGCAGGCACCTTTTCAGCCACATGAGTGCCAAGGTTGCCCCAACTTTTGGCCAAGCCGCTCCATGCATCTCCTTCTCCGCTTCCAAGATGTTCTGCAGCGTTTTGAACTTGGTTGGATTCGATTCATAAACAGCTCGTATTTTCTGAAATAGAACCAAATGAAAGGTCAATTCAACAACACAGAGAACGCGGCACAGGTGACAAATAGCAAAAAACCAAGAGTCATTTTTGCTCTCTTTGTTTCTACCATCTCCCTCGTACATCTCACTTTTGTTTTGAGGACTGAGGGGAAGACAGTGGCTGCTACCGATTTTGAATTCTCACCATGTAATTAAAAATGTTTTTAAGAAGATGCCCGGGGGGGGACTGAACCTGGAACCCAGGGCCGAAGTTAATGGGGGGGGTAGCCAGAGTCTCATCACTGGATGAAGCCTAGAGGGACACCACTGAGGCTCCCAGCTTGCAGGGGCTTCCTCTGACCACGGCCCCTTCTTGCGGCTCTGGAGAGTCTTTCATAGAGTGGATCCGGAGCTGCTGAGAACCAGAGGGATGCTAATTTGCTAGGGGATGCAAAAAAAAAACCTGGAAAAAGATCCTCCTTCCCCTTTCCCCATGCCTGTTTTTGGAACTGTTTGCGAAAGAGAAATCCTGGAGAAGGTTGCTCTCCAAGCAAAGTTGAAAAGGGGAAGCTTTCTTTCTTTCTTTCTTCTTTTGTTTCCCTCAACATCTCAGAGATCAATTAAAAGCGGTGAAGAGATCAGAACACCACCTCCTGCCCTCTTTGGGAACAGAAGCACTTTGGCGTATTGCTTGCTTATGTGTTTGTGTTCTCTCTGTGTGTGTGTGTGTGTGTGTGTGTGTTTGGGTTCAGAGGACAACATACATGTTTACACCATGAGAATATATAAAGAGGGCACTGGTGCGTACAATCAGCTGCAAAAACTGAGTCCTCTTTATACTGAAAATAAAATACCTGTAATGAAAGAAATGTGATGCTGATATACGAAGCACTTTGTATTTATCCCTTCCTGTAATTTGGAAGGAAAATGTAGCCAATCCACTTTAAATTATTCAGCAATTTTTTAAAGGAAACTTGTGGAGTATTTATTCTTTTATTTTATTATTTAGAGCCTTAAACTGCAAGCCTTTACTACTCAGAAGTCCCAATGAATTCAATGGAGCTTACTCCCGGGTAACTGTGTAAAGATTCTGCAGTCTTATACTGCAATCTTAAGCACTTTTACTCAAAAGTAAGTCCCACTGAGTTCAATAGGACTTAAGTCTTTGGTGTGTGCCTGATTATTATCACAGTTTCTATCATTAGGAGTAGGAGTAGGAGAGACCCACAGTCAATATCTAACTATAGGCCAATATCACTATAAAATTGCGATCACAAACTTTTTGCCAGTATACTGGCAAATAGGCTTACAGAGGCCATCAATGAAATTATACACCCAAATCAGTCCGGGTTCCTCCCGGGAAGACAAATCTCGGCCAATACTAGAAACATTGTAGACATTTTAGAATATTTAGAAGCCAAAAATGATTAAAAAGCTGCCTTATTATTACTCGATGCAGAAAAGGCATTCAACAATGTTTTGTGGTATTACATTAATAAGCAATTGGAGGTTATGGGTCTAGGAACAAAATTCAGAAAAGGAATAGAGGCAATATATGAACAACAAAAAGCAAAGTTAATAATAAATGGTAATCTAACAGACAATATCCCTGTAACTAAAGGAACCAGACAGGGGTGCCCCTTGTCACCCCTGTTATTTATATTAGCTTTGGAACTGCTGCTGAATAGTATCAGGAAAGAAGGGAAAATAAAAGGAATTACAATCAGAGAGAAAACATCCTCCCAAAAATCAGAGCATTCGCAGATGATATAATAACAACTCAGGATCCAAATCAAAGTATTCCAGCAGCTATTGATTTAATTACAAAATACGGGAAATTAACGGGCCTGAAGATAAACCACCAGAAAACGAAGTTATTGACCAAAAATCTAACACAGGAGGAGAAAACTGAATTACAAGAAAAAAATGGTCTAGAAATTAAAAAATAAGGCTAAATACCTGGGGATTTGGATTTCAAATAAAAATATAAATCTCTACGAAGATAACTATATTAAAACATGGAAAGACATAAAAAAGGATTTGGAAAACTGAACTAAATTACACCTTTCCCTTTTGGGAAGAATCTTGGTAATAAAAATGAACATCCTCCCAAAAATGATTTTTTTTGTTTCAAACTTTAACAATTCTGGGAGGAATGAAATGCTTCCAGGATTGGAAAAAGGAATTAGCTAGATTTGTCTAGAACCAAAATAAACCGAGAATTAAACATCAGGTATTGATAGACAAAAGGGAAAGAGGAGGATTTGGATTACCGGATCTGGAATTATACCATGCTGCAGCAGGATTAGTATGGCTAAAAAAATGGATTACATTAAAAGACACAGATGTTTTGGATCTTGAGGAGCATGATAACTGGTTTGGGTGGCACGCCTATCTAATATACGAAAAGGTGAAGGTCCACAAAGGTTTCTTAAGCCATGTAATAAGGAAATCACTTTATAAGATATGGAGTAAATATAGAGGAATTTTGGAACCAAAGATACCTTTGTGGACATCTCCAGCGGAAGCAATAGCAGTTAAAAGGAAAAACATGAAGGGAGAGTGACCCACCTACCGGATACTACTAGAATCAGACAAAGATAAGCCAACTTTTTAAAAATGCCATCTGTCTGATTGGATACAGTATTTCCAGCTAAATCAAAAATTGTGTATAGATAAGAAAGAAGGTCTTGCCAAAGAAACTTCCACTTTTGAAAGAGAATTAATATATAATAAAGGAAAGTATATATTAAGAATGTATGAATATCTTTTAGAGTGGGAAGTGAAAGAGGAGCAGGTAAAAACATCAATGATAAGGTGGGCACAAGACTTTGGATATAATATCTATATGGAGCAGTGGGAAAGACTGTGGCAACAAGTCATTAAATTTACATCATGTTATAACTTGAGGGAGAATACCATGAAGATTCTTTACAGATGGCATCACAACCCGTCAAAACTTGCTAAAATGTACAAAGGTAGTTCACCAACATGCTGGCGAAGCAAAAAGGAGATAGGGTCTTACTATCCCATGTGGTGGACGTGCATAATTATAAGTGAATTTTGGAACAACATACCGTATTTTTCGCCCCATAGGACGCACCAACCCATAGGACGCACCTAGTTTTTTTGGGGGGGAAATAAAGGGGGGGAATTATTTCCCCCCCAGGTGCTCTGCGCTAATCCCGAAGCTTGGGGCATGCGGAGCTCAGCGCGCCCCAAGCTTCTGGGTGCTGGCAAGGTCTCCGCTAGCCTTGGGAAAGCTGCGCGGCACTCCCACGGCTAGCGGAGCACTGCGCTAATCCCGAAGCTTGGGGCGTGCGGACCTCAGCGCCCCCCAAGCTTCTGACTGCCAGCTAGGTCTCCGCTAGCCGTGGGAGAGCCGTGCGGCACTCCCACGGCTAGCGGAGCGCTGCGCTAATCTCGAAGCTTGGGGCGTGCAGAGCTCAGCGTGCCCCAAGCTTCTGGGTGCCGGCAAGATCTCCGCTAGCCTTGGGAAAGCCGCGCAACTTCGTGCGGCTCTCCCACGGCTAGCAGAGCGCTGCACTAATCCCGAAGCTTGGGGCGTGTGGAGCTCAGCGTGCCCCAAGCTTCTGGCTGCCGGCAAGGTCTCTGCTAGCCGTGGGAGAGCCACGCGGCTCTCCCACGGCTAGCGGAGCGCTGCGCTAATCCCAAAGCTTGGGACGTGCGGAGCTCAGCGCGCCCCAAGCTTCTGGGTGCCAGCAAGGTCTCCGTTAGCCGTGGGAGAGCCGCGCCGCTCTCCCATGGCTAGCGGAGCGCTGTGCTAATCCCGCAGTTTGGGGCATGCGGAGCTCAGTGCGCCCCAAGCTTCTGGGTGCAGGCAAGCTCTCTGCTAGCCCTGGGAGAGCTGGGTCTCCCACGGCTAGCGGATAGCTTCCTGAAGCCTGGAGAGCGAGAGGGGTCGGTGCACACCGACCCCCTCGCTCTCCAGGCTTCAGCGAAAGCCTGCATTCGCCCCATAGGACGCACACACATTTCCCCTTCATTTTTAGAGGGGGAAAAGTGCGTCCTATAGGGCGAAAAATACGGTATATGATGAATTTAAGAAATTATTTAAATTCACTGTTAAAAAAAGGCCGGAGATTTTCCTATTAGGAATATTGCCAATAGAAATTAAGCAAAACACAAGACCACTGTTCATGTACACAATCACAGCTGCAAGAATACTAGTGGCCAGAAGTTGGAAATGGAAACAACACCAACAATAACAGAATGGCAGACACTCATGATAGAGCATTTCCAATTTGCAAGGCTGAGTGGAAAAGTCAGGGGAACCTTAAATCAAAAAGTATACGGAGAATGGAAAATATTTAAGGAATATGTAAGACTATATTGTAAAAATGATACCATCCTAGCAGAATTGAATGATATTTGTGTATAATAAATAAATGGAATAAATATCTTAGAGGTATATATGGAAAAAGATATAAAACAAACTGTGTGATAAAATCAAGACAACAGAAAAAGCATAATGAGAACAACTGGAAGCTTTTCACAGAAGACTTTATTGGATAAGACATGATGTATAAATATCTGGTACTTTTAATTGTTTTTTTCTTTTCTTTTTTCTTCTTGTTACTTTTAAACTTTTTGTACTTTTTGATGTGGAGAATAATTTTTTTCCTTTTTTCTTTTTTTCTTTTCTGTGCTTAACTTTGTTGTACTTACCTTTATTGTAAGATTGTATTTTAAACCAATAAAGATGTATTTAAAAACTAAAAAAAAGGAGTAGGAGTTGTAGTATATCATACAGTCATAATACTTCTTAGAAGTCCTCAAATGATCTCTGAGGAGATCTACTTAAGGTTGAATGAAAACCAGATACATACACAGACAGTTTTAGTATTTGGAAAGACTATCGCTTCTCCAGCCTCTTTCAAACTACTTTTTATGCCCTTTATGAACAAATGTGTTGTATGGGTGTGTGACAAACTGGGTCTTTGCCCGGGGTGACAGCAAGCCGAGTTCTGGCCCTGCTGGAGCCTCCTGCCAGCAAAGCAGCTGCTTCCCCCTGGGCTGGGGTCCGGCTCTGCCCCCCATTGCAGGGCAATTCCCACTTGACTGGCCAGCCTCTCCCAAAGACGCACCAAGGCCCTTCCTTACCTTAATGTTCCCAGAGAGGTCGGCTTTGACTGGCGCATACACAATGGGCGTCCCCAAGCAATCTGAAAGGAAAAGGAGCAGCCTGGCATTAATACAAACCACAGCTGCCACGGAAAGGAGCCCAGAATCGGTCACTAGGCACCGGAATATAGCTATAATGAAGAAAATCACACATCATTTGAGTTTTTGACAAGGACTAGAACCTCCAGACACTGTTTATATGCTTTGGCATTCATTTATTACATGAGCATCTTTTTGAAGACAGCCCTCGTCAGAAGCCTGGCAAATCTGAACCAAACTTGACAATTGAACAACATGAATATTCTTGACCTTCCAATGGTGGCTCAGGATAAGCAAACCCTTTTATATTAAGAGAGTTTTCTGTTTAGCTGTCAGTCACATTGAATCCTGGAATTGTAGAGCTGGAAGGGACCACAAGGGTTGCTCCTGGGATAGCTTAGTCAGTTAAGCACAAGACTCTTAATCTCTAGGTCATGGGTTTGAGCCCCACGCTGGACGAAAGAAACCTGCTCTACAATTTCAGGATTCAATGTGACTGACAGCTAAACAGAAAATTCTTGGCTTTGTTATTTTATCCCATGTGCAACTGTACTCATTCTTCTACGTGCCTCTTTTATAGTTTTGTTTTTCGTCTTTCAATTTTCACCTGTCGTTATAACTGTTCTTGTTTTCTATACATTATAAAACGAAATTTTAACCCAACATTAGACTCCTGCTTAAAGCCCAGTAAGAAGAAAGGAAACTGTTTCCTTTAAAAAAACCCACCCCCTAGTTAGGGGGCACGTGAGAAGAGGGGGGCAACATGTTTGCACTAGTTTTCTGGTCGACAAGAAGGTGAAAACTCAGGAAGGGAGATTCTGGCTGAACTTCAATAAAAATGCCTTGCAAGCAAGAGTCAATGGAACCAGGTATCAGGAGGGGTGAAAGTCTCCAAGGAGAGGTACCTGGGATCATATTTTTTATTTTTATTTTTATTTTTATTATTTAATAGATTTATATACCACCCATCATCAAAAGATCTCAGGGCAGCTCAGAAGATAAAAATACAAGGTGAAAGCACAAAAGCACAAAAGAACAACCCCCTTCCACAATCACATTTTAAATGCTGTAGAGTATTAATCAGCCTGAGGCCTGGTTGAAGAGGAAAGATTTGCCTGGCACCTAAACATATGTAAAGAAGGCACCAGGCGGACCTCTCTGGGGAGAGCACCCCACAAATGGGGAGCCAGGACAGAAAAGTCCCCGTTTTGGCATTGCCACCCTCCGGACCTCACGTGGAGGAGGCACATGGAGAAGGGCCTCAGAAGATGAACACAGAGTCCAGGATGGTTTATATGGGGAGAGGCGGTCCTTGAGGTCTTGTGGTCCTGAGCTGTTTAATTTGGGAGAAACTGCAAAGGTAATCTAATCCAACCAGAGATGATGCAGCATGGGAGGTGGTAAGGGGCCAAAATTTTGAGGGCGACTTTAGACAATCAATTTCTCTCAACCTAACTGACACTGCAGGGGTGTTGTGGGGATAATAAGAAAGGAAAACCAGACGCATGACAGCCTGATCTCTTTGGAGAGACAGTCCAAACGTTATAAAGTTGGATGCGCCCACAGTGCCAACAGCCTTTTAGTACTTCCAGAAAATGTTTTGTTGGCCAGTTTCTAGTCGCGAAGAGTTCCACAGTTTCCCCCAACCTTGTGATATCTTCACAGCTCACATCAGTTTATGAAGCCGTCAGGTATTCATACAGTTTTGGAGGGAGAAACATTTTGCTAGATGCCAAGTGAACCAGTTTACCAACATACCCATAAGAAGCAGTCTGGCTCTCAAAGCAGCCTTTGTACAGCTGATCAGACTAAGGGGGTTGGCGGGGAGGGGCTGCAAAGAGAGCTTTTATAATGCATTTCCTAACATAATAGCTCCTACTGTGAAGCCCAGGAGGGAACAAGCCTGCCTATTGTCTGTCAAAAGCGTTCTCTGGAGTGACGAAATCGGTCAGAGGGGGATGTCTCTCAACACAGATCCACTGGCTGCATCGCCATTGGTGCTGGGGGGGGGAGCTCCAGCCCTCCAGATGTTGCCAGGCTACAAGTCCCACTGGCCACGATGGCTCTGGTGAACGAGTTGGAAGGGGTCCCAAGGGTCAGCTAGTCAAACCCCACACTAAGCTGGCGCTTGGCACACCTGGGGGCCACAGATTCCCCATCCCTGCCCTCAGCCATGGAAAGAAGCAGCCCTTATTTTTCTGTCTAGCATCCATGTGTTCGCCATCTTTCACCAAATCAATGGGGAAATGGGCATCCAGCCTAGTTCTGATGCCCTGCCCAGTGTCCACAGGTGGGAGTCAGGATCCCCGAGCCAACGTGCTCTCCTCCAGATGCTTCAGACTCCAACTCCCATCAGCCGCAGCCAGAATGGCTAGTAGTCAGGGATGATGGATGGGAGTTGGCGTCAGCCTGGCCATCCGTGGCTCCCCCCCCCCCCCCGCCGCTGCTGCAATCTATCATTTCTGAAAGGGGCTTTCTACAGTTTCAGGCAGGGGTCCCTGTCAGCCCCACCTGGATACAAAGCCCATGTGAAGCAGCGTGGCTCAATGGTTAGAGTGTCAGACTGGGACCTGGGAGACCAGCTTTCAGACCCCCACTCAGCCATGAAGCTCCCTGGATGGCCTTGGGCTGCTCACAGCCTCCCAGGCAAACCATAGGGTTGTGGTGGGGATTAAGTGAGGAGGGAGCCCTGGGCTCTGCCTTGAGCTCCTCAGGAGAAAAAGGTGGGATATAAATGCAATGAACAAATGACTAAGCAGCCAGCTCCACGTGCCACCTCAGCTACAGAAAAGCCAGAGTCCGGTGGGTCTTTGTGGTTCTGAATGGAAGGGCTGCTTTAAATAGAAACACGAGATGTTTGCATTAGATGGGCTTAGGATATTAGTCTGCCCAGGATGGCAGCAGCTGTCTGCACTTTCGGGCAGGAGTCTTTCACAGCCCGAACAGGGAAAAGCAGGGCATTGCACCTGGGACATTCTGCATGAAGGCAGCTGCTCTGCCACTGAATTTTGGCCTCATCCAGAATTCCTCCCTCCTCATGGGGGAGTCCAAAGCGCCCCAGAAGGCCAGATGGCGAGACAATCCCCGCCCAACCTTCTAACAGTTCCCAAGAGCTTTTGCTCTTCAGTGCCGCCTTCCCATCAGCCAGATGCAACAACAGACCCAACATTCTTGCCTTTCTGGTTCCGGCCACACAATACCTGCCTGCAGGCAAGTGTACCAGCAACTTGAGCAAGAGCTGTGGCTGAGTGGCAGAGCAGCAGCCTTGCAAGAGTCACCTGCCAATTTGGCCCAAGGGGAGACGCGCTTCCACCCCCACGCCTAGCTGCCTGCACCTAGAGCCAACTGGGTCAGAGAAAGGGCCTGAACCTGAGCAGCAGGATTTTCAGCAGCTGCTGTTTCATCAAGCCGGTCAGGCGGCATCCCATGCAGATGTAGAGTGCAAAAGGTTGCAGGAGGGAGGAGGACGAGAGGAAGACGACTGGGATCTTCTGTGACCCTCAATGATTATCCAACTTTTCCACCTGTTGGAATGAGAAGCCGGGAAAGGCCTTGTTGCCTACAGAGCCCAGGAGAGCAGCCAGCTCAAATTGGGGTTCACAACAATGGCCAGACTCTCAAACAGACATGCCACCTGGAGGAGACAGTCCAAGTGAAGTCTCAACCTTTTATAGGATATTTTTGAGTTCCACACCAAATTTCCAGAAATATATGCTCCCTTGATCCACTCCAGGATGTATGGGGATGTTAGGGGAGGGATAGTACCTCTGGTGGGGTAGTTTGCTCATCTTGGGTCCCCACTCAATACTCAGCTCTCACCTGGGGCTCCTAGAAGCTGCTGGCATGCGACAGCAGCCACAGCCTCGACTGGCCAGCTAAACCAGGTGAGGGTGGTTGATGGCTCTCAACCCCTTGGAGAATTAGGGACTTCCCCTGCATGCCAAGACAGGCTCTGGCAGATTGAGCAGATGTGACCCGTGGTGGATCCAATGGTCAAGAGGGTGGTTTCTGCCCTTGTTGTAGAGGGAAGAGAGGGGCAGATGGGGCTCATCCACCTGAGAAAAGAGCCCATCTAAGGGGACATCTCTGGGAGAAGAAAAAGCCAAGGAGTAAACCCTGTACAAATCCAGAGTGGAGTCCCTAAGATGATCCCTAAAACATAGCAGTTGTATTTCACCCCCAGAGGCACACTCCATGGTCTCCAAAGACAGATGGCTGTCAACAGCTGGTCCACTCCTTTGTACTATCCCCCTACTTTACATTAATTATGGTTACAAACTAGGATTCTAACATTTATATACACATTCATACTCATACGTTTCAGAGATTTGGTTCGCCTTTGCCAATCTGGAGTGTTGGCTGGGAGTGATGGGAGTTGTAGTCCAAAATATCTGGAGGTATCAGGTTGGCAGGGGCTAGATTAGCTGATCCACTTTGTGCCTCTACAAAACAGCTGGAAGTTTTTTAAATATTCTGTATATTCCAAAATATACAGCCATCAAGGGTTCAGAATTACATCAAAACAGAAGAAGTGTCTTGGGTAGCTTTGAATGAACATTATCTTATTTGTGGGAGAGGAAAAGGTGCCGTGTGCAGAATCTGTGAAACTATCCCAGCATCCCAAATGCTGTCAAGCTCCTCCTAAAGTTCACACTACGGACCACCATCAGGTACGCTGGAGGGCTACCTCAGATTAATGCAGCTTAAAGTTGTGTAAAAATGGAAGCGTGATACATGGCAGGGCTGTTGTGAGGAGAGAAAAGACAGGGAAGTGGCAACACAATAGACGTGTAGAAAATTATGCCTGGCCTGGAGGAAGGGGAGAGAGAAAAGTTTCTCATAACACCACAACTCATGGACAGCCCAGGAAGCTCAGTGTTGGGAGATTCACTTATGCATGCAGCACGTAGTTAAACTAAGGGACTCCCTCCCACAGGAAGCAGCGGTGGTCACCAGCCTGGACTGGGCAAATTCCTAGAGGAGGAAAAGGCTCTCAGTGGCCACCAGCCAGGACAGCTCTGCTTTGCCCCCACATTCAGGGGCAGCAATGCTTCTGAATCCCAGTTGCTGGAAGCCACAGGAGCGGAGAGGTCTTCTTGCACCCGGGGTTCTGCTTGCGGGCTTCTCCTTGTGGCATCTGCTAGACTAGATGGGCCACTGGCCTGATCCAGCAGGCCTGATCCTTATGCCCTCATACGGACCACAATCAAGTTCATAGAGCAGGTTGAACTTTCATTAAGCGCTTTATGAAATAGCAACAGATCACCCTAAATGGAAAGCTATCCTCTCCCCACCCCCAAAAACCACCCTGGGGAGAATCCTTCAAGTTTTGACAAAGCTCCCAGAAGAAGAAGCTGCATAGCTGCTGGGCAGATGGAAAGCAAAGATAAGTCTGGGATTTGCCACAGCGGATTTCTCTTCTAGGGTGCAGCACTTGGCAGGAGCCCTTGCTCAAGAAGACGTCTGGCATGAAGAAAGAGCAGCCAGTCACTGCTCCACACTCACGGGAGAGCCAGGGCAGGGCAGGGCACTGCTCCAACAAGCCAGATCATTGCCTCTGCCACTCCCTTGCCGCTAGATGGGATCAAATCCCCTGATCGCCAAACATATATGCTCCATTTGGCGTCAAGGCCATTGCACGGTGGGGGGGGGGCGGTTCCTGAATTCTGCTAGTTCAACATGACTCCTTCCCCAAAGTAAGGCAATTTCCACAGGCTGCTCCAATTCAGTTTTACATTCTTGCACTCAACCAACCTCCCAAACTGTGTGCTTAACAATTGGCCATTATAAGAACTACGAAACTCCTTTTTGGAGCTGTGTTGCTTTCCCCCCTCCCTGCTTTTCCTTTTTGTGTCCTGTCTCTTAGAGGACTGCCTTGTTTCCATTGTTTAAAAATGCTCTAGAGAGGCAGAGAATCCGCCAGGTGAGCAGGGCTGAGCCGTACTTACTCAGTGGGCCTGGATATACATATCAGAACCCTGCTTCATTGTTCCTGAGTCCCAGCCTTCTGAGCTGGTCCCCAGCTTGATCCCTTCCCAGATTAGGACCTTTCATGAGCTCTGGCTCTCATGAATTTAAGGTTATTATTTTTTTAACAATTGACAGCTCCGCTCAACAGATACCCTGAGGCTGGTACAGTGAGAAGGCAGCGCATAAAACATAATCAGCCCAAGGTGCCCAGGGAGCAAAGAGTTCCAGTTACATCCATTATGAAAGTGCGCTCCTTATTTGACAAGCCAGCGATCACTTTCCTTACGTGGCGCATTTTGATCACTGGTGGCAAGAAGTGCAGCCAGGCAGGACAAAGCGCTCAGCGACTCCTTGGCAAACATTTGCTCAACTTCTCGGTTTACCCCATGGCCTCAACACAGAGATTTTCTTAGACAAACCCCGTTCAGAGGAGCTGCTCCAGCATCTCCTGAAGGCAGAAAAACAGACAACTGCCCCCCACCCACAAATAATCGTTCCTGAAAAATAAAGATATCTAGGTGCACAGACTGTGCCATGTAATACTCAGGATCACAGGAAAATACGTCCAAGCCCAGAAGGCACACCCCACAATTCCAGACTGTGGCTACTCCAGCGGAAAGATACTCTGTGCATGCTCAGAAGGACACCATTTAGCTCAAGAACAGTGTTGAAGATGGGGTCTGGTTATTGACCCCATGAACCAGAGAAGCCATTCCAGGACAGGGCTGGGTGCCAAGGGTCTCAGTTTGAAAGAGAGCAGAGAGAGGAGCCAGACGCTGCCTCAGCTTCACAGAAGTTGGCCAGTTCCTCTACAGCAAGCTCTCCTCCTCCACTGACACCCAGATCATGAAGAGCTGTGTGTTGCTGAGCAACAGGCCTAGAGAGGGATCCCTACTTCTTGCTAGAGTTGCTTGGGAGGGGTCCGGAGGAAGAGGGCTGGAGAGCAAAGGAGGGCCAGACACCAGTCCCAGCAACGTCTTCAACTGGGGCAGTTGAGCCTGGGTGAACTCTGCTGCATTTTCCTTTTGGGAATAAAAAAGCTGACTTCACACTGAGTCTTCCTTCTGACCTGTGGATGAACCTGCCTTTCCTGACAGCCCCCTGACATCCTGTGGTTTCCAACAACTGGTATTTGAAGGCACTGCTGCCTTCCAGTGTGGAGGCAGAGCAGAGCCATCCTGGCTAGGAGCCACCGGCAGCCCTCTCCTCCTCCATGAATTTGTCCAGTCCTCTTTTAAAGCCATCCAAGCTGGTGGCCATTGCAGCCTCCCGAGGGAGGAAATTCCAAAGCTTAACTATGTACTGAGTGCAGAAGCCCTTTCACTGTCCTGAATCTTCCTTCCTCCTGAATCTTGGAGGACTTAATGGCTGCTCCCAGAGGACATGCTGCAATGGAGGTGCCTTTCTGAGCATGTCCAGAGCACCTTTCCATGGTCTGGAGGGACGCAGCCAGTCCCTGGGAAAACCAGAAGCACAAAGGCTTTGCAAAGAGAAGGTAATGCTCACATTTGTGGAGACTGTGGACAGGCAGAAAGGAGGTTTCCTCCCTGTCTCGTCATACAAAAATCAGTTGGGGTTACCCAGTAAATCTCAGTGTTGGAAGAGTCAGGACAGGCTTCTTTAAAGCTTAAAACACTGGAACTTGCTCCAACAAGATGCAGTCATGGCCACCAACCTGGATGGCTTTAAGACAGGATTGGACAAATCCATGAAGGATCATGACTACTAGCCATCATGGCTATAATATTGTTGTGCACACCTCAGGGCCCCCCTCTGATATTTGGCCTCTTGTTCTCCATCCTAGAATGACATAGGATCTGCCAGGTGAGGTGGGGAAAGGCCCACCCATTTGTCTCTATGGCAGCAGAGCAACCACTCTGGACATGTAAACAGCAGTATTTAACTAGCAAGCTGAGGCCATTAGCTTAGCCAAGAGACTAGTCAAACTGGATCAGTAGGTTTCCTCTCACTGATTCTAACTCTGCATGCACAGGATTGGAAGGGACATGTTGGTATCATCCAGCCTGAGCCCCCCCCCCAAAAAAAACCCCATAACAATGCTATAGCCGGGAATCACAGGTGGGGAGAGCACTGTTGTGCTTCTGTGCTTTCCATTGGGGTGGCTGGTTGCCCATTGTGAGAAAAGGATGTTGGACTTCAGGGTGCCCTGGTCGGATCCAGCAGTATCCTTCTGGTGGCCATTTCTTCAGCTGCGTTTAAAAAACCTATTTCTCTTGTAGGGCTAGAGGCAAGAAAAAGAGGTTGCTGGGTGCTGCCAAGATCAAGCCTCTGGATTTAGAAGGAAAGCTGAGTCCCTGCCAGACACACAGCTGCAGGATAAGGCCAGGCTGGCAATTAGGTAACCCAAGTGACAGGGGTGCCACCTCCCCACAGGTTCATCTCCCCAGCCACACCTTTGCAGGTGCCCCATGTGACAACAGGCCCAAGGGCATGGCAAAGGCCCTGCCAAAACTTGTCAGAAGAGACAGGTGGAAACCTTAGGAAAGAGTCCAGCATCCTGTTCCCACAGTGGCCGACCAGATGCCTCAAGGAAAAACATGCAGGCAGAACCCAAGCCCAAGAGCAGCTCTGC
Organism: Podarcis erhardii; assembly: GCF_964252035.2. Lineage (NCBI taxonomy): Eukaryota > Metazoa > Chordata > Lepidosauria > Squamata > Lacertidae > Podarcis > Podarcis erhardii. The sequence goes on along the minus strand of NC_138502.1, from coordinate 53,638,936 downwards.
CCTCCTGCTGTTTCCAGCAACCGGCATTCGCAAGCACTGCTGCCTCCAATTGTGGAGGCAAAGCAGAGCCATCCTGGCTACCGGCCATCGATTGCCCTGCCCTCCATGAATTAGTCCAGTCCTCCTATCAAGCCATCCCAGTTGGGGGCTGCCATGCCTCCTGTGGAAGGGAGTTCCAGAGTTTAACTGCATGAGGAAGTCATTCTTTACTCGGTCCTGAATCTTCCATCACTCTGCTCCATCAGATGCCCCCGAGTTCTACGAGAGAGGGAGAAAAGCCTTCCTCTAGCTGCCCAGTCCCTGCAGGCCAGGCATAATTTTATAAATTTCTATCCTGCTGCCTCTCACTTGCCTTTTCTCTAAACTACAAAGTCCCAAACGTTGCAACCTTTCCTCTTAGAAGAGTCCCTCCATCCCCTTCATCATTTTGGATGTCCAACTCTATTCCAACTCTGAAATATATTTTCTGAGGTGAGGTGGGCAGAAATTATAGCTGAATGGCACCTCTTTATTCCTTTGAATGCCAGCTACTGGTGGACCTGAAAGATCTCTCAAGCTCCAGCAGCATTGCAGTGAGAGCAGCCTTGGCCAACCTGGTGCACTCAAGATGTTCTGAGCCGAGTAACTGGATAGGACAATCCTGTTTTTGAACTGCACCAGCCCTTTTCCTACATAAAATGCTCTTCTTTTGCGTAACAGCTGTCTTTGTCCTCACAACAGCTCTACTGAAATTAAATCATTTCTTTTCTTGCTTTTTTTAGAGTGGAGAAGCTGAGGCAGAGCACAAAACAGCAGATGACTCCGTGCCAAGGGCTCCAAAGCTGCTGCGGGACAAATGGTCAAACCCTGGTCTCCCAGCATTCTAACCTCACCACCGGAGGAAGCCACCTTAACCCCGAGTCCGGCCTGAGGTCCCTCTGGCTCATGCTGTCCACATCAGGTCTCTTCAGCCTGGAGTCCCCAGAGGTTGTTGGACTACAACTCCCAATACCCCCGGCCAACTTGGTCAATGCTCAGGGGTGGTGAGAGTTGCAGTCTTAACAACCCTGAGGGGCCCAGGATGGCAAAAGCTGGTCGATACTGAGTGACTGTGGGTCTCCAAGGGTTCAGACCTGGGGGTCTCCCAGCCCTGCCTGGAGACTGCAGAGACTGAGATGGGAGCTGGGGGTCCAGCAGCACAGAGGCTCCATCCCTGAATTGGCACCGTTTACTCCAAGCAGCTTGAAACAGTGCTGCTGAATCAGGCCAGAGACCTGCCTTTGGCACTCCGGCAATCAAGCTTTTGACAGCGGCCCACCAGATGTTTTGAGCAGGGTGCAAGCGTGATGCCCTCCTGCTTTGCCCCTAGTATTTGGCACAGATACACTGCCTCCTAACATGCAGGTTCCACACAATGTCACTCAGGTCTGCAATTCACCCATCAAGCCAGCGGGAAAGAAAAGAAAACCACTCCTGCTGCCAGGCTGGGCAGTGAAGGGGTGCTAAGAGCCCGGGGCCAGCCGGGGCCCCTCCAGATGCAGAAGGGCAAAACTCTAAGGCCCAATACAAGAGGAAGCACTCAAAATATTCAATAGCAATATTCAACACAAGAGGTTTATTTAATGGATTTATATCGCACCTTCCCTCCAAGGAGCTCAAGGTGCCCATAGACTTCTGTCCATCACCATTTTATTCTGACAACAACCCTGTGAGGCAGGTGAGGCTGAGAGGCAGCGCCTGGCCTCAGGTCACCCAGGGGCTGAGTGGGGATTTGAACCCTGGGCTTTCCCACTCGAACACCACTCTGGGTCTAAAACTACCTATAGTCCTTTTTATCATTACAAGTTATTTTCATTGGCTCAGACTGAACAGGTTGTGGGATCTTTGTGATTTCTTTTACCTTTTTTTAACTGCCCTTTGTGTACAGCATTGCAGAAAGGCAAGATACAAATGGAGAACGGAAGGAAAACTATTCTCCTCTTCGCATAGTGGCAGAGCAGCCCTCTCTCCCCCAGCCTCAGCCGCTCCCTCCGCGAAATGGGCGAGGGGAGAAGCAGGCCGCCGACCTGGCCGGGCTCTTGTCCGAATGATGACAAGAAACGCGGCTAGGCGCCTCGGGAAGCGCCCCTGGGCGCGCGCACCTCCCCGCTTCGTCCCTCGCCCTTCCGCCCGAGTCTCCCCGGGGAGGGAGGCGAGCAGCCGGCCGCTTGGACGCGCCCCGGGGCGACGCGGGTCTCCGCCCGCCGTGCAAGCGCGCCCCCGTCCCCGTCCCCGTCCCGCTCCCGGTCCCCGCCCGGAGCGAGCGCTGCTCACCGAAGAAGGGCGGCAGGTGCGCCACGGCCTCCAGGAAGGGCTCGGTGTCGATCTGCTTGTCGGCCGGCAGCGCCTTGAACTCGTACTCCAGCAGCAGCGCCATGGCGCCCCGACGCCCCGCAGCCCGCAGCCCCGCCGAGCCCCGCCAGGCAGCCAGCGAGAGGCGGCGGCGGCGGCGGGCGGCGAGAAGCCGCTTCCCGGGGCGGGGCGGGGCGGAGGCGGGGCGGCCCGCCCTCCGCAGCCGGCGGCGACGCCCCCACGCCCGGCGGGGCCCGGCGCTCCGGAGCCCGGCCCGGCGCGGGGCGGGGGAGGCTGGAGTTGACATGCCTGCCGGGCCGGGGCCTGCCTTCGAGGACCCTGGGCGTCGCTTCCAGCTCTTCCATTCCAGGATTCCACGGGGGAAGAGACCCTCGACCTTGGCGGCGGCGGCTGCTGCTGCTGCTCCCGGGGCTCACAGCTCCCAGCCCACGGTCGCCAGCCTGGAAGTCCACTTGCCCCGGGACTTGTGCTTCACTTCTTGCCCAAGGCTGCAAGTAAAGCACAACCTCCTGGCTCAACCTCCAACTCCCCACAGGCCTCCGTGCATTTTTTGCCCTTTCTGGGCTCTTTGAAAAGGCACCTCTAGGTTCAGCGCAATGCGCACGTGCCCAGTCACACATCAATGGGATGCTCCTAAATTGGTTGGGCAAAAATCTCTTTCTTCGGCTGTATTTTATTGAAGATGATCTGAGCTACATTCATCCTATGTTACACTATGTTACACTCTATCGTGTTTGTTTCCCTTCACTGATGTTTTTACAGTGGTACCTCCGGTTACAGACTCTTCAGGTTACAGACTCCAGTAACCCAGACATAGTACCTCAGGTTAAGAACTTTGCTTCAGGATGAGAACAGAAATTGTGCTCCAGTGGCAGCAGGAGGCCCCATTAGCTAAAGTGGTACCTCTAGTTAAGAACAGTTTCAGGTTAAGAATGGACCTCCGGAATGAATTAAGTTCTTAACCCAAGGTACCACTGTATAACGTTGCTCTGCTATGTGGTATCTATGTGTGTAAGACATTTGTGCATAGCAAACACAGGTGCTGAGTGCCAACAGGACTGTAAAAAACAAGGCTGGGCCACTGAGAAGCAAAAGGGGAAGTCAGCGCATGTTCAGAGGAACAACTGAGGTTTGCAGCAGTGCAAGAAAACTGCAGGTTCAGGGCTTGGGGTTCTTAGGCTCGAATCCTGCCTGTGGGTTCCCCACAGGCACCTGTCTGGTTTGCCACTGTGAGAGCAGGATGCTGGATTAGATGGGCCTGATCCTGCACAGCTGTCCTTAACCCTTTCCTGTAGCCCTGCAGGGCAGCTCCCAGAATCTTCCTTGCCACAGCTGCTAGTTCCTGGGATGGGCCTCCTCCTGGACTGCATGGAACTGGGCAGGCCAAAAAATGTAGTACAAACACCGACAACTGGGAAACACTGGCCTGTGAGTGCTCCAATTGGAGAACGGCCTTTACTAAAGGTGCCATGGGTTTTGAAGACACTCAAACTCCGGACGCAAGGGAGAAATGTGCTAAGAGGAAGGCACGCTTGGCAAACCCTCACCAAGATCAACACCCACCCGGAAACCTACGGTATGTCCCCACTGTGGAAGGACGTGTGGATCCAGAACTGGCCTCCACAGTCATGGACTCCCTGTTCAGACCATGTTAATGGAAGACCATCTTAGTCGGCTCTGAAGAATCCCCAAAGAAGGAGGAGGAACTGGGCATGGCTGCATATGATACCTCTGGGAGAGTGACCCATGTGCTAGGACCACTGTGGGTGAAGGCAGAGGGAAGGGAAACTGATATGCGGTGGGAGGGAGCAGCCAGCAGTGGACAGGTGTTCCATGTCTCTGTAGGCCAGACTTCCCCAACCTGGTGCCCTCCATATGCTTTGGACTACAATTCCTATCAGCCTCAGCACTGTGCAGTAGGCTTCCCACCTGCCACGCTGATGGAAGTAGATGGGAGTTGTAGTCCAAAGCATCTGGAGGGCACCAGGTTGAGGGAGTCTGCTGTTGGCTTTGATTGAGTTCAGGATGAGACCCAAGGGGTGAAGCCAAAGGTGACTATCCAGGATGGGGTGGGAGGTCACAACCAGACTATATTTTGCCCCCTCTGTAGCCCCCAAGAACAATAATTCTTGTAGCTTGAAGTCTGTGAGAAAAAACATCTTACACAAGTTTAGTATAATCCACCTGGAAGCTTGTGAAACTGCTACAGGGGGAGGTTCGCAAAGGTTTTACCTGTTATTCTGCGTTAGGTGGGTGCAGCCATATCATGACTCAGTTTTCTGCTATTTCCACTAACACTCACATGCCCAAGTAGCCAAGCTTTGCTTTAGTGTGGAGAAAAGGGCTTCCTGGGACAACACCCAAGCTCAGCATTTAACCACCTCCAGTGGCCCTGAAGGAAGAACTCCTTGTGTAACGGGGGTTAGGCCTGTGCCTGCCTTCCAGCCCCTCCGTTTTGGAAAGCAGAAGGCAGGCAAGCAAGAGAGGGAGGCTGGGCGTTGCTATGTGGGCGTCTTTATCAAGCGGATCTAACAGGGTAGGGCAAATGCAGGGTCTCATTAAGCCATCCTATCTGTATTAAAAATTTAGCAACATTCAATAATTCATGCCAGCTGGATGACAACACTTCACAACGGACCTGGGAAGGGAATCACTGTTCCAAAAGGGAAGGAGGGATGGATAGACATTTGCTGGGGTTCGGGAAGTAGGGGGCAGTTTGACCTAATCCCCCTGAATTAGCCTTTATGTATTTATTTTTCCAATTTCTGATAATTTGTATTTTATTTTGGCAATGCATGTATACCACTTAATCAGAATCATCTTTAACCAGTGTGCAGTCAGCTTAACAAATATGACAGCGTTTTGTTTTGTCTTTTTAAAAAGCCTAACTATATAATCAGGACTGTCTTAAAATGCCTGCTAGGCACCAGAAGTTCAACAGAGAGAGGGTCCTGTCAGATCTCAGCTCAGAGGGAGTTCCACAGGATTGGGCCCATGCTCCTGAACCTGCTGAATATGAGCTGTGAAGGACTACACACACAGACTCCCCCGCCCCCGCCCGCCCCGGAGACCTCAGGGATCAGGCAGAGGTCTAAGAAATCAGGTGGTCCTTAAAGCATCCTGGACCCAAGTTGTTAAGGGTCTTGAAAATCAATGCAAATACTTTGGGTTGGACTCAGCTATACAGTCACCATAGTGGGGGCCAACACAAAGAGTCCCACAAGCACCTCTGGGACTTTGTCTCCTCTTCTGCCCCACCCCAAAGTGGCTCAGGGGAGGGACCCAGGAGAGCACCCAGAACAGTGCAAGGGGGGTGGGGGAGAGATCATTCCATCAGGCGAGCGGAAATGCTTGCCCCAATGCAGCAAGTGTAACAGTGTGACATGGAGTTCTGCTCTTCCCCTGGCAAGCTTCTAAGCTCAGGATAGTATTTCTCCATCAACTGTCTGGCCGCAGAGTTTTGCTCCAGCTGGAGCCTCCAGCCCAGGTGTGAGGGCAGTCCCACCTAGAGCTCATTCAACAACTCAAGGTTACTAAATAAAGAAATTGTCCAGTAGCACCTTGGAGACCAACTAAGTTTGTTCTGGGTATAAGCTTTCACTTCTTCAGATACACTGAAACAAAAGCCACCAGACCCTTAGTGGGAGTGTTGGGAGGGGAAGGTTTTTCTCAGGAAAACACCACCCCACTCTCCCACAGTATATAAGGGTCTGGTGGCTTCTCTTTCAGTGTATCTGAAGAAGTCATACCAATAACTAACTTAGTTGGTCTCTAAGGTGCTACTGGACTATTTATTTTTATGTTTATTTTGACTGCGTCAGACCAACACGGTTACCTACCTGAATCTAGAATCAAGGTGACTAGTGCATGAATCGTTGTGGCCTGACTACCCACCTCCAAGAACAGCCATCATTGCTGGTACACCAGCCATATCTAATAAAAGGCACTCAGTCACTGAGGCTGCTGGAGCCTCCAGCAACAAAGCCACCCCAAACTACAAAGCTGCTCTTTCACATGGAGGCAACTGACCAACCTCCCAGACCACCCACCCAGAGTGTCTCCATCTTCGCAGTCCAGCTTATTTATCCTCATCCTATCCATTATTGTGCTAAGACAGTGGTCCAGGTCATGCACAGCCTCTCTTGACTCAGATGTCATGGAGAAGTATAGATGTGTGTCTTTGGCATACTGGTGGCACGTTGCCCCAAAACCTCTTAACACTGCACAACAACCATATCAAATACTGTAAAAGTATAAAACATGCCTAAGCCTGCAACTCTTTGCCCAGTTTCCTGGCAGTCTGCCACAGTGAACTTTGTGGGACTTACTTCTGAGCTGACATGTATAAGATGAACAACAAAGAGTCTTAAGGCACTTTAAAAACAAAAAGATGTATTATGGTGTAAGCTTTGGTGGATTACAGCAGACTTCATCAAATGCATGGAGTGTTGTGTGGTTATCTTTTTGAGGGGGTTGCAAACAACGAGGTCAGATGAAAATAATATGTAGTATAGATAGCAATAATTGAATAATTCTCTGCTGTATTTCACAAAAAAAGATGATGGTAATACAGACGTCCTGGCATTTATAAGCCAATCAACACATATAATGTGCCAAAGACCCTTTCTGTGTACATACAGCTTTGCGTTATATAATAACAATGGAAGTCTTGAAACACAAAAGGTAGTAAGCAAGACAGGAGTACCTCTAGGCATGTGCAGAATACCCTTTTCACACCACAACACTGAGGAACTGCTCTAGGGCAGAGGATATAAGCTGAAGTCTCAGCACCCCTCGTTTCCGGAGTTAAGTGTTCTTCTGCATTTGGGTCAGAATCAGATTCTTAACAAGGCCTGGTCTTGGGGTGTAGAAGAATTTTTTTACGTGTGGATAAACATACCAAAGCCCTTAATTGAGATGGCTTTAATTCCAGGGCAATGAATGGGACTTAATAATTCATGCTGGGGGGTCGACTTACAATGCAGGCGCCGCTCTGGCAGTTATGAGAAATCCAACTTTTGCAAATGCATCCTCTTGGCAACACTATCCTTCCCCATTAAGCTTATCACTTGCAATGTAATGTTGCCAGGATGGAGGCAACCGTTGAATCCAGGACATTGAAAAAATGGATCTTGCTTGACTTCAGATGACTTTTACAGAAGAGACCTCCAAAACCTTGGTCAAATCACAGATCATATCCATTTCCACTGACTGAACTGTAAAATCTAGACATAAACTTTTTCCTGACATGGGCACTGCACAAAACCACGATTCTAAGTCACAGAGCCTCAAGGATTGCGAAAAGGCAATCACAGTGAACAAACCCAGGAAGTCAATAGCTAAGAAAAGTCTTTGGACTCAAAAGCATTCTCCAGTAAACCCTGGTGATGATCAATGGTGTGTTGTCATAAGGAAGGATAAACAAGAAAAATCAAACAGTATTCAGGTTAAGAAGTCTCTCTCCGAGATGATAAAGGAAAGGAAAGCATCATAGAATTTATTTCTGTCAGTTTCATATTTCTTTCTTTTTTAAAAAAATAAATTCATTTGCTTTTTTTGTTGATACACTGAGAGAGAGAAAAGGAAGAAAACCAAAAATACAAATGAAAATAATAATGAACACAAAATTATTTACAGAACAATAAAGCAAGATTTGGTCTTTGAACTATAGACCCAACGTCAGGTCTATTCCTTACTTCAATTATATATTACTTGTTGCCAGTACACACGTCTCTCATAATTTAACGAATCCTTAATTTGTCTTAGGTCTCATGTCTTTCTTAAAGCTACTACTGAAATTATATTTCACTTTACAAGGTTGCCTTAATCCATCAGGCAGCAGCACAGCTGTGCATACACCGTCACAGGAAGGAAGGAAGGATCCAAGAGCATTTTGCTGGGGGTCTCAAGAGGGCCCCGTGTGGAATCAGGACCCGCTCCTGGGATCCACGCGTTGCATCACAGCCCGGCTGCTACAGAGCACCAGATCCAGTTCAGTCAGCGGAGGCAGATGTGATCTGTGATGCGCTGGCCTCCTGTGAAAATCACGCAAACCCAAGATGATCGATTTTCTATATCCAGCGTCCCCTTATGCTATGCCCCCGCAGCGGGACTGAGCAGGGTCGCCCCGGAGAGCCGTTCCAGCGGGAGAGGACTACACTTCCCAGCATGCCTTGCACAGAGCTCCTTCGGCCCGCCGGCTATTCCTGCGGAGGTTAGCGGCATGGACAGACTACACTACCCAGCGTGCCTCGGGAGGGAGGGAGGCATTTCCGGCAACCTCCCATCGGCATCTGTGTGGAAACCAGCCACTGGGAGGACTATGTTACCCAGCATGCACCGCTGGAAGAAGGGCTGAAGAACAAGCACGGAGGGCGCAAATGTATGCTGGGAACTGTAGTCGCTGCTGCGTGACATCTTCTCTGGAACCTCGCGGCGTTCGACGTATACGTTTTTCAAAACTGTTACCAAAAATAGGTATTTGATACGGACCCCCGAGGTCCTCTAGCCCAGTGTTTCCAAACCTTGGGCCTCCAGCTGTTTTTGGACTACAATTCCCATCATCCCTTGCCACTGGTCTTGCTAGTCAGGGATGATGGGAGTTGTAGTTCAAAAACAGCTGGAGGCCCAAGGTTGGGAAACACTGCTCTAGCCCACCCCCCTGCAATGCAGGAATCTCAGCTAAAGCCTCCGTGACAGAGGGCCAGCCAACATCTGCTTGAAAACCTCCAAGGAAGGAGAGGCCACCGCCTCCCGAGGGAGTCTCTTACTGTCAGAAAGGTCTTCCGGATGTTTCGTCAAAATATTGCTTGTAACTTGAAGCCATTGTTTGAGTTCTCCCATCCGGAGCAGGAGAAAACAACCCCAAGCCCCAGTCAGCCTCCCCTGCTTGTCAGTCTCCTCCGTCAAGTGTGGCGCCCAGAACTGGACACTGTATTCCAGGTGTCTTCTGACCAAGGCAGAAGAGAGGGGGACTAATCCTGTACTTCCCTTGATCTGCCTTAGATAGTGGAAATGACGCCACACTGACTCCAAACTGCAGCCCCACGGTGAGTGGATCGTCTGGGCCTTGGCAGTGGTGTCATCTACCGGCAGCTGTTGGTATGCCTGAGCAAGGTCGAGTTTCGCAAAAACCTTGCCCTCTCCCAGTGAGCGTAGTAAGTGTTGGATGACAGGGATGGGGTACGCATGCTGTTGGAGCGCCTTGTTTATCGTGCACTTATAGTCAGCACAGATGCACACTGATCCATCAGGCTTGATGGGCGTCACAATGGGAGTCTCCCACTTAGTTTTGTCTATGGGTTCCAGGACCCCTGTGTGATCAGCTTGTCATCCACCTTAGGCTTGAGTGCAAATGGTACGCGTCGAGGCTTGACTCTGATGGGTTTGATTCGCGGATCAAGGTTAAAGGACATAGGCGACCCCACGTACTGTCCCAAGGTTCCATCGAACACTTCCGAAAACTCTGTGATGATGGCATCTATTTCTGACTGCAAAACACTGTGGATGCCTGTAATTTCCAACCCCAGGGACGCAAACCAGTCCAGTCCCAGCAGGCTGGGCCGATTTCCATCGGCCACGACTAACTTCAGCGGTCCCGAAAATTCCATAAAGGTCACTTTGAACTTGCCCACACCTACAACCGGAATGTTATTTCCCTGATAATCCTGCAAATGCAGGTAGGTGGAGTCCAGTTGTTTCTTAGATAATTTGGGAATCAACCTTTTGATGGTACTCCAAGAGACGATGGACATGGCAGAGCCCCTGTCAACTTCCATGTCACATGGTTTGCCCTCAATAGTCACGGTGACATAAATTTTCCTGTGTTCCGACCCGTCAGCCCGGCCAACTGTCAGCTCGGCTGAGCAACGGCAGTTGGTGACAGCGTGGCAGTCCTGGTTAGCATACCTTGCCGATGCCTTCTTGTTTCCCAGTGCTGGTAGAGTATCTGCTGGCGTAGACGAGCAACAAACCCTCGCCATGTTTTCCCGGTGCCGGTTGAATGGTGAGGGATGGACGCTAGCTTCGGCGATATCTCAGCTCTTGAGTGTTCAGCTCAGCAGTTCAGCTCTGGCTGTGTCTTGTTTCATCTGATCCCACCTTCATCGCCAGTGTTAAATAGTGGGAATGATGGACGAAGGACACAGCTCTGTTAGATTCACAGCTCTTTATTGCAGCTGTTAGAACTGCTCCTGGAGTCAGACTCACTGCAGCCTAGCTGGCTGCTTTATATAATACTAAGTAACTTGTAACAGTAACAACTCCCAACTAGCTAACCAATAAGTGAGCAACAGTTCTCAATCCTTCATTTGCATACTGGTGGCCCTGAGTGAGACCTGCAGCTAATCTTAATACAGTGGTACCTCGGGTTACAGATGCTTCAGGTTACAGACTCCGCTAACCCAGAAATAGTACCTTGGGTTAAGAACTTTGCTTCAGGATGAGAACAGAAATCGTGCTGCAGCGGCGCGGCAGCAGCGGGAGGCCCCATTAGCTAAAGTGGTGCTTCAGGTTAAGAACAGTTTCAGGTTAAGAACAGACCTCTGGAACGAATTAAGTACTTAACCCGAGGTACCACTGTACATAACAATCTGGACACTATACTTCTGTTGAGGCCGCCTAGATTAGCAATAGCTTTTTCTTCTTCTATTTTTGCTGCTGCATCACACTGTTGACTCATGTTCAGATTGTGGTCCTCTGTCCTTTTCACATGTGCTGCTAGGTGTCCCCCACCTCATCTATGTGCAGCTGGCTCTTCCTGCCCAAGTGCAGAACCTGACATCTAGCTTGGGCCCAGTACTCCAGTCTGTCATCCACGCTTGTCTTGATGGTGTGGTGGTTGTTCTTTTATTGGCCTTTACAAAAAGCCTAAAAGGGGATAGTACCGTAATTGTTTTCCTTCTAGAGATAGTTTCTGATGGTTACAAGCACTGCTTGGGATGTATGTGTTGCAGATTGGGGTCTGCTTCCCCCTCAGCCACAGAAATCATTTTAGCTGCTTAAGGAAGAAGCATAGAGGAAGACAGAATTATTCATAGAAGCAAAACTAACTTAAAAACATGACTTCTTGTAGAAGGGATAGTGGCGATACATTGTAATAGGTAGCATAAATGTCATTTACAGTGAATATAACCCTGTGGACAGACCAAATTGATAAAGAATGCTTTGTACATTAACTTTTTGCTGCCATTTTTGTATATTTTTTTGTGCTGCTGAAAATTTAACAAATATCATTTAATCTGAAAAACCCTAAACTTTAATTTTTTCTTCTTCTTTTGCAAAGAACTTCCATCTGAAATTGTGCAGAAGGCATACTGCCTGACTGAGCCAGTTCAGTTCCGCTCTCTCCCCGCCTTTCTATTTTTACAAATTTATTTATTTGGTTTTTCAAATTAAAATTTTACAGAGATATATCAAACATAAATAATAAAAACAAGATTCCTAGGAATCTTGGACTTCCACCCTCCCCTTTGTGGGTCCTATTATTAATGAAATAAAATCTTTCTTACGGTCATAGACCAGCATAAGTAGGGTGGGTTACAATCATTTAAAATCTGTAAAACGTTTTGGAAAGCTAAAATTATTAAAACAGAAGGTATATATAAAAAACTATAAGAAGCTAAAAGAATCTAAAAGAAGGGTTAGGAGCATTAAACAGATGTGGAAGAGCATAAAAGGTTAGTATATAAAAGGCTATGGCTATCGATTTACAAAGCACGCCAATATGAGTGTTCATTAAATCTAGTTTGTGGCGCAGGTCATGATCCGACAAATTTTGAGCACTGCTATGCAGAACCTGGCAACTTGTATGTTGTAGCAGGGTTGGTATCTGAAAGCAGCAGGGAGGTATAGAATTGCCCTGTGCACCCTGGGTCCTTATGGGGAGATGAGTGGGTAGATGAGGCTAATACGAATGTCTCTATAATATAGGCACTGGAGAAGCACATATTTCTGTTTGTCCAGAATCACAGCAGCATTGTCTCTCTTCCTATATCAACCTTCAATGACAGCCGAGGGGAGGGTGTGACATGGTGCCAGGGTAAAGGCCCTCCGATGCTTAGGACTTCAAGTTTAGTTAGATATGCCATGAGGGAGGCAGAGTACCTGATAGATTCATTGGCAATAAAAGTTGGGGTCCTGGCTAGATCCAGTTGGCGTTCTGTGTCTGCTACATGTTGTTTAATGAGTGCTTTGGCCTGATCATATCCCATGCTGAGTAGAAGACCTGGAGAGAAGCCCAGGGATGAGTTTTTAGTTGCCACTGCCTGTTTCCATGTGGATTGAAAATCATCACTCATAGTTAGTGGGATAAGGCCAAGGGGAAATAGAGATAGTCTGAGCCAGTAGTTGAGTATAGTCACCACACTCTAGCCTCCACTTTTGTGAAGTCTGTCTAGTCTCAGAGTGGCATTTGTCAGGAGTGCGTGCAGGAGCCGGGCCCTGTGACCAGTAGGACTTCGCAGGACTGGGGCCTTCCTAAGTTTGTTCTGAGGAGACAAGGCACGGCCGCACAGGTGAGGCTGATTGGTAACTCACAGCACCTGGTGGCAAGAGCTGGGAAGGGATATAAGGTCATATTAATGCATACAAATATTAATGCATACAAATATAAGCATTGCCAAAGCATTTAAGATTACAGTGGTACCTCGGGTTACATACGCTTCAGGTTACAGACTCCACTAACCCAGAAATATTACCTCGGGTACAGAACTTTCCTTCAGGATGAGAACACCCTTTTCTTCATACCCTTCTTACACCTAGTCTGCTGGGTGAACTTGGATCCTCCTAGGTTTTGATCTTGTATAGGAGTGGTCACAGCAAACAGTGCAAGCTGTCACCATGATGGAAAGTACCGTGACTGAAAGGCAGAGAGAGTGCGAGAAAATATTAGCTTCTGGAATTGCTAACCAGGAGTTAGAGCAACCCAACCTGCTAATACAATGAATAGACTCACCAGAAAGGGAGAGATGTGGCTTTTAGAGGGCATAAGAGTTGCTAACAACAAGAGCTCTAGAACAAGCATGCCCAAACTATGCTCATTGTTTTTCATTGTTTTGCTTTTGGCACCTACAAAAAAAAAAGTAACCTGCACTTTCCTGCTCTCCCAGCTGCACCCAGGCTTGGAGTGGAGAGTAGACAGTCACGATCACTGTCAAGGTAATGGGTTCCTAGAAAATACAGGCAGGGGGAGGGAGTGAAAGGAAGAAGCAGCTGGTTCTCTGAGGCCTGGGAAGTGGAATGGATAAAGGACATAAACAACACTAGGGCTATAGCGGACACTGGGAAAGGAAATTCTTGTAATGGGATGGGGAAGCATTTTGCATGGCTTTCAAACTTGCGAACACTAACCCACTCCGCTGTACAATGACTATTACTCCTAGTACATCAGCGAGACAGAAATAATACCGACAGTTCTCAAAGGATGGTGTGAGCTGCACAATGATTATAAACCCCATTGCAAATCAGACAGAATATGAGTGGTAGTAGCTGTTCTTAAAGGTACAGCTGACTTCTAATGTAAAGAACTGTAGTACCAGCAGGTGAAGGGCAAAGGAAATAAAGCTTTAGTTCAGGCTAGCCCAGAGTTCTAGTTGAAAGAAGGCTAGGCTCATCTGGCTCTTTCCCAATGCCAACAGGGGGAGGATTTGTTGCAGTACACAAGGAGGCTTTTCTTCTTTGGAATTCAACAGAGGAAACATTACATGGTTGCTTTTATATCTACCAGCTTTCTTCGGCATCTCTGGTTGTTAATTACCCCGTCACTTGTTTCAGGAACTGCTCCATGCCACCTGGTGGATCTTTGGACACATGCATGTTAATCACTTGATGACGGTTTCATATTTGAACATCTGTCACAGGCAAAGCTTTCATACTGCTTTGGATATGCTGCTTTGCAATGGATATGCACACTTCCTACATTCATCTCAGAATGCAAGTGATGAGAAGTTATCTGTGAATCGACCCTTGTTCTTTATGCTGGGAGATTCCGCTGTTAGCTCTAAACTGTACATGCATAATCTTGTAGTACGGTAGCCCAAAGCCACACTACCATTTGACCCAGAGTTAACCATTTCTGTCAATGTTGACTCCCATGCCATTCATATGATAAAGTTCAGTTTGAAACTTTAAGTGCTGTAGAACCTAGGGGCTGGCTCTGCCACACAAATATTCTCTCATTCATACACACACACACACACACACACACACACACACACACATTTATATTGTATGGTGAAACTTAGCAGTGTAGATCTGCACTGAATTCTTACAAACCTTTACTTAAAGCCTGTCCTGAGCATCACAATTGCTGAGGAATCAGAAACCATGTAGATTAAAGAAAAGCTCAAAAAAAAAGAATAGATTATTCATAGCTCCTGAATGACAAAATAGACCCATCTGACAAGCTCAGAAAGTTGCAAGCATGATTCATACATACCAATGAACAAGATGATGAAGAAAAAGAACAATCTCCCAAGGTTCAGCCTTGGGTAGTCCCTCGAGCTTGAGCCATAGCTTGCTACCAAGAGCATAGAGTTCATTCTGAAATTCCTTGGTAGACATCCTGCTTGGGTTAACCCACGTTTTGTAACACTGGACAAGGGGGGAGGGAGTACAAAAGAGGGAATTTGTCAAGTTTCTACTGTTAACTTTCATAAACTGAACACCAAGAAGGAACTGCCTGTTCTGTGGTGCTAACTAAATTGAGATCACCAGCAAAACAAGTTTAGCAGGGCTCTGCCCTTGATTTTCTAGTCATGTGCACAGCAGTTCAGAAGGAGGCTTATTAGACACATCCAAACAGAATGTACATTCAAGACAATCAGAAATTGATTTCCCTAATTCTGACTCTCATTATTTCAGAGGTTACAGCAATAATCTTGCTCTTCTTCCTGAAAAATTACTTCCTCCATCAAAATATTTGCCCATGTCAGGTATTTATTTAAAATATGTATAGCCCATCTTTCCACGGGGCAGACTACAAGTGTGTGTGTGTGTAAGTAAGTAAATAAGCCTTTTGCACAGACTTGTCCATAACTATTTTGTCCATAATAATTATCAAAGTTTATAGCAAAGTTTTTCTTGATCTTCCATCAAAGAAGAAACGGCTTACGTCTCTACTCCTTTCACCTTCAGAAGAAAGTTTCTGGGTTCCACATGAAGTGCATAATGCTGCAGCATTCCATATTCCATTTTGTCATGTCATGTGTTCTAAAAGGTCAGGGGTCAGAAAACTTTTTCAGTAGAGGGCCGGCCCACTGTCCCTCAGACCTTGGGGGGGGGGGCGGACTATATGGGGGGTAATGAACGAATTCCTATGCTCCACAAATAACCCAGAGATGCATTTTAAATAAAAGCACACATTCTACGCATGTAAAAACACGCCGATTCCCGGACCATCCGCGGGCCAGACTGATAAGGCAATTGGGCCGCATCTGGCCCCCGGGCCTTAGTTTGCCTACCCATGTACGGTGGTACCTCGGGTTAAGAACTTACCGTAATTCGTTCCGAAGCACCACTTTAGCTAATGGGGCCTCCTGCCGCCACCGTGCGATTTCTGTTCTCATCCTGAAGCAAAGTTCTTAACCCGAGGTAATATTTCTGGGTTAGCGAAGTCTGTAACCTGAAGCGTATGTAACCCGAGGTACCACTGCATTGCTGCATCATCTGCATAGATCAGAACAGGGATGCGTCTTCCAGCAAAGAAGGTGCCCAGCTGGGCACCCTACAAATGTTGTGCTATTGGCGATTATTCATAATTTCCTCCCGCATCTTTTATAATACTCCAAGTCCTTTACTTCTGCCATTATGTCCAGAATTCAACCTTAAACTATGAGTGTTATTCCAATCCTACTAACAATTTTAACTATTTACAATCGTCTTTAAGATAAGTTATACTTTCCCCCCATTCCTTATTAAAATTTTGGTCTTCCCGATTACTGATTCTTTCGGTCATTTTAGCCATTTCAGCATAGTTCAGTTTTCTCAGGAGTGTGGACAGTAGCATTAATGGAGAAACTCGCCAGTTAAATGCTCCACCCAAGATGCTGGCAACCTCTTAGAAATATGGTATCTTACCCTAACCTTTTCAGTAGATAATACTATCTGGACCCCACTACGCACGAACAACTCTGGTACAGTGTGTTTCGCTAACAGTCATTCTCATTTCAATAACTAATTGGAAACTTGCTGAGATTTATTGTAATTCAATAAGTCTGCAGAACTCGGCTGTGGTGCTCCTTTCCCAGAGGTGCATCTGGCTGCCTCACTATAAAGTTTTTGGCGAGTGCTTAAAGTGCATTGCGTTACCCTGGCCTTTGGCGCCTGAAATCTGTGTTTTCAGGATCCACCTTATTCTTGCATATGCAATACATTTTAACCGTTTTTAATTCCCAATTTTAAATTGTTGCAACCCACCCTGGGAACTGCTGGTGAAATGTGGGTAATAAATTTAATAACACATATGCAAAAGAAGCAGTGGGGGGAGCCAACAAACAGCAAATAACAAATATGTTTATTTTTATAACAAATATACAGTGACTGTAAAAAAAAATAGTTGCATTGTTGTCACCTAGTGGTACAAAGAGTAAAAAAAACCACAAGTACAAGTCATAATTTGGTATTTAAAACATACCAGAACAGAATATCTTATTATGCAATTTGCACATAAAAAGGGTATGCCAGACTTTCTTATAATTTACAGAAGTTGATAATGATGGCTCCTACAAGCCCAATACCTGCAACAGAAGTTTAGCTGCCAACTGTGGCTGAGTAAGATTTTCATGTGTGATGTTTTCCCTAACACAACCATCATTAGCACTGGGAACCCCACTTCTCCTATAGGTCAGGCAATGCTTTCCAACATTTGGCTCCATCCTTTCCTTATCCCAATGAGAAAAAAGCAACTGGAATCCTTTGACTTTGCCACAGCTGATCTAATTCCTGCAGACCACAGAAAACTATGTGAAAACAGGGTCACAGTTCACAGCAACTGATGCAACCTTTAATTGACAACTGATAAAAGGACAAGCTTAGAAGACTAAATAAGACATTGATTTGTACATCATAAACAGTTTGCTAAATGGATACTTCACTGAGTGGGCCAAAAATGAAAAATGAAATTCTTTGGTGTAAAAATATATATGAAAAGGTGCCTTCATTTCCCTCAACATGAGATGTACAAGATGGGGAGTAAAAACCAACAAGCCCATTTTACAATAGCTAATAACAGAATGGAATGCCTTCCTTGGCACTAGCCAGAGTGAACATAAAAAGGCTAACATCTCAGCCAATCTATTTTTGTCCCAAGATGCACCAAGTATGTGAAAAACACATTTTCAGGATTAATTCCATTAAATTCTAAGCTACTCCAAAATAAGAGATTTGGAGTAGACTCTTTGATCTGGCACATTCAATTAAAACAAATCCAAAGAATTATTCCCAAGTAGTGACTGTACTCTAAGAATCAAACACAGTTGGTTTCAAATTCTGTGTCACAGGGTGCTCCAATCAATGGGCTTCTTCCCAGACTTTTTCAGCAATTCATTTGTTTTAGAGAAATGCTTACAGCCAAAGAAACCCCTGTGCACTGACAGGGGTGAAGGGTGAGCTGTCTGTAGGACGTGGTGCCGTTTCTGCAAGAAATCAGAGATGTTAATACCTTGTAGTCATCCCGCCCCACTGAACTGCCACCACATTTGCAGAATCTTAGGTTTTGTACTGCTGTCCCATGGACCAATATCATTTAACAGAAACACTGACCAAACCTGAGCCCATCCTCTAATAATCCCAGTTCTGCAGTCCCAGAATACCCTTTTAAAACAATGTACTCTAATGGGTGCTGCATGAGGCCGTAATCCAAGCTCAGGATTAGATTCCATGCTGCATACCACACAGACCAGCTCCCAGCCTTTCCCCACTGTCCAGACTAGTGTCACTTCCAGAGGAATGGAAAAGCAACGGTGCACTTACCCTGTCAATAGAGCTGCCTTTCCTCTGAGCATAAGCCCCCCAAAGCATGAAGACCACACCATCCAAGTTGCTGTTTAGCCAGGAGACCACTGCGTCTGTGAACTGCTCCCAGCCCTTCTCTTTGTGGGAGTTGGCTTGGTGTGCTCGGACTGTAAGAACAGCATTGAGTAGCAGTACTCCTAGGTTGAAAATGAAACAGGAAAGGGTGAGCAAGCATGCAGAAAACATTAAATAAAAATATGCTGCTTTTGCTGCTAGGAAGGGCAAATGATCAATACTCTGCACACAAAATATGTTTATTCAGTATGTTTATCCCAGCCAAATTCTGCAACACCAGAAGAGGTCAACCCCCACCTCCCAGCGTATTTGAGGGCATTTTATTGTAGCTTGTGTGTTTAATTTAATGCTAATGGCTGTATAAACTTATAATAAGCAGCTGTTCTGTAAGGGAGCTGCATGTAGCAGCAAAACTATCCACTGTTCTGTAAAGTCTGTACTGTACAGTCATACCTCGTGTTATGTTTGCTTTATGATACGTTTTTTCAGGTTGCGTCCTGCGGCGACCCGGGAATACCGGAAAGGGTTACTTCTGGGTTTTGCCGCTCGTGCATACGCAGATGTGCAAAATGACGTCACGCGCATGCGCAGAAGCGGGTTGCGTTCTGCTCATGTTGTGAACGGGGCTCCGGAACGGATCCCATTCGCAACCAGAGTACCACTGTATTTGAGCTAAGCTTGCTCTTTTCAGCAAGATCTAGCCTCTCTGAAGCAGCAGGAGGCTGGGATTGTGTTGGATGTTCAGGGGCTGTTTCCTTGCTAAAATCTGGGGCGTGCTGAAAGGAATTCTCCATCCACTGCTGCAAGTACTACCATTGGCTGCTGGAAAGAAGCAATCTGTATCCAGAAGGTGAAACAAACACACATGATAGCAGCTGGGGGAAGCCCACCACAGGGGGAAAAGCGCCCAACAAACTTTGATCCTGCTTCACCTTGTTTAGCCCACCCGGTCAAGTCTCCATGGCCAGGATGAGAAAAGCCTTCTATGTCTTCAGCCAGTTCTTTGTAGATGTTCTCTAGGCTATGATCAAAAATAAGAAAGGTTTTGACAGACTTCCTCTCATGCATTTGTATCATAGGGATTTCATTTATTACATAACAACATATTAGTGATAACTATGAAAATGAAAGACTAATGGAAAGGCAGCATTGCATATCTGGTCCTAATAGGACTACAAAGTTTAAAGCCTAATCTTACCTGGGTGGAGGTGGAACTGGTCTCTGGACGCTGAAACAGAGTCCGTGTGCTTGGTTGGGTCCATGATATGGGTCTTGGCCCAAGATGACAGCTTTTACCTGAACAACGTTACAAAAGTGGAAATTTGTTCAATACAATCACTCCTACTGTCATTCATCTCTGCCCAGTTTAATACGTCCCTTTGGTAGGACACCGTTATGTGGCTGGTTATACCTTGCTCTTTCTCTCGTGTGTTCCAGAGGAGACCAATGGAACAACTATATAAACACCACAGTTCATGAGCAACCCAGTCAGATGGGGTACAAATAATAAATGATTATAAATTATTATTATGTAGCGTGCTTGATTAAAAGCTCCATGTTCAAATCTCAGAACATGGGTAGTTTTAAGGAAGCCCCACCATTCCATTCCATTCCACCCCTTTCAGCTTCACCTAGCATTTATCCAATTGGATTAACTAATAGTGGCCTCCCTTTACAGTCAGGACAACTTAGATACAGTAGTGTATGCAAAACATTCTGAGGCCAAAATGCAACTAGCAGCACCAAACATTATTGTTACTAGCCCATGGTTTTCAAAACAATGCAGACACAAAGTGCAACGCTTATCTAGAGGCGGAAAAAAGAGAAGATATCACTGACAACTTAGTGACTCCTGAAGGAAAAGGTAGAATAAATGTAGGGCTGATTGTACCAGGTTTACTCACATCACGGATACTGCACATCTGAGTCCAGGTGAAGACTTGATGCACAGCTGGATACACTGTGTAGCGTTTGCGCTCTGCAGCAACAAAGTCCGTTAGCTGTTTTGGGAAACAGAAGCAGAGTTTCAAATCCTGGTTAAGGAGGGCCAGCAGGTTAAGTAGGTAGCTGTTTGATTGCACACAAGCACCTAGGCGTCACACACAATATTGTGTTTCAAGCAGTCATTTTAAAATTTCAATTCAGTTAACGCATAAAGCTTTCTTCTGTCAATACATCCCATTAATGCCCAAGGCTTTAAAGAGAGGCCAGCCAGCCACTTGTTTTTAAAGATGTGAAGAGTTTGCTTCACGCAGACTTGAAATTGGATCCCATGATATAAGCCAGGCGGCTGAGTTTTCAGAAAAGTTGTGATGAACTTTCAAGAGATACAGAAACTTGAGAAACATGCTTGAAAGTGAGGGGAACATTGCAAGGTGGAGCCTCCCATTTCAGGACAAGTGATGACCCTGGAGCCCCTCTCCAATTTTTAGCCACAGCTTCTTGCCTAACATCTATGGACTCCAACGTCAGTTGCAGCAAGATACATGCTCAATAATTAACAAAATACTTCTAGCCAC
Source organism: Podarcis erhardii (assembly GCF_964252035.2). NCBI lineage: Eukaryota > Metazoa > Chordata > Lepidosauria > Squamata > Lacertidae > Podarcis > Podarcis erhardii. The sequence continues at coordinate 53,618,060 of NC_138502.1, read as the reverse complement.
CAGGAGCTTCTTCAGACAGGGTAGATGAAATCTAAATATTTTTGCATCTCTCTTGTATATAAAGGCTGATCAATAATGGTTTTGGAGAAACTGTTAATGCCACTTTGGGCCCGCAAGGTAGACAGGAATAACCACTTAATTATTATGTAAATACAGTATACACAAGGAGAGTAAGACCACATCCTATGTAAATTTCCATGAGTGCTAGCTCCATGAAGGAACCACTTCCATGCAAACATACAAAAGGAACCACTTCCATGCAAACATACAAAAGACCAGGTTGCAGGACTAGAACCCTACACACACAATTTCACCACCACCCCTCCTCTCCCAAACCTTATACTGTACTCAACAATGTAACTGATCTGTAGAAAAGACTGTACAGCACAACTTGAAAAAAGAGACAAGGTGTTTAAGCCAAGGAAAACTTTAATCATAAATATATAAATAACCCTACACACACTTACTAGGAAGCCCTATTGAGCCCAGCGGCACACTTGCGCGAGTAACAAGCATAGAAGTCTGCTACCAAGTACTGAATAAGCTATTGACGCGGCATAAAGGGAAACAGAAAGGGAAGAAATGCATGTCTGTAAAGGAGGAAAGAGATAGGCACCAAGGCAGGCAAGTGTGCAGATTTTGGTACAGTCCATTTAACACAGCACAGCAACAGCAGGTCTGTTTTCGATATAATAAATTAAGGGGGGGGGATCCATTAAAGTGGCCCGGACTGCAGCTCCGTGCGGGAGCACATCCTTTGCTCGCATCAGGTGCGTTGCAATCGCCCTTCTCTCCAGTTCAAAGGACGTCAGGTAGGGGAGATGGGCTGAGACCCCTCCTGGGGCGCCGCCGCGCACCAGACGGGGCGGCAGTTCCCCCTTGCCCTGCCCATGGCAGCCCCCCCCCCGCCTTCCTCTCCGCCTCTGGCCCACCTGGGCGAAGTAGGGCTTGGCGAACTCCGCGGCGAGAGCGAGCCTCCAGTCCGGCGCGACCTCCGGAGGAGCGAGGCTGCTGAGGCGGGAAGCGAGTCTCTGCAAGGCCGCCTCTTTGTTCCGGCGGATCCGCTCCAGCTGCTCCGGGCTGAGAGGCGGGGACGGAGCGCCAGCCTTCGACCTCTTCGGAGAGCCGGCCTGCGGGCGGAAGAAGCGCGTGAGGGGCGGCCAAGCGGCAGCAGGAGCCAGGCAGCAGCGGAGCGAGGCCAGACCAGGGCCCGCCCTCGCCGCCGCCATGAGAAACCAAAACACGGGCGACTTGCGCGCCCAATTGGCCCGCGACACCAAAAGCGCCGTGTATCGGCCTATCACTTGCGAGATAGCGCCCCCTCCTTTCTCATTGGTTACGGGCCATCAAAACAGCTTCCTAATTGGCCGCCGGTCCGGAGCCCTGCAGCCCGCTCGCCCTATCGCAGTTCTGCTTGAAAGCCCCTGCCTTCAGTTGATCTCTGTTGCTAAGGTAGCCCTAGCTCTTCTTGGTTAAGAGCACCGAGTCGGACTTAGTCCCACCCCCGGACGCTTCCCATTGGCTTGAGGGCGGCTAAAGCGCTTCCCATTGGCCGGTACCTCAGGAAGGCGCCTTTTTCTCCCCCGCTGGAAGCGAGGCCCTCGGGCGAGCGAGCTCCCCGTCCCCTCTCGCCTGGCTCCCTTTGTACCTCAGCGGTCCCGACTGGCTCCGGGGAGCGGCTCCGCTTCTTGGCCTGCGCTGCCGAGAAGAACGAAAGCAGCGTCTTCTGGCCGATCATGGTGGCTCCGCTCGCAGACGGGCTCCGGCGCTGCAGCTCGGAAAGAAGGGCGCCGAGGGAAAGGCAGCAGGCGCAGCAGCCGCTGGCTCAGCTCTTCTGCCCCTCACGGCAAGAGCCGCCGCCGCCCGCTCCCGCTTCAGGTACGCTTGAAAATTGGCGCCCAAGCGAGCGCGCATGCGCAGCCGAGGAGCGTCTGGGGCCCGCCCGCTTGCTCCTTGTGCGCATGCGCAGCGCCTGTTCTCGGGAGGCGGGGGGAAACAGCGAGAAGGATCGTCCTCCTTGCAAGAGGGGCGTGCAGGCCTCCCCTTGCGCGCTAGGGCCGCCGACTTGCGTGATGAGCGTGCGCGTAGGAAGAGAGAGCCGTGTCTCCGCCGCCGCAGATCACCATCAAAGCACAATCAACCTTACAAACAAAGTGTGGTCAAAAGTAATATTGGAAACTGCGCCTGTGCTGCTCCGAGGTTATGTTTTGCAATTTTGATTTTACATTCATGAGAAGCTTTTACGGTGCTTGGGAAGCCCTCGGGATGGAGCGAACAGACTTTGTCTTGTTCTGAAATAACAACACTACCATTTTTCTTTCTAGCAGGCAGGGCTCTCGGTTAGTACCTTTTGCAGGAAGGGAGGAGCTGCAAGGAGTGACTGGAAAGGAGACGAAGGTGGGACCTGAAACAGGATTCAGGCAGTGAGGCTCCCTGGCCTCGGTTCCAGGAGGCGCCTTGGAGAATATCCTGGGCATTGCAGGGAGGTAAGACGTGCACTGGAGTGCAGCCATAGCATGGCATTTTAACCCTAAGGCATGAAAGAGCAGCCTTCCCCTACAATGTATCCCCGGCACCTGGTATACAGGGGTACATTGCTTCTGAACTTGGAGGTTCCATTTTGGTCATGCAAGCTAGGATTGATGGAATTGGAATACAGCACCATCCAGCAGGCCAAAGGCTCCCCATCCCTTGGGTATAATTTGCAGACAAATTATAGTTTCCAGCTGCTGCAAGTATATTAGTAAAAAGAGCACTCCACAGCCAGGAGCGCCCCACTCCAGGCATATCTAATCTGGTTCTGGTCAATCACAGGGTTGCCCTCCTACAGCCTCAGTTGAGGTGCATAGCAACTGGCGATGGAGAAATTCATTGTCCGGGGGCCTCTTAAGACCACAGCAGCAAAGAACAAGAGGAAGTCCCCTGGGCCAGAGCGGGAGGAGGCTGACTCTGGTGCGGAAGGCAGTGGAAGAAGCAAGAAGAGGCCCAAGCTGGATGCATCCCACCAAAGCAAGACTCCCTTGGTTGGTGCTTCATGGAAACACATCCGGGCAGAAGGGCTAAACTGTGATTATAGGATCCTTTTCAACAAAGCAGAGGCTGACAGGATCTTCCAGGAGCTTGAAAAGGAAGTGGAATATTTTGAAGGTAAACAGATCTGATCTTTGAATCTTTCATGAATTCTCTGTGCGCGGCAGGGCTTTCTGGAGCATACTATAAATAGATTTCCTCATTTTTATGGCTATTATTATTTATTAAACTTATATACCACCCTTCACCTGAAGATCTATGGGCAGTTCACAAGATAAAGATACAAGATAAAAGCACAAAATAAAAAGTCAAAAACGAAACAATAACCCCCCCTCCAACAACACGTTTAAAAGGCTGTAGAATCTTAATTAGCCTGGCTGAAGTGGAATGTTTTTGCCTGGTGCCTAAAAATAAATAATGAAGGCACCAAGCAAACCTTCCTGGGGAGAGCATTCCACAAACAGCCATTACGTAGCTATTGTGGTCCTGAGCTGTTTAAGGCTTTATAGGTCAAAACCAGCACTTTGAATTGGACCCGGAAACTAACTGGCAGCCAGTGCAATCAGACCAGGATCAGTGTGAACGCTCAAACCAGTGAGCAACCTGACTGTCAAATTCTGCACCAGCTGAAGCTTCCAAACCGTCTTCAGGGGCAGTAATGATAATAATAGCCAGGCTGAGAAGCAGTTTCTCACTGAATGGGCAGGGGGCTGCAGTGAAGAGGGTTGTTTAATGGGGAAGGGCCATAGCTCAGTTGTAGAGTACCTGCTTTGCATGCAGAACGTATCAGGTTAAATTTGCAGAGTTACATGTCTCTGTGTGAAACATTCTTCTCTCCCCACACCCTTCTCTCCCTCTGGCCTCTCCCTAACTCGCGGCAAGAGGTTTTCTCCTCTACATCTGTCTCTCCTGCTCTCCCTTTCTCCTTTCCACACAAACACACACGGCATGGAAGGAAAAGCAATTTCTAGAGGGGTGGTGATGTAGGAAGCAGAGATCAACCGCAGTGTCCAGAGGGCCCCATGAATTGAATCGGGGGGCCACCAGAAGTTCCCCACCACTGCTCTCAGGGGAAATTTTTACTTGGTGGCATTTCTTCCCTGCATCTGGTTATGAAAGCCCATCTTGAGTTTGTCATCTTTTTTTCAAAGCAGGAGAGTTCACTAAACTCCACATATTTGGAAAGTGGCACAACATCCCAAGGAAGCAAGTGACCTACGGGGATGCTGGCTTGACGTACACATACTCAGGTGTCACTTTCTCACCCAAGCCATGGATTCCAGTTCTGGATCACATAAGAGACCAAATCCAGCTAACCACTGGGGACACCTTCAATTTTGTTCTCATTAACAGGTAACGTTGGGCAGGTGGTGGTGGTTAGTATGGCATTGAGCACCAGGGAACCAGTTCTCCATGCCCAGTCCCTTACACTGACTTGTGATTGCTGTTGTGACATACAGAGGGCAGTGCAGGAGGAGCTTGACATCCTACTGCATTTCTTTTTTTTTTAAAATAATTTTTATTAAGGTTTTCCAAATTAAAACAAATTAAATCCAATTTATAAACTTTTTCCAATAACTAGGACTTCCCCTCCCCACCCCCTCATGTATTCCAAATCTTCCAAATAAACAATTAGGTTCAACAAATTCTTATCCCCAAATTGCAATCATCCTCCATTACCCAGTTTAGCGTAATTCCCATCCCCCTAAGATCGATCTATTCCCTTCCACGAGTTTCCCCCTTTCAAACATAATACAAAAAAAAAACAAAAACATAGAATTAAATAATAATTTTACAACCTTTGGATTCCAACTTTCCCTCCCCTTTTTCCCTGCTACGTTCCTCCTAACCCTCCATCTCTAATATCTTCCTGGAGTTCCCACATTGCGTTAAACCCACATCCCTCTGATTCTTTGCCAGTCTTATTAATTGCGAATGTCCAATCATTAAATTACGAATGTCCAATCCTAAAAGAAGTCTAACGAGAAGAGGGTCCATTTCTTCTATCCAGATTTTTATATCCAGGAGTAGAAACTCCAATTTTAAATCCATAAGCTTGTCAAATCTGGATATCCCAAATATCCCCTTTCCCATTTCTGTCCAGTTCTTGTTATTTCCTTGTTCTTGTCGGCCATTCTCCTCCTTTTTGTTTCTCTGTTCTCCCACAGAAATGTTCTTTCTCCAAAAGTTTCTAATATCCCTGCAGAGGCTTGTTGTTCAGGAGCAAAACATTACATCATGATCCTTTCATTTTCCAACAGATAGTTCCATTGTTTCCTATAGTGTGTAGACCTCTGTAGACAAAATAGTGTTCCATTTCTGCAGTTTCCCAGGAGATTAAAAGTTCTATTCAACTGCACAAGTTTCCTGTCAAAAACACATGCAATATCCCTCAGCTCCTCTAGGTGGATTCCCGTAACAAAGTTCCCTTCCAAAGCCCATCCACCAGTCCAAATAGCTTGTTTATCCTTATTTGAACAATTTGAAACAATTTATACCCAACTTATATCAAATGTAACCGGCAAAGTCCATAACCAAGTCTCTGTTACATTCTTCCGTTTTGACAGCTCCTTGACAGCTGTCAAAACCTGTCAAAACCTCCGTTACTCTTCTCCAGGCATTTTCACGAATCGCTCCAGGGATTCCGGGGGGGGGGGGGGTGTTGCTTTTTAATACAAATTCCACTTTTCTCCTCCGGCTCAATCTTATAAGTTTCCCTCGCGAAGTTGCTAATTCGGTGAAATAAGGTTACTCTCGATCTTAGTTATCCATTCCTTTGTTTTGGCTCTTCTACAATTTCGGGGGGGGCTGACTTCCTTTTTTCCACCTCCCCCGTTCGCTCCAAATTTTAAAAATTTGTCCCCTTTTTTTAGTCCATATTCCAATTACTCACGGGTTCTTCTTTTAGATCCAAATTTTCAATAGAAGAAGTCAGCGCTCTCCGCCGGATGGCATGCGGCTGCGCTCGGCAGGGATAGCAGAGAACTCAAGCACCACGCTTCTCCCCGGCACCCGATCCGGAGCCTTTAAAAAGGCTCCTTCACGAGTCGGGAGGGCGCTAACGGTGCCAGCCGAGTCTCCATGTCCACGGCCTCCTCTGGCCGTGGTTTTTAAGGGTCCCCGCATCGCCGGTGCGGTAGGACCCAGCCCCTGCCGAGCAGACTCCCTCCGGAGCTCGGAGGGAGTCCGCCATTCGGCGCTGGCGCCAACCCGGAAGTCTGACATCCTACTGCATTTCTACAGGAGCTGCCCTTGACTACGTTTGCCAACTGCTGCTCTCCAGATGTTTTTGGACTACAATTCCCACCAGACACTGCCAGCAGAGTTACACGATAGTTTATGGGAAGAAAAGGACATTCATTTTTGCATTTAACACTTACATTCAAATATCAGTCATAATCATAAAAAATAGGATTCTCTGAGTCCTTGGACTCCCTGCCACCCTTCCATGGGTTCCATTATTAATCTTTTCCCACCTGCATCCTATAAAGTTCTCTAGTTCCAGTTACAGATAGGTAGCCGTGTTGGTCTGCCATAGTCAAAACAAAACAAATTCCTTCCAGTAGCACCTTAAAGACCAACTAAGTCAGTTCTTGGTATGAGCTTTCGTGTGCATGCACACTTCTTCAGATACACACTTCTTCAGATACACTGTGTGTATCTGAAGAAGTGTGCATGCACACGAAAGCTCATACCAAGAACTGACTTAGTTGGTCTTTAAGGTGCTACTGGAAGGAATTTGTTTTGTTTTGATAAAGTTCTCTATTTATCTTTAATATTCAATTTATACCATTGTTCATGTTACATCGGAAAATAACAGCTGGGCAGAGCTGAGTGGGGAACAGCTAGGAGAAGGAGAGAGAGAGAGAGAGAGAGAGAGAGAGAGAGAGAGAACAGACTCCCCTTTGCTGCAGAGTGTCTAGCCTTTATCTCCAAGGGCAAGGAGAGCTGATAAGGTTGGTATGCAGAAGGCTCAATGGCTGTGAGATGCCGGGGAGGGAAGCTTAATTGGGAGCACCTTTATCTCGGGAATGGATGCTTCGTTATTTTCCTGTGATCATTAAAGACCCTTTAAATGGTAAGGGACTCTTGTCACTTTGTCCTGCTTATCCGCAGCCAAAGTGGGGGGGGGGGGGAGCCAAGCCCCCAGAGCCTGACAACAATCTTTTCTGCTCCCTTGGTATTTTTGTACCTAAAATTCCTTTAAAAAAACCTTCTAGTTTTTTCACAAATGTTATTTTAAACATTTTTTTCAACTCATTATAAATTATTTTCCAATGCTTTTGCTATCTTACACATCCACCATATATAGTAGAAGGTGCCTTCTTTCTCTTTACGCTTCCAACAAATATTTGTAGTAGTTCTATACATTTTTGTTAATTTAGTAGGAGTTTAATACCAACGGTACATCATTTTCATAGAGTTTTCCTTCAACGTACAGCATGCTGTACATTTTAAGTCTTCCCTCCTTAATTTTTCCCATGACGACAATTGTATATTATATCCAATATCCCTTGCCCATTGTATCAATACAGATGTAACAGTATACATTTTAGAAAGTATTTTCGCTTTATTTTCCAACAAGTCTTTTTCAAACCTTAAAAATTCTTAATATATTCTAAAACCATTTATTTTATCCATTCTAAATGCATCATTTAATTGGTGATACTGTAACCAGTCAGTTAATAAGTCTTATATCCTCAAACTTCTCATTTTCAATTGTTCTTCTTTTGTTAACAGCTCTTTCTTTATACGTTGCCCATTCATTTTTTGCATTTAATTTTTTCACAGATTTCACCTCTAGCAGGGAAAGCCACCAAGGTGTTTTTTGGTCTAATAAATATTTATATTTCTCCCATACTACATAAATTGATTTTCTTACCAAATGGTTTAGGAAACCTTTATGCACTTTTGTCTTATCATACCAGAGATATGAATGCCACCCAGATCTGTTGTCATGACCTTCTAAATCTAGAATGCCTGCATTTTTTAACATTATCCACTCCCGAAGCCAGCAGAGACAGGACGCTTCATAATATAACCTCAAGTCTGGAAAAACCGCCTCTATCCTTTGCATCAGTTAACAATTTATATTTAATCCTTGGCTTCTTTCCCTGCCAGATAAATTTAGAAGTAACTTTTTGCCACTGCTTCAAGTGTCCTGCTCTACTGATAACGGGTACTGATTGAAATAAAAATAGCATTCTTGGCAATACATTCATTTTTATTACTGATATTCTTCCCCATAGTGATAAGCTCATCCTTCCCCCATACCTTTCGGTTTTTCTTTTTTTCTTTCCAAGTGGCTATATAGTTGTCAACCATACCTCTAAATATTTCACTTTTTTTCTATTGTCAATTCTGTTGTTCGATGTAAGTCTCTTTTTTATTGAACGGTCACATTTTTTACCAATACTTTCATTTTATTTTTATTCAACTTGAAAGCTGCTCCCTGACCAAATTCAGGAATTATCTCTAAGACCCTTGATATACTTACCATCAGGTCTTCTACTGTTATCACAAGGTCATCCACAAATGCTTTCAATTTATAAGCTCTGCACCCTACTGTTATACCTTTTATTCTATCACACCAGGGTTTCTAGAATTGATATAAATAATAATGGTGACTGGAAACATCCCCTTCTTGTCCCTTTTGTTATATTTTTCCGTTATCACATTGTTCACTATCAATATAGCCTGTTGATCTGAATAAGTCGCGTCAATTCTCCAAAGGAATGACTCTCCAAAGTTCATCATTTCTATAGTTTTTTTCCATAAAAATCCATGACACATTATCAAAGGCCTTCTCTGCATCTACAGACATTAAAGCCGCTTGCTTTTCATTCATCTGGCGGCCAGGAAGAAAGCCAGCTTGATCTTGATGAATTAAATCTTTTAACAGCATCTTCATATGATTTGCCATTATTGGCAAATAGTTTATAACCATTATTTAGCAGAGATACCTGCGTATAATTTTTTACTGATAGTAAATCTGTATCTTGTTTTGGAATTAATGTAATATATGCCTCTTTCCAAGAATCTGATACTTTCCCTGTATTCAAAATCTTATTCATTACATCTTTCAAAGGCTGTGCCAAAAGCTCTTATAGTTTTTATAGTACTTTGCTGATAGACCGTCTGACCCGGCGATTTACCTGTTTTTATCTGGTTAATTAACTGTTGTAATTCCATCACTGTTACTGGTGCATTTAAGTAATTAGTTTTCTCTTCCGAAATATTTGGCGGCCAATGGCCAGTCTAGTCCACCATCCTGTTCTTGCAGTGGCCAAAAAGATGCCTGTAGGAAATCCATATGGTATAGTACAGATTAAGTCGGAAAGGAGGAGAGATGTCATGGATCTTCCCCTGTGGAACCATTGGGGCAGGACCTTCAGGGCAGAAGTCTAGTTGCTGCCCCCTGAACAGAAGGAGCAGGAGACCAGCACCCCAAACACAGCAGCAGGGCTGGCTTACTGCATTCTGAAGTAAGTGAAATCATGCACATCACTATCTAAAGAGTATAGACCTCCACTCTGCAAGCGCATTTGAGTCCATAGTCTAAAACTACCTAACTGCTTCACTCATCTCCCCTCCCTGCCAGGTATAAGGACGGTCACGATCACATGGGGGAGCACAGAGATGATGAGCGAGAGCTGGCCCCTCGCAGCCCCATCGCATCCGTGTCCTTTGGAGCCTGCAGGGACTTTGTCTTCCGGCACAAGGATTCCCGAGGCAAAAACCCCTCGCGCTACATTGAGGCTGTCAAGTTGCAGCTGGAGCATGGGAGCTTGTTGATGATGAACTTCCCCACCAACCGTTACTGGTACCACAGCCTGCCCAGTCGCAAGAAGCTCCTGGCTCCGAGAATCAACCTGACATTTCGAAATGTGATGGCGCTGACCCCAGGGCAATGAGAGAGATGGCTCACTGAATTCCTTCCACACAGTGTTCGTTTGTCTCAAGAGTTTGGCCATCTAGTTTCTTTGTAGGCATGAATAGAGAGTGTTTCCAAGAGTGTTTTTTTGTTCCTTTTAGTGCCTTTGTGGTAAAAATAAAAAGCCATTTGGGGTCAAATACTTGGCTGATCATTGGATTTCAGGTGTTAGTACGGCCATGGTTCATATGGTGAATGTCCAGGTGGAGTGGGGTGGGGGGGCTATGCTTGCTTTGTAAAATGCAGGGGGCTTGAGGATTTCCTAGGCGCTTTGGGCGTAAGTGGCTACAGAAAAGGGAGTGACCAGCAGGATCGCCAGTAGCCCATGTTCATTAGGCAAAAGCTGCTTCTATAATCTTCTCTGAAGCAAAGCAGTAATGAAAGATAAACCTCCCCCGCCACCCTGATGTATATTTCCTTTGTAATACAGGGCTGGGGAGCCTGATCATAGGCCCTTCTGGTTGGTGGATCCAGGTCCCACCACACCTGGAGGGCCACAGGTTCCCCCAGCCTTGTATCACCAGAGCAACTCTTTAAAAATATTAATTGGATTTTATAGCTTTACAAAAGTAAAAACTGAAGAGAGTAACACAAAAAAACCATCCTGTATTCCCCACCCTCCCACTTCCCTAGTCCTCATCCAGAGCTATTCTTGAGTTTATAGAAACTGGCATGCAAATAACCAGTGAGTCTTGGTCCCTTGGAACCTACTCAGAGTTCAGTTTGCTTAGTAGTTATTGTGGATAGGTATTAACGGTAAAGGTAAAGGGAACCCTGACCATTAGGTCCAGTCGTGGCCGACTCTGGGGTTGTGGCGCTCATCTCGCTTTATTGGCCAAGGGAGCCGGTGTACAGCTTCCAGGTCATGTGGCCAGCATGACTAAGCCGCTTCTGGCAAACCAGAGCAGCACATGGAAACGCCGTTTACCTTCCCGACGGAGTGGTACCTATTTATCTACTTGCAGTTTGACATACTTTCAAACTGCTAGGTTGGCAGGAGCAGGGACCTAGCAACGGGAGCTCACCCCGTTGCGGGGATTCGAACCGCCGACCTTCTGATCGGCAAGTCCTAGGCTCTGTGGTTTAACCCACAGTGCCACCCGCGTCCCCTGTAGATGACAGTTAATCAATTTTCTTGCTCCTATTGGGCTAAAAGTATTAAGTCTTTAACTGAAGGATTCTTTGGATCTTTCCTTCTGTAGGACCATCCATTTATTTAGTATTTTCCAGACCATAAGGGAGCCAGTCCCCGGCCTCCTAAAAAGCAACCCCGGAAAGAAGCAAGTGGGTTATCAAGGAAGGAGGAGGAGAGGGGTGTTGCAAGAGGCAGTACCAGGTGAAATCTTGCAGATCAATGGCTTTGTTATAGAATATCTCAAGACAGGGAGTTCTGTTCATCATCCACCTGACCTAGGAACAAAGGCTACAAAGGTCAGGTCCTCTGCTAATATTGTTTCTGGTATGACTCCAAAAGCATAAGGGCTGTAGCTGGTGCTATATCTACTTACAGTAGTCCCATTTAAGTTAAAGCTCATGACTAATGGACATTGATTTCCATGGGTCTCCTCTGAGTACGACATAGTTGGCTGACGGAGCCGACGTACAGCTTCTGGGTCATGTGGCCAGCATGACTACGCTGTTTCTGGCGAACCAGAGCAGTGCATGGAAACGCCGTTTACCTTCCCGCCGGAACGGTACCTATTTATCTACTTGCACTTTGATGTGCTTTCGAACTGCTAGGTTGGCAGGAGCAGGGACCGAGCAACGGGAGCTCACCCCGTCACGGGGATTTGAACTGCTGACCTTCTGATCGTAGCTGGTGCTATATCTACTTACAGTCCCATTTACCGTATTTTTCGCACCATAGGACGCACTTTTTCCCTCCTAAAAAGCAAGGGAAAATGTGTGTGCGTCCTATGGAGCGAATGCAGGGGGAGGCAGGCGGGGAAAGCCCCCAAGAGCTGCACACAAGCTCTGTGCGCTCTTGCGGGCTTTTCCACAGGAGGGAGAAGGGACTGACTGGCTGCATCAGTCCCTTCTCCCACCTCCCAGAAAAACCAGGAGAAGCCGCAATCTCTTTAAAGGGGTTGTGCGGCTTCTGCGGGCTTTTGGGAGAGGTGAGGGAATCTCCCCACCTCCCAGTAAAGCCAGGAAAGCCCTGCACAGCGTCTCCCGGCAAGGAGAGGCTGCACTGGGCTAAAGGGGAAGCCAAAACAGCGAGCGGGATTCATCCGGCTCGCTGCCTTGGCTTGTGCCATAGCCTCGCGCGAACCCCTGCGGCAGGGAGAGGTTGCGCGCAGCCTGTACGCTGCTCTTTGGGGCTGGGGGAGAAAAAAGGTTTTTTTTCTTGATTTCCCCCCCTAAAAACTGGGTGCGCCCTATGGTCCGGTGCGCCCTATGGTGCGAAAAATACGGTAAGTTAAAGCTCAGGGCTAATGGACATTGATTTCCAGGGGTCTCCTCTGAGTAGGACATAGTTGGCTACAACCCATAGTGCTGTACAGCAAGATAAAGGCAAAAGTGGCATCTTAGCTTCAGGCTTACACTCCAGTGATACTGTCTAGAGCGGCCTTCCTGGTTCTTCTGGTTGTTAAGGACTCAGTTATGGAAACAGCCATGGCAGATGACCACAGGCGGAAAGAAATAGCTCGTTTCCTGCCTGTTACAAAGGTTGATGGAAGTATGATACATGCCACCATAACCAACCCACCCTGGGGAGCCCTTGGGGCAATTTCTGAGCCTCAGAAAAGGGAGAGGGGTGTGGGTGACTCCTGGATACCTAGTCCTATATTTACTGACTTTGCAAGTCATGAAATAGCCATAGGAAGCTAAGGCTGGGCCTATGACCTCTCAGGGCTGTGCAGCAGAAGTTCACTCTGGCAGCACAAAGGAAACTCCTCATAGCCAAAAGGCAAAAGTTAAAATATACAGCTCCTTGAAAAGCAGACTGGTAGATTTTCTGCCACATGGTACTGAACTGAGTAGTAAATCCAAGATCCTATTGTGACTAATTGCTGCCCATGAGAGTCATTGTGCTTGTAAACTACAGCACTTTGAAGGGGAATGAATAATTGCCACAAATCCTAGCCAGAGAGTTTCTGGCAGACTGTGCTTCCACTACAGGTGCTAAGGCCAGGGATGCAGGGTAGCATAAGGGCAGAGAAGAATAACCATCGCAGTTGTCAACACTGGGGTGTTCTCTTTAGGTTGTGTGACGCACCTGTGTTTATTAGTACCAAGCCAGGGTCCTTTTAACTAGTTTTATGCAGCAACAAGACCAGTTCACATAGACATGAACAGGTTTTCACTTATACCAACACAAAACTGTTTATGCAAAAACAGCAGTCTACATTTGGCAGAAACAGGTTTATTCTGTACAAAAGTTTGAAGACTTCAAATCAAGACACAGAGGAGGGGTTTTCCTGGGATGGTGATAGAACCACCCAGAAACAGGAAAAGCTGTTCCATACCTTGCCAAGCTGGACTCTCAAGAGAAAATGTGACATAATTATCAGCTCATTGCATCATTGTTTTGACAAAGTCATTAAAACATCACTGAAAGAAAGAAGCTGGACACTTTCTGCTTTTCTCTTGCACACACATACTTGAGGCTGCCCCGTGAAGAGTCAGCAGCAGATTCCCAGCTACACAGCCAAGTCACGCATTCTCACACCACCGCCTGCTCCCCCTTGGGAATTTTAGGTAAGCAGCCACGTGGTAAGTCCCCCGTCCCCCCGCTTGACACAGCCAGTTCTGTCTGGATTCAAAATATGATCAAGGCACTTGTAGGTTCTCTTCTTTGCAACTGCTCATCTGACTGATTAGCGCAAAGAAATTCCATCACAACACAGGAAGTGGGATGCTAGAAGGTCTTTAAGTCTGTTGAGAAGATTATTAACACTTAAAACACACTTTTCTAACACTGCTGTGCATGGCCACAGGGGGTGAGGGGAGGGCACAATGTTCTGATACAAAGTGCTTGTTCCTGCCACGCAAACACAGACCACTGACCAGGAGTTTATAGGTAGGGGAAGACGTTTGCATGGCAAGACAGAGGGTGTGCCATTGTCCTCAGAAAAGCACACCAGCTGGATCTGCATTCATTTCACTCCTCAGCTCGATGCTCCTGGCTTTGGCGCTGCCGTCTAGAGTGGACACGTTCGTAAAAGAGTAAATAGGCACTGGACGAAAGGACTTCCTGCAACGTGGTCTTGTGCACCACATCATCTGAAATCCACAACCACTGGTTGCTGGTGGCTAGCATGCTTTTGCAAGTCGGTGGAGATCGGCGATACGTGACAAAGTGTCCTGAGTGCATGTCCCCATGGTGGACCACAACGGCCATCAGGCGGTACAGATATGATGGAGAACTGCCAAATGAAGGAAAAACACAGGAAGGCTGGTTTAGTCCAAGGCAGCAATGGTGCCCTTTGTATTGCCATGAGCAAGAGCATTCTACGGAATGGACTACTAGGGGATCCAGCCTTGTTAAGCCATAACGGCTCCATTTGCAAATTGCTTTCCATGCTCCTGTAGCAGCATCCAGACTTGAGATAAACCATGCGGGCAAACGTGTGCCGGGCCTGAATAGGTCAGGATTTCACTGCACTTTTGATACGGGAGACCCAGACAGCCAACAGAAAATATCAGTGGCATGATGGAACATTAGAACGACTCTGGAGATTTACTGGTCACTCCGGGAAAAGTTCGAAGTAGTTTCAAATGTTCTTACTTACCTACAGTCAGGTGCTGTCATGTACGGGAAAGCTACTGGGGATGTAAGGAAGGATGGAGAGCAGGTACCATTCATAAAAGAGGATTTGTTGTTGCCCGCCTGTTCCACATCTACGAAAAGACCCCAAAATCATAGTGCATCGCTGTTATTATCAAAACGGGTTGCTTGCTTATTACAGAAGGGGGTCTCCTGTGCCTGGTTTGTACGGTGTCCTTTATTTACAACTCTGAAAGTTGGTTTGTAAACATCTACATGGCTGCTTTCCTATGGCGACCAAGAATTGCCTCCAGGCAACTAGGCAGGGGGGAAACGGATCCTTCTGTGGGGGTACAAACTGCTTTTCTGGACTGAGCTGCAAGGCAGCTTTAAACCAGGGGTGGCAACCCTTTAGCCAGAGGGCCACATTCCCTTCTGCTTGCTAGCAAAGCAACAGATGTTCCTTTACCTTTACACAGCTGGCTCCATTCCAGCCATGGAAAAGTTAGGTTTCTACACATAGCCCTCTCTGTCCAGGCAAGATCACATTCCCTCCAGACACAGAGCAGGGCCAGAAATGGGCCCCCCCCCAAGCCCTCTTAGTTCTAGCTGGAAGAGAATCTTGTCCACACATCTTTCCCAGGCGAGCCACATGGAGGTGGACATTAAACCTTTTCATATCTGAGACTGGCATAAAGCTAGGTCTGGCTGGCCAGCCCAGTTGTCAATTCCAATATAACCACACACGTACGCCTTGACCTGCCCCATAGCTGAGGTTAGATGCCACATCTGGTGGAGGGCAGATGGGTGCAGCCTTGTTGACGTGGTCCTATGTATAGGAAGAGCCTGCTGGATCAGGCCAGTGGCCCATCTAGCCCAGCACCCTCTTCTCACAGTGGATGACCTCCCCCAACAGAGGTTGGATGGCCATCTGCAGGGGGTTGGACTAGATGACCCTCAGGGTCTCTTCCAATTCTATGATACGGAGCCCAGGGTGGGCCAATCATATTGACCCACAGTCTTCCACCTCTTAGTTTCTGGAATGAACTGGCTTAGCACAAGGACTAACTCCCCTGCTCTCTCCCTTCCAAGTCCTCATTCACTTTGCTTGCCTACCGGCTTTTGGGTCCAGTGATGCCTGTGGGCTGCCTGCAGGGTTGGCTTTCTGGGCAGGGAAGCGGTGCTTGTAGACATCCATGATGAGGAACTCGCCAAATTGCACATGCTCGTTTCGCTTCAGGGGCATGCCATGGTTGGACCAGCTCAGCCTTTGTAGGTGGATACAGAGACACTGAGGTAGCTGTGGAGCAAAATGTAAGAAAGGGGTGGGAAGGTGGCTGTCCTAGTTCCAAGATGCGTGGTGGACGCCATAGAGGCAGAGGGCTTCCCGCACAGAAGCCACAGAAGGCTTGATTGTTGCCTTCGTCAACCTTGTGCTCTCTAGATGCTTTGGACTACAACTGCCAAATCTTTTGCCTCCTTAGTTTCCGGAATACATGAACTACCCCATTTTCTCCACAACTATCTTGCATGGTAGGCCGCCATAGCTGCCTAGGGGTTTGAAGCAAGGTCTTCCCACCCAATGAAACACCAACCATGCCAAACTGAATCGCTCTTTAAAAGCTTTATTCAAAATCCACCAGTATTTCTAATTTTCCAGACATGGAATGAATGGTGTGCAAGTCGACGTATGTGCACACATGTAATCAGAAATTAGGAGTCTAAGCACCACAAGCAGAAAGTTGGGTTTCGCACAAAGCCCAAAGGCAGGTTTTGTTCCTTGGGCTATCCATTGCTTCTCACACAGGTGGGGAGGCCCACAGAAACCACTGTTATGCACTACAGATGTGTTTGAAAAACAAATAATTCTATAGGTTTCCAAAACCACCAAACTTAAGACTAGTTGTTTAGTTCTTCAACTAGTAGCCCATATTAATACATACAAATATAAGCATTGCCGAAGCATTTAAGATTACAGTGGTACCTCGGGTTACATACGCTTCAGGTTACAGACCCCACTAACTCAGAAATATTACCTCGGGTTCAGAACTTTCCTTCAGTATGAGAACAGAAATCATGCTCCGGCGGCGCAGCAGCAGCGGGAGGCCCCGCTTCAGGTTACAGACCCCACTAACCCAGAAATATCACCTCGGGTTCAGAACTTTCCTTCAGTATGAGAACAGAAATCATGCTCCGGCGGCGCAGCAGCAGCGGGAGGCCCCATTAGCTAAAGTGGTACTTCAGGTTAAGAACAGTTTTAGGTTAGGAACGGACCTCCAGCATGAATTAAGTACTTAACCCGAGGTACCACTGTACATTTATTTATTTATTTATCTGCTGGATCTCTCAGTACATTTATTTATTTATCTGCTGGATCTCTCAGTGGCCTTTGATACCATTGACCATAAGATCATTCTGGACCGTCTAGAGGGGCTGGGAGCTGGGGGCACTGTTATATGGTGGTTCCGCTCCTTTCTCCTGGGCCGTGTCCAGAAAGTGGTGTTGGGGGATGAGTGTTCAGACCCCTGGGCTCTCACTTGTGGGGTGCCTCAGGGTTCCGGCCTATCCCCCATGCTTTTTAACATCTTCATGAAGCTGCTGGGAGAGATCATCAGGGGGTTTCGGCTGGGTGTTCATCAGTATGGAGATGATACCCAGCTCTACCTCTCTTTCAAATCGGAACTAGTGAAGGTGGTGAAGGTCCTGTGTGAGTGCCTGGAGGTGGTTGGAGGATGGATGGTGGCTAACAGATTGAGGTTGAATACTGACAAGACAGAAGTACTGTTTTTGGGGGATGGGGGCAGGCAGGTGTGGGGGACTCCCTGGTCTTGAATGGGGTAACTGTGTTCCTGCAGGACCAGGTGCACAGCCTGGGAGTCATTGGAGGTGCAGGTCAATTCTGTGTCCAGGGCAGCTGTCTACCAGCTCCATCTGGTAAGCAGGCTGAGACCCTCCCTGCCCACTATCAAGGAAATAAGCAACTATCCTACTTTTAAAAGACATTTGAAAGCAGTCCTGTTTAGGGATGTTTTTAATGTTTAATGCTATATTGTGTTTTTAATATTTGATTGGGAGCCGCCCAGAGTGGCTGGGGATATAAATAATTTATTATTATTATTATATATTATTATTTTATAATGATTTGAAATTCAAACTTGAACTGACTTAGTAAGTTGAGAATCTTATTTGGTAAACAAAGAAGGGGGAACATTCTATTTCTTTTCTTTTTCCCTCTTATATTTTAAAAGGCAAGCTGCATAAAGTGTGATATTGCAGCAGGCTGAATTTATTGACAGCATTTTGCTAATTTGGTGTAGTTTGCATACATTATTTTGATTCTTGGTAAAGAAAATAAGAAACTGCTCTTATGGTGATCTTGGAAACTTCATGCTAAGACGGTTTTCTTACCTTCCCCAGTTTTAGCTGTTTGACAAATGTTGTTCTCTGGTTCTCCATGATTTGCCCAGTCCCTTCTTCGGCCTGAATCTGGGGGTGGGTGGGTAGGTGGAGGAAGCCAAAATGAATTATAAACCAACCACGTATGGTACAGGCACAGACCACTCTGAGAAATCTATAGTATGATCACATTTTACCTGTAATTAACTTGCGCAATTTCAGCCTTGTGCAGTTGAAAGCTGGCCAGCTGAAGCTGCGCAAATAAATTGCACACAAGGCGGAGAGCTTAAAAGGCCCTTTGTGCTGGGTTTTCCCAGCTCATCTAGAGCTTTGAAGCTCTCTGCCTTGCTTATCAGGCAAGTCCTGCTCAGTGTGCAGGCTCTGGGATGCTCTTGCAACATCTCATGGGGCTGCCCAAGTTTTTGCAAGCTCTCGCAAGAGCATCGCAGAGCCCAGGTTCTGTTTGGGGGTGGGTGGGAGTCCTGCCTGGCACACCAGCTCCATAAGATAAGGATGGTTGCACAGGGGAGGTTTGAGTATACAGGTTTTGGCATACATGCGCCATCCCTGTGCAAGATGCGATCATACCGTACTACTTACTAAATGTACTACATTTGATGTATCCAGGTATAGCAGTCCTGAAGCAGATGGCATAATTCACAAGCACTGCAAATTTTGCATTTTAAGCTTTACTCGGAGGTGGGGGAGAATCCTTTAAGCTGGTCTTTCGAACCATGGGCAGCTTACCCACATTGAAAAACCAGGATGGTGCCTAGAGTAAGACCATGGAAGGGTTGTCAGCCATTCTAAGAGCCATTCTAAGGTGGGTCACAGTCCCTGCAACAGAAAAGGCTCCCCACAAAACCCATGAATGGGGCGCAGCATCTTCTGCAACTTCAAGATCCACACCATCAGCCAGAAACACAAAAAACCCCAACCATCCTGTTTCTAAGCCCACAAGAGGACCAGGAAGAGAATGGAGTACCTAGGAAATAAAAGCATCTTTCAGATGTATCAAGGGGCAATTAATCTGCACCAGGGGAGGGGGGTCACTGCAATCAAGAGACTTACTTTTGTGCAATTGTCACACAAGACGTCCTTGACTGACTCGGTGGAGATGAAGTGGTGGAGGCACTGGTCCAGGGTCAGTGGGTGGCCCTGTGGAGGAGGGGTGGGGGAGTAAAAGAGGAAGCGTTGGCACACGTCCTTAAACCCCGTGAGTCAGAAAAGGGCTGTGCTTGGGCAGCTGCAAGGGATTCCCACAGGAGGGTGCCTTACCCACATGGTGGCAGGGATGCTCAGGGAAAGGCTGTCAAAAGTGTCGTATCTGAGGGGACTCTGAAAGAAAAAGAGCCCAAATGTCTCAACGAGGATTTATAACGTAAACACCCTACTTCTCGCTCCCCCCAACTTTCACGATGATGCTCTTTGCCTGCCTGGGCAGAGAATAAAGAGATGGGGGGGGAGAGGTCTATGAAACCCTTTTGAAATGAACCCTGCCATACGAAAGAGCAGAGTCACATACAGAACTCCGCCAACCTTACCCTCTACCCCTTCCCACCACTGGAATGTGCCCCACCAACCCCACCCGAAGTTTAAAGAGGCTCCCCTCTCCTGCACTAAAGCACTACCAAGGACAACAACTCTTCAAAGCAGGCTGCCCATCCTGGAAGCAATAACACCCCCCAAGGAATAGTCTCAGTTGTGGGGAGCAGAGGGTCACCCCCTTGGCAGCTCCTCTTCAGCCCATCTACATGGGAAGTGACTCGGTCCTCCCTGGGTCTTAGCTCCACCCGCCCATTGATCTCCTGCAATCTGTATGCCTCTTTCTCTCACACAGACTTACGGACCTGGTGTTTGCAATGCTTGCAGACCATGTTGCTCGTTAACCTGCCATGAAAAGGATGCTGCAGCTTCCAGTGACTCAACACAGGAGGAGGAGGAGGCCCTACAAACCAAAATAAAGGTTGTTCCGTCTGACTCTTCTATTGTTTTGCCAGACACTGTGACTGGTGCCCTCCTGATAATCTTGTATCTGGAAACACCAGGATAGGGAAGACTGCAATAGCACCATAGGGAAACCATTAGGCTAGTTTAAAGAATTTAGGTGCCGGGCAAAAACGTTCCTCTTCAACAAGGCCTTTGGCCAATAGACATGTGATGCCCTTTTAAATGTGTTTGGGGGGCGTGTATTGGTTTGTTGTTCTTATTTTTACTAAGTATTTTGTGGTTTTTATATTGCAATTTTATGTTGTGAAGCACACTGAGATCTGCGAATGAAGGGTGCTACACAAATTTAATAATGTCATTAGACAAGGTTAAAGAGTGATTCCAATAGCCAGACATCCTTTCAGCTCCTGTCACAGTCGCCCCATGCAGACAACAAAATCAGGCCATAGCCCAAAGGTGTTTGGATTTTTATATCAGTAGTACAAATAGTATCTGCTACATTTCACCAAATCAGAAAAGTGTTTTTACCTCTTGTCCTGGAGCATATTTGCTTTTGTAGAATTTCTGGCTTCTATACAGACAAATACAAAATAAAGTTAGTTTTAAAAAAGAAAACACTTTCCACATGGTGATATCTTTACTACTGCACACTTAAGTGACAAGGGTGGTATCCAACGCAGTTATACTCAAGAGTAGATCCACTGACACTGATGGGCCTAATGTTAATTAACTTAAGTCCATTCGGAATTATACTTGGCTGAATACCACTCCAGGCAGTACAGGGAAGCACAACTTTGAAAAAACAGCTTAAAAGCAGAATCTTATGTAGGTCTCTTCAGCTGGGCAGCCCACCAAATTATGAGAACATAATAGGAGCCTGCTGGATCAGGCCAATGGAGGCCCACTTAGTCCAACACCTTGTGCTCACAGCGGTCAACCAGATGCCTCTTTTGGAAAACCCAAAGGAGCACAAGAGCCCTCTCCCCTTCTGTGGTTTCCAGCAACTGGTATTCAGAAGCCTTGCTGCCTCCAACTAATTTTATAAACTTCCATGTCACCTCTTACTCACCTTTTCTCTAGATGAAAAGTCCCAAATGCTGCAACCTTGCCTATAGGAAAGGTTGCTTTGCAGCCCCCGTGTCTCTTGAGTGCTCACCTCCAGAGAATGCACATCAAACAGATGCACGACCCGCAGCTGGCGGTCCCATTCATCTTCCAGCGAGGAGGTGAGGACATGGAACAGCTCGTGAGCATCCTACCGAAAGAGCACCAGAAAGCTCAGAATGCCAGGCCAAGCTCACCAGAAAAGTAGACAACAGGGGATCATGTATGTTGCCCTTGAGGTACATTTTTGCAGCTCCCAAGAAAAAAAATTGAATCCTGAAAATTCGGCTTGCATTTTTAGATGGACCTTCAGCAAGGCAACATGGAAGATCAAGAGGCCAGGGTTCCTTCACAGCAGGTTGGGGGGAAATTTAATGAATTTTCAAACATATTTCATGTCTACTGAGCAGATTTGTGTGCAGAAGTTCCCAGATTCACACTTGCCATCCTCCATCAAAGGGATCTGAGGTGGCAGATCTGGGAAAGGCCTCCCTCTGACCTCAGAGAAGCACTGATTGTCCAAGACAACAATGCAAAGCTGGGCGGTCTAATAGTCTGACTCACTATAAGGCGGCTTCCCACATACAGTGGTGCCCCGCAAGACGAACGCCTCGCAAGACGGAAAAACCTGCTAGACGAAAGGGTTTTCCGTTTTGGAGGCGCTTCGCAAAACGAATTTCCCTATGGGCTTGCTTCGCAAGACGAAAATGTCTTGCGAGTTCCTGCGGGTTTTTTATCCTTCCCCCCCCTTTTTCTAAGCCGCTAAGCCGCTTATCAGCTGATCCAATAAGCCGCTAAGCCGCTAAAAGCCGCTAAGCCGCTAAAAGCCGCTAAGCCGCTAATAGCGCTAATCCGCTCATCCGTCAATGGGCTTGCTTCGCAAGACGAAAAAACCGCTAGATGAAGAGACTCGCGGAATGGATTAATTTCGTCTTGCGAGGCACCACTGTATCTGCATGCAGGAGAAGAATTAAAAAAAAAGGTAACACTAGAGTTGTGCCTCAGACAGAGATGCAGCGGGCAGGCAGTCTCCTTTGTGCACCGAGTGGGGATGGTTGGCTTTCACACAGCCTTCAGCAAGTTTCAAAAGTACTCAAGGGGTGTGTGGAGGAGGGCAGAAGTGGGGTGAGGTCTGGGGAGAGTCCTGAAGGCCAGACATGGGGGTCTTAAGGTCTGCATTCAGACCACAGACCACAGGTTCCCCACCCTTGCAGTGAGTATTCAGACCTTTTCCCACCCACTTAAAAAGGCAGCACAAACCAGTTAAAACAAAACTGGGAATGCCATAAATCAAGGGTGAAGAACCAGTAGCCCTCCAGGGGCTGCTGATTCCAACTCCCATCAGTCCCAGCCAGGACAGCCAGCCATCATGGGTGATGTGAGTCATAATCCACTAAAATCTGGAGGGCAGCAGGCTCCCCACGTCTGGTGTAAACAAAGCCACAATTCTTTAACGTAAAACAAGAGCCCTGCTGGATCAGACCAAAGGCCCATCTCCTCCAGCAACCTCCTTCCGACAGTGACCAACCAAATGCCTCTGGGAAGTATCTGGAAAGGCTGCAAGTAAGAGATGAGAGAGCAATAGTCCTCTCCCGCTCGTGTCCCCCAGCGACTGGCTTTTGCTTGTTATGTGCCAGATGTCAAGGCTGTAGAAAACAACAGCAACAGAGAAGCATACTCTGGTGCCTTACCCCACTTGGGTAGCTACCTGCTCTTCGAAAGAGGAGATCTGCCACCTGTACATCCTCAGGACCTCCAACAAGCAGCTTGCATCCAGGAAGTCATCTTCAGTCACCTCTTGGCAGGATAAAGCTGAATGCATCAAACACAAAATAGTCAATGCAGACCACGCACAGAAATGAATTCACTCATCCTAAACATACATTCCTCTTATTCTACAGAAAGTTCTCTCCACTTGTGTAAACGGAATTGAGTAAAACCATCTTGCCCAGCATTCTTCTTTCCACAGTGGCCTTTGGGAAGCCTCCAAGTGGGACACCAGCACAACAGCCCTCTCCCCACTCATGCTCCCCAGCAGCCAGTACTTGAGGCACACAGCCCCCACCCAAGACTGGAGGCAGAGCAGTCTTCCTGACTAACAGCCTTATCCTCCATGAATTGCCAAATCCTCCTTTAAAGCTGTGCGATTTGGTGGCCATCACTACAACCAGTGGGAGCAAATTCCAGAAGTTTAACTGTGTGGAGAATCACCTCCTTTTGTCTGTCCTGAATCTTCCAGCATTGAACTTTATGGGATAACACCACTGGGTTCTAATATGATGAGATATGTTTTGGGCTCCATAGCACCTTTATAGGAAAGAACAGAGCAGTTCAGATAGATGCTGGTAATGTAATACTTATAATGCCTCTTGTGGGGATGTCCTGTGGTGTCTTCTGTTTGGACAGAAATTGTTGTTCATATTAACTGTTTTGGAAAAATTCTTGATACTTGTGAATGACCATACACAATTATATTCCTATGATGTGAGTTAATCCTGTGAGCCCTTACAGTTGCAGAGACGTATGCTGGAAGGATAAACACTCACCATGCATTACTCAGTGGTCTGGAGATCTCATTGCCCTTTCTATGATTGAATGTGTATCTTATCTGGTCATTTGGATATCTTGTTGGGACATGTGGTCTACCTATGTTAATATATGTTTTGAAGAGGATTGATTGATTATTCTTATTGTTAATGAGACAGTTCAGGAAAGCGATTGCCAGTATTCTTGGTACAGTGGAACCTCGGGTTAAGTACTTAATTCATTCCGCAGGTCCGTATTTAACCTGAAACTGTTCTTAACCTGAAGCACCACTTTAGCTAATGGGGCCTCCTGCTGCTGCCGCGCCACCGGAGCATGATTTCTGTTCTCATCCTGAAGCAAAGTTTTTAACCTGAAGCACTATTTCTGGGTTAGCGGAGTCTGTAACCTGAAGTGTATGTAACCTGAAGCGTATGTAACCCGAGGTACCACTGTATATCTCATATAATATTTGTACGTCATTTTACAATCTTAGCTTGGAGGTGCTTTTTCCCATAAGGTATGTGATGCTAAGTATTTGTAGGTCCCCTGTACTGTTTACCTTTAGTCTATTGTTCTTTTTTAAACACTGTTTTCTTGTTTTGAGGTTTGCAACTGTTTTCTCTACTTATGTAACAAATTAAATTAAGACATATAGTGGAACCTTGGTTGTCAAACGTAATCCGTTCTGGGAGACCGTTCAACTTCCACAACATTTGACAACTGAGGCACAATGGGAGGTCAGCAAAATCCATAAAAAAATTGAGAAATGCACCTTGGAAGCCATCTGACTTCCAAGGTGCGTTTGAAAACAGCAGCATTCACTTCCAGGTTGTCGGCATTCAAAAGTCAAAACGTTCAACTTCCGAAGTGTTTGACAACTGAGGTTCCACTGTGCTTGATAAAAGGAAAAGAAGTGGCTTGCTTTATGCTTTGTGTTATGCACCCAAAATAACACAAAAGGACCTTTACCTTTCAGGAGGTGGAGCAAGGTCAGGGACAAATACTTCCCAGACGTCTCACTCTGGCTGACCTGGTACTGAACTGTGAATCCTTCCAGCCACTTGATGAAGGACGGACAAGCAGACAGCCCCTGGAGAAGTGAGTTCATGAAGCATGTGTTTCCCAGGTTGAGAAGACCTGGCACTAGCCCTGGGGGGGAAATACATCACTGCAATTGCTGCAACCTTCTGAACACAGCCTTCCTGCTTTTACTCTCCAGTACCTCTGCTCTGCCCTGCCCTAAATGCTGCTCCTTGTCCTGTCATTTGCAGAATGCCTCGCCTGACACCATCATCACACAGCTCTAGGCAGGAGACAGAAACACTCCTTTTCCACCAGCCCCTTGGCTCTTAATTATATGTGGTCTCCTGGAGTAGGTGGAATGTTTTAATCCTGCCTTTTAAAAATAGGATTGTCTTTTAGATTTTTCTTTGTTTTTCTTTTATGCTGGTTTTAATGTATATGTTTCCTTTATTACATTGCAAGTAGTGTTGAGTTATCTTGGTAAACAAGCTCCCAATGAATTTAATAAACGAACAATTTTTCTGCATGTTGTTCTGACCTTATTCCTCCATTTGCACTCCCCGCCCTCCCGCTCCCAATTAAACTTCTTGGACTTACTTCCAAACATCTCTGTGGTCTTGCTCTTCTTTATTAATCTTCCCTTGTTTCTCTCTACCAGCAAAGGGAACCCGCAGCCCTCCAGATGTTGCTGGACCCCAACTCCCATCATCCCTGAGTGCTGGCCATGATTGCTGGGGTTGATTGGAGTTGGGAGTACAAAAACCTTTGGAGGGCTTCAAGTTCCCCATCCCTGCAGTTTACACTCCCATCATTCTGCACGTATCAGCTGCATCCTCCTATAGTTCAGGGATGGGGAACATCTGCAGCCCTTTAGGTGCTGTTGGTCTCCAAATGCAATGAGCATGGTCAGTGGCCAGGACGATGGGAGTTGGCAACAACACCTGAAGGTCCAGTTTTCCCCATCCCCGTTTTAGTTGGAAACCCTTCCACCTGACATCAGTCTTTCTTCCTGCTTTTGATTCTAGAGTGTCAAAAAGCATTTGTTCACTCTGTTTAGTCCCAACTGCTGTCTTCTTCCATTTTGCTTTCCTTCCTCAGGTTTTTAATTTTAAGACAATCATCCTGCAGACAGGGCCTCAGTTATGTTTTAGTTTTCTGTATGGCCACCACTGGCCATTTTAAGCACAACAACACACCTTCAAAAAAGACAAAAGGGCTCTCCTGTTGGGATTCAGTGGCCAAGGAAGACCCCAATATTTATATGAGACTCTTTTTGTTGGGATCAGGATCAAGGATCAAAACTTTATTAGCAAAGCCAACAGGCCACAGCTATACAAGAATTAAAAATAAAAAGAAGAATAAAAAGAAGAAAAGAGCAGGCAAAAGGAGGTCCGTCAGATGAACAAGTCTAGTGGTGGCCTAGCTTGGGATCAGGACATGCAAGGTGCAAACTCACCTGCCCCACTCACTCCTCCCTAGTCTCCCTTTCATTTACCTTTCCTGCGTTTTTTTCTCTCTGTGATGGGGCCCCATAAGACATAGATGCTTGCAGCAAGAGCAACTGCAATCCCACCAATCACTCCCCAATTCTTCATTACTTTACACCTAAGAAGAAAAGAGAGAGGGGTGATCCCAATATACATCTGTAAACAAACAGCCCAAAATATTACACTGGAACTCCAGAATACAGTCAGTACCTTGGTCGTCAAATGGAATCCATTCTGGAAGTCCGTTCGACTTCAAAAAATGTTTGAAGACCAAGGCACAGCTTCCGATTGGCTGCAGGAGCTTCTTGCACTCAGTCGGAAGCCGCGGAAGCCACATCAGATGTCCGGCTTCCAAAGAACGTTCACAAACCAGAACACTCACTTCCGGGTTTGCAGTGTTCGTGAGCCAAAACAGACGCGTACCAAGGCATTCAACAACCAAGGTATGAATGCAGAGCTATACTTGGGGGCGGGGGGGGGGGGGATACACATTATTTGAGATTTTGGCAAGGACACTTTTTATATGATTTGACATTCCTTTATTGCATATGAAAGGGAACCATCATTTTCAATACAACCCTCATGACAATCCTGGCAAATCTGGAACTATACTTGATAATCAGATAATGCTGATATTCTTGACTTGGACTCCCCCACTCGGCCATCATGAAGATCCCCGGGTGACCTAGGGGGCCAGTCGCGGCCTTCTCTCAGGGGATTAAATGAGGAGGGAGAGACGGGGCCGGGGAAAGGTGGGAGATAAACGCAGAAAGCGGCGGCGGCGACGACGAAGCAGAAGCGGGGTGCTGCCCCTGAACCCCGCGGGGCCTCCTGGATCCAGACCAGCATCTTGCTTCCAGTGCCCCCTCCCCAGAAGCCTGCAGGCGGGTGCTTCCCCCGGCGCCTGGCGCGCCGAGGTAGACTGCGGCCGCCCCTGCAGGCTCCATTCCGCCCCCGCCGACTGACCTGGCCGCCCCTCCGGCCCGGAAGAGCCGCCTGGCCGCCTTCCTGCCGAGCTCCTCCACCCCGCGGCGGCTCAGCAGCATCCCGCCCTCAAGCGCCCCGGCTGCCCCGGGCGGAACCAAAGGCGTCAGGCGCGCGGGGAAGGGAGACGGCGCGGGACGGAAGCGGGGCAGCCGGACCGCCCCAGCAACGGGCCCGCCCCCCTCCCCGCTCTCCGCGCGCCCGGGTTGCTAAGGCGTGCGCCGCTCTGAGGCTCCCGCCCGCCGCCCGCGCCCCGCGCAGAGGGTTCCGTGGCACAAAGACAAGCGAGAGGCTGTCGCCAGAATCAGTGCCGGGTCGACGAATAAGCCAAAGAAGCTGTAGCTTCGGGCCCCCAAAAAATTAAAGGGGGAAAAAACTTGGATGTACACTTCCAAAATATAAAATAAAAAACAAATAAAACCTACATAATAATTATTTCACTATTAATATACTTCTTACAGTAATTGTATTTCACTATTAATATACTTCTTCTTAATTGTATTTCAGTTCAACAATTACTTTGATAAAATACATATTTTGTTACGTGCAAATGGCTTTAGATACCTATTACGTCCATAAATTACCATATAGCATATATTCAACATAAAAAACAACAACAATTTGTTGTTGACAAAGGACAGCTGGACATATAAAGGGCCCCATTACTGTCAGTAGCTTAGGGCCTCATCAAACCTAAATCCAGCCCTGTCCTTCACCCTTGATTTTAATTGTTCTCCATATATTCCCGAGGGGAAAAGAGGAAAGCAAAAAGCATTCCTGATTTGCCTGTGTTAGTTTAAATGCGCCCGAGGAGAAAGAGAGAGAAAAAGGCAAAGCACTTTAAACAAAACAGAAAAAAACAGAAAATACATTTTACTTGGGAGTAAGGTCCTAGTGAATTCAAAAGGGGCTTGCTTTTGAGTAGAATCGGGCAGTAAATAGGCAATGCTCCTTATGAATAACAAGCCACATGCATAATATTTGTTAAGTGTTGTAGACTTTAAATGGCCTGTCGTCTTATTGGGCAAAGGCATAGTAAAATTCAATTTAAAACAAGAAGAATGCAACAAAGAGGGAACCATTGGGATGGCACGAGCGAGAAAGCTGTGGCCTGAAGTAAACTCAAGAATGTGCTGCACCATCTGCGTGAGTCAATTTTTTAAAATTGTAAACCACACTGGCAGGAGGAAGGCAATAAATAAAATAAAATAAAATCAAGCAACAAATACAATTAACTATATTAAACAGTAGAGTAGAGCTGATACTTAACATCAGAGCTGACAATAACCCTTAATTAAGAGCAGCTGCTGATTCCTAGACAATAGGGGGCTGGGGGCTTCCTACATAAACCGCTTCATGTGCCTTGGTAGAAAGGTGGTTGTTGTTGTTTACTAGTTTCCGACTCTTCGTGACCCCCTGGACCAGAGCACGCCAGGCACTCCTGTCTTCCACTGCCTCCCGCAGTTTGGTCAAACTCATGTTGGTAGCTTCGAGAACACTGTCCCACCATCTCGTCCTCTGTCATCCCCTTCTCCTTGTGCCCTCCATCTTTCCCAACATCAGGGTCTTTTCCAGGGAGTCTTCTCTTCTCACGAGGTGGCCAAAGTATTGGTGCCTCAGCTTCAGGATCTGTCCTTCCAGTGAGCACTCAGGGCTGATTTCCTTCAGAATGGAGAGGTTTGATCTTCTTGCAGTC
The DNA here is from genome assembly GCF_964252035.2 of Podarcis erhardii. Classification (NCBI taxonomy): domain Eukaryota; kingdom Metazoa; phylum Chordata; class Lepidosauria; order Squamata; family Lacertidae; genus Podarcis; species Podarcis erhardii. The sequence continues at coordinate 53,589,219 of NC_138502.1, read as the reverse complement.
CATGGGACTCTCAAGAGTCCCCTCCAGCACCATAATTCAAAAGCATCCATTCTTTGGCGATCAGCTTTTTTTATGGTCCAGCTCTCACTTCCGTACAATACTACTGGGAAAACCATAGCTTTAACTATACGGACCTTTGTTGGCAAGGTGATGTCTCTGCTTTTTAAGATGCTGTCTAGGTTTGTCATTGCTTTTCTCCCAAGAAGCAGGCGTCTTTTAATTTTGTGACTGCTGTCACCATCTGCAGTGATCATGGAGCCCAAGAAAGTAAAATCTCTCACTGCCTCCATTTCTTCCCCTTCTATTTGCCAGGAGGTGATGGGACCTGTGGCCATGATCTTCATTTTTTTGATGTTGAGCTTCAAACCATATTTTGTGCTCTCCTCTTTCACCCTCATTAAAAGGTTCTTTAATTCCTCCTCACTTTCTGCCATCTATGTTGTGTCACCTGCATATCTGAGGTTGTTGATATTTCTTCTGGCAATCTTAATTCTGGCTTGGAATTCATCCAGCCCAGCCTTTTGCATGATGAATTCTGCATATAAGTTAAATAAGCAGGGAGACAATATACAGCCTTGCCGTACTCCTTTCCCAATTTTGAACCAATCCGTTGTTCCATATCCAGTTCTAACTGTAGCTTCTTGTCCCACATAGAGATTTCTCAGGAGACAGATGAGGTGATCAGGCACTCCCATTTCATTAAGAACTTGCCATAGTTTGCTGTGGTCGACACAGTCAAAGGCTTTTGCATAGTCAATGAAGGAGAAGTAGATGTCTTTCTGGAACTCTCTAGCTTTCTCCATAATCCAGGGCATGTTTGCAATTTGGTCTCTGGTTCCTCTGCCTCTTCTAAATCCAGCTTGCACTTCTGGGAGTTCTCGGTCCACATACTGCTTGAGCCTACCTTGTAGAATTTTAAGCATAACCTTGCTAGCGTGTGAAATGAGTGCAATTGTGCGGTAGTTGGAGCATTCTTTGGCACTGCCCTTCTTTGGAATTGGACCACATCAGCAAGGCGGGGGGGGGGGATCTGGTCATCTGGGCAGCCCAAGACCTCCATCCACACTGCTCAGGCTTGCACCCCAGGGAGGTCACTTGAGTGCGGCTGATGCAGTGGTTTGACTTCACCCCTGGAGTGAAGTCCAAGACAGACAGGTGCCAACAACTATGTAACAGCCGTAACAGACTCACTAACACAGACTTTTCTTGTGCACCTCCAATTCCTCCTGCTCATGCACACACACCACACGCTCAAAGTATTTCCTTTTTTATCAGCATTCGAAAACTGTCTTTGTTTGCTCTAACGTATCAGGAATGTAGAAGCAGCTGTGAAGGGTGGAGGGGGAGAAGACAAATGATAATTGTGTGCTTCACAACTGCAGCAATGTGCATGCCTTCTAAAAGGGCCCAGGATGTAAGATTACCTGGCTGCACTCCCACTGCCTCGGTGGGTTCTCTCCCACACCCTGCCCCCCCATCCAGCTGCTCATAAGCTCTCAAACACCTGTTCAGCAGACACCCTTCCACAAAGCTAGTGAAGTTCAGCCACAACACCACAAATACCAGAAAGCTGTTTTGAAAGAGCCATCAAGGTCAATCCAGTAATTAGTTCTCAGAGGGCTGGAGAAAATGCATGTCATTCAAGGCCTTTAGTCACTAGCAGCTCTTGCCCTCTCAAAACACCCCATAAAGTGCTATGTGTTGCGTATTTTTTTTATATACAAGGTTCCTGCTGCTTCCTTCTGTTGGCTTCTGTTTCACTCTCTGCTGGTTTTTATACCTATTTTCATCCCAGCAGCCAGGATTTTTAACTTAAGGTGGCTTTACCACCAGAAACAGGTGAACTCCCCACCACCCTGCAAATCATCTTTTGTTCCCCACAATTTCTGAGGGGATTTGGAATGGACAGTGTTGTGTATTGAGTCAAAGGATTTTATATCTGTATTATTATTGTCTGTATTTGCATTAGGGTAAAGTAACTGCCTTTTGGTTCCAGAGGGTACAGCTACTATTGGTCCATTTAAGCTGCTGTATTTGGATCCTCTGTCTTATTGGTTGCCTCCAAAAGGCAGGACTGTGATTGCCTGATATTGTTCCCTCCAAAATGTATCCTTTCTAGCTAGTTCCCTGTCCCTATAAATGTAGCTCTCCCCTCCTCAAGTTTCAGTCTTGTTGCGTTAATAAAGAAGTGTTACTAGAGAACTGTCTCCAGCATATTATGTCAAGAGAGCTGAAATCACAAACCCCACGTCACAACAACTGGCGACGAAGGTGGGATCCGGAATGCTGAGGAGCGGTTAAACGCAGCCCTGCCTCAGAGTCCGGATTGTAGCTAAGAACAAGACTCACTGGCCAGCTGAGAAGACGACCCTGCCCACAGGACAATGGAGAGTCCAAGGGTATTGGAGCCCTTCCAGCCATCAGAGCCCCACACGTGGGAAGACTACGTCGAACACTTCGAGTTCTTCGCAGTGGCTCAAGGGATCACCGATGCCAGCAAAAGAAGGGCCACATTCCTGAGCTACTGTGGGCCTGAGATCTTCAAGCTGGCCAAGGCATTGCTTGCCCCAGCGAAGCTAAGTGAGACATCTCTCAAAGATATTCTTGCCTGCCTAACAAGCCATTTAGCGCCTACTGAGACCAAGATGGCCCGGCGGATGGAGTTTCATAAGAGGCAGCAGCGTGCTGGGGAGTCTGTATCTGCATTTCTAGCTGAACTGCGGAAGCTCGCTCAGCACTGCGACTTCGAAGATCTGGAAGAGACTCTCCTGGATCGGTTTGTCGGTGGTCTGAGCAGCAAGAAAGCCAGAAGACGCATCGTGGCTAAAGAAGAGGTTACCCTTGCTTCAGCCTTGAAGGAGGCCACCGCCACGGAGAATTATGAAAGAGAGGAGCTTGATGCCAGTCGCAGGGCCCCTAAGCCACAGATAGAAGTTGCGCATGCCATGGATGAGCTAGAGGCTACTCCGAGCCAGAGCCCAGTTCGTGGGGTCGAGTCAGTGCGTCAGGCCTGCACAGTGCACAAAGATCACCGAGGCAGGTGCCCTGGTTGTGGCGGAAACCATGAGCGGAAGAGTTGTCGTTTCCGGGATGCTATGTGCTGGACGTGCAGAAAGACAGGTCACATCGCCAGGGTCTGTAGATCGGCGGCGTTGGGAGTGACAGGAGCACCTAGACTGGAGCATCGCAGATCGGCCACAGCAAACCATGTTCTAAAGGACTGCAACTACGTAACGGAGATCAACGGGAGGGTCGTGCAGTTTCCAGCGCAAGGCAAGGCACACGTCAAGGTGAAGATTGAGGGTCAGCTGTGCAACATGGAGGTGGACTCCGGATCTGGATTCACTATCGTGTCGGACCAGACCGCGAGGACATTCTTCCCCAGGGGTAAGTTGCCCCCTCTGGAGACCTTCCCGGCAACTTTGCAGTCATACTCAGCGGGCCGCATCCATGTTATGGGAATGTGTGCCGTGAGAGTACAGTTCCGGGACAAACAGGCGGTACTCAAACTGGTGATTGCGAAGGGCAGTCGCCCCAGTCTCTTGGGCACTGACTGGTTTCCCGCCCTGGGACTGAGTATATCAGGGCTTAATTCAATCCAAACCTGCCCCGAGATGAGCGAGGCATTATACAAAGAATTTGCTGGTCTCTTTAATGGAAAACTGGGTTGTTATAAAGGGCCCCCAGTTGACTTCGAATTGGACCCTGGGGTGGCCCCAATCCGACTCAAACCAAGGCGAGTGCCATTTGCACTGCAACCCAAGATCGAAGCAGAGCTGGATAAATTGGTCAAGCAGGGAGTTCTCTCACCCATGGACTCCGCTAAGTGGGAGACTCCAATCGTCACGCCCCTTAAAGCAAATGGGGAAGTTAGGATCTGTGCTGATTACAAATGTACTATCAATAAGGCACTCAGGGGAAATTCATACCCCATTCCAGTCGTATCACATCTGTTGGCTAAACTGGCTGGGGGCAAGGTGTTCGCCAAACTTGACCTGGCACAAGCTTACCAACAGCTGCCAGTAACCCCACAATCAGCGGAAGCACAGATTATTGTCACACATAAAGGGGCGTTCAGAGTTAACAGATTACAATTTGGAGTTTGTGTGGCCCCAGGGATTTTTCAAGGGCTCATGGAACGCCTGTTAAGAGGTCTGCCGGGGGTCTTGCCATTTTTTGATGATGTTTTGATTGCTGGAAAAGACCCACAGGAACTGGTTGCGCGTGTCCGTGCAGTGTTGCTCAAGTTCAAGGAGGTGGGGTTGCAACTAAAAAAGGAAAAATGCAGTTTTGGGGTGCCAACTGTGGAATTCTTGGGGTTTAAAATTGATGCATCAGGCATCCACACCACAGATGCTAAGGTTAAGGCCATCATCGAGGCACCACGACCACAGAACAAGACGGAGTTGCAGTCATTCCTGGGACTTATTAACTTTTATCATTCGTTCTTACCCCAGAAAGCTTCGGTAGCTGAACCATTACATAGACTGTTGCAGAAAAAGAATGTGTGGCGATGGGGGCAGGAGCAGCAGAAGGCTTTTGACTCCTTGCGAGGAATGCTGAGTAGCAAGAGCGTCCTTGCTCATTATGATGAATTGAAGCCGCTGGTCCTGGCATGTGATGCCTCTCAATACGGCCTGGGGGCGGTGCTGAGTCATAGGGAACCGGATGGGTCGGAAAAGCCCATCTCTTTCTATTCCCGTACGTTGTGGCCCACGGAGCGCAACTATGCTCAAATTGACAAAGAGGCGCTTGCAATTGTGGCAGGAATCAAAAAGTTCCATGATTATGTGTACGGTCGTCATTTCTCCATTGAAACGGACCACAAACCACTGTTGGGGTTGTTCAACCCGAACAAACAAACGCCACAAATTCTCTCCCCCAGAATGTTGTGTTGGTCTATATTCCTGAACGGGTTCCAGTACACCTTGACCCATGTGCCGGGGAAACGGTTGTGCCACGCTGATGCGCTGAGTCGATAGACACTGGCGGAGGAACGGGGGTGCGGAGGGAGCAGACCACCCCCGGCACCACTATTCTGGTACGGTGCCATCGTGATGCCCCCCCCAGACACGTGCCGTTCACCCCTGCGCACCAGGCGCCATGCCCCCAGAACGTGTGCCACGCTCCCAGGATGCGCGCCATGCCCCCGCCTGCTCTCCCCCCCCCATGCGGCTTCGCCACTGCTCCTAGATTGGTTTGCTTATCAATATAAACAGGAGAAGACTGTCTCAGAGCAAAAGGAAAAAGGGATGGGGAGGGAGGAGATAAAAACAAAAGTAAACTCAGGGCCAAGTTACAGGTTGTTATAATAACCAGCTGGGATGGAAACTGTTCAGATAGTCTGATGGGATGGTTGCTGCTGTGTATTAATTGAGGCACAGCCAAAGGCAACTGGTATCTCAACAGAACATCCCTGTTTCCCTTCCCTCTCTCTACTCTGCAGACTCATGGAAGGGCTCAACTAGCCACCTTGTAAGGTGTCTGGTATTCTGATCCTATTTTTTGTCAATGGAAAGGGGTAACATAGGCAGCTGCCTCAGATACCAGGTCATGCTATATGTCCATCTCACCCAGTATTGTCTACTTTGACTGACATGATCTTAGGCAGGGACCTTCCATGCCACTTCCTTCCTGACCCTTTTTAAAGATGCCCAAGTATTGGACTTTCATGCACCTTACAAAGTCTCCTTCCACAACCACTCTGCTCATCTCTGGACTGTCACAGCAAGCCTATCTCATGGGTGGGGCCCTTTTTATTTTTCCTTTTTATGGTACTTTTAGAAAGACTTGACACATTTATGGTGGCAGAAGCTTTCAAAGACAGAAGGGTATAACTTCACTGGATATAACTTCATGAAACGAAGTGGGCCTGAGCCCCAAAGAGAAAACTCTGATTTCTTCTTCATCAGCATTTCCCCCCCCCCCACTTCTCTGAGCCTTGCAGGCTGAGCACAGTGACAGAGCAGCCACTTTCCACATGAAAAAGTCCCAATCCCAGATGGCACCTCCAGGTAGGGCTGGTAAGGAGTCCTGCCTCAAACCTTGGAGTGCTGCGACCAGTCAGTGTAGACAGTATTGAGCAAGGTGGACCACTGCTGAGGGTTCCCAGTTAAACCAGCCCTGGAGCAACAAGGACTGGACTCTTAGCTTATTCTTAAGGGGAAGGACCATAGCTCAGAGGTAGAACACCTGCTTTGCATGCAGAAGTTCCACATTCAATTCCTGGCATCATCAGGGCTGGGAAAGGCTTCTCCCTCAAGCCCTGGAGAGCTGGTGCTGGTCAGTAGACAGAGTCAGAGGGTCCAAGAGTCTTCCCATGTTCCCCCTCTCTCATCACACGAGAACTCAGACATCCAGTGAAGCTGAACCTTGGAAGATAAAAGAAAGTCCTTCTTCACACAACACATAGTTAAACTATGGGACCCATGTCCACAGGAGGCAGTGGTGGCCACCAGCCTGGGTGGCTTTAAGGCGACCAGACAAATTCATGGAGGAGAAGGCCCTCCATAGCTACCAGGCACAAGGGCTCTGCCACCACCTTCAAAGGCAGCAACGCGTCTGAATACCAATTGCTGGAAACCACAAGAGGGCGTTTGGTTGGCCAGTGTGAGAACAGGATGCGGGGCTAGAGGGGCCATTGGCCTGATCCAGCAGCTGCCTCTTCTGATGTTCTTACCAGTCTCCTAGCAAAAATTGGTATCGCACCTTGGAGCTTAGGGATAAAGATAAATGGGAAGGGAATTGGCCGATTCCTGTGGTCAGACAGTGGGAGTTGGCTGCTCCTGCAGCTCTCTGCTCTTTGTATTTCCTCCTCGTTTCCCTCCTCCTCCTCTTTTTCCTCTCCTCCCCTTTCTCCTCCTCCTCCTCCTCCCCTCCGCCCCTCTTCGGCCTTCTCCCGGGTCTCCCCAGCTCGGATCGGCTTGCAGAAACAGGAGCTGTCCAGCACGGAGACCTCCTGAAATCCTCGCGCCTCTCCTTCCTCCCACCATGTAAGAGAAATGAGCGAGGGTTCTCCAGCCCTGCCTTCGCAATGGAGGAAGATTTATTTCAGCTAAGACAGCTGCCGTGAGTAACCCGGGGAGGGAGAAGGGCTGGAGCTCTGCTGGGAAGAGGGAGGGGCGGGAAGAATAACCCAGGACCTCCAGGAGAATCGCAAGCCCCCAGCCCCCTCCCTGCAGCGAGGTTTCTCTTTCCAAAGGGGGCCATTGGCCTCAAGGTCTCAGGGAAGCCAGCAATTTTCCTTGCTTGCCTACGCAAGAGCCTCGCTTTATGAATGACTGTCACACCTTTTAAATCAAAACCATGGGGATATTTTTAAGATTTCAGAAAGAACCATCCAACCCAACCGATGCTTTTGCAACTAGGGGTGCTAAATATATTCATTCTAGACACCCCCCACCGGCTTTTCCTTCTAACATGATGCCTCCTTCTGGAATGGGGAGGGGATCTTCCCTCCTCTTAAAAGAGAGCTTTGTACTGGGGTCCACCAGGTCTGGTGTTGGACATTCTGAGGCTTGGAAAAGAGGTGCTTTGCATTGCCGCACAGGGTGTGGGGGGTGTGGGGAGGGTGCTCACTCCGTGGATATGTGCAGCCAACAGTGACACCCACACAAATGCAGGGGTTAAGGTTTCACTGCCTTCTGCTTCTCTGTGACTGTCTGGCTCTGTTTTTGTTGGGGGAGGGAAGATTATTCTTCTTTGCAGTCCAGGCACAGCTTGTGAGAGCAAATAAGATTTCTTCCTTGGCAGTCAGTGAAGACTTCTTTTAAGTATCTTTCAGGCGTTGGTATAATTAGCTCCATTTCGTGGGCATGCGGTTCTGTAGTGCACACAGGAGCACAGCCGTGAAACATTTCAGGAATCAAGACCTCCCTCCCCCACTTCAAGGCAAAGATCAGTAACTGTGCAATCTGAACCATGTCTACTCATAAATAAGTCCTGTTCAATGAATTCAGTGGGGCTGAAGAGCAGATCCACACCTTACAGTTAAAGCAAATGACTACCCCTCCAAATCCTGGGAGCCATAGTTCCCCATTCAGCTACATTGGCAGAAGCCACAAAGACATGGTGTTGCTAAAAACAAAGAGCAGTTAGCCAGCTTCTTGCATCATGGACTACAATGCTTATGAAGAACTTGTGGATAAAATAGGAACGGGCAAAGGGTGACAACCAATAGTAGAAGGAATGCACTACCATCCTCTCCAGTTTCTGGATATGTTGACCAAGGACATTCACTCTTCCAAAGCAACACTACTAATTAGGAACACAGGAAGCTGCCTTCTACTGAGTCAGACCTTTGGTCCACCTAGGGCAGTACTGTCAACACTGACTGCCAGCTGCTCTCCAGGGTTTCAGAGCAGGAGATGTCAGGGATTGAACCTGGGATCTTCTGCATGCAGAACATGTGCCCTGCCATTGAGTCGTCGTCGTCATCATCATCATCATCATCATATATTATTTATACCCCACCCATCTGGCTGGGTTTCCCCAGCCACTCTGTGTGGCTTCCAAGCGAATATTAAAAACAATACAGCATCAGACATTAAAAACGTCCCTAAACAGGGCCGCCTTCAGTTGTCTTTTAAAAGTAAAATAGTTGCTTATTGCCTTGACATCTGCTGGGAGGATGTTCCACAGGGCGGGCGCCACTACCAAGAAGGCCCTCTGCCTGGTTCCCTGTAGCTTTGCTTCTCGCAATGAGGGAGCCGCCAGAAGGTCCTCAGCGCTGGACCTCAGCGTCTGGGAAGAATGATGGGGGTGGAGACGCGCCTTCATGCCTCTCCCCCCATTGCACTCTGGATAATATTGATACAGTGTTGTATTTCTTTGCAGGGGTAATTCTCAATTTTAGTTGTGTGCTGGCAACCATGAGAGACAGCGAGATAGAGTCTTTTATGTGGTGGCTCCACACCTTTGGACCTGCCTTCCTCCTCGCAGTGCTGTGGGGGCAGCAGCACTTCAGGCATCTTTGGACGGACTTAAAGCCTCATCCCTTTTTATTTGCCTTCCCTGTGTAACCTTTTTGCTCAGCTTGCTGCATGGAGGCTGGAATATTAGGATGTCCTGGGAATTCTGAGTCAGTTTTTATTTATTTGAATCAGTTTTTATTCTTGGTTCTAGCTTGTTTTATTAATTATTTATTTTTAAAGACTTGTAGTTTTCCTCCCCCCATAATATTCTTTATTGATTTTCATTTACATACTCCACATACACATTTTGTATTACATTTTACATTTTTGCTCCTAAGGGCCGACTTCCTTCTTTCCTTCCTTCTTCTGGCTTTTTATATCACATCTAAATTTTTTGCATTGTCTTTTGATTAAAAAAAAAATTATTAAAGTTTCAAAAAAGTTACAAGAAAAAAAAAGAAAAGAAAAAGAAACAAAAAATACAAAATACAAAAAAGTAAAGACAATTAAAAACAAATCAACCTTTCCATATCTTGACTTTCATTTACTTGTTTCCCTGACCTCCTCACACCTCCCTTTTTTGTATTCTAGTTCAATTAGTTATTTCAGCAAATCCTTTCCATTTTTGCTTTTATCTTAATAATTTATCTTAATATATTATAACTTTACATTCTCACCTGTTAATAATCCATCTTTAAATGCTCCTTTATAACATTACTGCTAAAACCACATAGCTTCATTCCAACATCCTTCTAACATACCTTAAACTTAAAACTTAATGCTTATTTATACATAACTCCTTATATCATTTCTACTAAAGCCAGACAGTTTCATTCCAACATTTTCCCTAATATTCATTAATTTTACACTAGATCCCAAAATAAAAGTTTTTCTTTATAGACTCTTCCAATTTTCATCCAACGTCCCTTCTTCCTGATCTCGGGTTATGTCAGTCCTTACTGTCCATTCCATCTAGTCCATCAACCTGGTAGTCTTATGTCCGAGGCTCTTAAATCTCTTGCATGCTCCTTCTGCAGATCTTCTTCTTCTTGTTCATACTTGCACTTTTCCTTATCTTTAGTTGATCTCTTTCTTGATTTCTTTCCTTTCTCATTGAGGAGTAGGTCTCTGGGGGATTTCAGCCCATAATTATCTCCATCTCCCCTCATCAGACCAGCCCATTCCCCACAGTCCACTCCCCACAGTCATCAATATAATTCAAAAAATATTTAACAGCATATTTCAAAGTCCCTCCAAAGTTAAGAGCCTCCTCAGCTCCAGACTCCCTCTGGCTCATTCCAAATTCAATCTTCCAAAACAACGGCTTATGCTCCTGCAGGGCCTCAGATCTCTCCATTTGTATTGCTTGAGGTACAACCGCAACCTCCTCCATTATCATCTGCCCTTGCATTTGCCCAGTCGAGCCAGTTTCCTGAGTTGGTCCCTGTATGATTTCTGTGTCAGTATTCCCTGTTTGTCCACATTCACCGACTACAACAGTCATCAAATCCAACGTCTCATTCATCAAATCCATCTTCTCATGCAACTGCTCCAGCAAAGCGCTCGTCTTGCAAAAAGCAAGCACCAAGACTTCTTCCAAACACATTTTTATTCAAGGTCGCAGTCTGTTTCCACGATCTTAATCTCGCAGCTGTGAAGTCCCCAAGTAAACTGCAGCAACAATTTAACAAGCTCCCTCTAGAGGAGACACTTTCTATTTATGTCCATCTTTTTAAAGCATGTCCAACAAAAGAAAGTTACTTTCAATTTTCAAATATTTTGTTTCTTTAGAATGCAAAAGGCAACACTGGAATCAGTTTGTTTCTCTCTCTTTTTTTTTTAGCTATCTGTCAAAATGTTCCATTCACAGTCAATGGACGTCTCCAACAATTTCTGTCTCTGACCCCCGTTCCCAGGTTTGAGATGGTGGAAACTTATTTTTCTTTACTCCCTCTCCTGCAGGCTTAAAAAGTCAAATTTCCCCCCCTTTTCTCCTGCTTCCCAGGGGGTTTTAGTGGTTATAAATAAAGGAAATTTCGCCCTTTACAAAACAACTTTCCAGGCTATTAGCTTACAAGGTTTTTGCTTCAGTCTGTTTACAAAAAGCGGAAGGCGGACTTCCTGTTTTGAACCTTCCCGCTTCGGTGCCAAATTAGGATGTTTCTTGATCCAATTTTCCGTTTCTACTCACGGGTACTTGTTTAGAGTCCAATTGTCGACAGGAAAAAGGCAGCGCTCTCCGGCAATGGCTATGCGGCTTCCCTCTGTGAAAATAGCAATCAGTTCGCAGCACCGCGCCGCTCACCCTACTTCGCTCCGGAGCCCCAAAATGGGGTTCCCCGCGAGTAGAGGAGGCGCTCCTGGTGCTCTGCCGAACCCCATGTTCCCAGGCTTCCTCCACCTGGGATTTCTAGTGGGTCCCCACCCTCGCCGCGGCGGGAAGACCCAGTTTCCACCGAGCCAGCTCCTCCGGTCGGAGGAACTCCGCCATTCGCTGATGGCGCTAACCCGGAAGTCGTTAAATTTTTCGCATTGTCTTCATCCTTTTTGTATATTATTGATCTTCTTTCGTATTTGTCCATAGAGTGTCTATAGCCAAATAAATCCTCCTGTATATACAATTCTTATTGTCTGTATTCATTTACAACTACCATTGGTTACATTAATCACATTATACATTATACATTTTACTTTTAATTATTTTCTTTATCCAGAAATTTTCTTTGTATTTCACATTATGAGGTTCTACTGGTTTCACTATTTCACCTTATCCTTCCTATGTATGACATAATTTTTTCCCATTCTTTTAAAAATGTTTCATCGCCCTGTTGTCAAATTTCCCCCGTTAATCTAGCTATTTCTACATATTCCATTACCTTCTGTCACCATTCTTCTACTGTTGGTCATTGCTGTTGTTTCCAGTCCTGGGCTAACAACAACTTCGCCGCTGTTGTTGCATATAAGAACAATTTCTGGTCATTCTTAGTAATGTCTTCTCCTACCATTGCCAACAAGAATGTATCTGGCTTTTTCAAGAACATATGTCTAAATATCTTCTTTAATTCATTATATATGTCTTCCCATTGTTGTAAGCAGCTTTGCGTTTTTTTTTAACCTTTATAATAAAATAGAATCAAAAGTGGAGTCCGCTAATAACCATTTCCCACTGCATATCATATCGTCCTCTTTTTATCCTTAAAACTCTATTTATATCCATGGTTCTTTTCACATTGCAAGTGTAATTTCAGTCCTGCTAATGTTTTTAGCTGCTTACAGTGTTCTTTCAAGTAAAATTTTAAAAAATTCCCAGTCCTTGTTAAAAAAATTGACATCCTGGTTCCTGACTTTTCCAGTCATTTTAGCCATTTAGTCCATCAATTTTGTTGTCCACTCTTCTCTTGTAGGTGTTTTGTCTTTCTTCCATCTTTGGGCTAAGAGTATCCGGGCTGCTGTCATCGCATACATGAGCAGTCTTTTGAAGTCCCTTGGTATCTCTGCACCTAAAATTCCTAATAAAAAGGGTTTTGGTTTTTTAACAAAGGTTATTTAAAAACTCATTGTATATCATTTCTCAATATGCTTTTATCACCTTACAGGTCCACCACATATGATAAAGGTGACCTCTTTTTCTTTACATTTCCAGCACGTATTTGAACTAGTCTTAGACATTTTTGTTAACTTACTGGGAGTCAAATACCATCTATACATCATCTTCATATAATTTTATTTCAGTGTTCTACATGCTGTAAATTTTAAGTCCTCTCTCCATAGCTTCTCCCAAGAGGAGAGTTGAATATTGTATCCAAAATCTCTTGCCCATTATATCATTACCAAGTTAACCTCTTCATCTTTAGTATACCATTCTAACAACATCTTTTACATTTTAGAGAGTGTTTTTACTTTATTTTCCAACAATTCCTTTTCAAACCTTGAGATTTCATTACTGAATCCATTTCTTTTATCCTTTTTAAATACATCATTTAATTGATGGTATTGTAACCAATCTGTTAAGAACTCTCTTATATCTTCAAAATTCTTTAGTTTCAATTGGTTCTCTACCTCTGTTAACAGCTCTTTATAAGTTCCCATTTACCGTATTTTTCGCTCTATAACACGCACCTGACCATAACACGCACATCGTTTTTAGAGGAGGAAAACAAGGGAAAAAACATTCTGAATGAAACAGTGGATGTATCATTTTTGTGCTTCATGCTGTGGCCACAGACATGTGATCTGATGGTGAATTTGGGGTGACCCAATGCAAAGATCCTGAGGATCCATGTAGATCCATGCTTTTTAACCACGTTTTTGCACCATTGCAGCCCCAGGCAACAGTGGGTGCATGATTTTGGGGGGCAGGCTGTAGCCATGGACATGCTATGTGATCTGATGGTGAATTTGGGGTGACCCAATGCAAAGATCCTGAGGATCCATGTGGATCCATGCTTTTTAACCATATTTTAAGTGGGGAGGGAAGGAAAAACACAGAACGGACAAGGAGCACGAGAGGGGTGTGCAGAGAAGCAGCTGGCTAAGAATGCAGGAGAGGGGTATAACAGGAGGGAGGAAAGGAAGGCAAAAGTTTTCCCTCACCTACCCACCCAAGCCAGCCAGCTCTCTCTCTCTCTCTCTCTCCCTCCCTCCCTCCTGCATGTTTTCAGCAGCACGGAGCACAGAGACGACACTCTGCTTTCCCCTCTGCTTGCCTGGAGGGGAGGGGCTTTCCCTGCTCTTTGTTCCGTTTGAGCAAACACAGCAAGGAAACAGAGGTAGGTGGGCAGTAAGACCCTGAGGCAGAATGCAGGAAAGCAGCCGCTTCCTCTTTTCAGGTTTCCCTTCTCCGAGACGCGCGATTTGATTTTTGCCTGATTTTTTTTGCCTCCCCTCGCGCCATTTGGCTCCAGGGACCACACATTCGCTCAATAACACGCACAGACATTTCCCCTTCCTTTTTAGGAGAAAAAAATCTGCGTGTTATAGAAGGAAAAATACGGTATTTTTCGCATCCAACTTTTTCAGTGGTATCACTTTTAGTGGGGAAAGCCACCATGGTGTTTTCTGCACTAACAATTTTTTTATATTTCTCCCATACACCATAAATTGATTTTCTTACCAAGTGTGTTAAAAATTATTTATGTACTTTTATCTTTTCATACCATAGATATGCATGCCAACCAAATCTGTTATCATGACCTTCCAAATCTAGAACAACTTGTAAGCAACTTTGGATGGGCTTTTCCTGGAAAAACAGCACCAGTCCATTATAAAATACTGTAATAAAAAACTGTAGCCTCTCATCAGAACCACCAGTGAAAATTTCAGAACTATCCTGATGTCTTTTATTTTTTGATAAAGTTTGCAAATGGAACTAAATTGGGGGTGAGGAAGAGGGGTTTGATATTTTCATATTGTCAAGACATTAGTGCCTCAAATTGCTTGCATTTAATTTTAGCCCTAGGAAACAGTTGCAAGGGCCTCAGCACCCAGCTCTAGCTAGTGAACAATGATAATTTTTTCCGGGGCCAGTTTTATGATGAAGCAAAGCAAAGCAATCACTTTGGGTAGAAAAGATGCTGTTTTCTTGCTTCCTATCTCAAAATGTCAATTTTAAAAAATGAAGTATCATCCATTGTGTTTGCTGACGTGTGTTGTTGTTGTTGTTGTTGTTGTTTAGTCATTTAGTCGTGTCCGACTCTTCGTGACCCCATGGACCAGAGCACGCCAGGCACTTCTGTCTTCCACTGTCTCCTGCAGTTTGGTCAGACTCTTGTTTGTAGCTTCGAAAGCACTGTCCCACCATCTCGTCCTCTGTCCTCCCCTTCTCCTTGTGCCCTCAATCTTTCCCAACATCAGGGTCTTTTCCAGGGAGTCTTCTCTTCTCATGAGGTGGCCAAAGTAGTGGAGCCTCAGCTTCACGATCTGTCCGTGTGTACAGTACAGCTGACGTGTGTACAGTATATCTAATGTGATTTTGCCTCTTTTGCTTGTGGGTTGCATTCTATACATGTCTACTCAAAAGTAAGTCCCACTGAGTTCCATGGGACTTGCTCCCAGGTATGTGGGCAGAGGATAAAGGTGGGCTGGGTAAAGGTAACCTATCATGGATAGGCCTGCAGGAGAAATTCAGTTCAGCCGAATCTATGCAATTCACTTTCTGAAACACCATGCAAATTGGGACCATACTTTGAAATCCAAACTTATCCCAATTTTGCAATGCAGTTCTCTGACCAGACAAGGTTTACAGAAATGCATGTACTGGGGAAAAGTGTACATTGTTGTTGTTTAGTCGTTAAGTCGTGTCCGACTCTTCGTGACCCCATGGACCAGAGAACGCCAGGCACTCCTGTCCTCCACTGCCTCCCGCAGTTTGGTCAGACTCATGCTGGTAACCTCGAAAACACTATCCAACCATCTCGTCCTCTGTCGCCCCCTTCTCCTTGTGCCCTCCATCTTTCCCAACATCAGGGTCTTCTCCAGGGAGTCTTCTCTTCTCATGAGGTGGCCAAAGTACTGGAGCCTCAGCTTCACAATCTGTCCTTCCAGTGAGCACTCAGGGCTGATTTCCTTCAGAATGGAGAGGTTTGATCTTCTTGCAGTCCATGGGATTCTCAAGAGTCTCCTCCAGCACCATAATTCAAAAGCATCCATTCTTCGGCGAAAGTGTACATAAAAACAAATATATTTGTGCAAATACAAGAGTGCATCATATTAGGAGAAAATGCTTGCAAAATGTATATGTTGGTCAAAACTGCCTACAAAAATGTGTTTATATGGAAAAATTGCACTAAAATGCTGAAGAATTTTCATGTGGATTACAACTATTATTTTTTGCAAATTTCTGCAGAAATGTGAAGAACTAGATTTAAGATTGGAAAAATGAGAAACCGAGAGAAGGAAAATTGACAGTTCCTTCCATCCCTAGCTATCGGTACTTATTGCAACCTATTAGGTGTCATTCTCTTTTGCAGAAACAAACAGAATTTGGATTCTGTCAGGTTGTCAGGCGTCCTTCACCTTCAAGGAAAATTGCTGTGCATGGTTGTTTGACTGCACCAGCTACAACTCACAAGGCTGAGCATGAGATCCCTTTTGGATGGGAGATTAATATAAAATTAGGCACAGGTGGAAACATTCACTTCAAGCCTGAAATGCAAGCCCACAAGAAACATTGCTGTGATTTCCAAAGAGAATAAGATGATCTAGGTGTTGCATTATTGTGGAAGACACAAGCAGGGCCCCCAGAAGTTGGGCTCTGATTCCCAGCAGCCTCAGCAGCCAGCATGGCCAATGGTTAAGAGTGCTGGGAGCTCTAGTTTAACAACATCCAAAGGGCCACAGGTTCCTCACCCTTGAGGGAAAGCATTTACGTGATGCACACCTGTTTCTTCTGTACATCCATGCCATGTATTCATTATGGTTCCCACACCACTAGGGTTGTCAAGTTCCGTCGCACAGGGGAGAGTTCACGGTCAGATGAAGATGTAATTTCAGGAGAGCATGAAGTCCAAATTGAGGGTGTCCAGACGCAGTTAGAGGCTGTGGAGCTGGAAGATGGAGGGATGGTGCCAAAGGAGTTTGCAAACCCAACTGATGGTGAGTTGTGTGGACATCTGCTCTCACTCCTGAGGAAGGAGCAAAATGTTAATATGCATTGTGAAAAAAATTAAATACCCCAAAACTTTTCATAGCCTTTCATAACTTCACTTTAACACTGTAAACATTTTTTGGTCTCTTTCAAATGGATTGTGGTTGCTGACCCAAGGACCCCCCCTTTTGTCTTTTAGTGGGTATTGCTATTTTTTAAGTTATTGTTACATTGTACTATTATATTGTTTTGTTGTTCTAGATACGTTTATGGTGGAAGATGCGGTGGAAGCCATCGGATTTGGCAGGTTCCAGTGGAAACTCTCCATCCTGACAGGCTTAGCATGGGCAAGTAGAGGTTGCTAGAAATAGCAAAGCCAAGGGGGGGCCAGGGCCAGGGAATGGTTGGCCCACAAACTGCAACTATTTCCCACCTTAATTTTCCTCAGTTTCCCTGGCTTGGATGATGGGAGGCATTGAGCCAGAAGAGACTGGCTTTGGGATATATGGCTTGATTTTAGGCAACTGCTGAGGCACAAAGTTGCTCAAAGTCACCAGTACATGCAGTTGCCTGGCTCATTTAAGACTATACAGAACCTTTATTCTCAATAATGATGGAACTTACAGGTGGAGAATACTTTTATTTTTACATGTTTTTATTATTTGCAAAGGGGATCTTTTTATGAGTTAACACTTTATTATCGCTTTGGGCTGTGCTGTGTCTTTGTACTGTTATCCAGGCTGTGAGGCTTTATGATGTACATGGTTGGTTCTTTATTTGCTTTCCTTGTGCTGTGTCTGCAGTTTGTTTTTGTTGCTAACAAATCAATTATATATATACATATGAAGGCGAAGAGAAATCTGGTGAACTGTCAGGGGAGCTGGTGCTCTAACTACTGCCTTCTTCCTTCTTGCCCTTCTAGATGGCTGATGCCATGGAAATGATGATTCTGAGCATCCTTGCACCCCAGCTTCACTGTGAGTGGCGATTACCCACCTGGCAGGTTGCATTGCTAACCTCGGTAGGAAAATACCAGACAGCTCTTGCATTCTGTAAGGTTTTCCACTCATTAACTGTGGGTTGTTCAAAAAGTCAAAAACCCCTCTCTGTCCTACAAGCTCACCAGTTTGCAGAACGCCCAAGAGTGTTGAAGGATTCTATTTCTCCCACAAAGACACCTGCGTCTCGCACTGTGGCTTGCTTCACGTTCACCGAATTTCAGCTCTAAACTCTAGCATTGCTTATTGGTGGAGGTTATTCTTCCTTTGGGCAACCTTTTCACTTACCCATTGAAATGCAGGAATATGGGGCTTGGTTAAAGGTGCCTGTTGAGGCTACACACTGTTTTTGCCACGAGGCAAACTCCCTTAGCTTTAATCTCTCTGGAGATAAATCTACAAGGAGTTGGACATGATTGGTAGATCTATTGTCCACCATATTCCAGTGTAGGGTTGTGCTGATGTTTCCTGAACACAAGTCACATCCACACCATATATTTAAACCACATTTAAAGCACACTGCTTCCCACAAAGCATCATGGGAATTGTAGTTTGTCACCTCTCCCTCCTCCTGGCCTCAACTAAAGAAGACAGAGAGAGCCTCACAGGCAGATCTTCATAAACAGGCCAGTCTGTGCAGGAAAAGCCTGGCTGTGCCTTGTAAGTCCACAAAATCGTAGGGTTGTAGAGCTGGAAGGGTCATCAAGTCCAAGCAGTGGTCGCAACGGGGTGGTTGGGGGGCGCTAAGCCTCGGGTTCCATGACTGCGGGGGTGACAAGAAGTCACCCTGCAGGGGCTTGCGGTGGCGTGTGCAGCCATCGCGCTGCTGCAGCTGCATGTGGAGGATCCTCCGTGCACGGCTGCAGCCATGAGCAGAGGATCCCGGCACCGTCCGTATGGCGCTGGAGCGGCGCTGGCAGCAAACCGCTATACAGCGCATGTGCAGTGTCACTATATACAGCGCATGCATCGTACGTAGTGACACCGCACATGTACCCTCCATAGTGATGCCCGCCCCGGGTGCCACAGCGCCTTCCTTTGCCCCTGAGTCCAAGGCAGGAATCACAACTAAAGAATCCCCAGCAGGTGGTCATTCAACCTCAGTTTAAGTGCCTTGAAGCAGGTTCAGCCACCAGGACCATCCTTTCAGGGTTGGTGGTTCATCCCCCCCCCCCGAAGAGCCACCCAGGAGAGACACCAAGAGCCAGGTGCAGCTTCTGAACCAGCTCAATGGGCAGCCCCACACAGAGTGCATTGCTGTAGTCCAAGAGTGTGTGGATCACTCTGGGAAGGCTCTCTCTGTCCTGAAATGGCCACAGCTGGCAAACCAGATGTGACTGGTAAAAGACACTCATTGCGCTGTATGACTGATTCCACCATGCAGTTAGCAGGTGATTATAACAAAAATCTGTACATAACCCTCCCCATCTAGCCCCAATGTTACCAGGCCAAATGTTAGCAGGCCAAAGCTCTGAGGTCAGATTTCCCACACCCCTCTCCCCTAAAAATGGAAAGATTGATATTAGGAATTTAGGATGGATATATCTGTCTCTCACTCCTCATAATATTGCCGTTTTACTGTCAGCCTCTAAGATGCTATCTGTCATCCATTATAACAGATCTCCCATACCCCTGTGGGATCATCCAAAAATTGGACATTTTGTCAAGTCGTGGCTCAAAATTCAGATCTTTGTGTGCCAAATTCTAGTTCTGAGATCTTGCCAAACTTGGGCTAAGAATGTTTTCTTCTTCTTCTTCTTCGCTTTCTTTTCTAGATGGTTCTCTTAGAACACTCCCAGTTCAGCCTGTGAATAACAAATATCCTTTCCTTCACTTGATGCAGGTGGTGTTTATGGGAATGATGTTCAGTTCCACACTCTGGGGAAACATTTCAGACCAGTATGGCAGAAAAACAGTAAGTCTCCAGCCTTCCCCTGAAGTATTTGCCAGGCAGAATTAGTTGCTGCCACCAAACTGAGTGCCACGAAGGCCCTCTGTGGTTAGGCAGTGGGGCTTCAAACCGGGTGGTGTACCTCTCTGCCACTACTCGGGACTAATCTTTCCAAGTCTGACTCGGTTTAAATTCAGTTCACTCCTCCCTCCCACATTCGTGGGCTGTAATTACCTTTCTGCTTTTCTTTTGAGTTACAACAGGGAACCTGGGGCCACCAGATGATGATCATGGGACTACAACTCCCATCACCCCTCACTGTAGGTCATACTGTCAGGGGCTGCTGAGAATTGGTGTCCAACAATATCTGGAGGGCCACAGATTCATTTCCCTTGGTGTAAGATATAGTGGATATTTATTAATTTATTTATTTATAAATATAGCTATATACGACTAATTGTTTTTTTGAAAAAAATAATAGAGCAGTTTAGAACAGTTGTACATAAAACCATACAATAAAAAACATTTAAAAAAATGTTTAAATCAGAAATCAGCTAACTATTGTGGCAAGATGCATTCTGAATCGCTGGTATAGGCCTGGAGGAATATATCCCCCCCCCCAGCATGTTGAAACGGAAGGTGCCTGATGAATTTCTAGTGGCAGGGTGTTCCACAGGGCTGGGCCAATGACACTAAATGCTCAGTTTCTCATTGTTGTCAAATGAGTCTCACCAACTCGGGGAACAACCAACAATGCCCCAAAGTTGTTCAGGGTTTTATAGAGAAACACAAGGGCATGAACCTGGTTTAGTAGTAGATGGGCAGCCAGTGCAGACAGTTCAAGAATGGGGTCACATGTTATGTGCCATCTGATAGGCATATTCTGTGCCAGCTGGAGCTTCTGAACCAGGCCCAAGGGCAGCCCCAGCTAGAGCGCGTTGCTGTAATCCAGTCTTGAGATTGACAACACAGAATTTATGGTTGGCCCTGTAAGAGAAGGAGAATTGCTTTTGAAGTCAGGAAGAAGCTTGTCAGAGAGTAGGGCAGTGGTCTTCTTTCAATTTTGTATTTCTTAATCCAATGCAGGGGTTAAAGATCAGTGTGCTCTGGACCTTATACTATGGTATTCTTAGCGGTTTTGCACCCGTTTACAGCTGGATCCTGGTGCTGAGGGGGCTGGTGGGCTTTGGCATCGGAGGAGTCCCTCAGTCGTAAGTCAATATTCCCATTCCTTGCCCCTCCCTTCCTGGTGGTTTTAGTGCTTTAGAGCCAGTGTGGTGTAGTGGTTGAGAGCGGTGGACTCGTAATTTGGTGAATCAGGTTCTCGTCCCCGCTCCTACACCTGCAGCTGCTGGGTGACCTTGGGCTAGTCACACTTCTCTGACGTCTCTCAGCCTCACTCACCTCACAGAGGGTTTGTTGTGGGGGAGGAAGGGAAAGGAGAATGTCAGCTACTTTGAGACTCCTTCGGGTAGTGATAAAGCGGGATATCAAATCCAAACTCTTCTTCTTCTTTTTCTTCAGTTGAAAAGCTGAGTATGTCCCAAATTTCTTTTGCATTTAGTAACTGCCTTCCATCTTCCCCACCTCAAAGCATTATGGCCATCTTCAAATATCTAAAGGAGCTCAGCTAAACTGCAAAGCACCTCCGTTTGGGAAGCCCAACCTTTTCAGCTGCTTACATTTAGCAGTGTGGATCCAGGTGCCTCTGGGAAGTCAAACGTGGCCCAGACAAAGGCAGAATTCAGAGATGAAAACGGCAGAAATAATTGGCGGGGCAGGAGAGATCAGTCCTGAATAAGACATGAGCTCCTGAACTGGGAGGATGAGGCATCCCCAAGAGTTGTGCCCCTGGAGTGACTCCAGGCCTGCTTTGCTCTGGTCAGGAGAAGCACTTTGCCTCCCTCCCTTCTCCCCATTCATTGGACCTGTGAACATGGATCCTCTGCCCCACAGGTGGGCTGTTTCAAAGCAACCTGAGCAGGTCTTTAATCAATGGCTAATGGGCTTCCTTCATAGGCACCAGCATTCACTTGGAAATAAAGCCAGCCCCCACCCCCACCCCTCAAGTTTTTTCAAGAGCCAGAACAAAATCAAACCAAAGCTTTCAGAACCATTACAGAGTGATGAATTTCCAAACCACAAATCCATGGGGAAACCACCAGTTTTGGACTCTGGACTCCACTATATCAGCTGCCAAGTGATGCTTAGCAAGGGAATCTTATTAATGCCATTTGATTCAAACATGTTAGCTCTGCTCCTGGGATATGTTCCTTTTCTGAGGATTTGTATGATATATTTTTGCTTTGCATATTACATTTACTGAAGACATTTTTATATCACATTTAGAAGTCATCTGACTCCCCAAAATAGATAATTTATATTTATAATATTTTTTGTGGTTGTGGTGTGTAGGTATATCAGTTGTTTGTCCAGGGGAAATAAAGTTGTATTAAGTTCTTCCCGTGTCAGTTCCAGGAGGAAGGCCATCAGATTTCCAAACACACCCACCCTCTGTGTGTTCCTTGTGACTTTGCCTCCTCTCTTTCCTTTCTCTCCAGGGTGACGCTGTATGCAGAATTCCTCCCAATGAAATCTAGAGCAAAATGCATTTTGTTAATTGAGGTAGGTGGGAAAACAAAGAGGCGGAGGCTGTTGGCAGGAAAGGGGTTACCATTCTGCTCCAAAAGGCAAGGCCATCCCAGGACAGAGAGCATCCCAAGCGAAGGTTCAGATGTGATCAGGAGATCAGTGGGGGCTCCTTCCTTCAAAGCCTTTCCTGGGGTGGGGGAAGGAGGCAGCTGGCCCTCAACCCGTTGCTGCTGTGGTTCATGCTTTCAGCCTTCCCACAACTGGGGATTTCCAGATGTTTTAGCTTCTAGCCCCATCAGTCGCAGTGAGCACAGTGAACTGTCAGGGATATTTTCAATATGATTTTTAAAAAAATCTATTTATTTGTTTAAACAAGAAATACATTTAAATAGCACACAATAACAAGCCCCTCTTGAAATGCGATGCTCCTCAGTCAAGTGTAAAGACCCTTGGAATCTCTCACTGCTCAGTAGAGATTGGGGTGGGTGATAAGAAAAGAAAAACTGCAAAACTGAATGAAAGTTAAAATTAAACATACCTGCAAATGTGGGTTATTTTGTTCACATTCCCTGGAAAAAATAAAAATTAATAATATTGGTGTTGGGGTAGTAACATTTTTTAAAAGGTTATGCTTTATTTATAAATATCAAGATAATGTCTTTGAGGTCTTAGACAGTGCCACTTAAAGCTGAAAGCTTACTAAGTATTCCAAATGCCTGCTCTTCAGGCATCGTAGAACATGTTGCAGCAAGGGCCAAGAACAGAGATGTATTGTTATTCACCTGTTGCGATGGGGCTGACATCTCCAAACCCCTTCCGTCCTTCCACACGGGCAGGTCTTCTGGGCCATTGGGACCGTCTTTGAGGTTCTCCTGGCGGTGTTTGTGATGCCCACCCTGGGTTGGCGCTGGCTGCTCATCCTTTCGGCGGCCCCCCTTCTGCTCTTTGCCATCTTGTGTTTCGTAGGTATCCCTTCTGGCTTCCCAAAGTCTTGGGGGGGGGGGGACACGGCTTCATATTAGTCCTGTCCATTTGGTTGGTCTCCTGCCTTTGGACAGAAAGTGATTGTAAGAAATCAATATTTTAGTGTGGCAGCACACACACTTGACATCAGGCAGACACTTTCACTGTACTCTTTTCGGCACCTGCCAAAAACATTTTTTGGGCGGGGCAAGACTATCCAGATATATACACTATTGACACTATTGACAGGCTTTCAGCTTGTTGGGTTTTTTAAAATGTTTCAGATAGCTGTTTTTTTAAAAAAAACCTGATAATTTCATGTTTTGTTCTTTTTTTGTAAACCATTTTGAGGTGTATTTTTTGCGATCAATCAGTATATAATTTTTATGAAATGAATAAAATAAATTTATCATACCTTTACAGTGGTTACCAGAAAGTGCGCGATACGATGTGCTATCTGGGAATCAGGAGAAAGCCTTTGCCACTTTGAAGCGGATAGCGACTGAGAATGGAGCTCCAATGCCTCTGGGGAAACTGATCATCTCCAGGCAGGTGAGTGCAGGCAGACCAGCATTCCTGGGGGTGGGACTAGATGACCTTTGGGAGCCTTCCAACTCTGCCATTCTAGGGTTCTATGAAACAACCACCCCAAAATCCAGCGAGCTTCAACAAAAGTGTGCATGGATCACTTGGCTCAGACCTGGGATTATTTATTTTCTTCATTTGTCTGCAAGACTTGTATCTCACTTCATTAAAATGTCTGAGATGTCTTACAAAAAATAATATGCACAACATCAGTAAAAAATATTAAAATAGCATATGAAAAATAGCTAAAATAAAAGTGTATTTGCTGTAAGCAGGGGAGGGGAGGCAGGCATATTATGGGTGCCACCTCTGAAAAGGCCCCATCTCAGGTACTCAACTGGGCCATATCCACACCCTGCACATAAAGTGCTATGATACCAAACAGTTATGGCTCCCCGCAAAGAATTATGGGAACTGTAGTTTGTTACAGGTGCTGAGAGTTGTAGAAGCCCCCCCTCCCCTCCCAGAGCCACAATTGCCAGAGTTCCCTGAGAAGAGGGACTGGTTGTTAAACCACTCTGGGAATTGCAGCTCTGAGAGGGGAATCAAGGATTCCTTGGGCAAAGAAAACAACATTGATTTAAAGTGGTATGATAGTGTTTTAAATGTATGGTGTGAATGTGGCGCTGCTAATTTCTGACAGCTGGGAAGCTGCCACAGGGACTCATCAGATGAATGAAGAATGCCAGGCAAACTCCTAAGAAATCCATGGTGCCCCCCCCCCCGGCCGATGTTTTCAGACAGGACCCAGCTTCCCTATATCTATGTATATGTTTGTTTCCAAACAGGAAGACAGAGGGAAGATGAGGGACCTCTTCACCCCCCAGTTTAGATGGACAACCCTCCTGCTTTGGTTTATATGGTAAGAGGAAGATAGAGAAGATTCAGGGTCAGCCTGCCTCTCCGAGATTGATTTTATTTATTAGACCTACTGTATATAACCCCCTTTCATCATGGGATCTGGTGGCCTGAGGGAAAGTTGGCACATCAGTCGGGTGGCCCTGTGGCTTCGTTTGCGCCCTCGGGGCACAGATCCGGCAGCTTTATAGAGTCAGGCGGGATCTCAATTGGCTTCTCAAGCCCTACAATCCCTGCTGGATCTGATTAATGCAGTACCGCCACCTGACGTGGGGGCGCTGCAGTGCCTGGCTCCTTTTGGCAACATCCCTGATGTAATGAGAGGCTGGGGCAGCCAAGGTGGGGGGAAACTCACATGCAAAAGGGGGAATGCACTCTTTAAAAGTGCAAGAGACGAGGCTGTGACCTGATTAAAGACATCCTAGTTAATCCATCACACATGCTCTACTCAATTAATTGATTAATGCAAATGCTTAAATAGCCAGAGGTGTAAATTAGTGCACCCCACTTATTCTGCTGATTAAAACTTGTGCACTTAAATTCATATTTCTTTAACCGAGCAACAGCCCCACTGCAACAAAAGTTTTTCCCTCTAGTGCGAAAGAGAAAAAAAGGAGAGCCCTTGAAAGCCGTTTTTGTAAGTGCTTGTGTTAAAATTGATCAGGACCCCTTTCTATTTTTGGTCAAAAACATTAAAAGTGCAGCCCAAGGAAAAGGGAATTTAGCAGATGCTGTTTGCTAAATGCTGACCTGCAGGTTCCTTCTTTGACACGGTCAATGCGTTAAACAAGAGGCAAAGGGAATGGGACAGATTCACGGAGGAGGCGATCAGTGGCTCTGAGCCACAATGGCTCTGCTCTGCCTCCAAAGCCTCTGCACGCAGCTCTGCTTCTGCCCAGCAGCTGCTGGAATCCACGGGAGGACGGAGGGCTCTTGTGCTCCTGTTCTGCTCCCTGCTTTCCCACAGGAAACTGGTTGACCACTGCAAGAACAGGATGCCATTGGCCATTGGCCTGATCCAGCAGGCTCTGCTTATGTTCTTATGTTCAGAGGACTAGTGACTGAATTTATGACACTGGATTTGTACTGTGGCAAGCTAACTGCGAATTACGATGCGGACCAAGGTTGCTCCTGGCCACCCCAGCCGACTGTGAGCTTGAACCTAGCTGCACTGTGCACACACATGCGCAATGTCATTCCCCCCGTTGGATCCTGAGCCTGCAGCCCCTCCCCACCCCAGACTCAGGGCCATGCCATGTTCCTTTTCAATGCACCTGCCTGCCTGCAACACTCTCTCTGCTTCTCTTCACTCCAGGTTCTCCAATGCCTTTTCTTATTACGGCTTAGTTTTACTAACCACGGAGCTCTTTCAAGCAGGAGACCTCTGCAGCTGTGAGTACAACAGGCAGGGAGGGCGGCTGCTGCCAGACTAAAATACCATTTTCTTGCAAACGCTGTCACAGTTCCAGCTCCTTTGATCCAAGTGGTCAAGTGGGCATACATAGGGAGAGGGGATCTCGCAGGTGACACTCACAACTCGGTGGTTCACCTCGCAACTTAAAATTGCAGCAGGGGCACACCAGGCCCAAAGGTGCAGGGATGCATGTGCGTGTGGGGGGGGGGGAGGCTGGAACGATTTCTTAAAATATCACATATTCACCCTCCTCCTCCTCCTCTTCTTGCTTCTTCTAAGTATCCAGCAAGAGAAAAGCAGTGAAGGCCAAGTGCAGCCTGGCATGTGAATACCTGACTGAAAAGGACTACATCGACCTCCTGTGGACCACTCTCTCCGAGTTCCCAGGTAGACTGCTGGGAAATTAAAGGCTCCGATTAGCCGAGTGGGAAAATTTGCACATTTGTTCAGAATCAAATTAAAACTATGTAGCTTAGTTAATTCAACAAAACTGATGAATGTGATCCAGTGACACCAGCTATTCCAAGTCATTCCAGCAGCCCTGCCTCCTTCTGCTCCCCTAGGAAATCCCACCCTCACCCCCAGGGGGTGGGCAGTATCACCCACTTAGGGAACTGCTGGTGTTGACCAGGCTGAGCAAGTTGGACTCATGATCTGACTCAATATAAGACAAATTCCTTTGTTTCTGGATTTGTATCTCATTCTTATGGTTAAAGTCTCAGCAATTCTCTTTCTCTCTCTGTTGCTGTAAACTGCCTTGAACATGTGCCAGAGAAACACCAGTTTTTTAAAGAAAGAAAGAAGCAAGCGAGCGAGCAAGCGACCCACTAGATTTCATGCCTGTGCACTAGTCCTATGCTGTGCACTAGTTCAGAGCACACCAACCTCAGAATTGCCTCCATGACCCATCTGAATTGGGCGCTGCACAGCAGCCAGAGAGGCAGGGAAGGCTTTGAAAATAAGTTCAGAAAAGTTGCTAGCCAGAACAAACAAATCCACAAGCCCATTACCCCAGAAGAGCTTATGGCCTGAAAAAAGCAACAGCTTCCATAACTGCTGCTCTGCCTGCTTGACATGAAGGCTGTGGCCATGCACCACGGGCGAGCAGAGAGCTACTCACAAGCCTGCTTCAGTCAGTAACATCTTCCTCCTCCTCCTCCTCCTCCTCCTCCTCCTCCTCCTCCTCCTCCTCCTCCTCCTCCTCCAGGTGTTCTAGTGACCTTATGGGTTATTGATCGGATTGGGCGTAAGAAGACAATGGCCCTCTGCTTCTTTGTCTTTGCATTTTGCAGCCTCCTACTCTTTCTCTGCGTTGGAAGGTGAGCAAAGTGATCCAGACCGGCTGCTGGGGGGAACCCACCCAACCCTGCAAATGCCCCACCCCCACAAGGAAGGCACTGCAAAGCACTGGGGGGGGGGGCTGGGACATATTCAAAGTTGTGCTACAATTTTTTTACCTAACTGTGTGGAGGTTCTCCATACTGTTGTGAGGAGCAGGTAGTCTGCACACCTGCAAATTCTGAACTTTCCGGCAAACCCGGAGCAAAGTATTTCAGAGGTTCCACATGGGGGATACAGAAAGAGCATTATTCGTGGTAAAGGGAAGGTTGCAGACCAGTACAAAGAATTTAAATGGTAGCTTTAGTGATGCTTCTGCCCTCCACTTCCCATTTTTGGTCTTCCAAGACACCACAGAAAAGACTAAGGATGGTTCTTAGCCTGGGTGACTATGCTCTGCCTCCGCAGTCAGAGGCAGAAATGCTTCTGAATCCCAGTTGCTGGAGGGGAGAGTCCTCCTGTGCTTGGGTCCCGCTGGTGGGTTTCCCGTTGGGGCACCTGGCTGGCCACTGTGAGAACAGGGTGCTGGACTGGACGGGGCCCCTTAGGCCTGATCCGGCAAGAGGCTGTTATTGTTACACACCACCCCCATCTGCACAAATGGTGCAAGATCTCAGGGTTGGAGGCATGCTTACCAGGGGCTGTGTTCCCTTTTGGGACAATGAGGCACAGCAGAGACTGCAGTGTCTTCGTGATATAGGGTTTTATTTACACTGACAAACAACCTGCACCTAGATGCAGTGGCGTAGCTGGGGGGCGGGAACTGGAATTATGGGGAAGGGAATTTAGGGAATACTCCTATTGATGCAGCCCAGCCAATGCAATTCTGGGCTGCATAAATGGGAGTATAGCATCTAGATCAAGGGAAGTAATAGTGCCACTGTATTCTGCTCTGGTCAGACCTCACCTGGAGTACTGTGCCAGTTCTGGGCACCACAGTTCAAGAAGGACACTGACAAACTGGAACATGTCCAGAGGAGGGCAACCAAAATGGTCAAAGGCCTGGAAACGATGCCTTATGAGGAACGGCTAAGGGAGCTGGGCATGTTTAGCCTGGAGAAGAGGAGGTTAAGGGGTGATATGATAGCCAGGTTCAAATATATAAAAGGATGTCACATAGAGGAGGGAGAAAGGTTGTTTTCTGCTGCTCCAGAGAAGCGGACACGGAGCAATGGATCCAAACTACAAGAAAGAAGATGCCACCTAAACATTAGGAAGAACTTCCTGACAGTAAGAGCTGTTTGACAGTGGAATTTGCTGCCAAGGAGTGTGGTGGAGTCTCCTTCTTTGGAGGTCTTTAAGCAGAGGCTTGACAACCATATGTCAGGAGTGTTCTGATGGTGTTTCCTGCTTGGCAGGGGGTTGGACTCGATGGCCCTTGTGGTCTCTTCCAACTCTATGAGTCTATGATTCTAGGGGAATCTGAACCCCAAGAAACCCATAACATCATGTTCTTATGATACAGCAGTACAATGAGTGCGTCCTGTCAAAATGTACCAACATCTATCTTCTCAAAACAAAAACACTGTCCTTTTGTCCTTACAGGAAAGTTCTCACTGTGTTATTGTTCATTGCAAGGGCTTTTATTTCGGGAGGATTTCAAGCCGCCTACGTTTACACCCCTGAGGTAAGAAAACGAGAAGCCAAATATTCTTTGAGGAGGGGGCTTGCCCGGGACCAGGATTTGGGGCAGGCCTGAGCAAAGGAGCATCAGTAGCAAGGAGGTCTTGATGGGGTGGGACAGGAGCATCGTGGTTGGCGTGGAAGAGCAAGGCAGAGACTGTGAAACCAAGCCCCCGTAGGGTCTCTGGGATTTCTCCGCTTCCATGGAGCACATGGGAAAGAGAGGCTTGTGCTGCTGCCTCCAGACGGCTTGCTGTGTTCGCTGTGTTGTCTCTTTCACAACAATCCCTTGCAGTTCCGTGTAATTTTAGGGTTGTGGGGGTCCCAGAATGCACTACAGATTCTGAGTAAACATTAGGAAAGACTTTCTGATAGTAAGAGCTGTTGGGCCCCTCAGGAGGTGGTGGACTCTCCTTCCGTGGAGGTTTTGAAGGAGAGGTTGGGAGACCATCTGTCAGGGATTCTTGAGCTGAGATTCCTGCATTGCAGGGGGTTGGACTAGATGACCCTTGGGGTCACTTCCAACTCTACAATTCTACAATCCTATGATTCATGAGATCCAGTAAGTACCTCCTCAGTTGGCAGCCGCCTCCACCTTTCCCGCTTGCCCAGTGGAACATGGAATGTATGTGTGGGGGGGATCCCAGGATCTCATGTTGTGTTTTTATTAGCATATGGGACCTGCACACCCTTCTCAGCCATTAGCACCAGCCATGAACGTCTGCTTTTGACCTGGAGGAATCCCTGCCCCCAAATCTCAAATGCTTGAGGGCAGTATGTGTTGGCCCATTGCTTGGGGGCTGCTTTCTGCACATGACCAGAAGCATCCTTTCCCTCCACTGCCCCTTATCACCTTTCTGGTGACTATTCAGAGATCCAGAGAAGTGAGGCATGTAGAATCATAGATTCATAAAGTTGGAAGAGACCCCACGGGTCATCTAGTCCAACCCCTTGCAGTGCAGGAATCTCAGCGCAAGATGTCCCCATGTGCCAATGCACGTATGAATTTCTCCTTAGGTTTACCCCACGGCCACTCGTGCTCTGGGTCTCGGGACCTGTAGCGGGGTAGCCAGAGTCGGCGCACTCATCACACCATTTATCGCTCAGGTAACAGTGTGTTAAATTCATTCCTTGATCAAGGTGGGTATTTCAGAATGTCCTGGGGTTGCTAGTTAGGGTCCTGGGATGAGGATTTTGGAGGGGAGAGAGAGCTGGGTTGTTGCTACACAGAGGCATAGAGTTTGGACATTAAATTCTACATTTGCTAGGCCTGTTTTTGCATCCTGAACCTTATTCCTAAGAATTCTAGGTCCCTTGTGTGCTAAAGGGGAACCTGTGCTACTATGTGCAGCTGCCCCCCCCATCAAGTAAATAAATAAGAATACTTAACTAACTGACCAATTGCATCACAGATAACTCAGTTCTGCCCCCCTAACATAAAGCCTGCCCTCCCAATTAATCCATGCCCACAGGCATTTGGGTGGCCCCTGCGACAAGATGATGCTCGGCCAGATGGGCCCTTGGCCCGAACCAGAAACATCTTATGCTCTTTAACATTCAGCTCATCTACTCCAACCCTTAATGGTGAAGCCAGGCAACTCGTATGTGTAGAGCTCTCTGACCCTGAGAGTTGGCTCAGAGGCCCTTCTGTGTCTGCCTTTGCTGACTCCCCCCCCCCACTTCCAGGTGATGCTGGAGTCCTCTGTCTATTTGACGCTGATAGTCTACAGCGGCTGCTGCATCCTGGCTGCTCTCGCTTCTTGCTTGCTGCCCATCGAAACCAAAGGCCGCGGCCTGCAGGAGTCCACCCACAGGGAATGGGGGCAGGAGATGTTTGGGCGCGGAGTCCCACACTCAAACTCTGGGTCTCAGGGGTGATGACGCGACGCGCTGGCCCAGCCGCAAGGTCGTCCAAGGAGTTTCCACCCCTCCAGCTCTGGCACCCGAAAAGCAGAATGTCTTGTCACTGCCGTGTGTGTCCAAAAGCAAGAACGCTCCACCTGTGTCCTGGGTGCCTTTTTTCACTCGCACCCATCACTGTCCACTTGTGCAAGGAGAGGTATTAAATCTGGAGAGTGAACGTGCGGGAGAGAGTTTCGGGGGAGGAATGTGATGCAGCCGGGGAGGAAGAGAAATGGGAGCCTTTGCCAAACTGTCTGCCCCTTCGTGTGGTTGATGACAAACAAGCTTAGTTTCTTGACGCCAAGTGCTCCATGCCAAGCAGGCAGATCGATGGACAGGATTTGGCTCTGCACAAATGCCCTCAATGCCAGGAAGTGGGCTTGCAGATCTGTGCCCCAGATCCCAGTGCAGCCCTCCATCAGTCTCATGCACTTGTGAATTAATCACTTGCCTTGCACTCCCATCAACATCCACAAAGGACCATCAGCCTTTGAGAGCTTCTTTGCCAGAGAGGTTCTGAGTCTTAAAGAGCAGCTGGGAACTTCAGCAAATGCTGCTCTGAGAGCTCTTCTACTAACCACAAAGAAACAAAGAAACCCACCACTTTGCTTGCCCTAGAGGTGAAGTCTGCAAACAGGGCCATGCATTTGGGATGTTGTGCGCAAGCAGTCCTCATGGCAGCGCAGAAAGGGGCAGCTGAAGGACTGAAAGGATGTTCCTAAGAGGAACATTTAAGCATCTGAGGCTTTTTCGTTTAGAAACATGGCAACTTGAGGGGAGGACAGGAGAGAGTTCTATGAGATTATGGGTGGTGTGGATAAATTCAATAGCGAAAAGCTTTTCTCATAATATTTAAACTCAGGATCATCCAGAGAAACTGGGGGGCAGCAGATTCAGCACAGACAAAGGAAATTCATTCCTTCATTTAAAGACTTCGTTGATTTATGGGTTATATGGCTTCTGGCAAATTCATGGAAGAGGCTATTTGTCCTGATGACCTCATAGAACCTCCAGTTTCAGGGACAGTCTATGCCACCCAAAACAATTAGCTGGGGTGAACAAGAGCAGTGGAGAGGCTGTTGGCTTCAAGGCAAGTTTGTGGGTTTCCCAGAGGCATCTGGCTGGCCCCTGTGGAACAAAGGAACGCTGGTCTACACAGATCTTTCTGTTCACCCATCAGAACAGGAAGCAGAATTTCATTTTCTTGGGGTTCATTTCCCTGTCAGTAAAGCCAGTGAGAACCTGCTATTGTGATTCCAGGTGTGTATGCATTCAGAAATACATGCTGTGGCTCTCTCCGTTGGGTCCCAGCCCCTGTAACACTTTGCTGGGGCTGCTTCTGCAGTTGTCTGGTCAGTCAGAGTGATCCAAGGGTTGACGTGGAAAGTCAAGAGCCCATGCATGATGGGGATGGCGTTTGGCCTCTATGCTTAATCCCTCATGTCTTGGAATTTTGAACAATGAAAAAAGTACGAGTCCTTGCTCTCCAGGAAAATGGTTCCTCGGCTCAATTCATTTCATACTCCAAGATTTAGAAAACTCCCAAAATGAATGAACACATTGAATAAAACTACCCTATAAGGAGAAGCAGGTACAAATAAGAGCCCTGCTGAATTGGGCAGATGTCCATTCAGCCCAGCATCCTGCTTCTGTCAGTGGGCAGCCCATAACTGCTAGGAAGCAGGACATGAAGGCAACTGCTCTCCCTGCTGTTTCCCCTCCCTGCCTAATGTTGCAGAGGTAAATTGCCTCCAGACAAGGTGGTGCCATTTAGTTGTCATCCATAGCCATTGATAAGTGTATCCCATGTGAATTTGTAGGTGCTTATTTGCATGTGAAAAGGGCTGTTAAGGATTGCAAGGAACATCCACTGACATCAGGGTCCCTTCCAACTCTACAATTCTATGATCAGATGGACTTCAAGAGGCAGAATCCATGAAGATGGTCTGCATTTGTGCAACTGTGCTGGGCCTGTTTCTGTGTGGGTGGTTCTAATCCTACTAATGGGGGTTTTTTTAAGTCCCAGAGGAGTTGTCGGATGGAAATACATTGTGCAGCTTTCCCTTTCCCTGCTGCAGCCAACCTGAAGCTCTTGACCCTCATCTGGTCGCAGAGGCCTTTTGATCTGGGGCTTCTCATTTGGGAGAGAGGTCCCCCCCCAAACACATTAAAAGCTTCATAGGCTAGAGCCAGGCAGGACATATGATACTATGGTGGCTGCTGAATTCAAAATATCTGTATGACAAAACCAACCTTCTTTGAATTAGGTATGCTTGCGCTTTATTCAGTCCTATAGAAAAGTATACTGTCACAAATTTTGTTTAACAGAGATGGCCATCAACGTGGGGGTTGTTCTGTTTGAATCCATAAGATTTCGCTTGGGTAACAGAAACCAAGATTTAATTTAGTAAAAGCTCTTGACTCTTACGGAAATCTGTGTTGTTGTCTTTTCTGGAAAACTGATTCTCTATATAAAATCTGGCATTGATGCCTTAGGCCTACAAACTCCTGGAAACCATGAAAAAATAAAAAATCACCAATGTAAAAATATCACTTGGAACTGAACTTAATTGTGTGTTCAGAGTTCTGTTGGTTGTCCAGTTTGTTGATGTGCAAAGCTATTGTGGAGGAAAAGTGATTCTTTCCATACTCTGTGATGAATGGTCTTTGTGTATTGCTCAATGCTTGCTGGAATTGGGGTGGGGGGAGAACACTTGAATGTCTCTACTGCGTTATGTACAGTTTCTAAACTAGGTGTGCATTCATGTTGAAAATAAGACTTCTGTAAAACTGAAGCTTGTTGTACTCAATTTTTGTTTCTCTGTTAATGATGCAAAATCAGATGATTTGATTCCACACTGGATATTTTATGTTAAATAAATGAACAGTTTCTACAATAGTGAGCTTTATGGGAGCTTTTGTGGCTACTCTGTGCCCAAAATGTGGGCCACCTCTCCTCCCTAGGTTTTCAGGACACACCATTCTCAAAAAGCCTATTTATGTCACCCAGCATGGATGGACTTGGACCACAAACCACCCAAGAACTGGTGGAGTAGCCCTTCCTCTCATTTACTAGCTGTTTGTCTTTTTTCCATCCCACTCAACAATGACCGGACATTTCCTTCTCTTGTCCTATTAAGTGTGGGGTGTCCACAGGCCATGTGCTTTGTGGTTAACTCCCCAGGTTAATTCTCAGCATCTCTAGTTAAAATGACCTCAGGGAGCAGAGTTGGCCAAGAGCTGAGGTCTAGGGGAAGCCCTGTCAGGTTCCATTTTTAACTCCAAGGTTAAGCAGATAGCCCTGGCCTGATGTAGAGAGTAGCCTCATGAGATGATGGAACAACCTGGCAGCAAAGTTTAGGCACAACAAGGTGCTGCTTCAGGAGGACCACATTTAGGGGCTTATCCAGGCATGGGCTTGTCCTGTGTCTAGAAAGCAGGGATCCAATCAGTTTTCTTCATGTCCCGCACTTTCTAGGCACAGGTCCTCATTGTTTTGCCCTTGCCCTGCTGCTTCCCCCCAGAAAACCTGCTCTTTAGCGATAAATTGGACCAAACATCAATCCAGAGAAAGCCTAATTGATGTTTGCTCCAATTCAGTGGTAAATATCAGGTTTCCTTGGGGGAAAGTGCTGGGGCAAGGGTAAGTCTGGATGAGCCCTGAGTTATTCTGCAACTAAAGCAGGCAAAGCAGGTTGTCTCAGGAGTGCATTGAAGTTTTATAGTCTGGGCTAGGTGACCACAGCGACTAAGGCCCTGCTCTCTGGTTACTATGTCTTGCAGTTATCAGGGTGGTGCCTTTTCCTGCAACCATTGGCTTTGTCTTGGCCACAGGACTTCAAGCTGCCAGAGTACAGAATCTTTGGAGAAAGTTCCTCAGGTCTTTCATGAGCCTCTGAGGAGTCTAGAATCCAGTCATTAGAGTCCAATGGCAGAAGTGTCTCCTCAGGGTTCAAGGGATGAGATGTGGGGCTCTGGTGCCAGCAGACCCAAATGGTAACAACTGCATGTTTATTCAAAATCTAGTTGTAACTATTTAGTTCAATTAATTTGACAAAATCCAGTAACATGAACCAGTGACACCAGCTTTTCAAAGTCTGGTAGTCATTTGCACTGCCAGTGCCCAGCTACTGCCCCCTTGCCTCTTAATGCCTCTCTGGTAATCCCACTGACCCCCAGGGGGTGGTACTGCCCGGTTTGGGACCCACTGCCATACAACATCAAAATGGCCTTGTTTTGTAAGCCTCTTAAAACCCTCTTATGGTGGGTTAAATGCTCAGACAAGGCAATGTCCTGTACCCTCTCAAAACACCCATCCCTAGAGAGACCTGCTGCACATTTCCAATGTTTGGCAATGTTGAGTCTGGCTATTGCAAAGAACAGTCTTAGCAGCTCCTTGTGAACAAGGGTGGGATTTAAGTCACTGTCAATGGCCAGGAGAGCTAATACCAGGTCTGGGGTTAGAGACTGGTTTCTTATTGCACAAAGGTCCATGAATATAGACCACAAATAAGCTGTTAATAGTTCACACTGCCACCACACACTGCACACACCACACACTAGTTCACACTGCCACACACAAGGAAGGTGTGCTTGTGACCATAGGCTCTCCAGCATAGCAGTAAAGTATCTTTCAGGATGTGTAACAGTCTAACAAGCATCCAATACCAGCATAGTAAAAGCTTGAGGGATGCTGCCTTTATTTTGGCAGAAATTGCCTTAATAGGTAGAGAGGATCATACCTTCAGCTTGCTTCCTTGAATAATCTTTAAGAGTATTATTTCTTTATTTCATATAATTTATATACCAATTGATTGTAAGAGGGTGGGGAGACTCCAAGAAGTTTACAAGAAGAACAAAGCAATACAAGAAAAATAAAGCAAAACAATCTATGAAAACAGTAAAAAACTAGGCTCCTTAATCCTACAAAGGCAGATCCATCCTGCAAGTAAAGGTCAGCGAAGTGGCCTGAACTGTTGCCACGTGCTCAGAGGTTGGCATGGGGAGGCTTGGCCAACCTCTTGTCTTCTAGAATCTTCCCAAACAAATGGGCTACCTCCATGGCACAACCCCAGTGGATGGTGAGCCCAAAACCACCATGGCCATAGTTGTGGATCACCTGAGAGAGAAGGAAAAGGCAAGAAGAGAGCTACTTCACCAAGGAAAACAGCAGGAAGGAAAACATTACTTCCTAAGGCAACTGAATGTCAGAGTCGATTAATGCACCATCCACACATCAAACACACAGAGAACTGCATTTTGTTTCACTAAATTTCAGTAGGGCTAGCTTACTCGTACACAGGACTGCAGCCTTAGAGTAACACCCCCCCCCCACAAGGATATACGGAAAGTTACCCACCTCTGATTGTAACATCCCATGGCGAACAGCCTGGTGTTCTAATCGGACTCTTGGCCGTACGGGACGATGAGCGCTCCATTCATGGATGATTTTGGCTTTCTGGAAGCAGCAACATGCATGGTTATTCAGAGAAGGCAAGTGTAAGAAAACATGGGAAGTAGGGACAGCAATCCACTTTGCCAGAGCTTATACTGAATCTTCCTGTGGAAGAGCCATAACACAGTGGTAGAAGACTGGGGGGTTGCAACTCCAGCTCAAGGATAGGAAGCTGCAGCTCCCCTCCCCATCAGCGGCAGCCAGCCTGCCATCAAGGGCAGTGATGGCCAAACTTGGCCCGCCAGCTGTTTTGGGACTACAGTTCCCATCTTTTTTTTAAAAAAATGATATTTATTCAAGTTTAACAATAAAAACATACATAAACAAAAAACAAAAAGAAACACGTATAATTTCCATCCTTATTTTCTTAAACCTAATTTCCCCGACCTCCTCATACCTCCCCCTTCTGTATTCTAATTTCATTATCTAATCAGCAAATCCACTCCCTTATTTTCCCAAATCTTTAAATAATTCTGTTCTTTTTCCATAGTCAACACCCCTGAAAACCACAAAATTTTTAAACCCATGTCAATTCTAGCCTTCATTAATTTTATAATATTTGTTAAGATAGTCTTTAAATTTCTTCCAATCTTCTTCCACTGTCTCTTTCTCCTGGTCTCGGATTCTGCCAGTCATCTCTGCCAGTCCCATGTAGTCTGTCATCTTCATCTGCCATTCTTCCAGGGTGGGTAGATCTGGTGTCTTCCAATACTTTGCAATAAGTATCCTTGCTGCTGTTGTAGCATACATAAATAACGTTCTGTCCTTCTTTAGCACCACATGGCTAACCATACCCAGGAGAAAGGCCTCTGGTTTCTTCAAGAAGGTATATTTAAATACCTTTTTCATTTCATTATATATCATTTCCCAGAAAGCCTTAATCCTTGGGCATGTCCACCAGAGGTGAAAGAATGTACCTTCATTTTCTTTACATTTCCAACATTTATTATCTGATAAGTGGTAAATTTTTGCAAGCTTGACTGGGGTCATGTACCACCTATAGATCATTTTCATAATATTCTCTCTCAAGGCGTTACACGCCGTAAATTTCATACCGGTGGTCCACAACCTTTCCCAGTCAGCAAACATAATGTTATGTCCAATATCTTGTGCCCACTTAATCATAGCTGATTTAACCGTTTCATCCTGTGTATTCCATTTCAGCAGCAAGTTATACATTTTTGAAAAGTTTTTAGTTTTGGATTCTAACAGCTCTGTTTCCAATTTTGACTTTTCCACCTGGAAACCAATTTTCCTGTCCAACTTATAAACCTCCATTATTTGATAATAGTGTAGCCAGTCTCGTACTTTATCTTTTAGATTCTCAAAACTCTGCAATTTCCACTTGTTACCCTCCTGTTCTAAGATTTCACAATATTTTGGCCATTTAGACTCCATATTAAGTTTTTTCAATGCCTTTGCCTCCATTGGTGACAGCCACCTTGGAGTTTTGTTCTCCAACAAATCTTTATATTTAATCCAAACATTATACAATGCTTTCCTGACAATATGGTTTTTAAAACCTTTGTGGGCCTTAACTTTGTCGTACCAGAGATATGCATGCCACCCAAAAAAGTTGTTGAAACCTTCCAGATCTAAAATGTCTGTGTTCTCAAGAAGCAGCCAGTCTTTTAACCAGCAGAAAGCTGCTGATTATAAAGTTTCAAATCTGGCAGGGCAAATCCCCCCCTTTCCTTTGCATCAGTTAAAATCTTAAATTTTATTCTGGGCTTTTTGCCCTGCCAGATAAATTTAGAGATGTCTTGCTGCCAACCCTTGAAACATTCCATCTTGTCCACAATTTGTAATGTTTGGAACAGAAACAACATTCTAGGCAATACATTCATCTTTATAGCTGCTATTCGACCAGACAAAGAAAGTTTCAAATTTGACCAAATTTCTAAATCTTTTTTCACTTGTTTCCAACATTTCTCATAATTGTCTTTAAATAAATTCATATTTTTAGCTGTCATATTAATCCCTAAATATTTTACACTCTTAACCACAGTCAAACCTGTCTCATTCTGAAACCTCTCTTTCTCAGTAACTGTTAAGTTTTTCTCTAATACCTTAGTTTTTGACTTGTTCAGTTTAAATCCTGCCACTTGACCAAATTCTTGAATTAATTCCAAAACCCTTTTAGTACTAGATTCTGGCTCTTGTAATCTAAGTACCAAGTCATCTGCAAATGCTCTCAATTTATATTGTTTCGCTCCGACCTGAACCCCTTTAACCAGCTGGTCCTTTCTTATCATGTTCAGCAAAACCTCCAGGACCGAAATAAAAAGTAATGGGGAAATTGGGCACCCCTGGCGTGTCCCTTTTTCTATCTTGAGTTCTTCAGTAATCACATTATTCACTATAAGTTTAGCCTTTTGTTCAGAATATATTGCGCCTATACCGTTTTCAAACCCTTGACCTACCCCCATCCCCTGAAGATTCTTCTTCATAAAAGTCCAAGAAATATTGTCAAAGGCTTTCTCCGCGTCCACAAATATCAAAACCGCTTTTGTATTTATATTAACTTCTAACATTTCCAAAATGTCTATTATGTTCCTTACGTTATCTGATAAATGTCTTCTTGGGAGAAAGCCTGCTTGATCCCTATGAATCTCCCCCATCAAAACTTTTTTCAGTCTTTTAGCTAAAATATCAGCAAAAATTTTATAATCCACATTTAATAAGGAAATTGGGTGGTAGTTCTTAAGTTGGGTCTTTTCAGTCTCTGTCTTCGGTATAAGCGTGATGTAGGCCTCTTTCCACGTTTCAGGAGCTTTTTCCCCCTCAAGAATTTCGTTAGAGACTTACTTCAAAGGTTGTAATATCCATTCCTTTAAGGTTTTGTAATATTTGGAAGTCAATCCATCAGGCCCCGGAGATTTGCCCAATTGCATATTTTGAATGGCACCTTCTATTTCTTGTTCAGTTATTTTCTGATTCAAAAGTACTTTATTTTCACTTGAAATTTTCTTCAGTCCATTTTTCTCCAGAAATTGTTCTATATCAGAATCTTTTTGTGGCCCTTGTGCATATAATTGCTTAAAATATCTCTGGAAGCAGCTTCTAATCTCATTTGGATTATAAATACTCCTTCCATCCACTTCCAAATTTGTCACTGTGTTTAATTTTTGTCTCTTCTTCAATTGCCAAGCCAAAAATTTACCACATTTATCTGCGGATTCAAAGGTCTTCTGTCTCATTTGTTTGATTTTCCATTCTATTTCTTGATTCATCAGTTCCATATACTGAATTTAATGTAGTTTAATTTCTCTCAAAATCTCCTGAGACTTTGGTTTTGATCTTAATTTCTTTTCTCCTTCTTTTATCTTTTCCAAAATCTTATCTTTTTTCGCATTTTGGCTTCTCTTTTTTATTGCATTTTGTTGTATCAAGAAACCTCTCATAACGGCTTTGCTTGCGTCCCAGATTACTCTTTTTTCAACATTAGTCCTCATATTAATCTCAAAGTAGTCTCTCAATGTTTTTTGGGCCTTTTTGCAAAATTCTTTATCTCTGAATAAGGTGTCATTCATCCTCCATCTGAAGGTGCCAGCTGTTGTTTGGTTCATCTCCATCTTCACGGCATTATGGTCGGAGCATGTTTTTGGGCATATTTCCACCTTTTTTATCTTTGGTGCCAATCCTCTAGTAACCCATATTTGGTCAATTCTGGTCCAGGTCATTTTGGCTTCAGAAAAGAAGGTTCCCTCTCTCTCAAGAGGATTTTTTGTTCTCCAAATATCAACCAAGTCCATATTGTCAGTCATTTCAAAAAAGGTTTTTGGTAATCTTCCATCTTTAGAAATCACTTGTCTTTGTGCTTTGTCCATATTTGTAGAAACTACCCCATTCATGTCTCCCATCAAAATTACATTAAAGTCCAAATAGTCCAACAATGTCTCATGTAACTTCTTAAAAAATTCAGATTTACCTTCATTCGGTGCATAAACTCCTACAATCAAAAATTTCTGTCCTTGAACTTGAATTTCAATTGCCAAATATCTTCCTTGTTCATCTTTAAATATCAGTTTCGGCATCAAACTGTCCTTTGCATATATAACAACTCCTCTTTTTTTCACTCTGTCAGATGAGATAAATTCTTGTCCTAATTTTTTATTAATAAGTAATCTTCTATGTGCTCTCATCACATGTGTCTCTTGTAGGCAAATCAAGTCCAATTGTTGTTTCTTTAATATATGAAAAACGTTCTTCCTCTTGCGAGGTACGTTCAAACCGTTACAATTCCAACTTAAAAGTCGCAGAGCCATGATGGGTTATTTGCTTACTCCTCCTACTGCTCCCAATCGTTGTTCATCTTCTGTTGGTGGCTGCAATCCAAATGATAGATTTGCTATGTCCAATATTCCTTTTCCTGGT
Source organism: Podarcis erhardii (assembly GCF_964252035.2). Classification (NCBI taxonomy): domain Eukaryota; kingdom Metazoa; phylum Chordata; class Lepidosauria; order Squamata; family Lacertidae; genus Podarcis; species Podarcis erhardii. The sequence goes on along the minus strand of NC_138502.1, from coordinate 53,548,726 downwards.
GATGTTGGTTCCTCTCCAGCCTCCAGTTCCTTCAACAGATTTTCTTCGTGGTCTCTCAAAAAATTGTCTTTATCACTCAGTGTCTTTATTCTTATTTTCTTTCCTCTATATTTGAAAGATAGGCCTTGGGGGAATTCCCACCTAAAGAAGATTCTACTTTTTTTCAGTAGTGTAGTCAGATCTCTGTATTCACCTCTTGCATCCAAAATGGGCTTAGGTATATCTTTAAAAATCTCCACGAAAGAATCTTCAATTTCCAGTGTTTTTTGGTAGTGCAGATTTAAAATTTTGTCTCTTTCTTCCTTTGATCTCAAAGTAATCAAACAGTCTCTTGCCTTGTTCTTTTTTTGTCTTATTCCAAGTCTAAATGCACTCACAATCTTAACTTCGTCCTCCTCCAGGCCCTCTTGCCAGAATTCAAAAAACTCTTTTGTAAGAAAGTCCACCAAGTTGTCCTGCTCACTTTCTGGTACAAATCTCAATCTTAAATTCCGTTCTTTCCTTTGTAGATCTATCATAGCAAAGGACAAGTCATGGTCCGCCAGTTTCTTAACAACCGGTGGTATTTTGTCTTGTGTAACAGTTGCAATCTCCTTTGCCTCCTCTGCAATCTTTCGAGTAGTAGCTGATTCCTCTAAGAGTTTCCCAATATTCTGAGCATTAGCACTGACTTGTACTCCCAGTTCTTTTATACTTGAAGTGTTCAAATCAAGTTTTGCTGCGATCTCAGCTATGTTTTTATTTGTTTCTGCCACTTGTTTACTTGTATCACTCCCTTGTCTCGTAAGAAGTTCCAGAGATATTTATTTTTCCCAGTGCCTTTGTCAAAGCGTCTTCTGATGACATAGTTTTTGATTTTATTTGCGAGGCTGCAGCTGCTCCTGTCAGTGAGGCCCTTCTTTGTTGTGAAGTGTCAGTCTTGTATTGTCTGCCAGATCTGAGGTTTTTCTCCTGAAACAACTCTATCTTTCCTTTGCCATCTGCCATGCCACTATCATGCCCAGCCAAGGTCAGTCCCACGCCTAGAAGTTTGTTTTCAATAGGAAATTTCCAGTGGCTCAGCTTCTAGTAGCTTAGTTGTTTCAAAAAGTAACAGAGTCTCCTCTGGGGGGGGGGATTTCCCACTTAGTTTCACAGTTTTTCAAGCAGATATATTCTTTCAAGATCCCCCCCAGCTCTTCCTAAAGGCAAAGAAACCCCAGTTCCAGCTCTTTTCTAAATAGTTGCAAATATGTAGCAGTCTGAAGTATGTAGCAGTCTGAAAAGCAATCCTCAAATACTGTATCTTTCAGCAAAGTTCAAAATAAAAGTTCACCAAGTTATTCAACAGTTCACAAAGTTATTCAACAGTTCACAAATCTCTTTAGGAAGTCCTCCCCCAGGATATAAAAACAGTGGATATATTTTCCTCCTCTCCTTTCATGAAGGTAATTAATTCAGTAAAAGTTCTCCCCCACCGCTCCTGCCCGCTAAGTGGGGGATAAGTCTTGCTTTTAGCAATGGATTTCTCTTGTTCACATACGATCTCCAAAGGTTACAGTTTAGCAGTCTCTTTGCTTTGTTATATCTACAGCACGGAAAGGCAGACTTCCTTTTTGTACCTTTCCCGTGACGGTCTTCCAGATCTGTTAAATTTTAAATCCAATTTAAGCTTTTAATCCTACTCACGAGTAGTTGCTCTTAAGTCCAATTTGTCGGAAGAAATCAGCGCTCTCCGATAATGGCGATGCGGCTTCGCTCCACGGACTGGGTAACGGCTCTCAGTACCGCGCTCCCCCCGCAACCGTTCCGGAGCCTTTAAAAAGGCTCCTTCGCAGTTCGGAGAGAACCCAAAGGTACCCGCCGAGCCTCCTTGTTCACAGGCTTCACTGCCTGTGATTTCTGAGGGTCCCCGCTTCGCCGTAGCGGCAGGACCCGAACCCGTGGAGCAGACTTCTCTCGGAGCTCCGGGAGAAGTCCGCCATTAATCGCTGGCGCCGACCGGAAGTCGGGACTACAGTTCCAATCATCCCTGACCACTGGTCCTGTTAGCTAGGGATGATGGGAGTTGTAGTCCAAAAACAGCTGGAGGGCCAGGTCCGGCCATCACTGGTCAAGGGTGATGGGAGTTGTAGTTCAGCAACATTTGGAGGGCCCCTGCGGGTCCCCCATTCCTGGGCCACAGGCTTGGGCACAGCCCTGTCTGAGATCTAGGGATGCCACCTTGGGTTGGGGAAAAGTACAGGACGGGGCAGACAAAATAAAGGGAGGTGGGGGGAATGGGAGGAGCTAAAAATTACTTTACCTGGTGCAGAAATGACTTCAAAGCACTAGAATTATCAAATGGAAGCTATCAGTAACTGCAAACACTCCAACAGCAATATTGAAAGGAACTCTTCCCCACCTGCTGAATTTCTGCCTGCCAGAATCATGATGAATATAGAAACCCAGCCAACAAATAGCAACAAATTCTGCTTCTCTTCCTCATAGAGCTTTGCTTCCAGCATCCTAACAGGGTTCACACAACCCCTCATCCCCCTGAGAGCTCCAATATGACGCTTTAATGCCTAGGGATGGACAAATTATCATTATTATTTATTAAATTTATATACCACCCTTCATCCAGGCAATTTCAGTGACTGAACCCTAAATGTGAAAAGCCCTCCTCTGCAGACTCCATGCGATCTATTCTAGAGGTGGAAATAAGCCAAGAGACCCTTAAACACACAGTGAGAGGCACAGTGAGACAGCTATGAGAATGTTGACCTGTGCTTTAATTTACTTTTTAACTTATTGTTTGTTTTAATTTTTTTTAATAACAGTAATAACTTTTTACTAACAATTTCATTGTTTTATTCTTTGTGGTTGCTGTTTTTTAGCAATCAAGCTGTATACAAATGTTATGAAATAGGTCTGCCACCAGACAGGCATGCCCTGCCACTGGATTCCATTTATACATTACTTGTCTGTGCAAACATGGTACAAACTCTTTAAGCCACCAGGAACTCTTTTAACCCAGAGCAAGAGATTTGGGTATAATATACAGCTTGCAGCATGGGAAAACCAGTGCTTTCTTCTTTAAAATAATGTTTAGGGGTACTCTCATTTTGACTCAAGAAAATACCATTTTATAGTTCAAATCAGGAAAAATAAATACAGTAAATGGACAAAAGTACAAAAATTCACAAACTCTTGCATCCCCCCACAAAAAAGGACTGGGAAAAACTATGGAGAGAGGATTTGAAATTTATGTGTTATACTTTAACAGAAAATTATATGAAAATGATGTATTGCTGATATTTAACCCTAAGTAAATTAGCAAAAATGTATAGGACAAGGTCAAATGTTTGTTGGAAATGTAAGGAAAAGGAAGGCACCTTTTATCATATGTGGTGGAATTATAAAGGAATTCTGGGAAATGATATAAAATGAATTTAAAAAAATGTTTAAAATAACTTTTGTTAAAAAAAACAGAAACCTTTTTGTTAGGAATTGTAGGTGCAGAGATACTGAAGAAACTGAAAAGACTTTATGTATGCTACAACAGCAGCAAAGATGCTTCTTACCCAGAGTTTGAAAGATGACAAGATATCTACTAGGGCGGACTGGCAGATGAAATTATTGGACTACGCAGAGAGGGCAAGATTAACCAGGGAAAATCATAATTCAGCAGTACATGTGAAAAGGATCTAGGAGTCCTGGTTGACCACAAACTTGACATGAGCCAACAGTGTGACGCGGCAGCTAAAAAAGCCAATGCAATTCTGGGCTGCATCAATAGGAGTATTGCATCTAGATCAAGGGAAGTAATAGTGCCACTGTATTCTGCTCTGGTCAGACCTCACCTGGAGTACTGTGTCCAGTTCTGGGCACTACAGTTCAAGAAGGACACTGACAAACTGGAACGTGTCCAGAGGAGGGCAACCAAAATGGTCAAAGGCCTGGAAACGATGCCTTATGAAGAACGGCTAAGGGAGCTGGGCATGTTTAGCCTGGAGAAGAGGAGGTTAAGGGGTGATATGATAGCCATGTTCAAATATATAAAAGGATGTCACATAGAGGAGGGAGAAAGGTTGTTTTCTGCTGCTCCAGAGAAACGGACACGGAGCAATGGTTCCAAACTACAAGAAAAAAGATTCCACCTAAACATTAGGAAGAACTTCCTGACAGTAAGAGCTGTTCGACAGTGGAATTTGCTGCCAAGGAGTGTGGTGGAGTCTCCTTCTTTGGAGGTCTTTAAGCAGAGGCTTGACAACCATATGTCAGGAGTGCTCTGATGGTGTTTCCTGCTTGGCAGGGGGTTGGACTCGATGGCCCTTGTGGTCTCTTCCAACTCTATGATTCTAGGATTCTATGATTCTATGATACTATGATTCTAGGAGTGTCAGGGGCTGCTATCAAGGGAGGGGAGAGAGGCAGGAACGTCCAGAGAGCCTCCCCCTTTGTTGAGCAGCTGCACCTCGTCAGAGTCTGGTGAAGGCGAGGCCTCAGGAGAAATGGATGAAGAAAGAAGGGGGGGGGGGTTTGCAAAGGCTCACTCAGCCTGAGATGAGCCACAACGCGGCTCCCAAGGAGTTGTTTTCGCCAGGGGAATAAACGTAAGGAAAAGAGGCGGAGAGGGGGTTTTCTCCGGGCTTTTGTGCTGGAAGGCAAACCGGAAGAAACCACTTCTGGAATCTGCTAGTGATTGAGGCAGACATGGATTTTGGACTTCTGCACTCTACATAGTTTGCACTCAATAAAACCTGTAAAAGACAGGTCAGAGTCCTGGCTGTTTGTGAGCAACCACACACATTCCTCACAAGGAGGATCAAAACTTCAACAAAGAATGGGATAAATATATATTGTACTTGAAAGACCACTGTAAACACTTGAACTCTTTGGCAGGCTTTAAATAACTCTTGCAATGATACAAGATTTTGGATACAATGGAGAATGGTAAATTAGATGGACTTATAATATGCAGTTTAAAAAGTTATTTAAAGAACCCATGGAGGTGAGGAGGGAAGACTTGAGATTCAGAAGAATCTTGTGTAAATTTTAATGTCTGTGATAATATTACTTGTGTGAATGAATTTGTAAAATCAAATAAAAATTATTTCAAAAAATAAATAAAGGAACTCCTTTAACCCAAGGGAAACTCAAAGCAGGTTGTGCTGTGCCCGGAACTCCCACCTGTGTACAGGGAAGGCTTCGAGAGCAGGACGGCCTGCTCAGTCCCCGCAGCAGCACTTACCCACGCTGGTCACTGTACCTGGAGGCTAGGAAGCAGCTCACAGCACCCTTGCCAAATGCGCTGGTGGTCCTGGGGGCTGTTCTCTTGACTCCACTTTCCCAGCTGAAATATTCCTCCCAATGTCACTGCGTTGCTCCTACAGCAGAAACAGAAAGGGAAGTGGCAGCGTGTGTGTGTGTGGAATCGGCCCTAAGCCAGCCTGGAAGAAATGGTGTCAAGCAAGGGCCACACAAGTGTGCCAGGCTGGCTACTGCCAAGCCACAATGGCAGTCTATTGCATTTGGTGTCAGCATCCTGCTCGTGCTCCTTTTGCCTGTGGGAGAAGTGACGCTCTGAGTCTCCCAAGCAATGCTTGTGTGCATCACACCACGGACGTCCCAGGGCTCCAGGATGGCCAGAGGCCCCAAGGAGATGCTTGGGGGGCCTGTGATCATTTAGGCCACATCCACACCATTTAAAGTACCGTATTTTTTGCACCATAACACTCACTTTTTTCCTCCTAGAAAGTAAGGGGAAATGTCTGTGCGTGTTATGGAGGGAATGCCTACGGATGGTGGGGCGATCTGCTGCAGTCGTGAGCAGAGGATCCATGGTTCCCCTTCCTTCCCTCCTCCGTGGCTCGCTTTGAAACAGGAGTTGGTTCCTTTAAAGCAAGCAGGCTCTCTGTCCCTCTCTCCTCCCCACTCAGCTTGCTAAATAGCAGCAAAGTTTTTCAGCTCACTAAGCTGGGGATGAGCTGGAAGGAGGGCGAAAAGTAGAAACTGCTTGCTTTAAAGGAGCAAAGTGGGAGAGGAGAGGAGCCTTCTCCCCTTATACCCCTCTCCTGCATTATTAGCAGCATCCTTCTCCACACACCCCACGCATGTCCCTTGTCCCTTGAGTGCTTTTCCTTCCCTCCCCACTTAAAACGTGGACCTGGGTCACCCCAAATTCACCATCAGATCACATAGCCTGTCCATGGCTACATCTTGCACCAAAAAAATCACGCACCCACTGTTGCCTGGGGCCGCAGTGGTGCAAAAACGTGGTTACAAAGCATGGATCCACAGGGATCCTCAGGATTTTTGCATTGGGCTACTCCAAACTCACTGTCAGATCACATGTCTGTGGCCACAGCATGAACCACAAAAATCATACATCCACTGTTTCGTTTAGAATATTTTTTTTTCTTGTTTTCTTCCTTAAAAACTACGTGCGTGTTATGGTCGGGTGCGTGTTATAGAGCAAAAAATACGGTTTCTTCCAAGGAATCCTGGGAAATGTCATTTGTATGGGGGTTGTAGCTTCGGGGGGGACGGACAACTGCAGTTCATGATTCTTTAGGGGAAGCCATGCACTTTAAATGCATGATGTGGATGTGACCCATGATTACTGTCCTATCTGTTACCTCTGTGTGTTGTGGGTTGGGATGGGCAACAGATCCTGAAATGGCCAAGTGAACAAGGGTTAAGAAATCACATAAAGCACAAGAGGTGGAAATGTTTCAGTCCAAAGGCCAATCACCCTCATAGGGGCCGCATTCCAGTAGTGATTGGAGGCTGGGGTTGAGGGAGAATTTCAATTCTGTTTGCATTTAAACTTGAATGTATCAAATCTGCACTTTCTGAAACAATATGAGAACCAAAGCACAGCCATCCTTCGAAATTTGCACTTAACTGAACCTTGCAATGCAGTTCTCCAGCAAATGTTTGCAGAAATGCGCTTATTAGGTGACAGTGTGCATAGAAATGAATATATTGTGAAAATAACATGTAAAAATGCACCATATGTGGGGAAAGAGTTTGCAAAAACGTGTACGTGAGTCAAACCTACAAATAAAAATGTGTTTGTTAGCAGAAATATACATGTAAAATGCTGAATAATTTTCATGAAGGGTTTTTTAAAATTGCAAAATGTGAACTGAACTTATGATTAGCAAAACCAGAAAGAGAGAGAACTGAAATGGACAGCTCCTTCTATCCCTACTGAAAAAAGTGTTAATTAGGAGAAATTTGCACATAAAAAGCTGAAGAATTTTTGTGAGGATTAAAAAATAAATAAAAAATCAGACATTGCTGCAGAAATGTGGACAACTTAATCCAAGGCTGGAAAAATTAGAAACTGAGAAGGACAGATCTGTCCATCCCCACAAAGGGAAAAGTGGGCAAGATGCGACACTTATCTTTGTACATTAGGCTACCTTCCAGTTGCACAAAAGTCAGAAATCTCTGCACCCGGCACCTCACACGCCCCTCCCTCCCTCCAAGCAAGCAAGCGTGTTGCCCCAGTGGAAGGACACATCCAAGCAGGTGGGTGCCAGCAGATGGTGTGAAGTGAGGGTGCAGACCAAGAAGGGTCCTAAGCACCAAAGAGGCCTGGAAGGCTGCACCCAGACCCTGGGCTTGAGATTCCCCAACCCTGAGCAAGCATTTATTTGGGTCCACAACACAAATGTCATTGGGCTTCCCCAACGAGGAGTCCTCCAGATGTTTTGCAGTACAACTCAGCAGCACACTGGCAGGGCCTGATGGGAGCTGGAGGAGCAAACATCTGGAAGGCATCCAATTGGGGAGGACGACATTCTGTCATAGTCAATTATGTTTTCCTTACCCAGGTATGATGTAAGGTGTGTTATAAATCTCCGTCTCAACATCATGGGTGATGATGAAATGCTTCACCCAGGGGGCCTCGACCTAGAGAGCCAAAACAAGCAGAGGCAACAGCAAGGGTGTATTGCTCATTCACCCCAGCAGGAATCAGGTGACCTGAGGAACAAATCAAGCCCCACCTTGCCGTATAAAACTCCTGACTCTGGTCTGGATCCTCAGCTTGAGCAATGTCACAGAGTTGCTGACCCATCAACCCCATCATAGCCCCACCAGGACTGCAGGTGGATATGTGCTTCTTCAGATACAGGCAGCTTCTTCCCTTCTTGCAAGGCAGCCAAAAGAATCCTAGAAAGCCTGGCCTCACCTTGATGACTTGCCCCCGGCCCGGGCATAACTCAGGGTCAGGTTGTAGCTCCCCAGCACGAACCCCTGTGCAATTGATTATGATGTCCACGCCTTCAGCCGTCAACTAAGCAAAAGACAGATTTGTGGTGTTACTGTCTCTGAAGGCAAATGGGAACTGGAATCCAAAAACATATAGAAGGCCAGAGGTTGGCCATCCTGGTTTTCTGTCCTGCTTAGCAAAAAATGGTTTGGAAAGTCCACCATATCTGCCTAAAGCAGGGCAGGAATTATTGGAGCCATACTCCAGAAATATCTAGAGAGAGGGCAGATGGTTGGGGGTTGTGACGTTAACATATGAGAGTGCTGGAGGTGAAATAGTTAAACAGGTTACCCAATCAGAACCCAGGGGGGTGGAGTCAGAGGAACTATAAAACCAGCTCTGGGAGGGGCGAAGGGGGAGTTTGCTGGGAGTTGGGTGGTTGGTTGGAGTGGGAGTGAATTGGGATAGAGTCTGGGGGTAGGTTGAGTTAGTGTAGTGAAATAAGCTGAGTCAGGAACAGTTAGGAGCTAGGAGGTAGCGGAAGTTATAGGTCTGGATAGGCACCCCATGATTGTAACTGACTGATACCATTTATGAAACCACACACGCTTGTTAACCTGCAATAAATAAACAGAAGTTTATGTTCCAATGTAACCCTGACGGGACTCAGTATTGTACCAGGTAGGGCCTGGGTGGTGGCAGCGAGAAATAAAGTGGTGGTACAGGGATCAATAGACGGTGAAGCGTCCAGGGACCCTGTGTGATCGCCACAGGGATGTCTGGGCTTACAGTCACACCAAGCATTTAAAGCACTAGGTTGTCACTTTAAATAATCAAGGCTTCCCCCAAGGAATTCTGGGAACTGTAGTGTGTTAAGGATGCTGAGAGTTGTTATGAAACCTCCAGAGCTATACGGTTCCCTGTGAAGAGGGATTGATTGTTAATTCACTCTGGGAGTCATAGAATCTTAGAATTGTAGAAATGGAAGCGACCCCAATGTTCATCTAGCCCAACCCCCTGCAATGCAGGAATCTCAGCTAAAGCATCCATGTAGTTCCGGGAGAGGAAGAGGGGCCTCTTCACACGTCTCAGTACCCTTAACAAACCATAGGTCCCATAGTTCTTTGGGGGAAGCTGTGTCTGTTTAAAGTGGCATCATAATGTGTGGTGTGTATTGTTGGACTACAATTCCCATCATCCCTGACCACTGGGCCATGCTGGCTGAGGCTGATGGGAGGAGTTGTAGTCCAGCAATAGCTGGGAACCAAGGCTGGTCTAGTGTCTCAAAGTGGTTTCCCAACGCGGTTCCGAAGGACTCCAAGGAACCCTCAGATATAACCCTTGGCACCTGCCAATGCCCCCTACCCTTCCAATGTTTATAATTTAAAGGAGGTGTTGAGTGGGGAGCACAGGTGCTTCACCTGTCGGGGGGGGGGTCGCATCTGAACATTGCTGGTTTTTCTTTTGTAAAAAGGTTTTTGGTTGTGCTACCAACAGTTTCCAAAATTTCCAAATATGCCCCGAGGGCTAAAAAAAAGTTTGGGACTCCTAGTCTGGAATATCCTATCATCTTTGATCCTGTGTTGTAGACGACACATTGTCCCTTGGCAATATTGAAGAATTTCAACTTTGTCTTTTGTAAACCTTTGTCAAAGATGCCAAAGTTCCAGAATGGCATTTTACCAGCAACTGACATATTTCTATCCAAGCGTATTTAATAAAACTCCAGGAGAGGATTGGAATGACCACTGGAGATGCCAGGGGGGGACTATTCCAGACTGGTGGAAAGGTTTTAAGGCTGGTCCCACCTTCCAGGGTTATGGCTAATCTGAGTAAAGGGAAGCAACTGGGCCACATTAATTCAGAGAAGCATAGAACGGCAGAGCTGGGAGGGAACCAAAGGGTCATCTAATTCTAATCCAAACCTGTGCTGTGCAATGCAAGAATCATAACTAATTTGTTTTTATATTGTGTTATTCAAAAAATTAAATACAGTTCATGTAAACATATATATGGGTGGGTTATTATTATTATTTTTACAATCTTGCAGGAATTCAGAATTTATTTATTTATTGAAATTTTGTATACCACTGGACTGTGAAAAACCTCAGACCTCAAAGCTTTCTCCTTCCCCAAAATTCCTTGCTCCAGTTCTGCTCAGAATGCAGCCATATTTAAAGCCTAACGATAGACTCCCCCCTCCCCTCCCCCTCTATCTAATCCTGTCCGCAGCTGGTGGAGAAGGGAAATAAATGCCTTTATCAATGCCCCTCCCAGAATACATTTAAATTCCCAACTAACCTCCTGGAAGGACTCAATTTTCCGATGAAAGAACTTGATGCTCTGCAGCTTTAACCTGTAAGACAAATGTTGCCTTGTAAACAACAGGGCGAGCCACTGTGACCGATGGCTAACATTCTGACACTTCTCCAATTCTGGTGACATCCCTAGAAAGAGCCCAGTGAGGTCTCAGCATGCTGGCTGACTGTTGGCACTGGATGCTGGGTGACTATTAGGGCAAGAGGAACCCTGAAAAGCCAGCCGGAGTAGGAGAAATGGAATGGAATGGAGTATCTTGACAGGAACCATGGCTGGCTGGCAGCCTCTTCCGGACAAAGGGCACTTGTAGAGCACCTGCTATGCCTGTGGAAGGTTCCATGTTCCGTTCCCAAGGGCATCTCCCGGTAGGGCTGGGAGGGAACTGAACAGCCAGTCAGTGTAGAGATACAGGAATACCGAGCTTGGCAGACCAATGGTCAAACTCTGACAAGGCACATTGGATATTGTCAGAACAGAGAGAAGAAAGCAAATATCACACACACCTCTTTGTAAGCCAGGGTAGATATCGTTTGCCCTCCAGCATCAGAGCTGTGTTGAACCAACCATAGCTGAAACCAGGGAAATGAAAGATAAGGACATAGAAATGGGCTACCATCTGAAATACAGGGGTCCCTTCACTTATGGGGGGCTTTTGTTGCCGGGCTACATGCAGACATGTGAAATCACATAAAGTGGAGAGGGCGTTGCTGAGAGAGGCTGGAAAGCGACTCTCTCTTGGTGGACTCCATCCATCCATCCATCCATCCCATCCACCTTCCTCAAGTGGCAGCGCACCCTTTTGAGTGCATGTTCTGCTGGCCTCTGGGGACTGGAATGGTGAGCTGGGAGTCAGAGGGTCAGTGGTTCCCGGGGCCACTGTGGGGCCTCTTGGCACTCTCCCTGTTAGTCTTGGAAGGTGCTGGAGGAGGTTTCTGCAAGTCTATGATTCTATAATAGCTGTCACATCCAGGGAGTGTCATTTATGCCACTGGAATTTACCTCTCCCCCTCCTCATTTTAGTCCTGCTCTAGATGGCCTCCTAGCCCACCAGAGAGGTCGTGTCAGCCTTATCTCACAAAGCAAACACCCAAAACCTAAAGGGAAGAGAGAACTGATCAATACCTGTAGCCAGGGAAGAGCTCAAGCTCTTTCTGTGACAAGGTCCTAAATCCCAAAACGATATTCTTCCATGATGGGTCCTGCAGAGGAGAAAGTATTGTGCCAGTTATAAGGCAACTGAGGGAAGAGTCCACATGTCTAAGATGCTCTGGCCCAGTCACCTTGTTCTCTGTGAAAATTGATAATTTGTACCAAATGGCGTCATTTAACTGTGATTCATGCACCACTTCTTGAGCAAGTCATTCAAGAAATTAGAATAGATTCCAAACATCCTTTGAAATAATTGCTCTTATTTAACATCAGTTACTTACCGGAACTGGCTGTGTAAAGAGATTGTATCCAGAGAGCAGAAACAACCCCATCTCCTCAGCTTCTGGTGAATTAATGTGTTGAAGAAGATAATCAAAAGTCTCTTTATTCCAGAGTCTGTCATATTAAATAATACAGTCAGACAATTACACACTCTAGGATTGTACTGTAAATTTTCCTGCAACTTGATGGTCTACCAGAAAACAGAATGGATGAGTCTCTCGATGCAATGCCTCTCCCAAGACAAATATGCCAATACAATGCCTTTCCCGTAATGGTGGATTGTTTATTGTGCCAAGAATTAGTCCAACCGACCCCCACCGAGGCTGGCATGCTTCCCCTCTCCTCCCCTTCTCCAGTATGTCTGCAAGGAGGAGTTGGGAAGTATTTGCTTTTGATTTCAACTACCCACAGTTTAGCATCACATTCAGACTCTAAACTGTGGTTAACCTTAGCTACAGTACCATGTGTTTCAACCAAATTCATAAAACAGTTTGATTAGCCGCAGTTCTTTGTTTTTGGACAACACTGACATAGCCATGGTTAATCCAAAATGGCTTCCAGTCTGTTTCTCACAGATGCACTGGGAAAGGAAGGGAAACAAATGGATCTGGGAAGAGGCCAGGCTCCTTCCCTTCATTTTCTTCCCTTTTTCTCCTGCCTTTCTTCCATCTGGGATCCCAAAGGGGTGTATGTGTGGGTTCCAGGCCTCCATCTATCCAGGCACTGACCCAACCCAGCTCTGCTTATGAGTCATCCATGGGAAACAATGACCCACTGAAACGCTTCCAACTCCCTTCAAAATGGCTGACTGCCTTCAGCTTGAAGCATACTTCTGCTGCCTGCCTGTCTAGGCCTTCACAGAAAGAAGGCCTCACCAACCTCTCCACTGCTCTTATCCTTGGGAAGTTTTTCTGAATATTTAGTTCAGATTTGCCTCTCTGCAGTTTAGTCCTCACACAGGCAGAGCAGGGAGACTGAACCAACAAGGCTCAGTGTAAGGATGAGCTACTCAGATGAGAACATACAGAGATGTAATTCCTCAATTATCAGGGAATCCAAAGCTTTTAGTCTTATGTTTGTTTGTTTTTATAAATAAATTGATTTTTATGAAATTTTTCTCAGACAAATAAAAATTATATAATGGCAAATACAACCTGCTTAACAAAACTTGTACACCGGTCACTGATGGTGTACAGAAAAAAATGTAAAGCAATCAGAGAGCACTATATTAAGTAAGGTGTAGAAAAACAGCAGTCTGGAAGGCCAAAGGAAGTAATTTATACATTTTTAAGCTAAAGGCCAAATATGTTTAGATATCATCATCATCATCATCATCATCATCATCATCATATTATTTCTACCCCGCCTATCTGACTGGGTTTCCCCAGCCACTCTGCGCGGCTTCCAACCGAATATTAAAAACAATACAGCATCAGACATTAAAAACATCCCTAAACAGGGCCGCCTTCAGTTGTCTTTTAAAAGTAAAATAGTTGCTTATTGCCTTGACATCTGCTGGGAGGACGTTCCACAGGGCAGGCGCCACTACAGAGAAGGCCCTCTGCCTGGTTCCCTGTAAGCTCACTTCTCGCAGGTTGTCACAGAACAAATTCAACTAACCAAAACCAACCAACTGAGAATGATGTTTTGTCAAATTGTCTGTTATGTCCCGTGACATTTTCTACCACCGCCAAGTGCCAACCCTGACTCCACCGTCCTGTAGAGTGAAAGGGGTCTTACGTTTCTTGAGTGTTTCCCTTGTCGTAGAGATATGGCTGCCAAAGACCCGCTGCCCCGTCGCTGGTAGTGTGAGGCGTAAACTGGTCGGCGTAGATCTCTATTTCCAGGGGCTGATCTGCTGAGTGGTATCGGTCACGGATGCAGAGGGCTGTGGACAGTCCAATGATGCCGGCTCCAATCACAGCAACACGCATGGTGGGAGGCTTAAATTCTCTCCTGGGGGAAGAAAATGGCTACAGCTTTGTGCACCTGGCATTAAATCCCAACAAACATAGCAGAACTCATTCCTGGGTGGCCATACCTAGGCTTGGTAACTCTATTTGCATCCCCTCCAACATTCCTCAGATTAAAATAAGGGCTTTTCTCACTTCCTTGCCCCTCCTTGACCTCCCCATTTTTTTTGTCCCCCACTACAGAGCATTTCCTATCAGAAGAAGGGCAAGTGCTGCCACTACTACACCAACAAGACAAAGCACACACACCATCCCCCATCCCAGGAAAACTCCTTAATCCTAATTTTATTTTATTCTTTGGTAGATTTACCAAAAAGCTCAACAACTTTTGGGGTGTCCTGGTTCTTCCTTTTTGAAATATGGCAACCCTAGGACTGGAAGGCACAAAAGCATGCAGGCTGGTGAGTTTCTAGGTCAGTGTGCCACACTCCAGCCGGGAGAGCCTGGCAAACCCTCCAGATGCCGCTCCTTCTGCTTAGGGGCTAACAATAGATCCCTCAGTGCACAGGAATGCTGGCATGAAAGGGCTGCTTCCCAGTTCTCAAAACTCTGCACCCACTGGCCAGAGAACTTGGCTTCCCTTGTGGCAGAGTCTTGAATGGCTATTCTGTCAGCACAGCCGTTTCTTTCAGAGAAAGACAGCAGAAAGAAACCCTGCAAGTGGCAGAAAAGCTTATTGCCAGAATAACAAAATCTGAGGGTTTTTTTGGGGGGGGGGACTGTGCTAGCTTAAAAAAAAAGAATTTGCTTTCTTCCATAAGCACAGGAGAAGAGGCTGCTGGATCAGGCCATTGGCCCATCTAGTCCAGCCTCCTGTTCTCACAGTGGCCAAGCAGATGCCCCCAGGGGAAGCCAGCAGGCAGGAGCCAAACCCAGGACTCCTCTCCCCTCCTGCACTTCCCAGCAAGTGGGATTCAGGAAAATTGCTGCCTCCCTCCAACCACGGTGGCAGAGCATAGCAGCCTTATCCTCCACAAACCATCAAACGTCAATATTCTTGGTAATGCTGGAGTTTGATACAAACAGAAAATGTGTTGCTCTCTTTTGAAAGATAGACTGGATGGTAGTTTATAACGGACTTCTGCAAACAAACAAACCAGCCAGGGACTGTCCCAGGGAATGGTCAAATGAAGCCTTTTTCCCTATGAGGAAAAGTGCAGCTTTGGGGACTGTGAGTAAGGATGATGTAATGGTTATAAGGGGTTACTTGTGCGTAAGTTGTCGTTACTTTCGGCTAGATTGCCTGGCTAACCATGCCTTGGCTGACAGCCCTTCACTCCGTGGCCGTTCAGTCGCTTGCAGAATCCGTCAGTGGGCGTTTCTTGAACCTCTTCCAGCATAGAAGTTGTTTGACGCCAAGTCTCCGCCTACTCTCCCTGCGCGGAACTCTTCTGCGCAAGGAAGGGGTGGGCAGAGGTGTGCCCGTGCTCTCTCCACTAGTTTCGGGCGAAGAGTCTTGGAGACCCCTCTCCGAATCCTCCATCTCCCTCCCTTCTCTACTGGTGTTGCGCTGAATTCCTTCCCCTCTGCTGGTCCCCTCTCCTGCATCGCTCGGGAGCCTTGCCTCCACCTCTCGCTCCGATGTCAGTTCCCTGACAGATGAGTAAGAGGAAACATGATAAATAGTGTTTAAAATCATGTGGAGCATAAAGACAGTAGATGGAGGCGACCCCCCCATAACACTAGAACATGTGACATCCAGTGAAGCTGAATTCAGGAGGTGTCCAACAAGGATTTCTTCATGCAGCACAGAGCTAAACTGTGGAGCACCTTCCCACAGGGATGGCCACCAACTGAGATGGCTTTAAAAGAGGACTGGGGATTTGTGGAGGAGGAGAGGGCTGCTCTGCTTCCTCACCTGAAGGATCTTGCTGGTGGGCTTCCAGTAGGCAACTGCTTCAGCACTGTGGGAACAGGATTCTGGGCTCAATGGGTCACTGGCCTGATCCAGGCTGGGGAGGAAGGCCCACATGTAAATTAATGCACATGAACTGCAAGGCATCCGCCCAGAACACAGCCTGCCCATCCCCCACCCCCACAGCTGCCAAGGTGTATTTTGAACTGCTGACAACACACTGAGAAACAAGTATGGATTTTCTAGTAGATCTTTAACTCAAAGAGCACACACAGTGGAATGTGCACCCATGGGAAGCTGCTGCCAGTCAGTGTAGACAATACTGAGTTAGGTGAACTAATGGTCTGACTTGGGATAAGGCAGCTTCCTGCATTCACCTTTGTGGGTTTGTTTGTTTTTTAAAGTTAACAGAGAATCTCTTTAGTGCAGAGTACATGAGTACAGCATGCAACAGATAACAGCCTTCTTTAATATGTGATGTAGGGGATGGGTGTCCAGGCAGTTTTGTTTGGAATGAAGCAATATGAGGAGACAGCCTAGGGTGGCAGGATCCACAGGAGCAGCAGTTCCTGCCTCCAGGGTATGCACTGCCTGCCACTGCTGCTACCACAGTTGCAGCAGTGGCGGTAGCTGCATGCTCCTTGGAGGTCAGATCCACCACCTGCTTTACAACTCCCAGGGTGAATAGGAGGTCTGCTGGCCTCCCACCCCTAGGGAGGAAATGGTGGAGGGCTGCCCTCTGGCATCTCCTGGGCTCTGCATCTGCCCTGCATGATTCATAGCTCCCCCTCCCCCAGACCTTGATTCCCAGTTCAACCATTGGGTGAGGTTGATTTGAATGCCCCCCCCCCCCCCGTTTCCAGTGCAGATCTTCATGTACCCTTTTCCCTGGCAGCGGGGAGGTGCCATTTTGTGGTTCGACTCAGGTGCCAAAATGTCTTGGACTGACCTTGGGCAAAACTATGGGTATTTCAAGCGTTTCCTCATTTTAATCACTGAAATGCTGAGGTTATGCTGGCATTATCAACCAGATTTCCTCTGTCTTCCAAGGGTTTAGGGGAAACTAGCTTGCCATACACCATCATGTCTTGCTTGACAACTGCAAAGACTCAGAAGCAGGGACTTCTAAAATTATTCACAATGGAAGCTGCAATTCTGAAAACTTAACATGTCAGAAGCCAGATTTCACCAATTTGCAAAACAGCAGCAGCCCAGGAGATAACTGAATACAGAAACCCAAGCCTGTTTTCAGTTCCTTTCAAGCCAGTTCTTTGCCAGTTCCTACTGCTTTCAAGCCAATCCCCTCAAAGGGCAGAATTCAGAAACAACGAAAGAAAGCAATGTTTTCTGCAAGCACACACAACCACCAGGCAGGCACATTTGTTTTTAGCAAGTCAAAAGAAAGAAAATAAATGTTACCCTCTTGCTGACAAAATACACTTTCCAGAAATGCTTTTTCACCCAACCATGGCCCCAAGTTGTAGGCAGACAAGCAGTCTCCAGACTGGATCCTGAGAACGACTTGCAAGGTGACTAGCCACAAACCTTATGTATTTCAGGAGCTTGGAAAGAGGGGTCAAAGTTCCCTGTAGAATGAACATGGGGGAGAATGAGGTGGAGTTTAACCTTCTGTGCTGCCAAAGTTGAAGAGTTGGCATTTCCCCGAGAGAACTCCCTGTTTCAAACTGGAACTCTGTGTCAGGCCTTGACAAGGTTCCATGACCTGCATTCAGGAAGTGGGAAGAGCTGGCTGTCAGCTGAAGGGGAAGCAGGTGCCATGGTCTAAAGTGACAGGAGCAAGTTCCAAAGCAGTAGTAACAGACATGATAGCAGCTCGAGAATAGATTCTGTATGGATTTCCAAAGAATTGGAAACAAGAGTCAAAAAAATTGAAATCAATCCCAGAACCTTTTCAGACCATAATTCCCTGACTATGGAACTACAAAAAGAAAACCAAATCTCTTTTAGATGGAAATTAAATGATGATTTATTAGATGATCAAAAAATTGTTGAAAAAGCCAAAAAGACCTTGACGGATTATTTTGAAATAAACAGTCATGGGCAAACAAAGTTACAGACGGTCTGGAACGCAAGCAAGGCTGTAATGAGAGGACTCTTTATATAACAAAACCCATTTAAAAGGAAATTGAGAGAGAAAAAGAAAAAAGAAGTATTAGAGGAAATTATGAAAAAGGAGAAACAGCTGCCAAACAAGGCAAATAAAGAGGCGGTAAAACAGGCAATCAAAACATTACAAACCCAATATTCAATGATTATAAATGAGGAAATTAGCTGGAAAATAAAAAGAGCAAAACAAAAATAATTTGAGCACGCAAATAAACCGGGGAATCTGTTAGCCTGGCAGTTGAAAAAAAGTGAACAAAGGAACTCCATAAATAAAATTAACATAAATGGCAGAATTACAGACAAGCTGAAGGAAATAAGAGAAGGATTTGTTAAATATTTTCTGAGCTGTATAGACAAGGGAAAGAAAAAACATTTAAGATAGAAGAGTACATCAGAAATAGCAATATGCCATATTTAAAAGAAGAACAAAAGAACATTCTTAACTCCCAGATAACAATGAAAGAATTACTTGAGGCAATAAAAAGCTCTAAAAATGGCAAGTCTCCAGGTCCGGATGGCTTTACGGCAAAATATTACAAGAAATTAAATGAACAATTAGCGAACCCATTGAAAGATGTTATGAATGAAATATTGAACATAGGCGAAATCCCAGAAACATGGAAACAGGCCTATATAAGAGTAATTCCAAAACAAGATGCAGATTTGCTGCAAATTAAAAACTATAGGCCTATCTCCTTGTTAAATAATGATTACAAATTGTTTGCAAATATCCTAGGTAATAGATTAAAAAAACACACTAAATGAATA